>NC_088284.1:64293073-64976406 GCF_036013445.1 Caloenas nicobarica | reverse complement strand
ATTCAAATTTGAATTCAAGGAGTAAAAAACTTTTGACAACAGTGCTTGTCTCTGTAAATTTGAACTCATATTCTGATATTGTCTTAAGATGGTGAGAAACATCTATGACAATTTAAATGATCAAAGTTTTATTTTGTTATGTTTGGTCCTCAAGGTCAAGGGGAAAAAGGTCCAGTAAAGGTGATTTTTGTATCCAGGAAATATAACAGGGCGTTTCAGTAAGATGGACCCAATTTCAAAGCAATATGGCTTTTAATACTGCAATGTTGCTTTGTAATTGGGTCCGTCTTTTTGAAACACTCTGTATTTTCATAGCTACATATATACGACACAGTACCCATTTTATATTGTCAGTCTAAGGATTTGGAGCAGCAGTAGTCAAGACACCAACCAGCCTAATCTCACTGATCCTTCTCTACCCCAAACAGTTCTTGGATAAATTGTTTAAGTTTGAGGGGGCTTGAGTGGGCAATAATTATGTATCTTCCATTATTTATTGCAGCTACACCTTTTGCCTCTGATGTCAGATTTCGCTGTGTGTTTGTATTTGACCAGAAGTCTTCAGGCCACATTGTGCACATTTTTATATTGGTATCTCAGTGGTGGAAAAAACACGGCGGGGGGCAAGGGGTAAACAACCAAACAAAACAGCTCAGCAACGTTCTACACAGAACTGCCAAAGACTTTGCGTATCTTCCACACCAAACCTTCACTGAAAGGCTGGGGTACAGAAATGTAGCACAGCCGGTTTTTCTGTGGTCCAGTGTTGGCCAACAGAAGTTTGTCTTAATTGAGCCTAAATGTTTAAGTTACTGCTTGTGACTTGCTCATCCATGAAACACAAATTAACACCATGGCAGTAAACTCAGATAATATTTCTGCACAGAGGTTCCTGGAGACTTCTGTTGTCTCTTAATTATCACGCTGGAATCTCAATGTTGTGCTGGAATGGGTGATCCACTGATCACATCTGTGTTTTCTTTCTTTAAATTTCTCTCAGGAAATTAATGCTTATCCTGTACTTTAATAACAACTGGGCGATGCTATTTGCAGTCATGCAACTCAAGGATTGCCTTATCTGAATAACTTCAGAGACTTTGAAAGGGATGTAGACTTTTAATTTGGTGGTACAATCTTTAAGTCATTAGTGCTTTAGATAAGAAAATGAAAAGTTGAGCTCTAACTCTTAGATGGAAAAAAAACCTGGCAGGCTGTGACTTGCGCAAATATTGAGAAGGAGGATTGTTTTTAGGGAAAAAGGATTGAAAAACAGATTTGCCCCCTCTGGTCTTTAATAATGTTGTGTTTTGGTTGGTTTTTTTGGTTTAGCATGTTCCCCCCTTCTCTCCCTGATGATTAAAGACTGTCTCAGAGCATTTTGGGAAACAATCTGAGCAGAAGGTGACTTAAGTGTGTATTAGTCGTTTTTTTCTTTAAGACAGTCCAGGGGAAATCTTTTGAATGTGTTGATATTTGCAGACAGAAATCCTGCTTTTGTCAGTTTTGTGGAAGTGTGCTGCTGACTCTTTCTTGGCTTTTACTGGGAAATACTTTCTGAGGCCTCAAGTGTGGACTGTCTGCAACTTACGCTGAGTTAAGGACAGAACACTGCCTGTTTTGTGTGTGAACTGAGTCAGTTTTTATGTGGCTGCTCAACCTTCGAAACAGGTTTACCTTTCGCACACTATCAAGGGGAGAGAAATCCTGGAACTTTGACTACCCCTGCCCCCAAAACATTAATACAGTAAGTGACGATAAACGCTGCTTGCAAGTCACATGGCAGAGAAGTCAGATGTCTCTGAACTCCTTGGTCTTTAAGGCTATTAGGGAGAATTTCAGGAAAAAAGGTAAAAACATCGTGATTTTAACGGTGCTGTTGTCCACGAGTTATAGCTTTCCATCTCATCTCTGTCCTACAAAGCCTGTCTTACCTGATCATAGCCCTTGGTTTCCTCAGGTGTTTTAGGAAATACTATGTAACTCTTTCCTCGAATGTTGCATTCTTACTTGTATTTTCAAAGTAGGTTGCAGTATTACTGCTGTTAGTAGTTAGCACCCATCTGAAAAGAGTCAATGCAAATCTAGTTTCCTGCATTGTGTTTTAACCGCTTAGTCTGAGGTGGTTTTCTGAGTAAATCTCAGTTCATGACAGTAAATACAGCTAGGAATAGGCACTATTAGCCCAAGTGGTACAGCTTTAAAGAATGCTTTTCAAAGGCAATGGTGGAGGGCATAGTTTAATTTTCTGCTGCTTAGCTCCCATGTGCTGAGCTGTCCCATATCTCATCTGGAGGGATTAGACCAAGGGGTTGAAACTGTCCCTGTTGCAGCTGTTTTGCTTCTGATTCCTACTTTCTCCTATTCCTGCTGATATTCGTGAAGATAACTTTTATACTGGCTGCCTTTCTGTGCTGTTGATTTATTTTGGTCGTGGGACTCCAGCTATAATAAAAATTTGGATTTCTAGAGAAGGAGTATCAAAGGGTTAATAAAAATATATATATGTTGATTTGTTTGAGTACTGCCAAATAGTGAAAATCAAACATGAGGTAGTTTTCTTCAGTGCTGCTTGCTACCAACTCTTGTATGTTTGATCTATTTTTACTGCAGTTGTGTTAGTATACTTTTCCCTTTTCTGACTCTAATCGTAGCATCTTCTTTTTTTTTTTTTTAATATGCAGGAAATACTGAGGTAACCCCCTTTTTGCCTTTAAATATAAATCACTTCGTGTTCCTCCTGTCTCCATTTTCTCCTTGCAGTTAGGAGTGATGGATTAGAATTAGGCTGCAGCACAGATTGGGAAAATCTCCCAGCATCCTCTTCCCGCAGAGGCATCAGCTTCCAGCATTGACTGTAGCTGCTGCCACTCTAATTGACATTTCTTTTGAATTCGGCTATGGAGAGTGCCTGTGATGCCAGCTGCTGGCTTGTGAACTTTTATCCTTTTATTATTCTTGCTTGATAACTCTTTAAAGAAGCCTCATGGATATTGAGAAATAAAACAATCAGTTTTCTCTTTATGCTTTTCTTCTCTGTTTTGTTTTTTTTTTCTTTTTTTTTGGTGTGCGTGTGCGGTGAAAAAAGAACAGAGTGAAAGAAGCAGCGCTTATTTTTGCATAAGGACTGTACTTACATACCTGAAGTTAGCTGAATTAACCCTGTAAGTATATTATCTCTGCCTACTAGTCCCTGAAATCATGAATGTGGTAGTCAGATTTATGGGCTTTTATCTGTGAAAATTTACTTTAGCAGGTATGTTGCACACTTAAACTACAAATATATATATTTACATATTTAGATGGATTTCCTTGGAGGAGAGAGAAAAATGATATATTCACAATGGGTTTATGAAATAATGGTTTTTCCTCTGCACTTTCCAGTGGTGAACAATGCTTTTAGAGAGCAGAAGCTTCTCTGCTGATGTCAGTGCTTAATCAGCTCGGATGCTGTAGGTTGTAGAACACTGCAAGGTGTGTACTTTGGGATGCCATTCTTTAAAATATTTTAATTTAAGGGCAGTATCAGACTTGTAGCTAATTTCTGCATTTGTAGAGTATATCTTCTACTCTTGGTAGCTGTGCTGATTTAACCATTTGAGGTTATGTAATTTTTTACTTAAATATGCTTTATTTCATGGGATACAGTTCTGTGCTTTCTAAGTACTAAATGTTAAGTATAATACAGTGTACTTTTAGAGATTTTTAGTAACTTAAGGTCTACAACATTAGCTATAAGTTCACTGTGTAATAAATTCCAGTAAATTGGTTTGAAGTTTAGGAAGAATGTCTTGCTAGGATCACACTGTCCTAATTGTCTCTGAATTTGAGCCAATACTTGTGTGACGCAGTGTTAGTGCCATAAACATCTGGCCTGATCTGATGTCCTACTTGCTGCATGATTTATTTCTTGCTTTTCCCGTAAGTGGAATTTTTATTCATTTTGTGTAAAAGTGTCAGTAAGCTGTCACTGTTATTTATATATGCTACCTCTTCCAGGAGGAACTTTTTCAACCTATTTTCTTATCAGCACGTCTTATTTAGACCTACTTTCTAAGGCAAACAGTGAACATATTATATTTTATTTTGATGACTCTCTATTTATCTATACCTGCGTATTATATATTAAGTTTTGGCAGTATCACTCTCTGTCATATTCAAGTGCTTGTTTTTGCATACAGTATTGCCTGTATTGAGATCAGCTGGAGTATAAACTATAAACTAAACTATAAACTATTAGTCTGGTAAGGGATCTTCAAAGATAGTAAATTCTCAGTGCACTTGCAAAGATCTCGTGTTAAAACATACACCTAAAACCACTGTTGAACCACTGAGTTCTATTAATAAATCTGATAACAGCCTTTTGTAGTGCTGTGCATTTCCTTTAGTGTCCAACAAAACAATGTAAAGCAGATTCTCCTGCCTGCAAACTGACATAGATATTGCTTTGTTTTTTCTTTCCCCTCTGTCGAACTGTGGTCAGTTATAGATACTTGTGATCTGATTGTTTTGTAACAGTTTTTAGAATTACATGTATTTTACAATGCTGTGTCAGACCCATGCTGGAGTAGCTTGATATGCTTGAGCAGGATTATTTCACAATCATTTTATTGAGCAGATGAACTGTATGTGCATATTCAGGTGGGTAAATGGTAACCCAGGTAGCTGTCACATGTCTTGCTCCCACAATATGGCTGATTCATTATGGAAAATTTGTGTCTTGCTTACTGTGCATGTGCAGTGCAGTTCACTGTTGAACTTGAAGAACTTGGTGTCAGATGAAGCTGCTGATGTTTCTTTTCCCCCCTCAAGATGTAGAAACACCTGACTTGCAACAAATTGATTATTGGCTTACTGAATCTGATTCATGGTCAGTCCAAAAGTGAAACCTTTGTGACTGTTCATGTCTCTTTCCTTAAAAAAAAAAGAAAAAAGAAAGAAAGAAAAAAGAGAGGCTAGAAATGTAGCCTGTCTTTTTATGTTTTTTAGAGGGGTTGACAGTGATGTTGGCAATGGTGGGTGCTGGTCAGCCAGTACAATGAGCTTAGTCTTGGCACTATTCCTGTGGCACCTGAGACTCAAATAGATGATCAGCTTTGCCTTGGTTTTCTTCCTTTGTGCTTATTCAGTTGCTTTGTTGTATCCGTAGAATAATAATAATGTGCGAAGATACAGCAAAAAGTATTTTCTTGTGGTGTTCAGATGCTGCACTGGTATAGATAAGCAAGTTCCATATTGTCAGTAAGAAAGACCATCAGGAAAGTTCCTTATCTCATCACCTCTCTGTGCCCCCTCACTTATGGACATAAAGTAAATGTTTGGAAGCAAAACTTTTTGATCACTTCCTCGTATTCCATTACGGGATTCTCGTGAAGCAGCACTGTAGGCGCTGGGCTGCTCTCTAACTAGAACAAAGACAGTCCTGTGCGTGCACCCAGAGTTATAGATCACAAATAAGGCTCACATGCAGAATGTAAAGCAAAGAGACATTATTGGTCTCCTGCAAGGTGGTGTTCCGACATTTAAAGTTTAGGGTCAGATGAGATTTTTAAGAAGGAATTTTTGCTTGTATATAAAGATTTTGGTGTGTTTCAGGGTTTTTAATGCATTTAATTCGTAAGACAGTACTACAAATATTTCTACTGCTGAGAGCTGTAGTAATTCCTGAAATTTAAAAAGCTAAATTAGAACTTGCTTTTCTAAAGGGGAAGAGAGGGCAGACACCCCTCCTAAAATGCCAGCAGCTTCCTGCACCCCCTTCCCCGCCTTTTCAGGGGTCCGTGGAAAGCTGTCAGTTTGAACTTTTTTGGACAATACTAAGGTAGGGATAAAAACTGTAAAGTCATTCTCAGTTCATTATCCTGCATATTATTTCAATAATTGCTGTTTTTCAGCAGGGGTAACTGCCTCTTTTTTTTCCTCAGTTACCTCTGTCCTTCTTACTGTCTCTGGTTTTTGGAGTGCTGCAACTCCTTTTGTGCAGCTGTTCCTTTTGAACAGCACAGTTTTTGATGCTTTCTCTTTATTATGTATACAAATGTATAATATCAGCTACCTCCTGTTTCTTCTTTTTGCTCTACATCCCCTTTTCTGCCATAGCTGTAAGAAGAGGTAGAATAAAGAATTTAATTTAAAAAAACCACACAAACAAACTCAAACCCAACAATAAACAAAAACCCCCAAAACAACCACACAAAACCCCCAACACTGTTAAAGTAAAGTAATATGCCCTAGTGGTGAGATTGCTTTATCATGCAAAGGGTAGTAAAGGCAGATCCCTTGGTATTGTGGCAACAGCCTAGGGGTTCCCTGATGCAGATTTGCCAATAACTGGCTAAATGCTACTATTTTGTGTTCAGGTAGCTTTGGGGACGAAGGTGCAACCTCACTGAACTGAATTACCTCCTTGCATGGCATTTCCATCCTCCGCTGCTACAAGTTTTGTGGGTGGATTGGTGTCTCCAAAATTCATTTGAAAGCTAATACCCAGGAACGGCTTGGATAGGAACAATGCTCTTTGTCTGTTGTGGAATGTGATTTTAAATACAGTGTGCAAGAGAGTCTTGAGGGAGAAAAAAGTGAAAATAAGTGTGTTACCTTAACAGTTTTGCCAAAATCCCAGGCTGTGTAAACTAATAAAATTTAAAACAAATGACCATTGTTAGGAGATGTCTGTCTGTTGTGTGCTTTTAAATTTTTTTTTTTTTTTTTAAAAACAGCCTGTTGTTGAATGGATCATAATATAGTAAGCTTTTAGAGTAATTTCTGCCTGTTTGCAAATTTAGCTAGCACAGCACTGAATAGTTTTACTGCCAGTTGAGTTTCCTTAAATGAATGTTTAGCACACAGACTACAGCATGTGTTGATGAAGTTCTGAAACAGTGAAGACTCTACGCCTTCGAAGGAATAAAGTCTGTCTTGCATCAGCATGGAATTTTTTTCAATACTTCCCATAAGCTGATAAGTTCTCCATTGAACGTGTAAACTACACGATTTTATTGATCTAAAATTCATGCTTCTCATAAAAAGGGATGTGTGCAAAATGAATGCAGAATTTGCTCTGGAGGTAAACTATGACTAATGCATTTAATGTATGGGTAAAAAAAGTTAGCATTCGCTATACTGATCAGATAGCTGTAGTTTGTAGACTTTCTATGTTAATGATAGTAGACTAGGACAGGAAGTGATTTATGTAAGTTGGAATTAATTTCAAACTTCTAGCCTTATGGCTCAGGATTTTTCTGTTGTGTTTTTGTAAGTGGCATCGAAGTCTGGGTTTTAGATTAAATATTAAAACAGTTTGCAAAAAGATTTTATGGTAGAAGACACTGTTGATCACTTGGTCTTATATCTGATTATTTTTAAACTAACACATTGGGCTAAGAATTCTTTTTGTTCATAAACTGGAAGTGATTAGCGGTTTAAAAATACTGTGATCCCTTTGATGTAAAGGTTTTAACATGCTTTAATTTGTTAGCTGCAAGAAATATCTAAATGTGAGAAAGGTTACTCAATTTGGTTCCACCTTTCTGAATTGCGCTCCGGATGGGAGGAATGCAGAGCATACATACAAAAGAAAATCCAGTTTCATGGAGGCTTGCCTGATGCACCTTGCGTTTCCAGAGCCCGGGTGCAGCAAGATACTGAAAGACCTGTGCCAGCACCAGTGTAGTCTGGGGTGAGGGGTATGTGCAGTTCCTTGGTCAGGTCAGTAGTCCTAGGAGAGAATGGCACATGCGCTGCTCTTGTGAGGGTTCCTTAGGTTCAAACTTCGTACAGAAATTGTTCCTGAAAGTGATGCATCTCTTCTTATATTTATTTTAAAACAAAACAAACCCAAGCCAAACAGAGGTCCCACACTTCTGAGTTTTAGGAGTAGTGCCTTGTTACAAGAAGAAAATCTAACATAACTAGAAAGCTCCTCTTTTTGCATTTATGAACAATTCCTGATGTTCAGTGTTATGTAAGCCTTTGGATTGTACTGCCAAGGACAATGTGAGCCTTCAGCCACTCTTCGCTGAACTATCTTGAACATAAAATGTAGACCTAACAGAATATCTCAGCAGGATTTAGCAATAAGCTTATTTTATGTCAGCTTTTGCTTCATGTCACAGAAGCGTTGGTGGGTGTTTGTGATGAGGAGTGGTGCCACCTGCTGCTCTGTGGTCAGGTAGGTGAGTGGTGCTCCTACAAAGCACCTCACTATTTATCTGATGAGATTTATACTTGTGTTGCAACTTGGTGTCTGTGCAAATGACAGATAAAAGTGATAGCAAATAGCACCGTCCCTTTGGAAATGACCCAAACTAGATTTTGGCACATCACTAAGCAGAAGAGTGAAGTATTACTGTTGGCTCATATATGAGTGATGGGCGGGAGGGAAAAGGTAAAAAAGATTTTTTGTCTCAAATGGCTAACTTAATGGTGAGGAGTAATATGCTTTCCAAATATGAAGAAGATTATTTGAAGAGATATTTCCAGATAGCAGAACTAATAGCTGAGTTTTCTGTATGCTTGCTCAGATATGGTGGATACTCATGGATATATGTTACTGTTAACGAGAAAGCAATTTCTACTGGAAATTGCAAATCTTTGCAGTTGCTAGCTGTGCATATGAAAAGAAGGCCAAACACAGTCCTATAATAGATTTTTCAAGCACATAAACATTGAAAAATGTTCATAAGGAGATGAGCCATCCTCAAAATATTTCACAGAGATAGGAGACCAACATCTATTTGGAGGAACATTACATAGGTACTAAGAATCATAGTTCAGTGATGTTTCTTAAAGCAGCCATAGTAGAGATGTTTCTTGTATGTTACACATGGACAGAGACACTACTTTGTTTTTTCTGCTTCAAGCTTCCTGGGAAAATCTGACAGTATACAGAGGCAAGGTGGTGAATCATGACAAGAATTGGCATACGTTGGTGAAGGATAAAATAATTGAAGAAAATAAGAATTCTGTTTTTTTCTATTGTTATTGTGTAAATCTGGGAAGAAAGTGTCTCTATGACAGTAAAGGATGACTGTGTTTTCCCTTCAGTGACACTGAAGAGAGAGGACTAGTAGTAGACTACTGCAGGACTTCCTAGGCTTGAATAGAAAGTGACTGGCAGGGATGAAGAGCTGACAACCTGTTCACTACCAATTTCCTCATTCTTAAAGCATACCTGTTGAATATTGCAGAATGAAGAACAGAAGTATCCTTGTTCTAGTGACACACTGCTAATCTAAGGCATAGTTCAAAATTAACAACACAGCACAAACAAGGACACCAGGGACAGAAAGTCTTCGTGTTGCAGTGAGACAAAGTGTCTGGGTCATTTGAGTTTACCCAGTGACTGGTGATTTGCTGGTGGCAATTTCTAAATGTTTTGGATCTTTTCTAGATGGTAAGGCCAGCCAAGAGAACACCAAGTACATTTTGGTATGTAGGCCATGCAAGGCGTGAACATGAAGCGGTGATTTAATGATATCTCTGTGAGCTGTAAACCGTGACCTTTGATACTGTAGTTTGAGTACAGCTTTTTATCTGGGCTGGGAGAAAGTCTTTTAGGGACACAGTGGGTTCCAGCTCCCACAGAACTCTGTTGAAGGCTTGAGGTTATTTTATGCTAAGTGTGCATGGCAGTGCACATGAGCACAGAGCTCAGTGGCACGTATGTGGAAGAAGCACGGTGTCCCTGCACAGCAGTCCCCTCAGTAATGGAAGGAGGATGAGAGGGATCCTGTCAGCTAAAAAGCATCAGGATCACCACTGTTCTTGGACGTTAGGAAGGATCAATACACTTAGAGCAGTGTCCAAAAATACCCTGAGCTTCCTAGCCAGGAAAATGGAGCTATTGAGTAGTTTCTGGTGAAGATCAGCCACTATTTACTGTCAAGAAGTCGTATCTTAGCTGTTTAAGACGCATGACAAGACAGTCTTTTTGACATGGTAGAACACAAACAGTTAAATATTGGGTTTTCTAACTGAAGGTATTCATTGCTACAAAGGGACAGCTCTACTTGAAAGCATAGAAACATTCTGAATAATGACAGTAGGTATCAGATTCTGACCGTATATTAGGAATATTTGACTCATCATCCTCCTGCATTGGACAAGATCTGCCTGAGAACAATATGTCTTAATGCTGTATTGTCATCATTAACTTGGCAGTAAATACTCTAGCAGATGCTTGCATGTATATTACTCAAAAAAAGTGCTACAAGGTGGGAGTATCTTTCTTCCCTACCTGTTAATACTGTCGCCCAGAATGGTTTTCATTTGAGGCAAGCGCCGTTAAAAGATTCTTCTGATGATGCTTCCCTAAGTGTTAAGGGTCAGTTGTTTGCTAAAGTATTTATTTCCTGGGAAAGTGTTCTTTTAGGTGTGTAATGCATCTTCTTTTCTTGATCCTTATCATCAAACTAGTATCCTTTGTATACATCCTAATTTTTAGACGACCTTATTTTCGCTCCTTTTGTTTGTGGCAGATGTGTGTTTTAGTGTGGGTATCTTAAAATTAAATTGTAATTGCGAGTTTCACTTCCCCCCCTCAAGAAATTTTGCTTTGCTACAGTTGGTAACTTCAGATATTTTCAGTAACTGTAGCCCAGTGAGACTTTGGTTAGCAAGAATAGTAGCTGTACAAACCCAGGTTGCTGGCAATTAAATGTTGTTTATCAGACGAGGCCGATTATTTTGTCTGTGTAGTAAAAGAGCAAATAAATGGGTTTAGAAGTTCAAGAACTGAATTCTGCTATCCCTATTCATGCAACGTACTGCTTGCCCACTTAAGCCTAGCTAATGTTAATAAAGTGGTGTGGAACTCAGTCCTAAATATATGATTAAAAATGTGTAAAATATGGTTAGATCAAAGCTAAACTTTTCTGTAGTTCTCCTATTTCTAGCTCCAGAATCCCCTTTCAAGAGAAGAATTGTTAGGTCATTGCACCAGGGATGATTGTATTAAAAGCTGATTAAACTTCCTGCAGATACAAAGACAGCAGCATATACCAAGTTGATACTTAGGCTATATATCTGCAATTCAGGAATGCTCTTACACTGAGCCCTGATGTGGGCAGATAGGTGTTATTGCCTAACTCATTACATGTTTAAATAACTTTCTTTTAAATACTAGAGCAATTACTTTTAAAATTTGTTTTAGGCTAGTAGTTATGTTCCCATTTTAATTAATCTGTAGGGAAAAAAAGGAAAGAGACTTAAGCTGTAAACTGTTTTGACATATTAAATTACTAATGCTCTTGCTTTGTGTACATCCTGGGGATTGTCATCTTGATAGTGAATACTGCAAAACATCTCAGGGTTTTTGAATTGGTATCCTTATACTTTGTTTCTGTCGCAGCTCCAAGTAGTTGATTAGAAGAACCTACTTAAAGCTGCTAGTAAGTTCCTTATGGACAGTATATCCCCACTGTATTGGAACGGTTTCACAAGTGCCTCAGCATCAAGCCCAAGATACATAAACTATTGCTGGAATTTATTTCATAAACCAAGTTTGAAATAGTAGTGGAAAGATAACTTATAAAATGCTGTGTGTTGGGAGAAGGTGTCCTTGAAGTACCTAGACAGTAACACAGTGGTGGTTTATTCTTCTTGTAATGTGACATTGTTATCTTTGTGTAACACTCAGTATATCACTTTTGTTTTGGTTTTTTTTTTTTTGTTTTTTTTTTTGTTTTTGTTTTTGTTTAGAAGTGAACTGTATTCACTGGGTGTGAAATAGTAATTTCACTGAAGTAGTGTTAATTTACTCTACTCCAGGATATACTAAAGCATATGCTGATCTGAGGTGATAAAACGTGTTAAGTTTCTGTCAATTCTAGGAAACTGTATGTGGAGGTAAGGATAACAGGAGATTGCCAAAATAAGACTGAATCAGAAGGAGAACATGAGTCAGAAAGAGAATATGAGTCAGTATTGCTTACTGAACTGTTCATCAGTCTGCTAACTTGCTGTAGCTTTGTGATGTTTTGGGAGGAGAGGAGGAAATGTGCTTTTTCTGGTCCTCTCCATAGATATATTCCTTGTCTGCCAGCGAAGATAGCCAAGTTGCTTCTGAGTCAGTGTGGTCTTTTCTTCTGACTGTTCTAGTATCAAGTTGTGAATCAGAGTTGGAGTGATTCCTTCTGGTTATGTTCCTGCTGCAGGATGTAGGAAAACAGCAGAAAATATATGTGAAGAGTAATTAAACAGGAATGAGACTCTTTGGTAGAGGATATGATTCACTTATCAGAAATAAGAGCGTGAGAATACTGGCTACTCAAGTTTTATGTCTGAAGTGGCAGAATAATTTCATAAGCTTGCTTGATGTCAGGAACAGTAGATGTATGGGCATGAGGTACAGAGTTTGCAGTGTCTGCAGGCTTTGGTTGCTAGTCTGTAACAGAGGAAAAGAACCTGACAGCAACGTACTGGAGAGATCTGCTGCTTACCCGTTACACGGGAAAAGGTAGTTTTGACAGGGTGCCAGGGCACTGTTGTTTTAAGGAACCTTGTTTATGGAATCATTTTAGCAATATTGATAAGGCACCGCCGCAATACCCTGGTGATACGAGAGCTGGTGGTATGATGGTGTTTGGGAGCCTGAAGGCTAATGATCCTCTCTGATAACACCTAAAAAGCCGGCATGTCCTTGGCTACGTTATACAAAATAGTGATGAGATTTTCCTTCCAAAGGAAGTCCCAGCAGTTGCTGATTGCTGGTGTAGGAAATATGCAGATTTACAGCATACAAATATAGAAAATGTGTTTCTTTTCACTAAGATGAGGCCTAATGAAGCAGTGGAAATAGTACATTGCCCTTACATCTTGATGTTTGCATTCAGGAAAGTGGTACAGCAGTAGGATACCGTAATACTTTAATCTATTTGTTTGCTGTTACTTTTCACATGAAGTGGTAGGAAGCTTTCTTAATCTTTCTAGGCCAAACCTAAATACTTTGCAACTAAGTGAATAAAGTAGCGTCCAGTTGTTAAATTACCTGCTGTTATGAATGATCCACCTCTCCTCAGATTCTTTTATGAACTTTGTGATTATACATCTCTCGCTTGCAGCTCTCTTTCTTACTGCAGATGACAGTGCATAGTTTCTCCATACTCTGTGTAATAGGTCATTGCCTTGTGTTGGGCTGTTCTGTTCCAACAGTTCATGGAGTTCTTGGCCCACCAAGAACTGAATGTGCTGTGAGAGGAGGGGACCAGAAGGTCCATCTGTGCTCTGCAATTTTGAAGATTTTTTTAATTCCGCCTTCCCCACCCCTCACCGTTGATAACCTAGCCAGGCATGGAATGAGCGAAGCAGGGTTTCCTAAAAAGCAAATGTGAAATGAGAATATAAAAGCATGGGAACCTAAAGTGGTGGTGGTGGTATGTTATTGAGGGACTAACTTGGGTCCTTGCTTGTGTACCAGGAAAAAAAACAGCTTCTAAATCTAGCTAAAAATTAGTTATTTGAAAAATATTTGTTAGCAGATGGTATTGTTGGAATTAGCTAATAGAATTGACTGTTTTAAAAATCTTTCAGTCATTATAAATGAGAGGTTTTTGATTCTTAACATTGTTCTTTGAAGGGCATACTGTTTAATGCATTTGAAGAGGACATGCAAACATTTACATTTCTCTACTGCTTGTATAAATATTTTAATTTAGACAAGTTTGTTTACATATTTAGAATCATAGAATCATTTCGGTTGGGAGAAACCCTCAGGATCATCGAGTCCAACCATAACCTAACTAAACTATGCACTAAACCATGTCCCTGAGAACCTCGTCTAAATTCCTTTTAAACACCTCCAGGGGTGGTGACTCCACCACATCCCTGGGCAGCCTGTTCCAATGCCTGACAACCCTTTCTGTGAAGAAGTTTTTCCTGATATCCAATCTAAACCTCCCTGGTGGAACTTGAGGCCATTTCCTCTTGTCCTATCACTCGCTACTTGGGAGAAGAGACCAACACCCTCCATGCTACAGCCTCCTTTCAGGTAGCTGTAGACAGCGATAAGATCTCCCCTCAGCCTCCTTTTCTGCAGGCCAAATAGCCCCAGTTCCCTCAACTGCTCCTCACAAGACTCGTGCTCCAGGCCCCTCACCAGCTTCGTTGCCTTCCTCTGCGCTCTTTCTGGAATTTCAATGTCCCAAAACTGAACACAGTATTCAAGGTGGGGCCTCACCAGTGCTGAGTACAGTGGCACTATCACTTCTCTAGTCCTGCTGGCCACACTATTCCTGATACAAGCCAGGATGCTGTTGGCCTTTTTGGCCACCTGGCCACACTGCTGGCTCATGTTCAGCCGGCTGTCAATCAACACACCCAGGTCGTTTTCCTCCAGGCAGTTTCCAGCCACTCTTCCCTGAGCCTGTAGCGCTGCCTGGGGTTGTTGTGACCCAAGTGCAGGACCTGGCACTTGGCCTTGTTGAACCTCATACAACTGGCCTCAGCCCAATGATCCAGCCAGTCCAGATCCCTCTGTATGGCCTTCCTACCCTCCAGCAGATCAACACTCCCACCCAACTTGGTGTTGTCTTCGAACTTACTGAGGGTGCACTCAATCCCTCATCCAGATAACTGATAAAGAGATTAAACAGAACTGGCCCCAATACTTAGCCCTGGGGAACACCACTCGTGACCGGCCGCCAGCTGGATTTGGCTCCGTTCACCACAACTCTTTGGGCCAAGCCATCCAGCCAGTTCTTCATGCACCAAAGAATACACCCATCCAGGCCATGAGCTGCCACTTTCTCCAGGAGAATGCTGTGGGATATGGTGTCAAAGGCCCTACTGAAGTCTAAGCACACAATGTCCACAGCCCTTCCTTCATCTACTAGTTGAGTCACCTTGTCATAGAAGGAGATCAGGTTGATCAAACAGGACCTGCCTTTCATAAACACATCCTGACTGGGCCTGATCACATGGTTTTCTTGTATGTGCTATGTGATATTACTCAAGATCATCTGCTTCATGATCTTGCCCAGCACCAAGGTCAGACTGACAGGTCTGTAGTTCCCCAGATCATCCTTCTAGGCCTTCTTGTAGATGCACGTCATGTTAGCCAACTTCCACTCAACTTGGACCTCCTCAGTTAGCGAAGGTTGCTGGTAGATAATGGAAAGTGGCTCAGTGATCACCTCTGCCAGCTCCCTCAGTACCCTTGGGTGTATCCATCTGGCCCCATAGACTTGTGGGTGTCCACGTGGTGTAGCAGGTCGCTAACCATTTCCCCTCGGATTATTGGGGCTTCATACCGCTCCCCATCCCTAAATGCACTAAACCACAATTGCTTTCTTCAAATTTGTTTTGATAAACGTTTTAATTCTGCTTTACTGACTAGGTAGTGTAGGATCTTGAGCACACTTATTTCTGATGATTGTTTTTAATGGGAAACCTTTAACCAGTTCAGCAGATGTACTGTGAAGTCCTAAGCCCATTCTTTTGCCAAATAGATGGGATGCTTTGTAATGTAGTCAGTGGTTCTCTTGATCTAGGCTCTGGGAAGAACTTGACTGGGAGCATGAAGAGGTGTTAAAGGCTGAGGCTTTTGCAGGTATCCAAACTAGATGCTCAGCCAGGTTGTTTTGTTTTCTGGATTTAGAAGCTAGAATCTGCAAAATATAAAATGAGTTTATGATTGACCTTGATCGATTGAGGTTTTTCTCCTGAACTAAAGTATAGAAGGTGTGAATTTGTGATATGAGGAGACAGAGATATTCTGTGTATCTCCTAAGTAGCTTTTTCTTGGTCTATAGGTTCATTTTTCAGGAAGGCATGGTGGAAGGTGTCTTTGTGTTAGAATTCTAGGACAATTTGCATTTTGGCCTGTAAATCCGTGCAAGACATAAACATGAAGTGATGATTTGCATTTACAATTTAATATCTGATGTTCTTATTTTTCAAGAGTTGTTAGATCTGAGAAGTGCAAAGTCCCCTGTTAATTTGAGTGCAAGTAGCATTGTAAAGATAAAAAGCTGTATCCACTGAAACATGAAGAAGAAATTTCTTAAACCTACGTGACCTACAGCAAATTGCTGCTTTCTGATAAAAATTAATGTGCTTGATCTACGGCCTTCCTTTTCTCCTCACCAAGGAGGAGACAAATGGGAAGAATTAATTGGGGTGTTTGAGAGACAAAGGAGAAAGTAGAGGAAAAAAAACAAAACAGAGTTTAAGCAAACAGTATTAAAAGAGGAAACCATAAATTGTATATGATCCTGTTGAATTCATAGTGAAAATGGTGTCTCATTTTGTAACCATCTTGGAACAATGCTACTACTCTTTTTTCCCCTCAGTTTTTCATTGAGAGGTATGTTTTAGAAACTTTCTATGTAGTATATGTAGTGGGGGACATTTGAAAAATAAACCTGTGGAATTACTCAGATATACTTCCGTCATTGAGAGCCTTGATTGTCAACTGCCTTTTAAGGATGAATCACACAGACTTACATACCAAACAATTTCGGACTTGGGAAACTAAAACCAAACAAACCACAAACCAAACCAAACCAACACTAAAAAGCAATAACCCCCCCCCAACACAACAACAAGAAGCAACAACAACAAAAACCCCTCCCCTTTTTTACAGTTCACTTACAACATTTCAGATGAAGTAGTCTCAAAGCTAGGGTTTCTAATAAAACCAGTGCACTTATATTTAAATATACAATGTAAAGCTTTCTGAATAAAAATAGAAGACCATAATATATGCTATAATTAATGGAGCTGCCTTGTAAAAAATGTCTAGATAACAAGTTAAGTGAGATTAGCCAGTGTAGTCTGAATTATAAATTGTACCTTTACATTCTGTATTTTCCAGTGCAGTCTAGGGTATGAAGAGTGGTGCGTAAACAGCAACAGAACGCTGACTTTTTTTTTGTCTCCCTGCAGCAGGAGAAAAGATATTACTATTGCTTCAGCTGAAGGATTTTTATTCGTTATTGAGGCTTGTGTATTTATACATAGGTAAACTTGATGTACAATAACTTCACAGAAATACTGTTAAGAAAATTGGAAGGCAATTTAGATATCTAGCTTAAGGGTATTTGAGTCAGAGAACATAAACTGATAGCAGCGATGGAACAGTATGTCATTGGTGGCTTAGGTCAGCAATGAAGAGAACACAAATAAAGTACATTTGCTTTCCAGTAGCCATGCAGTACTAATCAGTACAGGTTAATAAAGACTTTGGTACCTATACTCGTATCCTATACAGTAGGGCAAATGTGGATCATGTTCTGGTGCTCATTCCCTACGCCTTCACCTAGAACTAGATGTTGGGATGAAACCTGGGGTATGGTGGGCTGGTGAGGAACCCCACACACATGGGAAAAGAGGTGGCCGCTTTGCTGGTAAAGCTTGTTCTGGTTGATTGGGTGGCCATGGTGCCCCTTCTCAGCTGGTGTGACAGTGGTGTGGTTATTGGACAGCTGGAGATCAGGGCTGTAGGTTGCACTGAGACTATGACCTTTCCTGTGGTGTATGTGCAGCCAAAGGGTGTGAAGGCTTAGCAAGTGGCTAATGGTGAGTGTTGAGGCAGAGCTGCAAATGCTTCAGCTTTTAAGAACTGTAGGTTTTTGCTACATAAATTAGAAAATCATAGAATATTTTGTTTGGAAAAGATCTTTACGATCATCAAGTCCAATTGTTAACCTAGCACTGCCAAGTCCACCTCTAAACCATGTCCCTAAGAACCTCATCTACATATCTTTTAAACATCTCCAGGGATGATGACTGAATCGCTTCCCTGGGTAGCGTGTTGCAATGCCTTTTCAAGTGCCTTCAAGTTGAATCCCAGTACAGGAGAAAATAGAGATATTTAAATTGTATTTAAAATCATTGGCAGCAGTCTGATGGTAAAACTGCTGGATTTTGACTGTTGGGCAATTCACTACTTCATTATAAAGGGCAGGATTTACCTCTTGGTGTGTAATAAATATCTAGTAATTGCCAAGTATTGAGTTAAAGATTTTATTTTTCTACAGAAAGTGAATTTTTCAAGTACTACCACTAAAAATGAAAGAAAATAAAGCTAGAAAAGAGTTTCGGAGTGTCATCTGGCCTTATCCAAATTTTGTGCCCCAGAGGGGTACAAAAAACAGAGCCAATGTTGTTAAACCTTTTGTGTGATGGAGAGAGAAGGATGGTACGTGTAGTTGATGATTCTGTGTAAAAAGCTGTCCAGTCATATTTTTGTGTCTCACTTTATATTTTGTGTGCGCGTGTCAGATTTAGAGCAGCTGTACTCCTCTGTTGTTTCTCTTCTTTCTTAAATTCCTCCTTCAGGGTTCTTCTCGTCAGCACTTAAATATCCATCTCATTGACATGATCTGTTGCTTACCACTGCTTAACCTTACTTGGTAAAGCCCATTATAGAGCCTAAACCTGTTGTTTGAAAGCTCTAGGCAGATTATCTTTTCCAGATCCAGCTGTGCACATTGAAGGCTGCATAGCTTTTAGCTATTTGTCACTGCCATGAATGTCCAGTTTGTCACCAGTTCTGCTCATGGAGCAATTTGAGTGCTCCCAAGTCTTTCAGACAAAACTGGCCTAGGTAGTGGTTTTGTTAGATGGCTTCCTCTTAAGCAAGTGCAAGTGATTTTACTTGAGGTGAATTAGGAAGAACAGAAGCTTTTGGCATAGCTGCAGGCTTCTGACAGGACTGTTTATGGCATAGCTCTTGTTAGAGTGAGTGCCTGTTTACTGCTTTCTTGGGCAAAAAGTATTATTTTGTCATATTGCCTGAGATTTAGATCTGAATACAGAGCTTGAAACTGTGTTTGTAGTGACAGGGAGAATTGAGACCTTGGATACAGTGATAATTTTTCAGTATTTGTGTAATAATATCTGACTTGTTTTTGTAAAACTAGATTTTAGAAATCTTTTAAATTTGGTGTTTGTATTTACAGTTTGACTGAACTTAGACTCTTTTTTTTAGGGCATCCAAGATGGATCTCAAGTGTGCTCTGGAAGAGTGTTCAATGGCACTGAACTTATTTCTGAACAATAAATTCTCTGAAGCGCTGGAACTGCTTCGTCCATGGTAAGATCCTGTTATCTGCTGAAGTTACTGTAAACAGATAGTGTAAAATATGCTATCTGATAGCTGAAGATTAATTTAAGGCCTCTGAAGACAGTAGTTTCCATTTATTCCCTTTCGCCCAAAAGCATTTCTTGATATCTTTGGAGTTTTAGCAGTGCACTTGTTTCTCCTTAAGACGATCACAAAACCTGCTAATGAAGCACTGAATTGTTCTGTTTGAGTTTATCGTTCAAGATGTCTTTCCTTGTGGAGAGGAGAAGAGCAGGGGAGCAAGACCTTGTCTAATATATCTTTGATCAGAGAATTTGTACAATGGGACCGCTTTTGACAAGACAATGAAGCCAGAGCAAAAATCCAGAATACTCTTTTTTTGTTGCTTTTTATTAATACATTACATTTGAATCGCAGTAGTGTTTACTCTTAAAGCCCACCTTTTGATCTTCTAATTCTGCCTATTCCCCTGTCACCTTTGCTCCACTGAGAAGAAAAGCATAGCAGTGCAAATCTAGGGAAGTTAAGAATTCTGAAAGGTTCCTATGATAAACTTAGCTTACCTGTGATTGGATGGGGAGGCAATCAGCGTGGCCCTTCTAAAGAGAAGAGAGCTTGGGTGTAAGTACAGCTGATTTGAAAAGGTGTTGTTCCTGCCTACCTCCTCTATGTTTGATCTCTCCATACCACTAAAAGCAAACATCCTCCCAAGGTTTCGTTTAACAGTGTACTTCCACCTCTCCATGCTACTGAGCCTAACACCACCAACTCATAATTCTTAATCCAGTCTTACTATCACCAAACTGCAGAAAGAAAACTTTGCCTCACTGCACTAACACAAGCTACAGATCCCTCTAACTGACACATCCCCTGACTTCATATGCATCTTTGAGAGACAGACAGGAGAACCGTAAATGGGATTCAGATCCCAGTCCAGGCTGGTTTAATGTAGCCTTTAGGAAGGTCTGAGCATGAGTGTACTTTCTTTTCTGTGATACAAATGCAGATTTTTGTGGTTTTGGATCAAGCAGTAATGTTAAAGGGATGTCCTCCTTGTGTTAAGTCAAAGCAGATGAACGAGTTTTTATGTCAAGGCTTAATTAGCTAAATTAAATAGATGTACCAGCAGACTATAAATGGGATATAAAGTACAAATGTTTGTGTAACCCAGTTTGGATATTTTCTGGAACTTGCTGCAACAGTATCCCGTAGAGGCAGACATCTAGCACCCAATGGTAGATGATACTTGCTAAGTTTCGTTCTTGTGTCCGTTACTTTCCTGCTTTATTCTTCTCTCTTTTCACAAATTAATGCGTCTCAGCATTTAATTTTTTATTGTAATTTCAAGTTTTGCTTAAATGCACAAGATTTATATGTTTGCCCTAGGTCTAAAGATAGTATGTACCATGCGCTTGGGTACAGCACTATTTTAGTTATGCAAGCAGCTATGACCTTTGAACAGCAGGATATACAAATGGGAATTTCTACAATGAAAGAAGCTTTGCAAACTTGCCAAAGGTAAGCCCAAGCAATGAACATTTATGAGGTACTTAATTCACTAAGTGTTCTTTGTAAGATATCCCAGCTATCTCTGTGCTTTAAAATGAGGCTGTTGTCAGTATGATAGTGATCTAAATTTGCAAAGGTGAAGTAAATCTCACTATCCAATTATTATTGGTAAAGATATGTTTCCTAGTATTGCAGAAACAACAGACTTCTTGGCTCTGGGCATTTATAGCCTCTAAAGTTAGTTAGATGGCTGGTTGGCTATGTAGACCTACACGGAAACTGATGCTACATGATTGAACTGCCTGAGCTATTTCAACCTGTGACTTTCTGTTTTCCATGGGGATCAACAACTTAAAAGCTCCATATTTTGAATTTTCCCTTTCATCATGAAAATATTATTTTTTTAGAAGTTGTTTTCAAAGGTAGACCCAATAGCCTAATAAGATTAAGCTAGTACTGAGATTTCCTCTAAAACCAAAGCATTTTTAAAATTATTGTAACAAATGTGTTTAGCTTGCCTTAAAATTAAAGGGCTGTTACTCTCATCACGAATGATCTGAACCTTTTGGCCTGGTCTTGCTTGAAACAATGAAATAGAATAGAAAACAGAAGTTATTAGTGACCTTTATTTTTTTAAATTAAAAATCCTGGAAAGTGGATTGTCAAAGCTAAAGAGCTTAACAGGCCTCTGAAAGAAAACAAACAAACAAACCCAACCAAACAACAGAAATGAGTGTTTTATTCTGCTATACTGGTTCTTCATCATATTGGTTAAGCCATAATTTATCATGAATGGCCTCCAAAGAAATTACCTCCAAATGTTGTTAGTTTATACATGTAACATCACAATGACAAACAAAAGAAAAGAAAATGGGAGAAAATTATCAGATACTACCTGAATAAAATAAGGGGTCAGCAGTTTCTGCCTTTTTTTTTCAGGTGCGCTATTGATTCAGTATTTAATCTGAACTATGTTGTTCAGTATATCTGAAAATCAGGTGCCTCTTTGTACTGGTAGTTTCAATAAGGGCTTCCATTTCTGTGTAATACAAACTTTTATGCTTAAGTACTCTGGTCTAGTCCGTCACAAAACTCATAAAGATGCAAGATAAAGGCAAGCAAACACTCAAAGGCGAAGAATTACCACAACTACATGTGCCTTAATTGACCATTTTTTTGGTATGCATTATGTTAGTGTGTAGTGTAATAATATCATTGTCAGGGTCCTGCACTTTTCAATGTGCAGAATAGTGTAAACAAATGTTTAACTAGTGCCCAGTATTTATAATTAATAGCTTCCTATCTTACAAAGTGCATTCCCTTTCTACATGTGGAATTGTTTCTTTAGATTCTTCATAAAGCTGAGCTGTTTGTAAATAGTAACAAATTCATTTTTGGAATGCCATACTAAAATAACCTAGCAATTTCTGATGTGACAGTTGAGATCTGTTGAATGTAAAATACAACTGTTTTGGCATCATATCTGGCATAAACCTTGATAAAATACTGAAGTATATGTTTTCGTTTATGTTGAAAACAGAACTCCTTTTGATTTTTCATTCTAGTGCAAGTTTAAGAAATGGAAAAACGTAATTCATAAAACTTTGAAATCCAGTTCAAGTGGCTTGCCCAGTGCCAGGGAGACCTCTGCAGCTGGTGGGTGGGAGTGGGGTGGAAGCTATTGCACACTTAAAGCAGGTTAAATGCATGCTTGGAACATCAGTCAAGGTTGGATAGGCTCCTGAGCCTAGAGACACACCAGTGGCCGTGATTATACTACTCAACAAATTGCAAATGTTGGTGAATCATCACTTTACTAAGAATGTCTATAAATTGTGGTTGGAAATGGTTAACAATTAGAAATAGTTAAGTTCAAGTTTATGTTGAATTGTTGCTCATGCTGTGTGGGTTTCTTTCTTTCCACGTACAACTCATTTAGATTCAGGAAAAGAAGCACAGTGGTGGAATCCTTGTCTAACCTGGTTTCTAAACATTCAGTGGATCAGCTGAGTGAAGGTAAGTGCTTCATAATACAATTAAAATAAAAAAGTGAAAAAAGCTCAGAAACACCTTGCCAATTTGTATGAATATGCTTAGCTCTGTAAATTGATTAGTGTTTTACAGTAAAAAACAAGCAAACAAACCACCTGTATGGTGGGGTTTTTAAAATCTGAACGCAAAACTTCTCAAAATGGGGGATCCAGCCTATTTTTTTTAGGCTCTGAGCAAACATGAATTAAGAACGGAATGCCTTTTAAAATGCATGATAGGACTGAAGAGATGTTTCTTTTTTTTTTTTTCCTTAAGACAGCTCCCAGAGGTTTAAGAATCATTGATGCTGTGGAATACATCCTTATCATTAGTGCATTGGAATCTGAATATATTAACGAGTTTTGTGCTTGTCTGTTTTGCCTTAAGGTGTTTTGGGAAATGGTTTCAGTACATTGTTCATGGCTCTGAAAATGCTGATCTCCTATTTCTGATTTGGGCAGAACCAAGTATGCAATTTTTTCTAATCTGGCACAAAAGAATCTTCTGTAATACCGGACACATCAAACTCACCACGGGTGCACTGTACATGCAGCAGCCTTGTGCATGTGGCTGGTCTTGCAGCATGGGTGCAGAGTAACTCGTGCCGTGTGTGTTACGTGTACTGTAGTGCTGCATGAGGACAGAAAGTCCACCTGGGGCTTTTGGTCTGTTGAGCATGACTTGGTGAAAACCTGTTCATAACGTCTTCCTGGACTTGGGAAGAGCCTGAGCCACAGTGAGTGTTACCATTCATCTGTAAAAGATTTTTCTAAGACACAGAAGGAGGGTTGTAAGATGTAGTTGCTGTAGGCTGGTGTTTAAACTTAGGATCAATAGAAAGTACAGGAGATCATCCACCAGCATGACAAGTAGCTTTTGCCCGAGGCTGAAGTCAGCTCTGGCAAGATCAAAGTTTTTGTCTGAGGAGAAGTGAAATAGAAGACTTCCATTGGGATTTGTGTGTTATGGCTATATATTCAGCAGTCATTAAAACAGCAACAGCAGAATCTTGTTTCTTTTTTTTTCTTTTCTTGGCAGCATTATGTTTGTTCCATTGACCCCAAGAAGAGAATATTGACAATAACTTTGCTGACAGTAAATAACTTTTCTTTCTTATATAGAGGAAATGCATGCTGAAATCTGTTATGCTGAATGCTTACTACAGAAAGCAGCTCTCACCTTTGTGCAGGTAAAAATCAATTGTTTATTTTGTATCTCTTTGTAGCAGTTTAATAGAAGGATGTTAGTACTTCTAAAACATCGTTCCCACACTAGATATGATACTTAAAAACCAAACATCTTCCTAGTGACTGAATGTTACTTCATGGCAGTGATTGAAGGTATGGTAAATGCTGTGCTATGCAGCAAAATCCCCTCTTTATTTGTATGAATGACCAGAGATGTTATTGATACCCAGGAACCAAAAATGTAAAATATATTGAAGTCTTACACAGACGGTGTGTTTAAATGAGTTGCACCACATCTGACAGCATCCAGCACTTGTTTAAAAGGTGTTCAAGTATGAGGAACTGTGTTGTTTGAAAGTACAAGTCTTTTTCACTTGAAAATTATAGCATGTTTCCCAACTAACAAAACTTCAACTGATGTGCACTTGTCTCCAGTATTACTCTCCATGAGCTTTTGACATGGTGTCAGGAACCATATAGTAACAAATGATTATAAAACGAGCATGCCGTAGCATTGCTGAGGTATTCATGTGGTTCACAGAAAGATCTGCTGTTCAGTAATGTCAGATGCTTCTGGTTTAGCTTGTGGTTCAGGGACTTCATGCTCCAGTATTTTCAAATTCAATCTGAAATTTGCTTCATGAAAGCAGGAGCTGCTAGTCGTACTTTTACATATGTGAATGTTTTACAAATGTTTAATAAATGTATTTTTGATAATCCCTTCAGATATGAGGAAGAAGCAAGGCACAAAGACACTAAGACCAGATCAACCTAAAAGGTTAATTTGGCAAAGCTTTATAAACGACGTCATACAGTACTTTGGCCAGAAGTGTCAGGAAATATTGTTAATGGAATGCCAGTCTTTCCTGTAACTGACTTTCTTCTATAATAGCCAAATGGAAGCAACGGCCTTTTTTGTTTTGTGAGTGGGTTTTAAGCATGAAGAGAGTTTTTAAACGGTTGTTGAAGGAGGTGAGTTTAGGCTGTATAAAATGAAAAAAACCTTAGGGGTGTAATTCTAAAGTAGCACCTCACTCTCTATCATATCAGAGATCTATTGCTGTTGACTATAATACCCTGCTCTGTTGGCTGCTGTCAAGCCCCATATTTTTCACCCTTGACTGACCTTGATTCATCTGAGGATGATGATAATGAAAATGTAACCATTTTAAAAGAGGTTGCAAGAATGGTTGTACTAAAACACTTTCATTTGGGTGTTCAGTCTTGCAGACAAAAAAAACGAGGTCTTTTGAAACGATGACCCTTTCATGGAAGCCAGAATTTCCTGTGGTTCATGATTATGAGGCTTTTTGTTGGTACTTTTTCATTTTCCACATAATTTATGCTGTCCTCAAGTATTCAAATGTGCATTTCTGAAATGCCTGCACACATTCTCCTTCTCTGTGAATTCTAAGACAAAAAATTCTGTCCTGTTGGACTGTTAACGATCTTGCTTTTCAGGAATTTATTTTTGATGGCTATTATATTGTGGCTTTGCTTCAATTTTTCTAGAGGTTAAAAAGCACATGTGTTGGGTAGTACATATGGTTACTGTTGATCAGCAATTGGAATTCATCTGTTCAGGGAATACTTTGGTTTGCCTTCTGCCAGGTCCTGGGCTCACTTGTGTGTGTCAGAATTGGTATTTCAAAACTTTCTAGAAAGTTCCTACAGCACCATCTGGTGGAGAGCTTTCTTGTTTCATTTATATGCATTAGAAATTCTGTTAAAAGTAACTCTTTGACCTTTTTTCACCCGACTCTGAAGTTTTAAAATTTGTAACATGAACCAGTTGAATGTTTCCCTGACAACTTAAAGCAAGTGTTAACTTCAGTCTTAGAGATGAGTCTAATTACTGGAAAGCATTTTTAATATTTTCAACGACCATTAAGTTATAAAAAAAAATAAATGTAGCTGCAAGATTTTTATGTATGTTACATGTGATAGCTGAAAGCACATTTTTGTACAATTAATTTTTTTTCTTCCAGGATGAAAATATGATCAACTTTATCAAAGGTGGCTTCAAAATTAGAACAAGTTACCAAATATACAAGTAAGCCTTTAGAAAACACTGAAATTCAATGTTTTTATAAGAAGGAACAGTTGCATTAATGCCTCTGAAATAAAAAGAAATACTTTTATAGCAATTATAATGATTATACTTCATATAATTTCTAACTCATGTTTCCTCTTCCCTCCTATTTTTTTTCTGCATCGAAAGAGAATGTCATCAGGTGCTACAGATGACTCAGGGGAGCAAAAGCAAAATTGAAACTTATTACCAGTTTGAAGGGGGAGTAAAACTTGGAATCGGAGCATTCAACTTGGTATGACTTTTCCAGACTACAGAAAGGCCATTGGCGTAATTCTGTAGGATTCTTTCTTTGCAGATACAGTGCTGTAATCCTGTTTTTAAAATTACACACTTGTAAAATAGAAATACAGGCTTTGAAGGTTCTATGAAATATAAAAAGAGCAGTTGCTTTTTGCATGCATGGTTTGTAGGATCGTTCTACTAATTTACTCTGAATTGTGTTTAATTCTCTTGGACTAATTTATGTAGGTATTTCTTAAGAGGAAAAGCAGCTACATCCACCTGTGTGTAGCAGGAATTTTTAAGATGCTGTTTGTTACAGGATACCTGGAGTAACCACTTTTATTCTAACACCCCCATGTATACCATTCTTTTGCTTCGGTGGCATACTGTAGATTGGCATAGATAATTACAAATTCAGAAGCATGAGCAGTAGTTTACTAGTTTGTGCAGAAGAAAACCATGTACATCCACTAGTGGTTTTCTTTACAATTTACTACAGTTGCCTTTTCACATCTGCCATGGCAATAGCGAGAGTTGATTTCTGCTGCTGTGTTAATTTCTGTATCATTTCAGACTGGAGCTGACCAGTTCTGAGTATGGTCACAGGAACTCAGGTCTGCCTGCACCTGCCGGTCTTTAAAACCCAAGAAACTGGTAGATGTCTGTGTTCATAAGTGCTCTGACCTTTCCTGTTCTTCATGAAATCTCCTCAGTGGGAAGCTTAACAGAAAAAGTCTCTGCTGGGCAGAATGTGTTGGGGTGAACTGACTTTCAAATATACCTTCTTGTAATGCTCATTGAAAAGGTGGTTGTGGTCTTTATAAGTTTTCTGTTGAAGGAGAACAAAAAGTGCATATAGTAGAGGGCTAAAGGATAATAACAATATCTAGTATTTCTAAAGCAGTATGCTTGCTGGTCTGCTAATTCACTGCTCCCACAGTAGGAACAAGTAGAACTTTTGTGATACCATTGTGTCACTTGATTGGCAGTAAAGGAAGATTACAATTGTACATTTTAAGTACTACCAAAATAGATAATACTTTCATTCCAGATGACCCACAATTTCGAAACAATTCTGATCAGCTGAAGACAGAAAAATCTGTCATTATCTGAAGAACAACAGCTGGACTCTCTCTTGATGTTTCTGTGCTGGATGATCATCAAAGTCTGAGTTTTCCTGAAGCTGCAGACTGATTATATATTGTTGATTATGCATGTCTGTTTTCGAGTTCTTTTGTGTTTTACTTTTTCACTAATGTGTAATGGCATTTGACATAGAAGCTGGCGTTTTTGGCTCAAGTTTATAGTGGTGTGACTTTTTTTAAGTTTTGAATTATCTTATTTTTGTTTGAAATGTGTTTCAGATGCTGTCACTTTTACCAGGAAGGATCATCCGACTTTTAGAATTTATTGGATTTTCTGGCAATAGGGTATTGGATCTAATATTTGTTTTATCAAACTAGTCTTTTTTGAGATGGAGACTGGGCGGATTTAAAATCATATATTTCACAGTAAAAGTATAATGATCTGTATTGCTTATCAGTATTTTAGTGTTGTTAAGAAGAAGTTAAGTGGACTAGATGATGCAGGTATAAAAGGGCATATGGTGATATCCTGATCTTGAACAACCATGGGAAATGAACAGTCTCCTTCAGAGAAGGTTTTGAAATTGCAATTTCCTTTCCTTTTGCTGATCCTTAAGGAGAGGATATCAGCTTACTTTTCTAGCCTATATAGTCAGAAATTAATGTTCTTCATACCAGTAACTGAAGGTAGAGTCACAGTTCTACATTGTGTCACCAACAGTCCCAGTCCATTTCTTTGGGAGAAGGAATTTCTGAATATCATGTGTCACTGTGGAATCTCAGTGCCTCTTTTCTCATGGATAAGGGAAGTTATTTGTAACCATAGCCTTGTTTTTGTAAACCTTGCTTGTTTTGTAAATATTTTACAGCCCTTTAAAACTCTTTTTGGCAGTCATAAGAAAAAAAAATCAAAAACTAAACAACAAAACCAACCAACCAAAGCAACCCACAGAATGATACATAACTAAACTTCAAGTTATTAATGAGACAAAGAGTCACCATATGGTCTTATTGCTGTTAGTTTGTCCACAAATGTGGTTCTGCTTATGTAAAATTAGACTTCAATAGAGACCTGCTTATTCTGTTGCTTTCTGTGAAAGACCTGGTTCATGCTGAAACTCTTCTGTGATACACGTTTTTGCCCTGACTGAAAAAGCAATGAAAGCTGAAAGTAAAAGAGCAAACAATTTTGGAGTGTCACCAGATTTTTTCTGTGGTGCTTCAGTTCTCCTGTAACTCATCAAGTTACTATGCAATGAAACTCTTGTTATTTGTTTTGAGGCAAAACTGCTAAAATGCAATATGTTCCTGAAGAGCCACTGCTCTTGTACAGGGCATTTCTGAGCTCGTCTCAACAATCTTCCAAGCAGTCAAGCTGTCATGTAATGGGCATAAGCTGGAATGGATTGGAAGAAGTTTCATGTGTTAACAAGCTGAATAAGCCTCGGTGAATCTGGATTGCTTTTTTCAGCACACAGAAATTCTATTGTAGCTTCTGGAAATGGTGTCTAGAAGTTGATGTGTCAGCAGAGCTAATATTTTGAACAGAACCTCAAAACAGTGGCTGAGTTGATTGAAGAGAATTGAGGATAACCAGGTATTTCTGTGAAGGAAGACTTGCTGACAGGTAGCACTGGAACAGTTCAGAGAGGTTCTCACTGAGCATAGACTTAATGACATTATTCTGAAAGGCTCATAGCCAGAGAATAGCGGGGAAGGGATGTAGACCTGTGTGTCTGCATGATCTGTGTGGTGTTCCCATTTCACCAGAGCATTGAAATGCATGGGTAATTTTATTCAGTTTTAGCATAATCTTCTTGCTGAGTGCTATCAGCTGTGGCAGAACTATTTTAGTAGAAGGTTGTGTTGTATCTGAGATAACAAAATGCTGAATTACGAAATATTTATATCTGAATGAAAAACTGGATTGGGTGGAGCCAAAAACTATTTAATAGTAACTCTGTATACTGATAGTTAATTCTGCATGTGTTTGTGATGTTTCTTAGGAGTTGGGCCTCTGTCAACTACGGGAAGGCGCATCTGGCAGCAGTTTGAGGGCCATTCTGTGTACTTTCACCCTGTTGGTTTATCATACTTACATCTCCTTAATCCTTGGTGAGACCCACTGTGTAGCTGTTCAGTCATGCTACACATTATGATAGATATTGTGATTTTTTTGAACTGAATTTTCAAACTGTGGCAAATTAGCTTTGTAGCAGGAGATTGCTGTACACTTAATTTGACCTGAAACTAATATCTCTGACAAAGCTATATCTGCAGAAACTGTGAGGGTAGATACCATTATACCAACACCTTGTTCCATTTGCAGGGCTGTCTCAACATGCAACAGCAAAATACCACAAAACACTTTTAAGTTCAAACGAGTCCTTATCCATAAATTAACATCAGATATTGTGAAAACTATCTCCAGAACGGAGTCTGTACTCTCAAACAATTGACTTGGAAGTTCAAACATGTAGAGAATTAATTGCTTTTGCCACATGGGGCTGAAAGTCACCATTAATTCTGTGTGCACCTGTGACACATGTTTTCACGTTCTTTAGTTTGGAAGTATTTTAGTTCTCGTCCCTCAGGCTCATCAGGAAATTAAGGAGAACTTCATTTCTTTCAGTATCACCTGTACTTCATTATTGAGCTAAAAATTAGGAAAGGACACAGCTGACAATTGTTTTCCTAACTTGTTAAAGCAATTAAAGGGATTATAAAAATATAATTAAAGGGATTTAAGAATATACAGGATCTATAACGAAACAGTTTAAAGAATATTCATATGTTCTATTCCGTTTCTACTTACAGACATTTACTGTCTTAAAAGCACTTAGTACCTTCAGGACAAGAATTTATTTTTATAGAAACACAATATGATGAAATAATTCTGCTTTTGCATAAAAGCAGTCATCCGTTAATCTCTTAAAGCCATAATATGTTTTGGAAACCAAAATCCTAATCTATGAAACTCAGTTATTTAAGTACATTGAGTTTGGTTTGTTATATTTTCTAGGTACGGGAGAAACTAACGTTCAGGAAGCAGACAGTCTCCTCGAACCCTACCTCCAGAAATTTCCAAATGTATGTATTCTCAATAAATTTTATAACAGCAGTGTGCTTCCTCAAGCTTGAAATAGTAACTGGTTATTTTTCTCATCTCCTTTCAAGGGTTCAATTATTCTATTTTATGCTGCCAGAATAGATATTCTGAAAGGAAATTTTGAAAAGGTAAATCAGCTTTTTTCTTTTTAAGGTTTTTGTTTGTTCAGAGTTCCACTTGGGGAAGATACAGCTAATTCATCTAAGTAACTTATTTTAGTTGGACCAACAATTAAGCTCTTCTCCCTGTTAAAGTTCAGTGTCAATGTTGATTTAATCTCTCTTTCTGTGAGGCCGAAGGGAAAGTTTATCTTATTTTGATAGTCAGGTGTTCTCCACTTAGGTGCTAGGAAAGAATTTGCTCTGTAATTACGCATGGCTCTCATGTGGAGCTGGAATTGAGCCAGTTTTCATCATTCTTACTTAAATACCTCGTAGGCCCAGTTGAAGTTCCAAGAATGCATAGCAGCCCAGCAAGAGTGGAAACAGATTCATCATCTCTGTTACTGGGAGCTGATGTGGTGCTACACCTTCCAGCAGAACTGGCTTCAAGCATATCGGTACGCAGACCTGCTCAGCAAAGAGAGCAGGTGGTCTAAGGTAAGTGGGCAGGTGGACATTCTTATGATACACCAATAGCCTCTCCGCAGTTAAATTTGCATTTCAGTTTGCATAGCAAGTGCAATTTTTGCTTTCTTCTGAAACTCATAAGAAAAGGCACAATGCCACCAAAATGGTAGGTATAACTGGGTGGCTAAGGAGGAATTTTTATTTCACATTCTGAAACACCAGAGCGATAAGTACCAGTGCTTCAGCCTCTCTAAAAACAGAGGTACTTACCAGAGTTGTGTGAAAGAAGAGGAAAACTGTTGACCTGTATCTCAAGTCACGTTCTAACACTTACTAATAAAACCTGGCTGAAGGAACTGTGTTTGTCAGTTAATTACAAACAGATGAGAGCACACCTAGTCAGCAGATGGTTCGTGACATAAAATGAGAAGGCTGCTGGTGACAGGGTCTCATGCGAAAAGTTGGGGTATCTGCCTTTTCCTTGTAAAAATGTTACTCAAAGTATGAAATAAGCACAATGTGCAAATAATTTTTGATACATAATTTTTGATAGTTTCTTTTTAGTTACTGTTTTATTATGCTTAATGGAAAAAGGAATACATCCAATTCTTGACAAAAAAGGACAAGAATAGTATATTCAACATGAAGTGCAAATGTCTTGAATAGAATTATGGACTTTTATTTTCTTTCTCTGCAAAGTCAAGTTATTGAACTTCCCTTGGATCGGTAGTTGGATATTCTGTTTTTTTCAGGCGTGTCTCTTCACGTAACAGATAATATAATAACATTAATGGACTTTAAAATAGCTTCATCATTTAACTTCTCTTCATCACTGATTTGCATGATAAATTTTACTGTTCTTTGCAGGAGACACCTTTAGCATTCTGAATAACTTATTTAGAAAGTTAATAATAAAATTATTAAAATAAATAAATAAAATAGCATAAATTATGTGACAAAGAAAATGCTAAACTTCTATAGTTCCACCTGCCTGAAAATTACTAGAAACATTTCTCTGCAGCAAGTGGGGTGAGAGATTTGAGTCCTTAGTGTATTGACTGAACCCAGCAAATTAGATGTGGTAATATGTTGCTGTTTCTTTTTGAAACAGGCAATATATGTATTCCAGAAGGCAGCAATTCTATGTATGCTTTCAGAGGATGATTTGAAAAGAACTGATGAGGACATTGTATCTTTATTCAGGTAAACATTTGTAAAGCAAATAGCTGTGCAGTCTTTTTTACCCCCTATAAAAGTTTTTTACTTGAGTGTCTTTTTTTTTGTGTGACTTACTTCCTACTTAGAAGCATCAACTGTTTGATTTTCCTCTTTGCTTTTAGCATCATAATATTTAAAACACTGCTTTTGTCAGCAAACATACATCCTGCAACTGCAGTCTAAGTGATGTGAAAGGATTTAAGATGTTATACATCAGAAGAGAACAGTGAATCTTACTAAATGAATTAAGAGGAATTAGCAGTTACATAAAGCAACTTCTGTTTTCGATTTTCCCTCGTTCTAGACAAGTGGATGGTCTAAAACAGAGAATTGCAGGAAAATCTATCCCAACTGAGAAGTTTGCAGTAAGGAAAGCTCGACGCTATGGAAGTTCTCCACCAGTGAAGCTGATATTACCCGCCTTGGTATTGATGCTTGTTTTCTTTTTTTTCTTTTCAAATACAAAAGAGATAAGTATAATACATTATCCGGTGAAAGAATATTATCAGGTGGTATGTGTCTGCATTTTTTTTTAAGAATTACTGCGTTCATGCAATAGGATTTTTGTAAAATGTACTAGGGTTTGGATCGTGCTACCAACCACTAGCAGGCCAAAACCAGAGCCAGATTTTTCGCATGAAAGTTCAAACATACAGAGAATGACTGCTGTTGCCACATGAGGCTGAATTCACCTTTCAGCTAGAAATGTGCATAGGTTTCTAGTATATATGTTCATGTTCTTTCGTTTGGCAGGATTTCAGTCCTTGTCCTCTACACTCATTAGGAAGTTAAGGAGTACTACAGCACTTTATGTTCTTCTGGTGAAAATGAAGAGTGGTGGGTTTTATTTCCTTATATTGAGTCTGACTAAAATTTGCGGAAGTTAATGGTACTTTACTAATGCTATTCTAATTTCACATGCTTTTAACTTCTGAAGGCATTAGTAGTGCACAGTCTGCTTGTGTCTGTTCACAGCAATGATACTTGGCATATATGTATGCTAAAAATTTTGTACCTGCATAATTTAGCAACAACTGAAGATGAAAAATGTAATTTGAGAAGAAAATTCTTATGTTAAAGCTCATTGATATCTAAAAAGAGGAGTCCAATGAAAATTAATCTTTTAGTTTTAAAATTCACTGTCTACTCAATTACCTATGAAGACCTAAGTAATAAAGTTGTCTTGGGCTTGTACAGCACAGTGCTCTTCAATTGTGAGTATATAGCTTTGGTCTTTCTGTCAAATCCATTATATGTTAATTTAAGAATTTTTCCATCATGGATTAAGCAAAAATGAACGTAGTGTATGGTGTTACTGCAGTAAATGTAAATTAGTCAGGACTACAAAACTGAAACAAATCAAGCATAATGTAGTCGATAGTGTCAGTAACACCACTTCAGACTTTGATAAAACAATTTTTTTTCCCCCTATGGAAACCCACATAGTTACAGCACAAATATAAGCAGAAATGTTTCAACAATGTATTGTGTCAGCTTCAGAATGACATCAGGCTTCAAATCTCAGAGGTGTAATTACAGTTCAGATACAGTAGAATAAATGATACTCTTGTGTTTGTGATGACTGAGTGAAGACCTCAGCAAAGTTTTGTATTGGTTAGCATTAACTCTATATTTTCTGTTTCTCTTTATGTGTTACAATGTGGTAACCTTTAATGCACTGAAACAAGCGTATTGCTTCCTGTTGTACTGAAGCATATGGGAAACTTTGTGCCAGGATTTGCCTTGATTTTTTTTTTTTTTAAAGAAGATTTTTTAGGAATTGTATTGGAAGTGTGTATTGGATGTGTGTACTGGAACCACATGTTTATCCAGAATGTTTTATCTGCTTCCACTGTTGCTCCATAGGGAAGTTAACAACCTATAGATGATAGCATCTATATATAAACAGGTGTACAAATGTGTGTTTGAGTGCACATATATATATATGTATACTGTACATACACACAAAACCCACAAATACACACAGAAACTTATCTGTAAGCCTGTAAAAAGTAACTACTTTTAGTTGCTTCTTTAGTTCATATGCAGAGGCCACAAGTTGAACATAAAATACCCAGTTTTGCTGATGTGTTATGTGGGTGATGGTAAACTATCATGTGATAAAAGTCTATTTAGTTTCATATTTAAAGATCTAAAAAAATACATGGTAGGATCCATTAAAAAGGTGTCTGAACATTCAGAAATTAGAGACACAGTTAACTTTGTCCGCACACATTTAATGTCATTTTGCCTCCCCTATGCGTACTCTGATACTGGTATTATAATATAATGATACTCTTATGCAACTTTAAATGATTATTGAGGTAAACATGACTGTCTTTGTAAACTTGCATGGAACTGACTAATGTCTGATGTTCATTGTGGGTGGTTCGTTGAAGTTGTGCATATACCTCTGTTCATGGGCTTCTGAACAGTGAATGTTTTGGCTTTGAAACCTTTCGTATTGTTTAAAACAAGTTTTTGTAGGCAGTATTTTTATGTACTCAAAATGTTGCGCAGCAGCCTTCCAAGGGTTACTCTTCAGTTAAATATTTATGCGATTCCATGAGTTTGTTTTGTTTATTTTTTTTGTCAGGAAATGATGTATGTCTGGAATGGCTTTGCAATTGTGGGCAAAAGAGCAGACCTCACTGAAAACTTACTGATAACAATTGAAAAAGAAGAAGCTGCTCTACAAAATGAAACTGGCAAGTAATCAGTTAAGTTGGTAAGAAAAGCCCATGTTTGTCTCTGTCTACTCATGTTCTGTGAGATAAGTGTTGACTCTGGCACTATGCTATTAAACCTGAGTATGGAAATTCTGGAGCCACCCGGGAGTTAGTAGTGGTTCTTCAATATGTCTTTGATCCAGCTTGATGGGTGCTGGACAAGAATACAGAAAATTCAAGGATGTGAGGTTATTAGGTACAGAATTTAACTGAATCTTACTAAGACATTCTAGTCTCTGAGAGTGTTCTTGGAACATAATCTGCTAATTTCTTAAATGTCTGAAAAATACTTTTTCTAAACCGATTTACACCACACTTTACTACAGAGGACACATATTGAGGAGAATATAACTAGGTATTAAGGAATTAATGAAGTGCTATGCATGAATCTGTGTATCTACTTTCTGGCAAAATAAAACATGTTTGCTTGTTGTAAAATAAAGCATATTTTTAACAAATAAACTTAGATTATATATTTAGTTCTTGATGTCTTGGAAACATAGATGCTCAGGGTAATGTTTAGAGAATCAGTCTGTAACTTATTCCCAAAGGAGTTTAAGTTCCATTATTACAACAGGTTTACTGCAGAGGTACCTGGCTTTATCAGGTTTTATCTGGTGGCTGCTGTCATCTGTCACGGGAACTTCTCAGTAGACGTCTCTTTTGAGTTCTTCTACAGTGAATAAATATTTTTGCACATGAAACTTTTTTAATGGTAATTCACTAAAAATTATTAATATTGAACCCAGATTTTAACCACACTTAGCAAAAGCTTAGCAAAAGTTAGTTTTGTCACTTTATTTAAACATTAATTATGAAATGTAAAAGTATCTCTAGTTATTATTTACATATAAATTGATGTGATGCATCAGAAGTTATACAATGACATACAAGAAATGCATAACAGTAAAATCTGGATGGTTTAATAAGCTAAATGAGAGTAAGTTGCAAGGCCAAGACTGAATTGGCCACCTTAATTTTTTTATACTATTCTTCACATTTCTGCAGAATCAGTAGTGTGCCTCTTAACTCTCAAGTGCTTTTCCATTTTTTGTTGTCATATTAAAACCAAAATGTGGCACTATGCAAGACGTCTGCAAATAATGTTGCCATGAGTTCTGTGCAGAGGGCTCTGGCAGAAGCTGTTGGGAATCCCGTGCTGTATCATGCAGACGTTTGTGCTGTAAGTGCTAGTCGCTTGTAACAGTGAAGTAAATTTCCTGTCAGATTCCTAAGCAGAGATACACAAGGTATCAAAATAAAAGGAACAGAAATAAATCAATCAAGTGTGTTTTTCTCATGGAAATATGCAGTATACAAATAGCACTTAAGTTAGAAGCATATTTGGTTTATTTGCTTTCTGTATCTTTTTTAATAATATCTGCAGTCAAATGTAGTTTTGTTCTGGACTTTGCATCCATGAGCCTTATTTACTTTCAATGATATAGACTCACACAAGATAAAGACTCAGATTACCAGAATTGCAGCTGAATTGAGACCCAAAGAAAGTGATTAAGGCTCTTAGCAGAGTATGGCAAGGATACATTATTATTTTATGAGACAGCTGTCAGTACCAGATAGCTTTAAAGGGCTGCTAAGGTGCTGTAAAAAAGCGCGTTAATTATACACAAGGTCATGTAGGGATTGAGACTAGATAGAGGGAGCTGTTTATGTTCCATTTACTTCAAGTGAACAGGCACAGTAAGGAATCTGCCAAGGATTGAAAGTGGTTTTACGTTGCATAGAGCTGAAAATAGAGATGGTAGAAGGAGCAGATGAAAGACATAAAAATTATTTGTTTTTTCCCCTCAGGATTTCTGGAAAACTTATTTTTCCACAGTTGGGTCATCTCCAAGATATAAAAGAGGAATTTGTAACTTCAAGAAAAACTAAATTCTGTGGTTATGTTGTGTTTTTTGTAATCCTGATAATGATATTTCCTCTGGTATAGAGGCCTGCAGGAAGATGGTTCTTCCACATTTATTGCAAGGTTGTCTATATTAAATTGGCCTATGCATTTACTGTCATTTGCTGTCAGTGTTTTGGCATAATAGCCTTCCTTCCTGTTAGAAATGCCAGGGAGATACTAGGCGAAGTTGTTAAAGACTAGCAAGCTTTTACTGACATCAGTGCTTGCCCCCAGTCATTTCAATGCATGAATCCTTTAGGAGACAGTCACAGGAATCCAGTACCTTAGCCTAGCAAAACAGGGAATGGAAAATACTCACCCACTGCACCTCTAACTGTCACTAAAAGCACAGTCTGTCAGTTACTATCTATCGAGACTTTCTGGATTTAAAAACAGACAGAAATAAGCCTGAATGTAGTGGCAAAGCACTTCACTGAATCCTAAAATGCTTCAGTCTTGCATGTTTCAGAACTGTTTACATAGGATTTTTTTGGCAGACTATTAAGAAAAAAATTAACATGACCTTAGAGAGCTGGTAATTAGTTGTAAACAACATGATCTGAAGGGAGGGTGTTTTGCTTCCTGAATCGTTAATGTATGTGCCGCCATCTGTCTATCCATATGTGTTTTCTTTCCTTCTTTTCCTTCTCTGCACCCAGAAAATGTTATAAACCAAGGCAACGAAAGAGGATTGCACTCGCAAAGATTGTATTTGAGAATCACTCCAGAAAAGCTGTTGAATCTGATATTTTCAGTCCTATTGAACATAAAACTTCCTTGAATTTTCCAAACACTCTACACTGCTAGTGAAGCTTCTTAATCGTTAGAGATGATGGGAGTACTAATGAACATGGTTTCTTGAATGTGTACTGCCAAATAATGCTGCCTAAAAGTTCTGCAGGACAGAGTCCTAGTGTGTTCTTGTGCTTTTCACATTACTGGTGCTACTTTTCATGTTACTGCCAGTGCTCTGAAACAGAGGAATCTGTCAAGCTAGTGCAGTGCAAAGAAGGTTTCAGCCTCACTGGAGGTTTTGCTGGCTGTTATAGATGTTACAAGTACAGAAATCTTCAACTCATGCCAGTTCATGCCTGTGTTGTACTGACTTCCAGACACAGAAGACTGGAGAATATCTGGATGTTTCATTTTGTTCTTATTTCTTCTTAGCCTGTATATTTAAAGAGAAAGAGATAGATGTTATGCATGCGTCTTCTTTAGTAGACAGTACTTAAAATTGTGCCTGCAGGCTATGTATGTTTTGAGACATAAAATCTGAGAAGCAGTGTCCTGAGTCTGAATATGTATTCCCTACCAAAGATCTAATTTTGCCTTTCATGATATCTTCCAATTTTTGGATGTATCTCACATTTAGATCACAATGAATACTATATGGATGATGTGTGCATGTTGCAGTTACTGAAGGGCCTCTGCCTGAAACACTTGGGAAGACTCCTGCAAGCTGAACTGTGTTTCAGTAAAGTAGTTCAAAGGTAAAAATAACATAACTAGACTTTTAACCTTTATATTTTGTAGCTTTGAGTGAAATCTGTGCCATTCGTAGTGACCCGGACAAGCTGGAGAAATGGGCTGGCAGCAGCACATGAAGTTCAACAAGGGGAGGTGCCATTCCCTACCCCTGGGGAGGAATAGCCGCAGGCACCGGCACAGGCTGCTAGGGGCTGACTGGCTGGAGAGCAGCTTGTCGGAAAATGCCCTGGGAATCCTGAGCATCCTGGTCAACCCCAGGCTGACCATGAGCCAGCCATGTGCCTTTGCAACAAAGGTGGCCAACAGTGTCGTGAGTTGCGTTAGGATGATTGTCATCAGCAAGTCGAGAGTGGTGATCCTTCCTGCCCTCTCAGCACTGCTGAAGCCACATCTGGAGTATTGTGTCTAGTCCTGGACTCACTGGTACAAGGGAGACATGGACATACTGGAACCAGTCTAACAAAGGGCTGTAAAGATGGTTAAAGGATTGAAGCATTTGTCATGTAAGAAGAAGCTGAGAGAGCTCAAAGCGTTCAGCCTGGAGAAGACCTGAGAGGGTTACCTGAAGAGAGTGTGTTTTTGCAAAAAAACCCCCAAAACCTCCTTTCCGTTGTGCCCAGTGCCAGAACAAGACGTAAAGTGCACAAACTGAAATACAGGAAATACTGTTTAAACACAAGAGTGAGATTTTTAAATTTTTTTTAATTATTATTTTTTATTGTCAAGTTGGTCAAACACTGGCACGGGTTGCCCAGAGAGTCTGTGAAGTCTCCATCCTTGGAGATGTTTGAAATATAGGTGGACAGAGTCCTGGACAGGTTGCTGCCATTGACCTTGTTTTGATCAGGGTATTGGATGAGATGATCTACAGAGGTGCCTTCTAGCTGCAAGGATTCTGAGAATTTTTTGTGTTCAGGAAAACATGAGTTTTCTTACTTCTCCGCTGATTTGTACAGGCAAGCTAGGATAAGGGGATCTCAATTCTGTGTGTGGGAAAGAAATGTTTGTATTACACTGCCTAACCTACTGAGCATAGTTTTTATCTCGAGTCATCTTTTTGGATGGTTGGGTATTTTTGCACCGTAAGTCACACAGTAGGATCCCAGTCTTGGAGTCGTGTCCATGGTAGCTTGGGTGACATACCATGGTACAAATAGGAAGTGTGAAAGAATTAATTTTTGCTGCTAGAAGGTCATGTTGGCAGTATTTTATCTCCGCTTTTTACAGGTGAAATTGATATGCGCAGAGTTAACCAGTAAAAAAGCTTCCAGAGTGTTTTCTCTGGCCCTATGCTTTTACAGGCGGTGATTGCATTTAAAAGTTAACTGGTCACTTGAGGAAAGGTTGTAATTAACCACTTCCGTATTTTCTGTTTTTCTAGTGAGAAGCAAATCAAATATGATAGTTACTTGGTGCCGTTCACCCTCTATGAGTTGGGTCTTCTGTACAAACAACAGGATGAGAGAGAAAAAGCAATAAGATACATAGAAATCGCAAAGTGAGTGGATGATTTTTTAAAAATTTTTATCAGCCTGTGGATTAAGTATAACTGAATAGCTTTAGGAATGAAGGCATGTGGGGTTTTTTGCTGCCTGTTTGCAAAATACAAGTAATGATAAATCTGTGTTCTTGACTTCGAAAATTTGTTCATTAGAGTTGAATTTTAGAGTTTCAGGAAACTGTTCTTCAAACACAGTGGAGTAGATAATATCGAACAAGACAGAGTATGAAGGGAAAATGTCTCCATTTCATTTACACTTCAGAGATGCTGAGGCCCCACTGTGTGTATGGGATGGAGCTGGAGAGTCCAGGGAAGGGATCTATAGCACCACTGTCCCAAAGAGCAGCCAGGGGGCTTATATCTGCTGCAGCAAAGGCATCAGTGGGAGTAGGTTAAAAGCCAGTACACTTCTGACCACCTTTGTTTTTCCTTTCACATCCTGTCACAAAAGAGCAGTAGAGAGCCAGGTTTACTGTAGAGTAGCATCTGTAGATTCATCTGTAGATGCAGTTTTTTGCCCCTCACCCCCTTTTTTTTGATTACATAATGCTTGAGTTGTGTTTTGAAGTTGAACGTAGACTTTTCAGCTAGCATCCTTTCTTTTTCTATTTTATAGTCTTCTAGCTTGTCTTTTCACAGCAAATAATTGGGAAGGCTGTTGAAAGGATCAAAATAAGTGAAAGAGATGCTCAGACATGGGTTCAGTTTATCAGGACATTTAATAGTTAGTACTGGTATAAGTATCTGCTCAGTTTGTGCATGTAGCTTTAAAATGTCTCATAACTCATCTTTTTCCTATTGAAGAAGTGAGGTCTGTTAACTTTGGTACTTCGGTGCATGTATGAAATAGAAACAATCATGGCCAAGAATGTTCTTCTTAAAATAACTTTATTGTTTGCAGAAAAAACTACAAAGAATACTCTATGGAGTCCAGGTTGCACTTCAGGATTCATGCAGCACTTGACAGCCTGAAGGTCTCGCCTGCTTCAACACCTTGAATGACGAGGGACGCTTTTTCATGCATACAATAGCCAACACAATCTTTTTGCAATCTTTTTTTAATCATGGAAAAGAAAAAAACTTAATTATTGTTTTCTGTCATCTCTGATTTGATGTATGCCATTCCTTTAGACTGTTCTTTTTCTGTATAGTGCATATACTGTATCTACTTGATACTTTAAAGAAGACCTTATATTTTGTTTGATAAAAATTTAATATTTGACTTGAATGGGGGATATTTTAAAAAAAAGCTGATGGTGCAATAAAGTTTAATGCAAACACTTTATTTTTTTATATGAAAACAGATGCTGGTTATGCAGTGGAACTAGTAGTAATTTCTACATTTTGTGAAGTTTTGATTTTCTGCAGTATACTTGAGACCTTTCTGCCTCTGGAAAAAAAAATGCATTGTCTGCAGATAATCTTTTCCGGCATTTGGCATTATCATATTCTGAAAGTTCTGTTCCAGAGGAAAAAATTAATCACCTTTGACTTAATTTCATTTTGGGAACAAAGTGAACCTGTCTGAAGTGCAATATTTTTACACTGTCAGATAAAATTAAGCAGAGCTACAGCTATAATGTGTTTGTAGATATGTTTCACTGAAAATAAGTGGTTACAGGGGATATTTTTCGGTCATAGAGAAGCAGGGCTACAAGGGACATTAAGAGATCCTGTGTTCTGTATTCTTGCTCTAAAGCAGGATCAACAGTCTCATGTCATTCCTGACAGATGCTTGTTTAGCCTGTTTAAAAAAAAACAAAAACAAAAACCCCAACAAACACAAAAGCAACAAAAAAACTTGCACCGAGAGAGATTTTGTAACTTACACAGGATGTCTTTCCCAGGGGGGAAAGCCTGGGAAATTTTTCGTGATGTCTACCCTAATTAATTCTTGGCACAACTGAAACCAATTGCTTCCCATCTTCCCCGTCATGGATCTGGAGAAAGGATCATTATTTTCCTAATAATGGGAAAAACTCATAACAACGCAAGTTGATTGTGCATCAGAAAGCAAATCTGCTTTTAAACTTGAAGATAAGAAAATGTACATGTTTTAATTACAGCTTTCTACTTTCTACCAAAAATGTGTAGTAAAATTGAGATACATTTATAAGTGCATATAGTTTTCACATTAATATATGAACAGCAATATCAATTTGAGTTTCCCAATTCATTATATATGCAAATCCTGCTAGCTGTCTATTCTTAAGAATAAACTTTATTTAAGTATAGATCAAATTATTGTTATTTCACTAATTATTGCAAAACTTGTCCATTTCCATATTTTATTAATACCAGTATATTTACTTCTGCACAGTAAATGAATAGTAACTATGCTCCTGTGTGTGATTCTCTGCCCTTAACTCCCACCCAAGAAAAAAACAGAACAAAAGAAGTAGGTGAAAAACGTGTTTTCAGTAAAAGGGTAACTGAAAGTTTCTAATTAAACAGTCAATATAATGTAAATGCCATAGTTAGTTTTGTCAGGTGACTGAGAGCACAGCTTTCTTCTATGACTTATTTTATAAATGAGTCATGTAATTGCATATACATCTGTAGTAGAGTGGCATACTTAAAGGTGAAGTAAATGTTTAAAAATATTAGCTAAATACACATAATGGGTCTTTCAAAGTGGAAGCCTAATCCAAAGTCTGTTGTCTTCACTGTTTTGGATTTGTGCCTATTGAAAATGCAAAACTAAATTTTGTAAAACCATACACATGTAGATTGGAAGCTTAGATACCTGAGACACTGAATCACTGATGAATTGCAGCGTGCTTATTTTAAAATATATTCTATCGACTGTAGCTAAAGTACAAAAGATACTTGTCTTTTTGTCAACAGAGATTAGCATATGCTACCGCCTTCTCTAATTACATGCCGTTGTATACATATGTGATTATAAGCTGTAGGCAGGAAAGATAAAATTCTGTATATTTTCAGACAATACTTTTAATACCCCTTTGGGTATTTACATCTTCTGTTCAGGATTATTTTGGTTTAATCTGATCATTGGATTGTAGCAATCAAATGGGACCATCTCATTTTCTTGTGAAAGGTGGTGAAAACAATTACAGATAAAAGGTTTATATTATGTTTCAAATAGTAATCCACTCTACGGAAGACTTATTAATAGAAATGAGACTACAGATTCTCAGGATGGAGCATGAAGCAGTGTCTGAACTCTTGTTTTTGTGGGAAGCATCTTACATTAATAAATAGCATTTTATAGGTGACTTGGGATAGAAATCAAAATTAAAGTAAACAGTGAGTTTCAGTAGAAGCCGATCATTTGAAAGTTTAGTACAAGTGTCGTGTAGTGGTGTACTTTTTTCACAGAAATTATATTGACTGCAGAGAGAGTGAAAGAGAACTTTGTTTTCTTCAGCCTTCCGAAATCAGTATTAACACCCTGTGTATGTTACATTTTGTCTCTTTTGGGATCAGCCTTGTTGCACTCACGCGGAGAGCGGGTATATCAACACAAATTGGCAATACTCTCTGTAGCATTTGATGCCCTGAGGTCCCCAGTGTAAGCACTATTTACAGTTTGTCTCATTTTTTTTACTGCTGTTCCAAACTTGTGTCTTAGAAAGCCTGATTGATCAAGATTCTTAGCTTTATTCTGGATTTTTTTTTCTAACTTACTATTAACAGTGGAAATACGTATGCGTGAGAGTGATTTGTAGCCCTTCAGTTAAGATAGGTCTCAGTAGACTGTAGAGATGCTTTGTCTTCCAAATGCTGCAGAGGAAGCGCATGTCTCCCCAACACAATGCATCATTGGCACAGTATCATTTACTACATTATGTCTAAGTCAGGATAAGTGATTTGTAGCTAAGAGTTCAGACAAAAAGTCTATGGCTTTTTATTTTAACCTGTTGTATACTATACTGGGCCTTAAATACAACTTTGATTTAGTCTTGCTGCTCTTTATAATCTTCACCTCGCTTGTGTCCCATGGGAATTTTGGATAAAGTGCTGAAACTTTGAGCAAAGCTGAGCATTTACCTATAACCTCTGTTGATAACAGTAGAAATTATAATATATACAGGAGCAAAGCTAAATCCTTAGTTTAAGCAAGCAAGGTAAAACTTACATAGTTATTTTATGACAGAAGGTCATTCCGGTACTTTTGATAATAGATGCGAGGTTTTTTTAAGGTGAGGAATAATAAGGTAGCCTGGTTATAAGACAAAGCTTCTCTTTGATTAAGAGTTGTCTACTCTGGAAAATATTACAAAAAACCTTCTTGTCTGTGCATATCATTCGTATGTTTAGTCTTTTGGTGAAAGATCATTGTATTATGGTTTTTAAGTCCTAGCTCACCATTTTTTTAACAAAAATCGAAAGAAAAGATACGTTAAAAGAAAGCTGCTTAAAGGCTGTTTACATATGGGTAGCAGCTGTATTTAGCACCTTATGGCCAGAAAAATGTGCAATAATCAGATCCTGTTATGTTTCTTAAACACCTTGCTAACTAGTGTATAAAAGAAGTAATTTCTTGTAACAAATCAAACTTAGACTTTGCAATTATTTTATTACTAATCTTAATGGTTAATGTCCTTTTGTTTCTGTGTATTCTTATACTATATAGTTCAAGAAAGAATGTTTATATTTGCACTGGTGATGCAGTTTATTTGCTTCTGAAGTATTGAGGTTTGCACATAATATAATGTGGTACTTAAGTAAAACCAAGGTCAGAATAATGGGGGATGAGGGATGATGCAGCACGGTCTGGTTTTAAGAGCATTTACCAATGTTCATTGTGATGCATTGGAATGGATTCTCACTTCAGAGGAATAAAAGACGTTTTATGCTTGTGCTACCAAGTACTGAATTTGGGACTGTATTCTAGTTGTGCATTAAAGAACCTTCACCTGAGATTTATCAAAATAGTATCAATAAAAAAGTCCTGATTTCAAGTTTAAACGTGCCATCCTGGGTATATAGCTCTTGTATACAAGCTATCTAGGCTGAAAAGTAGTACAAAGCTATCAAGGTCTAGGAGAGAATAAAGGGTCTCTTTAAATGTAGATAGCAAATATAAAATAAACTACTTCAGTCTTAATTTCTCACCGGGGATCAAATAATACCTTTAAATGGTATAAAATACAGCCATAAATAGTAATTAACTCATTCTGTTAATCAGTTGTGTCATTAGATTCAGTGAGAACTAGACATAATATACTCTTAGGATTCTTTTTAAAACCCAACATTAAAAACAGGGAGAAAATTATCTTTTTACATGTGGGCAGAGCTTGGTTTTAGTAACATTTAGAAAAGTAAATGTTCAGTTATTTTTTAATGTGGCATGGTTAAGCGTTTCCGTAGTTGCATGTAATTTTGCCTGATGCTTCCCAGCAAATAGGTCGACTTAATTACCGTGGCTTGGATGGTAAGAATGGTGATTATGGTTATCACAAGAACAAAGACAGTAGATAACTTTGCTCACAGAAAGGCAAAATAGTGGAGATGTTCCTGTATATGTGTTGCTGTCTGTAAAACACTAATTTACTCTCAATTATTAGACATACCGTAGTCCAGAATAAAACCTTTGTAGCTAGATTAGACTGCTTGCAAAGTATTGAATAAAGGAAGTACATTGAATAGAAGGAAAAGAAGGCACACTGAAGTAAGGTAGAAGTGCAAAAATAGGAACTACTTTTGCATTCATGCAGGCATTTGGCAGGAGTTATGTTACATTTATAAGTTTAAACTATAGTAATCTGATCAACTCAACACTTGGACTTCCTGTATTCCAGACAGGGCAAGGATATCAGTGGTGCTGGGACCTTAGCTCAATTTGGCAGTGGGTTGTGCTTGTTTGTTTGTTTTAGTCTGGTCTTGTCATTTACTCATTTTTTAATAAATTCTGTGGGACAGCTTCATAGAGAAATTTGAGCATTATGGCTCTGCACTTTGCAGTTTGTAGAAGAGTACCCTCTGTGAAAAATCAGAGCCTATGGCTAGTGTAGCAATTCCATGTTTAATGAATACAAGATTAGTTTTTGTAGAAGTGTAAGCATACAATTCCAGTCTATGGGGAAGCACTTTTCAGCTAGTAATCACAGCTAGGAATACCTTTGTAGATTTAGTCACTCATTTAAAGAGATAAATTCTTCGCATGCATTAGCAATAGGAAGTGTCTGTTTTCCATGTCGTGCATTTGTAAAAAAACGTGGTCAGAGCTTGCACGCTGAGTGGGCTGCGCTCAACACCTACCTCATCTGAAGCCACAGAGTGGAGAATACTCGGTGGCGATGACATGCCACTGTGTGGGAAAACTGTTAAGGTTGTACTGAAATACCAGTTGAGAGGTTAATATCCTTATACACTTAAGCGTGTAAATGTGGATCTCAAAGCTTAATTTTCTTATTGTAAAATGGGTGTAAGACTGTATTAAGATGATTTTGAGATGCTTAAATGACCTGCTCTTACTTCAGTATCTAAAATCAGAGTGGAGGGATACGTAAAATTAGGTTAATGCTACGTGTATATAGCTTATGTTAGGCTTAACTTGTTTCAGAGCATTAGGAGACCTTCAGAATTAAACTTGATGTAGAAAACTATATTCAAGGAAAAAATGTACAAATTGGAAACCAAAGCTGATAAAAGTAGTTATTTTTTGAGTCCTTAGATCCTACCAAATCCTGAAATCTAAGGAGTTGCTGATGACGTGTAGTTGGAGTTCCCTGTTGACAATTGCAGAGAATGGGTATTTTGCATTCCCAAATGAAGGCTTTCTCTCTGTCATCAGTACAGCCTGAACAGTATTCTGTGCCTGTGTGAAAACCTTGCAGAACTATGACTGATGGCCATTTCTTAGGATGACAGATGTCTGAAAAAAATACATTGTTGTGGAAAAAACATGGACATTGTGTAATGCCAGATCTTAAACATGTTTTTAGACTTTTTCCAAGTTAAATTGAGAAGGGTTTTTTTATTTGTTTTTGTTTGTTTGTTTTTTCCCTTCCCTTCCCTTTCAGAATTGTTGACTGCCTTAGCAAGACTTTATTTAAAATTCGTTGTGTTCTTTCTGGGTTAGAACTAGACAGTTATTTACATACAGACGTGAAGTGGGATTCATACATCCATCTGAACTTCGGGTGTCTGTGGTACATTTCCTCAGATGACCTCCAGGGAGGAAAATTTAGGGTAGTTGTCTCAAATGAGGGTCAATACTGATCAGACTTAATGGCTAAATTAGATTAAATGAAATCAACTAATATGAAAATAACTGTTCTTAAATTGTTAATTGCGTTGTCTTCAGTGTAAAATCAGAGGGGGGTGTGCACCTGTCCTCTCCCTTTTAAGGTGCTTCAGCTTCACTGACATTAAATGTAGTAAGGATCCTAGTATAAATTAGTTGCTAGCAGCTATTGACATTCTTAACAGCCTGAAACACTGGCCTGGCCAAGGCTAGTTGTATTATGCACACCAGTTATAACCAGGGCTAGTGCACAATTTTCCTAGAATAACCAGCTTTCCCAAGAGCACTGTTACTAAAACAGGCTTTATATAGACTTCAGAAAAACTATCAATTTTCCACTATAGCAGTTAAATACCTGCACTGATTTTGAATGGATTATAAATCACACAGTGAACAAATAGCAGTAACAATTTGAGTAGAGGATAGAGAGGATAGAGCCTATCATCCTAATGGAAAAAGCTAGAAATGAGTTGATATTACAGATTTTTTTCAGAATGTTAATAAAATAGTCTTGCAAATTTTTGAACAGCTGTTTAATGTTCTATCCAATGGTCCTGTAAGCTCCTGCTGTTGAATTTCCTGTGAAGTCTGTAATGTTTGTGGACCTTCACACTTAATTTTGAAGTAATTCTCCTGTGAATTGTGGGGGGGTTTGACACAGAAGCTAATACAAGTACAGCCATTGTATTTTTCTCTACATAATAAATTGCTGCTATCCAAAAAGGTGTACTATATATTTGGACATGATTGTCTGGCACTTTAAGGGGAGTGGTTTACCGATACAGTCCAACCTGAGAGACTGTCCCTTTTTTCACGCTAAGAAGGAGTTTTGATCCCTTGTTGCTTCCTGACTTGGGCAGGTGGTCAAAGTTTTGGCAGACAGATGCCTTCCATAGGCCACTGTGAAAGAGCTTGAACTCTTTTTATAAAGATGTTTATATTCGATCAGTTGATTTCATGGGAGCTGGTTATGCTAATATGCTCACTTTGACCTGGATGATTTTCAAACTAGGTTCTTTCATTTTAAACCATCAGTCAAACATTGTGAGGGGGAACAACACCTCTAAGCACTTCTGACATGCAAATCATACAAATATGAATGGCATAATGGTTATATTACATGTCCAGCTACCACATAAAGCTAACTGAATTCTTCAGCATTCACATTCCCCAAATACCTTATGCTGCTGTGCCAAGATAGCACGTGGCAGAGATGAGTACATCTTTGGGGGATCTGCTTAGTTTCTCTAGATAGGGCATAAAGGGATGGAGAGTTAGGCAGACCACTTTGCCTGAAAAATCTGTGTTTGACCAGAATGTGTGTGCCAGGGGAGTAGGGGGTTGGAGGTCTTCCTTTGCAGTTCTGTCTGTTCATTAAGTAATTTATTCTTTGCAGGGGGTAATACAGTTATGATGAGTGAAAGGTATAGTCCATGTTACCTATTTTAGGTGTACAAAACCAACTAACCAACCATCAACAACGACAAAAAACAATAATCATACAAAACCAACAGAAAAATAAAAACTCTGATAACTTTGCTTCAGGGACCATAGAATGAGCAATTATGTTACACAATTTCAGAAATAACTGGGAAAACTCCATTCTTCATTGGTATTCATTTAGTGAAAACTCATATATCTTCAGTCATTTGGTAGTATGGAATAATTTAGCTGAATTTTGACTTCTGAAATATATTTTCCAATCCAGTAAATAATCAGCTACATAGTAAAGTACATGCTTCTTTCAAGGAAGAGAGCCTCTTGGATCAATTTATGTAACAACGGTCAGTATAAAAGTGAGGTGTAGGAATGCAATGGCCATGTGAAAGCCTTATATTGCAAGATCTCATCAAACAAAACCATAAAGAAAACACTAATAAGGAGCAGAGTACAAAATGCTAGTGGAAGTAATTGTCACTTGCTATGCAACATGAAAAATGATATTGAAGTTGTTTTCTATACAATTCCTTCAGTTATTTGGAGCATACTCCCCACCCTCTCCTGAAAAGTATTATGAAATACAATGCACTTCTAAAAAATTATCCCTGAAGAGACACCTCTCGAGAGAGCCATAATACTGACTAGTAATCCTGGCAAGAGAAAATCTGGATGTGTTGCAATAACATACTGTCTTGTGAATTTGAAGGATTTTGCGAGGAAGACGTTATATGCAAATTAATCTCATCTTGTTCTAAGTTTAAATTGTAGCTTTTGGTATTTTCATAAGAAGTCTATCTCTTTCATCTGAAGATTTTTGAATTACTAGATTGTTTTTGTAGCATGGACCTGACAACTCTGCCAATAGGTGAAATTTTTTAGCGATGATTAAATCCATTAGACTTTCAATAACTATCTGTTTACATGCACAGTTTTAACTCTCAGACTTCTCAACTTCCAGTCACAAGATCTGAATAAATACATTCTATTAAAAGAGGATTATTTCCGGTTATTGTAAGACCTTTAAGCAAAAACTTAAGTCTGAAGTTGGATTTCATTTGGAATAGAAAAACATTCTTTTGACCAGTTCAAAGCATGCAGCTAAATCATAACACTGAAATAACAGATTGGGGGCAAATTTTTAGCTGGCATTGTGTTGCTGTGACACCATTGAAGGAGCCGATGATTTCTACTAAAAGACTGGGAGGGGTTGGACTCTTGTGCTTCTAGTCCATTACTCTTTCTATCAGAGGGAGTCTGCCTTGTCATATCTGTGCTGAAGCAGAAGCAATACTGAGAGACAGGTGGAAGACCTGACCTACCACCTGAAGAGTGGATTGCATTCATCCATAAACTGAGCATGTTTCCAGCATGCTATTCTGTCATCTTTTTCCCCCAGCACACACACACGCTGTATTTGGTAACTTGCATACTGGCCTAAGGTTGTCATAAACGTGCAGCTCAGGCATCCTGGATGAATGGAGTACTTAAATAGTGTTTTAGATAGGGACAGGTCAAATAACATATCTTTTTATGTTTATATGTAGCAGTATGCTCAGTGAGTTTACACAAATATAAATTAAAAAAAAAAAAAAAAAGACATTCCAATACACTTTTGAGTGAGAAGTTAATAGGTTTAGTATTAGGCTTTGTTAATCCCATTTACTGCTGCAATACAGCTAGGCAAGGTAAAAGTTGTAACAGGCTGACTACAAAACTGCAGGGACTCAGCTGGTATGTCCAAGGAGTTTACAGCAGGCACATGCCTACAGTTCGTGGACGTTTATCCATTGTGTTGTTAATTATTATAATTCAAAATATAGTTTCTCAGAAAATAAGTTTCTTGGATAAATCTAGCTGTAGGCTCTGTCTCCCAGCTTTTTCTGGGTGAACACTCAAGTAATATTCAAACTGTCTTGTTCTACCTAAATACTGGCAGCTGCTACCCAAATTGCACGGCAGCGTCCTGGGGCAGTAGCCTTGCTGGATCTCACGAGAAAGACTTTGCATTGTAACTTCAGCTTCAAATGCCAAATAATCCACCATTATCCATCCAATGTGTCCACACAGATTCCATTGTGCTTGGTGTGACCTGGCTATCTGACCATACTAATTGGTCACCTGTCGCCAGCTATGACTATAGCACCATAAAACACTTGTGTGGTTTATATGACTGAAGAGGCTTTCGAAGTATCTGGCAACATCTTGTGAAGAAACTAGGTGTTTCTACTGCTGCAGCAACACTATCAGGAGTTTCACACCATGCTGCTGTGCCATTTAACAGGGTTTCTTGCAGTAGTTTTTTCTTGTCACCATAAGAACCATGCTGACATTTTTGAGAGGCCTCGTGTTTGCTGCCACCAGGTACCTCAGGCACTAGTAAACAATATATCATCAGCAAAAACTTGTTTAGATCAGTTTATCTTAAACAATATTATTTTAAAAAACAAAAACAAGAAAACCCCTGATGTGTCTCAAATCTTTCTGGAGAACTTGGCTTCAAGGGAGCTGACAACCGGCGACATCAGAGGCAGTTTCATCCCAAAAAGGCTGAAACTTCTGGTATAAAAAGCTAGTGGTGGTTCAAAAATTTGAAGTATTTTCAAATGGTTTCAAGTATTTTCTGTCAAAGTATCCACTTCGTGTAATGTTTCTGTGAGCCATGGAGGACCTATGAACTTTTCTGTTACAGAGCCTAGATAAAGCTGTCTTCTCAGAAGCTCGGGCGGCCTTGTGGGATGATTCCAGTTTAGAAATATGAAGCCACAGTCACCCTGAAATACCAGTTTCTGGATGCTGGAGAATAATCAGGAACACATTTTATGGTACAAAGCCAGCTGACAAACAAACTGATTATCTGAGCTCAAGTTTGTTTAGACTTCAGGCTCTTTGAAAGATCTGTTCAATCTCTTAACTCAGTAAGTGTCTGATTTGTCAAAGGATAAGATTTTGAAGAAAGCCAGGTGGAGGGGCATCGAGGTCCTTATTTTGTTTGAAAGAAAATGGATTGTTTTGTTGCAGCATGAGATTTTTTTGTTGCTGATGTTCTGGAAACTCATCCAGCTTAAGCTAATTTCCTTTCAGTTGGTGTTGTTAGTAGCTTGCACTAACTACACTTTATTAAATTGCTATGTCGTTGGAGAGTGTTAGGTGAGGAGAACATGATTACAAAACCTAGAGGATGTGCCCTGTTCTTGTGACGAAAGCTGACATGCGCTTGGCTCTTGCTGCTGCGTCCTGTCACAGCAGTGCAGAGCAATAGGATGAACTGCTAGGAATATAAGCAGCATACCAGTGAACACAAAATACAGCTTTAACTAAGAAAAATTTTTGAGTTAAGAAAAAAAAAACCCTCTTCCTTCTCCTGATACCTTTTTTTTCTTTAGTAATATTCCTGTGGCTATTCATAAGGCCTTGGTTTAAGAAAGTTTACTGAAATGTATTTTTGAGTAGACTTTACCTTCAGTCTGTAACAGACTTACTTAGGGAGGTGTTTGTCCTTTAAGCACCTTAGATATTCCACATATTCTTTTAGACCTGTAATGAAACTTAGCATTGCTATAAAAAAGCATTTCTTGTTAACAATCTCACTTGTTCTGTCTTTTACTCAATGAGCCTTTTCATGTCACCTCAGATTTGGCTTTTAATTTTTTTAACTGAGATTTCCAACTCTATTAGCCTGCATTCGGTTTCTGTTTTAAGATGGCACCTGTTTGTTAGCAAAGACAAGGTCTTAGGATTCCAGAGTTTCACTTTTTCTTGTTTTTCCCTATACTTCCTTTGCTCTTTAATATTTGTATTTTCTCTATTTTACATCATATGATTCGTTTAAGAGCAGATATGAAAACAGCTGTTTGCTAACAGTCATGATACTGTGTTTGAGTCTTTCAAGGGCCAAATTCCAGTCTCGGCTATATGCATTTTATTTCCTTCAAAACTAGTGAAATTGGCTCTTGTAGACTAAGGACAGGACATCTTTACAATGTAGGACAGCAATGGAGAACGGTGTTCACTACTTCTTATTTGGTTACAAAGTGAAGTCACTTCAGTCACAGCTGCATGGTGACAACATGCTACTTAAAATAATTTCCTTTCAGGCTTGGAGGCAGAGGTTTAAGCACTGTGCAATTCAACCTGAGCAGAAAGCACAAGAGGCAGAAGTATCTAGCAGGAAAACAGTAGTTACAGAACAAAGTTTTGTTTCCTCAGTTTTAGTCTATAGGCAGCTTGTCCAACCTCTCTAGCAGACAAGAGGCCCTTCATCACTAGTAGACTTCACCCTCTTTTTTTGGACTGGTGCCCTCTGTGGGTTTGGACCACCACAGGGTTCATATCTGGAAGAAAGAATGTGGGAGGCTTGGTGGAGGTGGTGGTCTTGCTCAATGATAATTTCCTGCCCCTTTCCTCTACATCCTTTGCCCACCCTCTGCAAGACCCAGTTTTCTCTCTTCTCCTGATGTCATGAAGAGTCAAGCCTAAATTAGCTGGTTTCCGCACAGCCCTATTGCTCTGCTAGGTAAATGGAGGGAGCAGATGGTGTACATACAGTCCAGTAACTTGGAATGCAAGGGCAGAGGGCTCTGTGTTGAAGGTAGAAGCACCAGGGTGATGTGCACAGCAAGAGGAGCAGCCCACATCCTTGGCACCCGGCTTTGCCTGCTATGGGTTCACATTCCCTCCAGAGTGGCTGTGTGTTGAAGTGGCCCTGGTTAATGGCAGGGATACATTGTGAGCATGAGCAGGGACAGGTAAGAAAACCAAGAAGATGCCAAACGCTGCAAGATGTCCTGTTAAAGAATACAAAAACAAATCCAAAACCAAACAAACAAAAACCTCAAACCCCAAGAACTTTGTGTTCTCTATGACAGAATTGCTTTTGGCAGCAACATATTTGCAGGACATCTGAGGCTCACTAGACCTCAGGCTTAGTCGATCAGGCAGGGTGCTGCCCACAGGTAGTATGGAGTGAGACTTCTTGCAGCTGGGCCATCACAGTCACCTCTGTTAGCTGGGGAGCTCACACTGGGAACTGGAAAAGTGGATGAACTACCCAAGTGGTTTCTCTGGTGAGGGTTTCTCTAAGCAGAGCACCCCGGGCTTGTGGTCTTTCCAGGCTTGAACTTCAGCATTTGCACCTGGCTGGACATGAGGTGTTCTGCCAGCAGGGATCTCTCTTGCACTCGGAGCATTTGAGCTGAGACAGCAGTAGCAAAAATGACATTGTGAGCCTGCTGAGTTGCAGAGAAAGAGATATAGGGTGGCCAGAATCAGCCAGTGGGCCAGCAGAGAAAGCCAGCTTTTCTGATGAATGTAGGGCAAGCCACTACCAATGAGAATAACCTGCTCACAGACCCCCACCTCTATGTCCAGGGAAGTGAAACCCAGTGGCAGAGCCTGAGGGTGTCCTAGTCCCAGAGAGTGGCCAGGACGAGCAAGGACACAAGGTTCCTTCCCACTGTTCCCTGCCGAATATTTGCTGGTGGAGCTGGTCATGATAAGGCGGTTTACTGTGGTTCATGTAAAAGTAATTAGCACACTCACCTGGTGTGCAAAAACAGGGCCTCAAGCCTCTTCTATAAATTTCCAGACCTCTTAACATGCTGCAGGCATTGTTCATACAGATGGCATGGTTGTCACCCTACACTTACTGAACAGGGAAATTAAACAGGGTAGATGACGTAAAGAAAATTACAGCTTTAAACTTTCCTACTTAAAAAAGCTGCACAGGGAGTACTATTTTTAACATGTGAGAGGGCATTCCTGGTAGGACTTGTGGGTGATGTGGCACTTTCCCAGTGACAGATGCAGGTGTTGAAATTGGGCCAGCTAGTAACTAGGCTTGATTTTAGTCTTGAAACTGCTCTGTTTTCCAGCCAGTCACCAGAAAGAAATCAAGGGTGAGGGAGGTTGATTTGTCTCCTACTATGGGGATATGGATGGTTGCGTTTTTACCAAAGGTTAGGCCTTGCAGGAGAAGGCAACTTGAAAAAGCAGTTAAATAAGTTTTATAAAAACGGTGTATCATTGTTGGTCAGGGGGAAGAAAACATATGAACAGTATGTTTCTGAAAGGAAGGAAGCATTTTGATCCAGAGGGGCTTTAGGACAGTTTTATGATGTCAGAGAAAATCTGAATAAGCTCCCAGAAGAGCCTTCAGCAATGCTCCTGCCGCAGGATGCTGGAGGAGAGGCAGTGCCAGGTGGTACCCACCAGCTGATCCCCTGACAGGGCTGGGAGGCTGCCGTCTGGGCTACCTCACCAATGCCAGGGAAAACACATCTGTCTCCCTCACCATGGCAGAGGCAAGATTGACATGGGTACAGCAGAAACTGCAGACTTACTGTGCTACCCCAAACTGCAGTCGCCAAGCAGCAGCTCCTGGGCAGGGACGCTGGAACAGAACCATTCATGTGATTTGCAGCCTCTCACCTTTCCTTTTTCTTTCTTCTGAGTTCATCCCCTCTACTTTCTTTATCTCATCACGAGTTAATAATCTAAATGACCAGATCAGCACTTCCCAGAGGGGACAGACTCTGCTCCCCAGCTAACAGGAGCTATCCTCACCCTTATCAACACAAACAACAAAGAAGCACTCCAGAACTGCAGAGAAAAAAAGGGGTTGCTCTTTACAGGAGCTAATTGAAATCGGGAATACAAGATGCTGTGGGAGTTATTTCTCAGGATATGAAAGAAATGTCTTTAGGCCTAATGAGATTAACGGAAGTTGAGAAATGTGTGCAGTGTTATTGAGGACAATGTTCTGATTGTTGGAGAAGCAGTTGGAGGGCCGAATGAAGACAGCTGAAGTTAATACAGAAATGCTGTTCACAGAGGAAACAACAGTCTCAAAAGCAGAAAGCAAGATCTGGAGATTAAAGACATAATGAAAATCCTATTGGTATCGCCCAGATAAAACACCTTTAAAAACTGCTGTCATGGGTCCATGGTTCCACAGCTGTAAGCTGGTCATTGCCTTGTTGGCTGCAGATGCAGGAGGACATGAGAAAGGGGACAGTCAAAATACCAGATGAGAGGACCCTTTGACATGTGCGGCTGGACAAAGTTCTTCAAACTTTTATGGTGTGAAGGGTAATGATGTATCTGAAATTATATCACAGGGGGTGGCTGACACAGATAGAGATTAATTGTTTTCCAGCTTTGCAGACTGTCTTGTGCATTGCTTGTTTGGATCTCATGCAATTCACACTTGGGGTCTGTGCCAATTTTGGAGCAGAGCAGGAGCAGGACTGAGGTGAGCACGTAGACACTGAGCCTGATGCCAGGGCTGGGCTTAGGGTCCTTATGCATTGACATCTCGCTTCACCCACAGGACAGAAAACAAGAGCTGCAAAACTGAAAATCTGCCATTTTCCTGCCAGGGGATTCCAGGTAGGTGCCCAAAATGAGAAAGGAGCGTAAAATGGGGATACTGAGAAGATAGCTGTGCATGCTCTGATCACAGAGGGCAGCACAGCAGAACCCAGAGAGGCTGCATCTCCTGACTGCCCTGTTGTGCTTGTGATATTGCACAAGAGTCGAGAGAGTTAACAGAACTGTGTGACGTGGAAGAAATCAAAGACGACCTATGAGAAATATTAGCTAATAAAGCACCAGGACCAGATGGGTATGCAGCTGATTTTATGGGACATTCTGAGACAAATTACTTCCAATTGTAAATGAGGATTATTAATGCACTTAAGAAACAAAATATTTTCCCCTAACTTAATTTAGCCCACCAGGAAGAACACCAAAGAAGGGGAGAGTGTACAAATCTATTTCATTATCTTGCATTTACTGTGGTAATTTTAAAAGTCATTGCTATTAGATGAGGGGCCAATATAATGAGATTTTCTCAGGACAATTTTGCTAGAAGCCACTGCCTTCTTAACGACAACAAAAAGTGAGTATATCAGCTTCTCTGTAGCATTACAATTTGATTGACCAGGAGTATCTCCACAGTGAATATGGTTTATCTCATGAAAAAGGAAGCCACTCACTCAGCTGGTCACTCTCTCAACCTGCATATTGGAAGAGCAGCAGTTGCCCTTTTCCACTGCGGCTCTGGAGAGCAGAGCACACTCGCCTTGCCTGTGTCAGAGCTGCCTTGCACCTTGCACTGCTGTCCCTGTGAGCTCTGCACAGCTCCGATGAGCACCAGTCTGGGGCTGTGAAAGTGCTGACACAGCAGTTCACAGCACTGGACACCAGCTCAGTGCACAGTGAATTATGCCTTAATGCAGAGCTAAAAGTACGCTGTGTGTGCAGTAATTCAGGCAGAGTAGTGTAAATCATTCTTGGTGCCTGGCAATAATAATAATAATAATAATAATAATAATTTATTGCCAAGTAGTATTTCTGGGTTTTAGGTTGTGCCAGTCCAACCCCTATTTTCTGCCTATGTAATCTGCATTTATTTATCCATGTAGATGATAGTCTGCAGAGCCATTTCTGTCAGAGGTGAAGTTTTTGCATGACATTACCCTGTTACCGGAATCTGGGTCATTGTTCAGCATCTTAGTGTACATGTATTTCATGTACATGTCTGTATAAACATGTATTTATATGGTATCAATTGCTATGATGTATATATACATTCATGCAGATGCATACATCCATACAAATATATATGCATATATGGTACGTAAACATTATTTAAAATAAATGAATAATTATGCCACTTAGGTATAATTTCAAATAACAATCTCAACCTTAGAATTAAGAATTTCTGGCTGCTTGGAGGACACCACTTCTCCCCTGTTAGTGCTCGCTCTGCAGTTGCAGCGCAGGCACTAACACAGAGAGGTTTGTTGCAGGAGGGGAGCACAGCTGACTCAGGAGCCTGAGCATCCCTCCCCTCAGATGGCCACAAGGTCACTGCCAGGTGTTAGAGGCACTCATCTGCTACAGATGTCGCGTGATTGCTTTTGGTGCAAGATGTCCTTGGTAGCCCTGGTGGTCCTTTGGCTTTCCATATTCAAATGGGAGTGCACCTGGGAGCAGCCAGCACTGATGATTTCTCTTCCAAAGGGACAGACATGAGCTCTGCTGTGGAGCTGTAGCTCTCTGCTGTGCCAGGCAGCAATCTCATCTGCAGATGGCGAGTATTATTTGGACGAGGCTTTATTTATATCCTGATGACCAGACGCGAAAGAACACCCCAGGCTGGGCTCTAAGTCTTCTGAAGATTTTACATTCTGATTTTTTTTTCCTGTGGTGTTAATTTTAATAGCATTTTCAGTTTTATACATATTTTACTTATGTGAATTTGAAATGAGAGCAACCTTCTTATGGTCAGCAATGTCTCTCTGACCTGTGTAAGGACTCAATGCCTTGCTCTGAGGCTGTGTGTATGTCGTGTGTTTCACACAAAAGCATACTGAGAGGTTTTCTAAATCATAACAGATATTCTAAACTTTAACAGTAGCATTTCTCATATGCCTCCAGTTATAAAGGCAGACTCTTAGTCTCTTAACACTACTTCTTATAGGCCTTGGAGGTGAATAAAAGTTACCAATATAGTTTTAGAAATGGCTACACTGTGAATTTTACTACCTAGCAGCTTGTGACTTAGGACACCTCAACACCTTGGATCACTAGGAAATTATATGTTAACTGCAGAATCTAGAAATTTTTTTGTTCAGTCATTTCTAGGTTTTAAAGACAAAATCTAGGACTGATTCAGAATAAAACATTGTCTCTAAGGATTTGTGTATAAGGGAGGAGGAGGAGAAGTATTTCTGTTTTTTAATTGATCCATTGTCAGCTGTCCAGAGGTGTCCAGAAGCTGTTATGACCACAGTCTCCAAGAGTGAATATGGCTGTATCATATAACAGCTTCAGTACAATTTTTTATTCCCCCCTACCCCCTTTTTTTTAAATAGCGTTGCTGTGCTGTGCTTTCCTCAGTAGGTGGCAAACTTCACAAGCTGTAGCCGGCTGGATTTTTTTTCAAGCCTTTATACCTCAAATAAAATAGCACTGGGAAAGCTTTGCTTGGACATCATCCAAATAATATTTGCTTTCTTTCACTTGCAAAAAAGGAGCTATTATTGCTCCTAATTCAATCATTTTCCTTTCTAGGCTGATCTGTGAAAAGCCTATAGCTGCTGCAATGGGGTATTTACTTTCTGTGTGTAGTGCTCTTTGAGATCGTTGGGTAAACAACAGGGAAAATGCCTCTGTTTTTTTCTGTTTATAAAAGAAGCACCTCACATCAACTCCATCCATGAAACAAAGGCCTGGTTTGCTGATACTATAGAACAATCATTAGTTAAAATAAGAAGTAGTACTGGCATTTCTTTCTGTATAATAAATATCCTCTGGTGCTACAGGTTTTTTTAACATCATTATTAAGTCTAGGGAGAGCACTTGGCATTCTTCACACTATAGAAACACGCATCACCTTCAAGAAACTTAAGAGGTCCCTCTAGCATATAACTAAGGCTCCTGTGTTTCAGCAACTGTATAGTCTAATTTCAAATAGTGATACTCAGTAGCAGGGTGGTACAGAGAGCAGGGTTGGCCTTGGGATCCAAGCAGGTTTTCTTTTCACTCATAGACCGATGGCATTTCTACTTAGCATTGGTGGACTTTGCAGAAGAACTGATGACTCAGGAGGCATTTGGAAGGAAACAAAATGTATGTCTGATACACAAGGGCATTAAGAAAAGACTTTAAAGCATTAGGGGCTGTGACAAGTTGGCCTGACTCTTGTCAGAATGTCTAGAAGTATTTGTTATCACATCTGCAGTATAAGATGTCGTGCACTTAATTCACACATTATTTTGTATAGGGGCTTGTTCTGTAGTGCTTGTCACAGCAGGGAGAGTGAAGAAAACTGGAGAAACAAACATAAGGAGCAACAGAGAGATTTTAATACAAAATCTGAGAGGAACTGGAGAGCTTCAGTGGTTGGGAGGACAGTTCAGTTGAAAGTGTTGTTGCAGCTGTTAGGCTTACCTTTAACAGTACTGAATTTAGACAAAGAACAAAGGCCCTCTATTCCACAGCAAGTCCTCTGTGGGAATGTTTCTGCCTGTGAAGGAGAGATTGATTGCTCATTAGCAAAAATAAAGTGTGTTGAGGGGGAAGGCTGAAATCAGTTGAACTGGTAAGGTACTGTGGTTTGAACTGAAATTTGCTCTTCTGAGTGGTCATGACAATAAGCTGTGCATCCAAGGGCAGGTTTTTTCATTACTCTGTGCCTCTGTTTGTTTGCACTGCTGACCGTGAGGTCCTGAAACAATAATAAGTGTTGATCTGACATCTGCTTCCTTGAGCTGGAGGGCCCAATCCTGCAGGGTTCGTTTAAACTGAGGAATGCATATTGGCTTTCTGTGGGAGAACCCTCTTATCTTCTCATCCTTGGAACAAGTCTTTACTCTCCTTTGCAATCCCTGTCCCCCTTGTATTTTGTCATCCTCCCACCTGCATCGTCAGTAAATCTGTCAACATAATCACCTGGTGTCATCATTTTCACAATATAATACCCTGTTTCCTATCTCCTCATTTCTGTTACACCTCTCTACTCTTGATTCGTATGTTCCCCATACAATCTGTTGAGCCTGTCTGAACTTGTGTTCCTCTTAATCTTGTTATCCCTTAATGTTTAAGGCAAGATTTGCTCACCACGCTTTGGCTCTATTGTTTTCTTCTTTTTGCCTTTTTTTTTTTTCCTGTCTGCTCTCTGCATGCACGCACCTCCTCATTTTTTCATCTCTATCCCCAGTTCATGACATGGCTGCTAGTTTTCCTGGAGGGAAACTGGGTCCTAACAAAGCAAAGCCATAGAAGCTCGTAGCCTTCCTCAGTAGACATAGGCACCTTCGTCTTAGCCACACTGAGGCAAAAACAGGAGAGTAGGACTCATTTCAGTAAGGAAAAACATTACTGTATGTGAGAAGAGAAGTCCAGGGTAGTACTGGGAGGAAAACATACCTCTTCTAATCAATAAGAGAGGCTCAAAGCAAAGAAATGGAGAAAGGTTTTGAAACAGTGACCCTCAAGACCTGCCTCTGACTGTCCTTAGAAGATAAGAAAGGAAGAAAGGAAGAAAGGAAGAAACAAAGAAAGAGCTTGAACTTTCTAACTTACCTGCTGGGGTAAAAGTGGAGAGCAAAGATGGTGCCTGGATATCAGTTTGTCATGCCTGCAAGCATCTGGAACACCAAGTGAGAGGGAAATTGTGTCCTTTCAGGGTGATGCCTTGCAGCCAGCTGTGGAAAAATAAAGCCATCTTGCTCCGACCTGGCTAGTACAGTAAGGTCGTCAAGCAAGATGAAGCAGACACTCAAAGGCACGAGAAAAATGGACATCAAAGTGGGAGAGATGAAAAATATCGTAGATGAATTTCAGGGAAGGCTAGAAGCAGATTGAGGTGGTGTGTTGAGCTGAGTGCACAGAAAGAACCTGGTAAGGAAGCACACCCATCATGGAGCTGATGCTGAGGAGAGCAATGTCCCTTGGGAAGCCAAGTGGTGAGTGTCTTGGGAAATATAATATGATTTATAGGGTTGAAGGAGATGCTGGGGACAGAGGGAGGGAGAGAGACTGCACATAGCTTAAAATATTTTCTTGAGGGTTTATCTGAAGTACAGTTACCTGACCATTGATGTTTAACCAAAAGTGCTTGCCTTCTTTTCCTCTCCACTCCTTGCTGGCACGACCCAAGGCCTGGCCCAGGGTTGCTCTGAGAGGGCTGAGCCAATGACCGTGCTGACCAGCAGCACAGAGGGCTACCCAAGCTCAGCCACCATCACCATGTGTCCTCCACACGTACTTGTTGCTGGGCATGGGCAGGAGTGAGAGGAGGTGCACGGTGCAGGAGCTGCAGCCTCAGCTGCTCGCCATGTAGCACCATAGCTGCAGGAGACATCAGCCCACCCGGGCTGCACCAGCTCCAAGCATTTAGGTCTGCCTTCTGACACATTAGAGCTTCTTGAGCAGCCCTGAAGGTCTGAAAAAGGGGAGAGAAAGTAAAAATCCTCTTGGATTATGACTTTTGGTAAAAGTGTTGTATTTTCTTCTTGCCTTTGCTGTAGAGGGGATGAGTTTTTCTCCATCCCCTATCTCACAACAGGCAAATGTCCAGTCCGAGTCCAGCTTGGATGTCTTTGCATGGTTACACAGCCTGGACACCCATGATCTCTAGCAACAAACATACTCTGTGCTTTTAGGAATTAGCTGTTTAAAGAGTACTTGTTCAGGAAAAGGACTTTCACATATTCCTAAAGGAGCAACATGGGGTCAAAAATATTTCATGAGGAAAATAATTACTTTTCTCCTTGTTTCATTTTAACCACATAACAAAAACTAAAACCAAACCAAAACAAACAGCTTAGGTAAATATTTAAGGAAATTGCGAAGTCCCATTGAGGGACATGTCACGGTGATATACCATTCCAATGAAAATGAAAAGAAGAAAGATCATGATCTGTACTGCTGGCCAAGACAACCAGTAGTTCACAAGCAGCTGACTCAGCTGGGCCTCCCATCCTCTGTTGCACAGGCTTTGGGTTGGCTTTTACAGCTAACATCAACAGTGCAGTTCCCACACCTCCCCAGACCGTGCCTGCTGGTGGAACAAATTGAAGCAATCTGCACTGCCCTCATAGGTCAGGGCCTCCTTCCTTCTCACCTCACCTTGGCTAAGCCAGCTTGTTTACCAAATGCAAGAAAGTTTCTGAGAAACAGACGAGTGTTTGCCAATGTCCTGTGCAATCGGATGGGCTCTCCACGGGAGAAAGGAAAAGCTTCGCCTGGCCTTTACGGGGGCTGAAGACAAAAATTGCAAGTAGCAATGCAGTGGAGACATAATCTGCCTTTTTGTGGCCATGTGGTTTGCAGTTCATAATGTCACACGCAGTTGAAAAATACGCTAATCCACACTAGAGGTAGTGTGATCTTTCTGGATTTTGGCACACACACATTTTTTTCAGAACAGGTGGTCAGGTTAAAAGTACATGTTGTGTTTGAATTATGTGGCTCAGCCTGTGTGGGGAAAATGTGAAGTCTACCAAACTCCACTCTTCTTTGTGCCTTTCCTGAAGCTGCATACCAAATTGTCATATGTGATTTTCATTACCTGTAACTCTTTACAGTGCACAGTTACTGTGACCACCTTTTCTGGTCTGTGTGCTTGGAAATGTTAGAAATAAAACTTGTTAAAATAATGACTGTCCTTTTCAGTGGAATTATGACAAATTGAACTGTTTACAAATTTGTATTTTGCACAAAAAGTGAAAGTGTCTGTAAAACTTGTAACACGTCTTCCCTGTTTCATTATCTGCTTGGCTTCATGCTTGCATCTGCTACACCATTTTATCAGTATAGCTTTACATAAGAAAGAGGATCATAGGCAGATGCAATATAAAACCAGGCTTTGTCTTTGCTTTTAACTGTCATTTTATCTAACAGTTTGTTTATTTATCCAGTCAATTGGGCTTCAAATTGTTAAAAAAATGTCTGGGATTTGCAGTTCCTCCTGACAATAAGTGATCTGTATGGATTAAAAGAATTTCTGGAACAGGACCCTACTTTGCTGCCAGAATGGCCATATGAATTCTCCACTGACTGGGATCTTTGCACGAAACAACAGTTAAGCAACACTGACAAGGATCTCTTCTGATAGCAGGTGTGAAACCTCTCTGGCTTCTAGTTCCCCACTTTCAGCTATTGCCTTTCCTTGGGATGGCCTGCATGTAGCGGCTGCTTTGCTGCAGAGGATGCCACCTGTGAGTTGAAGTTGAGTGACGGTGGGAGGAAATGTGGCCTTTACCACACCAGGATTATTCATTGTTAATTGTGACAAAGTAAAAAACAAACATTAAGGTCTAATACCAACTGTAATTTTAGAACAATAAAGGTGTCACAACACCAGTGAACTAGATAAAATGAATAATTACAGAGTCAAGCTAGGAGCAGAAATAATGAAGGTCGCTTAGCCAAAGAGAGTGCATTTCACTTTTCTAGTTTTCTGTTGGGAAAACCTGATTATTTGTTTTTTTAAAGCATCGTTTTAGAAGCAGTGGATAGCCTAGCTGTTCTTCTATCCCCTCAGCTTCTTCCTGATGTGCAGCATGAGGGGAATGAAATGGAAAAGATGAAAATAGAAAGCAAAACACTAGTTCCTCCTGCAGTTTAAAAAGAAACGAGAGAGAAAACTCAGCTTGCTAAGGTCATTCTTTCCAAGGCTTCTTTTCACGAAAGGAACCTACCCTGCTAGAGAGATGGATCAGGTCCCTGTAGTTCTTCTCTACAACACAGCTGAGACTGAAACTTGGCTGAAGGATTTTGTTGCTTTTCTGTGCAGAATCATGAATTTTCCAGGAGTTGCCTTCAAGGAATGCCTTTGAAGACTGTGGATAAATTGTGAGTTTGCAGTGCCCATGAGGAGGCACTTCTCATGCCACTGTGAAAAGTGCAATGGAAATTGCATGAAGCTTTGCTCTGAAAGACTCTGAAATCCCAGTGTCAGGCAGGGAAGTCTACTGCTAGTTAGTGCTTATCTATGAGATGCAGGCAAACTGTTGATAACTTGTTGTGATGTTTAGCTTGTTAGTTTTACCAATCAATATATGAAGGCATGGCAGGAATGGCAAATCCTGCATGAAAATAAGTGAAAAGAGCTTTTTTCTGATTTCTCTGAAGTGCAGGTAAGATTAAAATGAGAAGTTACACAGCCCGGTTTGGCTTATTCCATTACTAAGACATTCCCATGAGGGCTGTTTTCACAATTGCACCTTCTCTGCCTCCTTATGGAGTTATACCTTGGGTGGATTCAGCCTGTCATGACTATTTTTGGATTATTTCCCTTGGTTGTTCTGATGCATCAGCAGCTGTGACAGCTCTTTCTCTGGATAATCTGCATAGTTTTATGTCAGTCCTCAGGAAGTGGGGCAGAGGATGCTGGAACATATGATCTCATTTCTGCAATGAAAGGCAGCTTCTGGCAGGAGCCACTGAAACTTTTTTTCTAGAGATCAAAAGTGGTTCATTGATATTTTTAGATACTGTCCGTCTAATGCATAGGTCTTGCCTACTGATTTTGTCCATCTTCCTGTTTCACAGATGCAAGGGTTAGGGTTCAGTAAAGTGCAGAGATTGTATGGACTAGAATAAAACCCCTAGATATATAAGAATTCAGAAGTTAGAAAACACATGGTTGGAGACAGAAGTCTCTGTACTGGCTATTTGAGCTTGGGCAAGTCAGTGCTCACGTTTCCACTCCTGTGTGTCTCTGAATGAGGATAAATGTAATCTATCTGTGGTGTTACTTGTTGAAATATTTTACACGAACTAAAGAGATATTGTCTTGGCTTAGGTCAACCATAACCACATTGAGAGATCTATTCCTGTCCTAAACTTTCATGACTAAAATCAGAGTGAACTACTATGTTATTCAAAGTGACTGTTTCCTCTCAAAGAAAGATAACCTGCTCCTTCTTTTCATGGTGTAAATCCTTAATAAAAAGTTGCTCAATATAGAAGGCAGAAAAGCCCTGTGCTGTGAAATAGTTCTTTTCAGATGGACCAGTTTCCAATTTGCACTATGGTAATAATGAGAATGATCTCCTTAACAAAATCCTTCTAGGAACTTGGGCTCCCACCCTTTAACTCATCACATTTCCCCCTCTTGTATCTCCAGAATTAATCTTTCTTTCTAATAATGTCTTTCTTGCTTCAGTGCACTAGAAAGGGAATCTGTAGAAAACGACCTGGACTGTTTATGTACTTAGATGCCTCCTCAGGTTCCTGAAATTATTCTTGATTTGATCAGTGTTTTCTCCACATAAATCTTCCATCCCTGTGGTAACAATGAGTGGATGTTTTGCCCCTTCTGATCACATCTCTGACTCTTGGCGTCAGTGAGGCGTCAGTGAGGCTCATGCTCACTCTGCTTTGCTGAGAACTCCCCTTTAAACTGCCGAATTGTACTTCTGAAAAATTGCCCACTCTTCCCATCTAATTGCTCCCTTTGACAACTATCTTGCAGCCATTGTCTGCTCTGTTTGATCTTCTGGTATCTATTTCTGACCCTAAAATTGAACTAGCGTGTACAAATCATAGCTCTGCCTTGTTCCCCCTGGAGCTCGTAGCTGTGTAAAAGAGCCAGTATCAAAGGCAGGGAGAGCAGCCACCGGTTCTGTCCTTTCCGATGTCATGCTGATTGGCATGCCTGTGGCTTGCTGGTCAGTGAAAAGAGACATGTAAATACAACATTATATTGTGGGCTCTACTTGCTCTGTCAGATCAGTTTTGCTCTCAGAAATGCAACATCTACCATCATTTGTCTTGCTAGACTAGGGAGGGCTTCTGGCTTCATCCTCTTTTGTCCTCTCCATTCTTTTTTTGCTCTAGAGCATATCAAAGTACTGACTTGGACCTCAAACACCATTCATGACTCCTTCACCACCATCATGATCACTCTAGCTCTGTCTTTGGTTATGCTGGCATCTGCAAATGTTGTCTTCTTATCCCCTCTCGCCCTAACTACATTGCCGTACTTTTTGTTCTATCTCTCATTGTCACCAGTTTTCCATTTGACTGCATTGAATTTAACCATGTCCCTCAATTTTAAGGGTGTCCAGCAGTGCTATTTGCTTTCTTTTTGTGCCATCAGTTCCTGAGCAGAGCCTACAGGCTTGTCTGAGTACCTCTTTTGTATGCTTTCTCACACAATTGTGTCTGCATGCTTGATAATGCCAATCTTATGCGCAAAACACCTCCCTACTTTAGTTTTTATTTATCTCTTCATTCTCCAAAAGCTCATTGATGAATACCATCACATATCATTGCCTTTCTTAGCTAACAAACAAACTGAAATGTGGTAAAAAACATTAAGGGAACCCCAGCTGTCTTCCTCTGCTTTGGCTACTGCATTGCTATGTGCTTTCTCAGCTTTCACTTGTTCCTCTTCTAATCCTTGCACCTGGACCATTCTGTTTCAGCTTTTGAGGACTGTAAAATATCTGATAACAGAAGTGATGTGTCTGCTCTGTAAGATGATGCTAGTCTCGGGAGTAGAAAAAAGCTCAAATACCTTCTTTGCAGAGCTCATTAAAAACTGTCTGATGACTTTTTTTTGAGCATTTTGTCTGAAATGTCTGAGCGGTACTTCTCAGCTCCAGACATTTTAAAATATTTTGCTGTATTCTTTTGTATATCATTGTGATTTTAACTTCATATAATTCCTTGGGCTTCAGTCCTACAAGGTACTGATTATTCTGACTCCTCTTCAAAAAGTGTTTTCTTACTTCTTGAGTATAGCTTTTTCTTTTCACTACAAATGAGCTAAGCTGCATCACTACATTCCTCTTTAAATCCTTCTCCTTTAGTATGCACATGAAATTAATGGCTTTTTTATTAATAAAAACAGATTATGCTCCCTCATTTTTGTAATATGTAAGCTTATATGCAATACCTTATTTCCCTACTTTTAATGTGTCTTAAATTATTGACGTTAGTGCAAAAGAAAAAAAGCCTTTGTACTTGAGTGCACCAAACCCTTGCAGCCCTTCAGTGGAATTAACTGTGTGGACTAAATGCTCTAATGTACCCTGAGTGTGTTTAAAGGCTTGGGCCTTCAAAAACCTTTCCTCACTTCAGAGATAGTCATGGGCATGGAGCAGCTTTCAGGTTGGTGCACCAGCCAGTGTGCCCATTTCTTGGGCTGTTAACCCACATTCCTGTGATGTTGACATTTGCTTCTGTATGGTGATCCTAGATGTGTACTACCCACTTTCAGACTCGGATATTTCCCCTTCATCTAGGAAATCTCTCAAATGCCTTCTCATCTCCAAACCTTTCAAGGAAGTCTTTAAGGGTCTGCAAAATTGAACCTAATTGCTGCTATAATGAAGCACATTTTTGTTCACCCCTTTCACAAGACTGATTCTGCTGCTATTCCTGACTGCTAAAAATGTGGAAACTTTGGTGTTCTGAGTTGTGAAAACACAGCTGTTCAAACCTTGGTGTGGGAGTCCAAGGAGGCTAACTTTACCTTTTTATTTCCTCAATAAATATTTTAGACTAAAAGGGAAGACAACGGGGCAGGAATGTGCCATATGAAAGGATATGGGCAATGAGAAACACTCTTATTTTCTAATAAGTGCCCCCTAAACAGTCTTACTTTTAATTACTGCATCTCACTAACTTGCAGAAACTACCCGCAAGGCACCAGGCCAGGCACCATTTGTGAGCTGGAAGTACTGCAAAGAACCACTTTAGCTTTGTAAGCAAATTTACTGGCGCACAAAGTAAGAATGAACTGCTGACTGATCCAGTGTCCTTTCTCCTATGTCCTCAGCGTCAATAAATATATTCCGGTTAGTTTTGAATGAAAATACACAAGTAGTTACAAAGATAACCACTGAGCTTCACGAGAACCTGTGCTGATAGCAAGGTCCTACTCTTGAGGCCTTGCTCTTTCTTCTGTAGACAGTGAAGCACTGCAGTGAAAAATATCAGTCTTCCCATTTCGCAGGCGGAGAAACGGAGGTACAAGAAGGAATGGGGTGAGCTGGTTAGGAGTGACCTGCCAGCTTCACACGACTCGCGCCTGCACCACACAGCAGAGTACAGGGCAGTCACAGTGAAAAGAAAGAGGGTTCAGTAACCCAGACCGAGCACAAGCACCTTAGCAAAGACAGGCTGCCCTTGGGATTTCAGCTTCTCCGTGCAGCGTAGCAGTTGACATGCTCTGTAACCTTTCAGATCCATGCCCAAGAAACAACACAGCTTTCCAGCTTCGGTCAGAGCTCAACCACTGCTGTCAGCTCTCACAGCTGTGTGAGGGGCGTAGAGTACCTACTCAGAGCCAGCCTACATATTTAGCTAAAACATTTAGCAAAGCTTCTCCACTGCCTGCAAGTTGTTTTGTTTCAGCACAATGGAAGTGCAAATTCATTTAAAAATATGGAAAATAATGTCCTTTATCACTTTAAATCTTACAGAAAAGGTTGCAAAGTCTTATTCTGTGTGTTCCCCCATATGTTCCACATCTTTTGCGAACTAAAATCCACTTTCCAAAGGCATGCTCTTTAGCAGTTAATTCTGGCCATGTTTTTTTAATCAAGCATCTAGCAAAAGACCACACAGAGAGCTGAGTAATGCAATTTGAAGGGCAAGCTCTTAGTGATTGGGGCCCCTCAAAAGCCATCAAGACCTCAGAAATGAAAGCTAGCTGGAAAACAGTCTTGATAGCCCTTAATAGAGGGTCTAATTCCTGTTTGTGTTCAGATGTAAAACTTGAACTTAAGTAAGCTCATCTTGCTAACACAAGTGTCTCAGGATTGAGGAAAAGCCTGGGGCAGCAGCAGGATTAGAAACCCACAACCAGGGTGGAGGTGGTCCATGGTGGTCACGATGACTCGCTCTGGTGTGACCCCATCTGTTATCTGAATGTTGACTGTGATGCAAACATGGAGTATTTTCATGCATGTCTTTGAGATATCCCAGGTATTTGAGTCTCTTCTTCTTTGATATGTTACTGTCTGAGAGAATTAACTGAAGTAAATACTCTTACCAACCTTGAGCTGTGACTGCCTTTCACCAGCTATGCTGTTGGTTTGAATATATGTAAAAGTAATATTCTTATTGTAGATGTCTTTCAGAAGCTCTGATATGTTTTGTTCAGCTTATTGTGGTTTCTTTTTTTTTTTTTTTTTTTTTTTAATGGCTAATCCTCATCCTTCAGTCTATCTATCAGCTATGCAATCTCTGCAAATTCAGAGTAGCAATCAACTGATTGCCAGTTTTCCTTGTGAAAGTTTACTATGCCTCCTGTCCTTAGCTGTGGCATTCCTGGGACTTCATGATCCTATTTCCTCTCTGAATCGGGTATCTGATCTCGCTATGTTGCTGGAATTTAAAGCACAAAAGCACAACTGCAAGCAACTTATCGTGAGTCTGGTCATAATGTTTCTTGTGATTTGTAGTTGTTATTTGTGGCTCAGAGAAGTATCTTTCAGATATAGAAACTATTCACAAGACACCTGGTCAGTCATTTATAAGATGGAAGGCTGGCAGGCAACATTTTCGGCTGCCTGAGGGATTTGGTTATTGAATTTTCTCCTCCAAAGCCCAGAAAAAGCCACTTTCCAGAAATTCTTAGAGGAATCAGGAATCCTAAATAGGTTTAGAAGGAATGTCACTAAATAGGTTTATATTCCCCAGAATGCTAATAATTTCTCCATCAGAAAGAGGTGTTCTAACAACTGTTTTTAATTTCTCTGGAATGACTAGTATTAGTTAAATATAAACTAAGCACTCTGTTTCTAAACAATGTGTCACTTAATCTTCGGTCTCTCTCATCATGTGGAAGGATCTAAAACTTGAAAAATATCCTCTCATTTTGCAGGGGGTCAGAAAGCATTTATTATGTCAATTGGTTAATGATGGGTATGTCTTTTATAACTTACTCACAGTATACATTAATTTGGCAGCTCCCATTGTGTGGAGGTCTTACTAGTTACCTACTAAAATGTCTTCTGGTCTGCAGAGGGGAGGAGGAGGTCTCGTTGGTATTGTTCTTTCATTAGAGCTTGTAGATGTAATTCTCTCACACATTTTCCCTATTCCAGTGTAAGGTGGGGATTACTGCCCTTTCTGTGGGAGTTCATGCTTTGCTCATTGCATGTCTAGCAAGCACTGCTCCTACATGTAATCTTGCTTGGGTTTGTTCCTCAGCTGATGAAGTCCACACTGTACAGTGCAGCTGAACCTTCCAATGGAGATACTTTTGCAGATATTGTTATTTGGCTTATCAAAATTCGTAGTATCTATAAGCCAAGTAAAACACATCTATTTCAAGGTCTGTCACAAAAGAATGTTCGTTTTATGGCAGATGCTTTCATTGTGCAGTAATGACTTAGGAAGGTAACATGACAACCTGGAGTTTTCATGCAGAATTATTCAGGAGAACAAGATTTCCAGTGGTAATTTCTCGGTTGTCTCTGAGCAAGCTCGGGACTGGACTTCTGGAGGTATTTCCACACTACCTGTTATTCACAGTCTGGCTTGTAATATATATCTGGAAAAGTTTAGAAATATTTAAGGCAATATCATTTCCTCTTATTACAAGAATGGATGTTGTTCAAATCTAATATAGGAAAAATATCACCCTTAACTAGTACTGAGCTCTATTTACAGCCGAGTCTGGACCTGTCCACAAAACACAGAACAAGAGTGGGGTGGGGTTGACAGTCCAGAAATATCTTGCAGTTGCTTCCTGCATCCTTCATGTCTGGGAGAAGTGTTGGTACAGTGTCCATAGCTCCAGCAGATGTACATGTGCTCAGAGACGTCACGCAATGGGCAGAGAAAATACATGGTACTCTGGTTGGTATGCAAAAGCTTAGCTTTCTGCAGTTATCTTTCAGCTGTGCTTTTTGTCTATCAGTTTGTTTTCACTCATTATTATCTTTAATGGATATATTTTGGAACTAAATAGAACTTGGAGGACGAAGACAAGTAGATTAACAGAAATGGAGAGAGAAACAGTTGTTTCTTTCTAAAAGTAACTTGAAAATTGAGGTTATCAGATGAATGCTGCCAAAAGCAATTTTAAGTAGTCCAGCTGCAATTTATTTGAGTTTTACTTTGTTTGGTTGGTTTTTTAATCTTTTAATTTCAGAGAGTAGAGAAGGTTCATAAGTGTTATGATGAAAATTTACTGCAACTGGACAATTACATGAATTACATGTTTATATGACTTTGGGGTTTTTTTCCACTATCTCCAGATGTAAATCATTCATATAAAAATAGAAGATTTATTCAGAAAAAGCATTGGCTAAAGCTACTCTTTCTACAATGAAGCAAACATTGACACTAATTAAAAAAAGGAACTAAAGCCCTATTATTAATGACCTTATGGGGAGCTACTTTTTCTTATCTTTTTCATCTTAAAATGATATTTTCCAAAAGGCTACAAAAATATAATGGATCTGCACTACATCTGTGTGGGGTTTCCATCCCAGTCCCTGCCTCTCACTATGCCAAAAGTGGATGCTGAGTAAGGAGGGTAGAAACAGTGAGACAACTATACAACATTTCAGCCTTTTTTTCCCCCTTCCTCCATGCTGTCCCAGCCTGTCCTATTCACATCCTGCTGAGCCAGAAGTGGTTTCTGTGTGCTTTGTAGCTCAGTGGATTTCTTCTCTATAAACCTGTCCAGACTCCCCTTCAATGTGTATAAAACATTATGGACCATATTGCCTTGTGGTGGGGAGTTCCACAGCATAACTACCTGGGCTTGCTGCAAACCCCTCACCTGCCAGCTTTGCTTGCTGATCCCTGGTTCTTCCTGAAGCTGATAGGGGCTGACCTTTCTTCTCAGATGTACATCTAGAAAAAAACCTGGCTTAATTAGAGTCTGTGTTAATATGTGAATCATTATTTCACTGTGCAAGCCACTGTCGACCAAACAGAATTTGTTGTTTGTATGAAGGGGTATGTGTATATGATAGACATATCTGCTAGCAATACTTACTGAATGGAAAGCCCAGAAGACAACCTTGTTAGCTTTTGCTGAAAACTTTGTCAGATTTTAGCTGCTGAGTTTGAAATGACCAACAAATGTTACCTAAGTTGAACTTAAGCTTTGTTAGGGTGGTAAGCTCTGTCCAGTGTATCTTAGCCATTTCCGGTCCTGACTTTGGGTCAAGTGCATTGTTTTAACAATGCTTCTTGCTTTGAGAAGCTCCAGTTGATCTGTTTCTTTGAGAAGAAACACTAAAGAGGGCAACTGTCAGTAAGCTCAGACACTGGTTATGGAGTTATATCGCAGTGGTGTGTTTTGTTAGGGTTGAATCTTGCATTTGAACTAGAACTCCCTCATTGCCTATGCTGCTTCTCTCTTCAATATCAGATAGGAGGGGGAGACTGATTCCTACCTGAGTCTGTTTGTAGGCTGTACATGGACAACAAAGCTGGTGAGGGGCCTGGAGCACAAGTCTTATGAGAAGTGGTTGAGGGAACTGGGGCTGTTTAGCCTGGAGAAAAGGAGGCTGAGGGGAGACCTTGTCACTGCCTACAGCTACCTGAAAGGAGGTGGTAGCATGGAGGGGGTTGGTCTCTTCTCCCAAGTAGCAAGTGATAGGATGAGAGGAAAGGGCCTCAAGTTGCACCAGGGGAGGTTTAGATTGGATGTTAGGAAAAAGTTTGTGAAGGAAAGGTTTGTGAAGCACTGGAACAGGCTGCTCAGGGAAGTGGTGGAATCACCATCCCTGGAGGTATTTAAAAGACGTGTAGGTGAGGTTCTCAGGGACATGGTTTAGTGCTAGAGATAGGTTATGGTTGGACTCAATCTTCAGGGTCTCTTCCAACTGAAATGATTCTATGACAATTGACAACCACAAATGCAAGTTTATATCTAGCAGCTCTTAAATGCAATGTGCCCATGTATTGCTTCTAAGCAGACAACCATTTTATGCCCTGGAGTCCCTTTTTTTTTTTTTTTTTCCAGATTCCAGAGGTTATAGAGGTGTGGAAACCCATCAAAGAGTATTTTTTGGGGGGTGGAGGGATGTGAGTGTTTCTTTCTGTCAGCTCTGGGAGAATTTCTCCATGGATGGGAGTGTATGGCCTACTACAATAAGTTGGATTTTTGTTTTTTGTTTTTTCCCTGTTAGTTGTAATTTTCAGTTTCCAGATACAGTAAGAACTTTTTGGGTTGTTTTAGTGCTTGCCAGGTAACATATTAACTTTCCCTTCCTTTGCCTGTCACCAAATGAAGGTGTCTGAGGTTTAATATTCCCTTCTCTGATATGCTTTTTCAAGAACTTTTTAACTGTGAAAGCCATGTGTTCATTGTCACACAGAAGACCATTAGCCAAGCCAAGCTGACTGCCGAGTGCCCTGGAGCCTGTGAAGTGCTGTGTGGCTGGAGATGTTTTCCTTTCTAATCTTTTCAGTCTCTCCCTGCCTTTTGCAGGGACCTGGCTGTAACCTACAGCTGGTTTAAGGACAAAGATGTAACACAACTGGAATTTCATCTTCAGCCGCTCTAGGAATAAATCACCTCCTAGGTCCTCTTATCAGCACAGCTCCATGAATGTTGTTACTGGCACAGAACAAATTGCTGTACCGCTGCACCAGACAAGCTGTGGGCAGCAGTGTGAACCTGATATGCCCTTGCTCAGTCCATGCTTGAAATTTCTCAAGCGTGTATATAGGCTCATCTGAATGGGGATGAAAAGACAGACCTTTAAGACAGTTTACTGCTACTAGGTTGGGTTCACTCTGTGGTGTTCTGGATGTTCTGTTTGTTCTCATTTTGGGAAAAAAACAGAATGAAATGCATCAGTTCACAGGATTTGTTTAATTGCCTTTAGAATCATTAAATGTAGAATGTAGTAGGGTGCTTACTCAGAATTTTTTTGTTATTAATGAGAAGCCTGTGTCAATTGTAATGGTGATGACTTTGGTACTAGAATGGGTAGTATTTGTTGTCACTCACTTCAGAGGAAGGTAATTCTGAGTCAGAATGAACTAAACTACTAAAACTCCCTGGCAATATCCTGACTATTTTGTTTCAAGAAAAATTGCATTTCTCTACAAGCAGATTTTTTCTCTAACTGTTTGACAAGAACTAGATGTAGTACTACACAGAACCGTTGGACAGGAGACCCACTGAAGACAATAAGACCCCACATGACCAAGGTAGCTTAGTAGCTTTTGTTGGCAGAACATGGCCTTTACGCTTGCTCCTTAACAGTGGTCTCCTCAAGGCAGGAACATGTCAGCTACTTAAAAATATGTCTGGTACTGATATTCTCTGATTTTACAAGTTTTGCAGTATCTTCAATACATATCCCAGTGATGAGTGAGAAGTTTCTGCTGCATTTCTTTCCTCCCCCTTTTAAGCTTTAGTGTACTAAAAATGTAATGCATGGAGGTAAAAAGCAAATCTTCAGATATGAATGGAAACTATGGAACTTATATGAAGCTCTCAAGGAGAGAAAAGCAGACAATTTGTTCTGTGTTCTGCCACCTTTCTGAAGCTGTGCCCTGTAAGTCAGAGACTACTGTGGGGAGCACCCCAAGAACTTTGCATTTCTGCAAGCCCAGACTCAGATCCCAGCTCCGTGACTTGAAGGCTCTCCTTGGTGACAACCAATTATAAGACAAGGGGCAATGTGTATAAACTGGAACACAGGAGGTTGCATTTAAATTTGAGAAGAAACTTCTTCACGATGAGGGTGACAGAACACTGGAACAGGCTGCCCAGGGAGGTTGTGGAGTCTCCTTCTCTGGAGACATTCAAAACCCGCCCGGACGCCTTCCTGTGGAACCTCATCTGGGTGTTCGTGCTCTGGCAGGGGGATTGGACTAGATGATCTTCCGAGGTCCCTTCCAATCTCTAACATTCTGTGATTCTGTGTGAACTCTAAGGTTGCAGCTTTGTCTCTCTGTTACCTGTGGTTTACTTGTAAAAGATAACAGTTTACACAGATATGTGTTCTATATTAACATACATGTGTTTCTAATTATATTCTGGAAGTCTGCCAAATATTTACTCCTAGTTATTTTAATCACTGTTGGCTTGTCCTCCCTTTCAGTATTTCATTAATGTAGGATTAAAGATCAAGCCAATGCTGCCTGCTTAATGTCTAACTGAGAGCACACAATGTGGCTTACTTTAGTAGATGTTGGGCCTTCTTTTAACTTTATTTTGTGCACAAAGCTCAGAATAAATATTGTTAAGCCTTATGGAACATGGAATTTTTTAAGCACTAAAATGCTCGTCCAGGGAAAAACTTTGATTAATAAAGTGCAATGCACTGGAAAAGATTAATGGAGCATTTACTAGATATGTTTTCTGGCTATCTTGGAGACTTAAGAATCTGTCAGAAGAAACACAGATATTGTATTTTTTTTTACTCTCCTAAGCCTCTGTATGCTGAGAGTTACACCAGAGGTCCTAACACTCTTTGTCACTGTAACCAAGTGCATGCCTTTGCATCTGCCTCTGGAGAAAACAGTGAATGAGCAGTGTGGTAAAAATGACAGAGGGAAGTCATACATGCTTTGGGAACCTGCACATTCAGTCACCCTGAGAAAACTACCAGTTTTCACTAAAACAAGTAAAGCATATCAGGATATGTTCTAAGGGAAATGCGCTTGATATTTCATGGTTATTTGTGATGTCAGAATAGTCTGGGACACATTATAATCATATTCTATTACCTGTCTGTGGTGAGAGGAGGTCTCAGTTCATGTCAAGACTTCCTTTTTTAGAAGACATCTCACAAGATACTGCAACCAGTACGATGTGTGGAGACCACAGTCCTGGAGAAGACTAGCTATGGCCATCACAGCACCTGGGAGTGATTTCAAAAAACAGGAAGACATTTTTTTACAACAGGAACCTAATATTACAGTCACAGGAAACTGACTCGGAAAAAAAGCATTAAAAGCATTTCTGCAAGTGAAATATATGTACTTTTCTGCCTACATTTAGGTTTGTCCCCATGCTTATTTTGCTCTGACTTCCAGGGCTACTGTAGAAATAATAAACTGAATCTGGTGATGCCTGCAACTCTGGAAAAAAAAAAAAATCTACTAGTGGTTTTGAAAAAAAAGAGGCAAAACCATGAAGGCACTTTGTTGGATGTTTTTTAAAGGCAGAATATGTTTGGGATGATTAGTCCATGTGAAAGTTAAATTGGATATCCTATTAACAAATGTTTTTTTCTTCAAAAGTATACTATGCATCTGTGTTGAATTAACAGAACTGTTCTTCCAGTTCTGTGGGAGAAGAGATCCATCCACTGCTCAGGAATACAAAGGACTATAAGCATGCTTACTTTGTCATGCCACGTTATCAACATGTCGCTTTATGAACATTCATTCTTTTTGTTCCAAAACAAACATTTCCAGACACATAAGTTTTTGTGTTCATGAGCATCCATGCACTGAAAGTTTATGCAGTAAAATCTGAGTAGTAAACATGTAATCGTTTTGCATAGGATACAAAAAAATTGATACTATTGTTATTCCATTATTTTGTGGTGAACTGAAATATAACCTATAAAAGAGTTTTCAAATCAGCTTTTTAATCTATTTTTCAGCTTTTAAAAAGTGCCGACCTCTTCTGCTCAACCCACCTCTCTGTTTTTAAGAGGAGTCTCTTTGGCAGTTTTCTTTCCAAAGAAGCATCAGGAGTAGTTGCTCTGTCTGTACTTGTTTTCGTGAGAAATTTCTGGCCCAGGAGAAGGCTTACCTGTGCATTGTCAAAATGTATTCTTTGATAAACAGGAAGCCATTTCGAAGTGTTAGCCAAACCATTATTACAAATCAGGATAAAAAGCTGGTAATAAAAGCTTACAAAAAAAAAAGCCAGATGAAAAGTTCCCAGAAGTCTGGTTTTAACATCCCTTTTGCCTGAGTTTTCAGTTTCTTCACTCTAGAGAGAAAATATTTTTGCCATTTCCCTATATACCTTAAAGCAGTTTGTAGCAGCCAAGACCTGATATTCTGACCAAAGAAGAAAAGAGTTTCTGCTGCCATAGGCCTCTTTCATCCTCAGGTTCTGTCTCTCTTGTACACTGACATCTTTGCACAATTCTTTAAATGAAATCCAAAATGATGAACTTCTTTATTTTTTTTATTTTTTTTTTCCTTCATTCCCCTAAAGGAAATGGGAGGACAAGAACAAAGAAGCAGAGAAAATAAGACTGCAAGCTAACAAACAAGATATTGTTTTGACATTCCTAAAAAAAATATTCTGGGCTGGCCCCTGACCCTTGAGCTCCCTCAGCTCATGGCAAAAATTATGGGAAACGCTTTTCTCATGGGGAAGGGTTAAATCTCTTCCAAAGTAAGCAAATGCCTCAGCTGTGTAATCAGCTAAGGGTTATGATGCAGTGTTAGCAAAAGAAATGTTTCTTTCCAGTGGCTAGTGTTAAGTTTAATTTCCTATATACAATAGATTTTTATTGCTGTTAAATTGTAAATGATGCGACAGGTGTCAACTCTGTTGCTACTTGCAGTTACTAGCAAATTTGTTTGTTTGTTGGGATTTTTTGTTTTGTTTTTCATTTGGTTTTTGTTATTATTTGGTTTTTCAGGAAAATTTCCTGTCCTGTTCCTCCCACTGCCCTGTCTTTCAGAAATACACTTTTCAGTACATTATTATCTCGTTTTACCAAGGCTAAAATATATATATATATTACGGAAAGCCAGCATGAATAGTTACTCTGGCAGTTACTTTGTTTATGGAGGGTGATATACATGCTCCATATCCTGTCATCTCCGGTATTTGGCAGTGCTTTTAGCAAGAACTGGTTTGGTTAATCCAGCAGGATGCAAGCCTGGAGCCCCTAGAACTGTGGATATTCAAGAAGTCACGCTCTCAGCTTCAGAGAGGAATGCTGAAATAGAGGTGGTCCCTTTAAATAGATTTACAGACATTTCTTATGTGCAATTTACTTCTGTTTACATGAGATGTTATCTAGAGGATGCTAGGAATTTAAACATTGCTTTTCATTTGTGCTTACTGGTAAAGGCTGATTGTAACCATCTGTCGTAAAACAGACTCAGAAAGGGATGACCTTTCAGGTTTCTAGTTCTGGCCTCCCTGAGCTCAGCCTAGCAAAATGAGAGTGCAGTGGAAACACTGGTGGGTTGCTGGGTCCTGGCTGGGTGCTAAGTGGCATAAAGGGGATCCCTCAACATGTAGTGCAAAAAGAAAGTAGCTATTTCTGTTTGACAGTACTGTGCGGTTGCACCCAATTTTTAAAATACAATTAACAATCTGCTCAGCAGGATTTATGGCCCTGGAAGGATTTCTGCTTTGCTTGCAAAACAAGGTACTGCTAATAATATTTCTGTTGAACTGCCAATAAATGATGAGGCTTTTATCGCCTGATAAACTCTGAATGGGCTCACTTTATTTCAGTTAGGCTCTATGCAAGTGCAAAGATCTACTCAGATAATGTTAATTCGTTGCAGGACTACAGATTGGATGCTTGGCCTGCAGGATACGTACCTATTTAACTGGTGTCTAAAGTGAAGGTAACTGAAGTTTTTCTAAATAGAAATATTTTAGTTTTAATGCACGTTGCCAGTGAATGGTTTGAAATGTAGAGACTGTTAAAATATTGACTCTGATCTCGTTGTTGTCAAGTCTCTGTTGGTATGACTTTGTCATTTGAAACCCTCAACACCTGGTGCCAGCAGTTTGGAGATGCCAGATGCTCAAGGCCTCTGCAAATCAGTTATCTTATGATGACATCCAGATGCAGGACTCCAAATTGCCATATGTGGGAGTTCTGTGGCCCTGTCCGGTACCAACAGGATTGAGGGGGATTCACGGCCAGAGACTACTGTGAAGAGGAAGGTGCTAAAAATTGTCAGGAGGTGGGTTCAGAATTGAGACTCCAGAGGATTACATCTATGACTTGTAGGAAGACTGAGAATGAGAAAATGTGGGCTGAACACAGTAATACAGAAGAGACATCAGTTTAAGAATTTTTTTATTATAACTTGCATGAGACCTTCCCTTTCTCCTTTTTGCTTGAAATGTTGTAACTTTCTGTTATTGGTATAACCTGTTTGGGCTACTCACAACAAAAACTCTGGAAATAGAAGACTAAAATGTATTTTGGCCGAGGCTGTTAGCTTATAAACAGATTAAAAAAACAAAACCAAAACCAAGCAAACAAAAAAAACCCAAACCAAACCCTCCCCAGTGGTCAAGCTAAAGGGTCTTTCATATATTTGATATGATTGTCTCCTCTGTATTCAATCCAAATCTATGAATCCTAATGGATAAAGCCTGGTCCTAAAGGGTAAAATCACTAATTTATTGTCATAACTCTTGCTGGCTTTAGCGGAGACAGTCTTCCATTTTTATAAAATTCCTGTTAAGTGTCTCAGCTGTCCTGCATGTAGCCCAGGTCAACTTTGGAAATAAAGGCACAGTATTAAAGACCAAAAAAATATTGTTTTCACTGAGACAATTTCTTTTGTCTGGTAACTTGTTGGTCAGTACCCCGCATACTGCTGGAGAAAAAAGGGAAAGGCAGGAGGGGGAAGTGCGGGGATTTTTCTGGCCAACTGTAGTTATATTAAATTCTGAAGATGACATTTAGTTTACATTGAACACTGAGGTCTGTTTAAGAACTTGCCCTTAAACTTATAATTGTCTGCACTGTACCCTGAAGGGTAGAAAAGTTAAACCAAGCAGTTCTCTGCTTCTGCAAGCCCCCTTTTGGGTAGCAAGTCAGTTATTCTGGGAAGATACAGTAGAGAGATATCAAGGGTGTCAAGGACGTACTTTTGTTCAAAATGCTGAAACCCTGTAAAATTTGCTAATGTGCAGTGATTACTGGGTTATTATTGTTTCCCCTCATGTGTACTGACAATCCTCCTCTTCTTCCAATAGTTGTTTTTGTTCTAGATGCCATACAGTTTTACTTTTTTTTTTCTTTTTCAGACCAGATGCATAAGCACACTAACAACATATGTAAATCATTGCCTTCTTCAGCCACGAGCAAAATGCCATATGCTTGCTTGTACATCTGAGCTAAGTGCTTGAAGGATGAGGTTTAGCTAACACCTTAATTCTCTGTAAAAGTGCTATGGTGGGGTTGCGAACAAAGGGAACAGGCTTGGTGAAAGGAAAGCAACATGCACTGTCATCTGTTTCCTTATCCTCCATCCCCACGCCAGTCAGATCCCTCAGCTCACAGGAAACTGGTTTCCTCTCACACTGGGAAGCACCCCGGCCCACGTTGTGCCTGGGGAAGGAGTGCTGTTTGCAGATGTTCATAGGGGTCGGGTCTGTTAAGGCTGGGATTCTACAGGCAGCCTGCTCCTCAGCCTCCAGCTCCCACGATGTTCGTATTTACCACCAGGCTTCAGCTTCCTACGTGCCCAAGCTGGTGCACCTAAGCTGAGGTCCAGAGTCTCCCACTGTGGTGTTGGATGGCCGCAAGGTCTGGAGCCAGAGCGGTACACGTGGAGAGATTAGGTCTGTCCGATGCTGGTTTGCATGAGCTGAGTGCTGCACCAGCAGCCGTGATCTGACCCTTCCCAGGGTATATGCAGTGCACAAAGTATCTTCGAACAGTGGCACCCAGCAGTGCTACTGCCTTCTGAGGTCCATGTTGGGACAGACACACGCTTTTGCTCTAAACAGTCAGTAAGGGAAAGATGCTTACCAATGTTTGGATGCTTTTTCCTGTAAAATTGGTTCCCATTTAAATGGCTCCAGCTGAGGAATCTCCTCACTTATGAACACATCTTCCACCTCCTCAACACAGTAGCCATGCTCAAATCTCTCATGTTCCATGCATGGAAATACAGAGAAGAGCTTTTGGTTTGGTTTGGTGTTTTTGTTGTTGTGGTGGTGGTGTTTTTGGTTTTTTGTTTGTTTTTTGTTTGTTTCGTTTGGGGCTTTTTGTGTGTTTTTGTTGTTTGTTTTTTGAAGTCAAACTTCCCTTGGGTTATGCTTTCAATCTCATTTACTTCAACTACTTTTTAGAAACTTTTTTTTAAGATGAAAGAGCAATTAGCAGAGTACAAGAGCTTCGAAGTAGTGAAATTCAGGATGTTATAAAGACCATGAGCCAAGATCATATCTGTCACCACAGGTAAGAGGCCTTTGATACTGCCTGTGTAATTCCTTTCTGCGTAATTACATATGTGACCCGAGTCTGTGATTTAAAAGAATCAAACTACAGTTTTTGGCTAAGCTCTTAATACATTTTTAGTCGCTATCTGCATTGGTTGGTTTTAATAAAGCTAGTGGCTGCAAGACTGAATAGTTCAGTAAATTCTACTGGTGGGGCTTTCAGCTTGTCTTGGTTCAAACTTTGAACATTAGTGAAGCTGTGTTAGCATACTCTATAATGGTGATCATATGATGCACATTTAAATTTCTGATCTTCCTGAACAGTTTCAAGTTCAGCATACACCTTTGTGATCTTAAAACTTTTTTTTTTTTTTTTTTTTTTTGAGCAAAAGGGTATTTAACAAAAAGTCTTTTTCAGTTTTGGAATTCTCCTTAAATATCCAATGATGGTGCTATGGCTGGTGGTAGGCTAAACTATTAGGAAGTAAGAGCTGTAAATTCTGACATCTGCAGAGGAAAGGTTCTCTCTCCTCAAAACATAAAAAATTCAGTTTTGCAGAGCTTCTGTCTCACTGAGCACTGTCTTTGGTCTGGATGGCTAAAGAGCAAATCTCTCTGGAAATGAACCAACAATCAACCTTTGGAAAACTCTATATGCTCACAATGCCTTTTTTTTTTTTTTTGGTAAAGATTTTAATCATGTTAGATCAAAGCCCTGTTTTTGTGGATTAAAGTAGAGCTGCCTGCTTTGAATAAAAGCTCAATTCATGCTGGTTTTCATTTCTAAACCCTCAGCTGTTTTGGCTGAATCCTGAAAACAGCCTGGTAGCTATTTCAGTTCTTGTGCTGAAGCTGCTGAGGAACACCGATGACATCTCCTCTGCTGACTTCTGGACGAGGGTGGTCGCAAGCTACTGGGAGGTGGGGACAGACACTACTGGAGCTCTCAGTGAGTGTTAATGTAATGTCTCAGCTCATTATTTCTGCTTAAAACAGGATATATCCTCCAGGACAAAACTCCATGCTGAAATGGCTGCACATCAGTGGGTGCCAAGTAGACTCATTCAGCACCAGCTGGGGACTGTTGGCTCAGCACGGTGGTGCCCTGAAGGTAATGCTTCCTTTAGGATGTGGACACAGATACCTCCAAATAACTGAACAGCTTTAATCTTTAGGTAGGTTATTTTTTTTGAGATCATTAAGTTTGACTCTGAACTCAGCGTGTAAAGTGCCATTCACAAAACCTGTGAGGGGCTGAGATGGGCAGTTCAAACTTTGGTGCATACACTGTTTACTTTCATAGTTGTGTCCCTGCACACAGCTACTCTTAAGGCTGAGTAGGTGTCTAATCGCCCTGCCATGACTCTGAGGGAGATGCTTCCTATTCTCTTTGTATAGACGGATGAATGAATAAGGTAATTGGATATTTCAGTCTCATACTGACACTTGAGATGTGCCTCTAACCCACCCTGTGAAATCCATACCAAGATGAGGTTGGATGAGATTTTGAGCAACCCGATCTAGTAAAAGATGTCCCTGCCCATGGCAGTGGTGTTGGGCTAGGTGATCTTTAGAGGTCCCTAACAAATCAAACCACTCTATGGTTCTATGATTCCATGAAGTTTGTTGGTGTCCTTGAAATTTCACAGCTGGCTTAATTTCTGTGATCTAGCACTCTCATTATTTGAATCTAACCCTGACCTTTGGGAGGCAAAGGTCAGAAAATGGGAGAATTTTCTTTGTCACACTTTTTGTCAATTTTCTGTGCTTCCACAACACCCAGCTCTCTCTGGAAACACTACTGTTCCTGGCCAACACACTGCAGTCCTCAAGGATCTTCCTTTGTGCTTTTTTTACTCAAACCTCATCTGCTAATTTCAAATTCTGTTTGGATAAGCTTTGAATTGAAAACACCTCATGCTGTCATTCACTTGTATGCTGTAAAGAACCTCAGCTGAAATAGGTTTTAAACAAAATGGATTGCCTTTTTTTAAAAAAAAAAATTTTATTTTTTATTGGGATCACTCTCTGGCTAGTGCAGGGAGGAAGCTGAATGACTTTACTCCTTGCTTAAGTGGAATTTTGAAAAAGGGGAACTAGAAAATAAATCAGTACTGGCAGTAGATGTTGATCCAATTCAAGGAGAAAGCATCTGAGCAGGCAAATTTTAGTACGGAGGTTTAGCAGACCAAGATATTAGCTAAGTGGTTTACAAAGTAAAAATCCAGAAATAGCTCAAGTAAGAAATAGACACTGAGAATAAAAACTATGCACTTCCAGAAAAACAGAAATTGAGCTACATCTGGTCATTTAAAGTCTTTGAAAAACAAAGACTTGAAAAAAAGTGATGAAAGAGGAAGAGAAGGAAGAATTAGTTTATTTATTTTTTTTTAAAAAAAGCTACTAGCTCTGAGTGTGGTTACCTGCTAAAGTTTTAGAAAAGTTTCCGCTCTTGGTAACTTGTCTAGGGTTTTATGATGCGTGTTTTTCCTTTTCTAGGGAGGGAAGATCATGAAGTCAACACAAGTCAAAACACTTATTCAGGACTTTTTATCAGGCATTCAGAAGTTCTTGCTGGAGAACTTTCTCCTTCTTCTACATCTGTGTCAAGCTGGGGAAGTGTTTCTTTGGCCTCAACAGATCATAGCTTAACACCAGTGTGTTGTTCAGTGAGAAGACCAAAACAAAGCTGTGCCTTGGGCTATACCCTGGTGTTTGGGTTTCAGGCTCTCCTTTTCTAACGTAGCCTTTGTTCTGCACTTTTCTTTTTGGCTTTATCTTTCAAACCTCGCAGGTTGCCTAGTCCTTCCCACCTTCCTCTCTGCTTCCCATGCTGAAGTCTATATCTGCCCAGGCAACAGTGGATACTGCTTGGGCTATGGGTGGGCTTTGGTGTTCAATTAGAAAGATCATGGTAATATCCGCATGTGAAGTGGGGATTTTCTGAAGAAGTCTGAACTTCACTTTTCTAGTTGATAATTTCATTAATAGTGAGCAAGGATCAGATCTGACACTGTTATTATTAACATAAGACACCTTTCTGGAATTCTCCAAGCTTTCTCTAGGCGCATATAAGTGGAGCTTCTTTTTTTTCTGTATCTCAGAAGCCTCATTCAGTTTCCTCTAATTAAACTGTCATCTTAATAATACCTTGGCTGAATGCCAAGATATGAAAAAATCCTTCAGAAAATAATCTTTTTAGAGGATTATGGCAGATTAAAGCACTGTACTCTGCTTAAAGACTTCAGCATACCTTCTAAACGGTTAAGGGTTGTAATGGTTTCAGAATATGTTGTCACACTTATTATTAAAGCATTGCTGTAAGTGTAAATGTAGACTTCAGAGGGAAGGGAAATTCTTCATTATGATTAGCATTCTTGGTTTTCAGTCTTGATGCTGTGTGTAGCACATACAATAATAAGCACAGGATGATTTCAATACACTAAAATGTATGGTTTTACTGGAGCTACTGGTTAAGGTCAGGACTGTTGTCAGTTATGTGTTAGTTCTGCCTGATTATGCTTCTAAGAAGTATTCTGCCTCTGCAGAACTTGCAACTTTCTGCAGAAAATGGAATAAAATAGATGATATTGTTACGAAAGCTCCACCCCCACCCCAACCCTGATCTTTCATAGTCAGTGGCAGTGTGAGCTAACTAACAAAAGCTGGTGAAACTTCAGAAGCATTAACTGAGATGAAAATCCAGTTGTGCCAGCTGTGATCTAAATCCATGTATGCCAAAATACTCTGCCCCGCAAAGGCTCAGTTTTCAAAGACTCTGGATAAAAATGTTCAGAGCCTCATTAAGTTCACTTTGATCTCAATTAAAACAACTCAGAAACCTTTTCTGAATGCACTGGTAATACTTTAATGGCAATAACATTCCTAATAGTCTTTCCGTTTGCAGTAAATCGGATAGTTGTTTAACTAGGAGAACAATTTCCCATCTGCAATAACAGGGCCATGTGGTCTGAAGGTTTTGTTGGAATGACTGGAGCGGGAACAACAGACTATGAAGAAAGGGAAGGAAAACATGGGCATTTTGCAGCCTGGTTGTGAGCATTGTTGCTGGGAGTGAACAGACTGCCAACATGCAATAATCGTACCTGTAAGTGTGGTTTTTGTTGGTTTGTTTTCAGCCTGTGGTGTCTGGCCACATTTTGAAGATGGAGACTTTACCCTTTCTCTCCTGCACTTCTTGATGTGAAAAAAATTGCCTTTTCTATCCCTTACTAGGTACATTAAAGAACAGGCCAGCTCTTCAGAAGCTGGAATCTAATTATCTCCTCTATTATGGGGACACTGCTGTTCTTCCAGTGCCTTCATTAAGTTCCTGTCTCCAACTGTGCCAAATTCACTGCTTTTGTGGTGCTCAAGACCTGGCTTTGCCCTCTGTGAGCATACTGGTTGTCTCAGGAAGGAATGGAAAAGGGTTCATCCTGGGCCTCATGTGTGACCCTTGTGTGACAGACCAGACTGCCCCCACCCCCGAAAGTTAGAAATGCTGATGATCATCTTAGCTGCTGCCAGGCATTTCACACTATGCTGCCTGAAGATTTGAAAAATTCAACCTCTAACTTTTTACCCTAGATAAACAGTGTGCGGCAGCAGCCTGGAAGGGAAATGGCAAGAATCATCACCTTTATAGATGCACGAAGCACAAGTACAAATATTCATAACTACAGTTTCTAGAATTGAAGTTCTGTGATGAAGCTTAAACATGCAAGCATGTCTTTTAATGCCGCAGAAGATGCTCTGCAAGAACAGTGGTAGCCTGAATTTCTTTTCCTACTACGTTGTTATGTATCTCTACTATCCTGATCTGATGAGAGCCAGGCCACCTCTGATGGTCACGAAGTCCCACAACCCCAGTGGCCGTGCTCCCTGCAGTGATGCTGCGGGAGGACATGGACAGAGGACTCTGCTGCTGTGCTGCCAGCTGTGCCCAGTCCCTCTCACGCCTCTGCAAAGAAATTCATGGTGTTTTTATGATTTGCAGTATGTACGCTGATCCCCATGGCTGTATAATTTGAAGAAACCTTATAATTGGTGATGTGCTCTAGGTGCATTCAGGCCAAGATCTGCAGGGGCTGCCAAGATGCTGAAGTCCATAAATATGTCTGTTCACTGTTCCTCTGCAACAACTGAGGGTTTAGTGCAAGATACAAAGAATTTTAAGAAAAATCGAACTGTTTAAAAGTAGAGAGAATAGCATCAAGTATGGATTTTTCAACGTTACTCATTTTACTTAAAATGTTACCTACCTTTTTCTCAAACTTCCATTTCAGACCACATTTTTATTTCTGAATCTGCTTGACAGAAAGCAAAGGATTTTGTGTTGCCTTGTTGTAGGGCTTTTTATTTGTTTGATTCTCCAGAATGCCATTCTTAACTTCATGTTTAGTGCCTCTTCTGCAGTCAAAAACTTGAATAGTTTGCCTTTGTTATTACAATTTCCAATGAAGCAGCTGGCAGTGACAGTGCATTTGATCTCCTGAAAGCTGTGCTCTGTGTGAGATATCAATGCATCAGAATAATTTCTTTAAAAGTTGTGTGAGATTAAAAAAGACTATAATGCTTACACTTGTTGCATTACAATATGGCTTTACTTCCTGGAGGTATATCCAAATCTGAAGTGAGCTATTTTTAGACTAATTTCTTGACATTACATGAGGCTCAATTAATAGTTATTTCCTTTATTATCTTTTTTAAAATCATCACTTGCTTTTAGTTGAGTCATCAGACAACTTTTTTTTTTCACAAACACATAGTGCATATATTGACTTGTAATTATTGAAAATAGAGAAGATTTTTAAAAATTACATCAATTACTGAGTATGGATTCAGCATACATTTGATTTTTATTCCTCACGCCCTTTCCTGTTTTATCTGAATACCTAATGAGCGATCACAATTCGCAGTCCTCTTGCTTCTAGGGCACCATTATAGACCTGTGCTCCATGTTCTTTTAGAGAAGCAAAGGGAACCACATAGCAATGTTTTAAAATTTACATTGCTGAGAATCTGAAAATGAGGACATGGCCTGTAGTAAACTCTATTACAGTGACTGTTTGTGAGACTTAACAGTCTCAATGAACATTTAAGTTTGAAGGTCCCTTCCAACCCAAACCATTCTGTGTTTTTAAACAAATACAGAAAGAGTTCCTAAAGAGCCTATCTGCACTAAATGAGGAAAAACGTTAGTTATGACAGGATATATAGAATAATCTTAGAAGAAACTCCGCAAAAGCAAGTGATATGATCCTCATGCAGGACTTACTGTAAATATGATTTACGTGCTGCACCTGGCTTCCCGTCATAGCCTCGCATGTTAAGCTATAGACAGCTATAGACATTTTGGGAAAGGAAGGCTTTGAAGGTGTAAGTCAGATTTTGTAGAAATGCTGGCTTTCCCCAAAGAACAATTTATCTAGATTTCCAGCTTTATTAAGAAAAACACAAATTTTATTTGCTGTAACATAGGCAAAAATAACACCTTGGCTCTCTTTCTCTCCTTTGTTCTTTGCCAAAAAACTACACTGTGTTAATCAGAGGATTACTACTATTTTAGAGATCAATCTTAGTAAACATAAATAAACCATTTCCATGATATGTGAGATAAATAGCATTGTTATTCTCTTTAATATGTTCTGGTTGAGAATCTCATTGTTTTACAACCATACACTTTGACTCCTTAATAGAAATCATGCCTTCAAATAGCTTTGATACAACTTGGGCATCAATCAGGTCATTTAACATGACTGAGGTGAGAGGAGTTTACATGTGACAGGAAAACCGAGACACACAATGCTTTGCAGGAAGCTGGACTAAATTTTTTGAGCTGAAACCAGTTTCAAGAATTTTTAACTTTAGACATTGTGTTCCATCTGGTGAGTATTTTGGCATGCTGGCATGTCTCTGTCAGGTTCATTACCTGTTATAAGTAAGTTGAAGGGCAGCTATGCTTGTGGAGAGACTCTCCCCGCTACTTAACCCAAACCTCTAAATGCAATCTGAAGTAAACAACAGTAATTTTTTCAGCTGGTTTGAGGCTTTGCAGTAGGTTAAATACAGGCTTCCTTGTATTCAGCAAGTGGCTGTTGTCCGTGGGTTGGATCTGGGTAACATCCCTCATTCCCTGATGATTAACAGCTTGCCTTTCTGTCACTTTTGTGGAAGTGTATGCAGGTTGAAACTCCCTTTAGGTCACAGCTTCTTTTTTCAGACAACACTGTAATGTCGTGGTTCATAAATTAAGAGGTCAATTGTCACCAGAGCTGAAAATACCTACCTAAAGGTTAGGCCTCTGAGAGATTCTTCAAGATGCTGTCAGGTTTCTATGACAATGATCTTTTCAAAAGAATGTTTTCTGATACTTATCAGGGAGTAAAAGTCAACAGTGTGATGCCTTATCATTTTGGGCTCATTCTTGTGTAGAAACCTTTGCCATGCTGTTTGAAGTGTCACTTGACATCCCTGTTGTTGGTTACAGGGAGAGTTAAGCCTACATCACATAAAACTCAGTAGCGCTAATAAAATGTAATTTCCAGTCGTCTTCTTTCTCGAGGACAAGAATGATTTTGTGGAATACAACCAGAAACAATGCTCTTCGCTCAAGCAGCTCAAGGGCTTCTTCGCCACATCTCCATACTTGTAAGGGGGTAGGTGTCATCTGAATCCAGATCTCCTGACTGCCAGGCTTCAAACTGTTGGATTCTTTATTAAAGTCACCAAAACTGCTAGGATTATGTTCCGAACTCTGAAGATATATAGGATGTGTATTACAGGGAGTCTGCAGACTGTAATGTGTCTGTGTAGGTATTTCTCTATTCACTTGTTACTGCAGGAACCTTTCCATAGCACCACTGCCACTTAGTGAGTGTGGGTGAGAGAGGATTTAACCAAGCAGAGAAGTTTTTTCTGGTGTCTTGGTCTGGCACAAGGCTTTTCAGTGCCTCTGAAGTAGAAGAGGATGTACTCCCTGCAGCAGGGACCACCTCCTCTATTGTGTCACATGCATCACTTGCTTTGTACCATGAAAACTGAGTAGGTTTCTTACTTGGCCATATCTGATAACCAACAGATCCTCAGTCTCCTATGAGACAAAGGAATATTGTGTATACTGCTTGCTTTGTAATGCTCCAGAAAACACTTCTGGATAAAGAGGGGAAATGACCAGCAGACAGTTTAATTGTGAATTTCGTTATTAAATTCTTGCTTGTAAACTCTGGGTTACAGCACTGCAAAGAAGCCCTATCCAGTGACTCCTAGCATGCAGTAGTTCCAGATTATCCTCCTTTTTTCTGTAGGAAGTATGCTGGCTTTCTGATGGCATGAACATGATTATCATGTTCTTATAAACTTTATTGTGGGAACCACTAGGCAAGTCTCCATGCAAGCCTAGCAGATTGACAGCCTCTTGCAGGATCAGCTCTCTGTCGACATATCTACCCTTATTTTCCTATTTACCATCTGACATTGCATTGTTAATCTTGCATTTCTATGTTTAGGAAGAACATAACTTAGTGGGGAAGAACATAACTTAGAACATAACTCTGGGGCCTTCCCACATTTGTGGTAGCCAGGAGGACAATGAATCCTTATGGGCAGAGTATATACAGGCTGGAGGAGGAGAAAAAGATAGATTTAATACTTACTCTTTTAAACATGGTCTTTCACTCAGTTCTCCTCAGCCTGCGTTAGAGACTGAAGAGTGGACTGCTGCGTCCAGGTACTGTTGCTCACAGAATAAAACTTCTGCCACATAGTAAATACCTGGGAAATAATTCTATCATTTCCCCCCACAGTTCAGCACATCTTCCTGTGTACAGCCTTCAGGTTTGGGATGAGCATGAGTCTTTTGTTACTTCGAGAACGTCATCCTCCTCACAGTAGTGTTAACTGAGTGTGCAGATGACAGACAGTGTGCAGTTCAGGCCATTGCTTATTAATGTACATCGAAATGAAAGAGAAGAGACAGGAGGGAGTGAGGGGTGCGTGTGGCTAAGGGGGTGTTGTGGGTTCTCGCCTGTTTTGTGCCTCAGGGACACTTTTTTTTCTTTTCCAAACAAAGGCCTGGAAAGAAAGGGACTGATTATGACTACAAATTATTAAAGAAAGCTTGCAGAAAACAGTTGACTGATTAGCTTCATATCAACAGTCTGGACTGCACAGTTTTATCCAGTAATTAAGAAGGAATATATACCATGCTTAAGTTGCGTTCACAGGAAACTGAACTATTCTGTTTCCCATGTAGAAAAACGCTGAAATAATAGGAGTGATTATGTGTACAAAAGGCATGTATTCTCTTTAGTACTCTGGCATTTCTCAGGAAAAGCTTTGGTAATTTTAGTCTTTTAGATAATGTGACCTTGATATATTGTAAAAATTAATTGTAGTTAGGGGAGTACAATAAGAAACGAGATGCCAAGTTCATTGCTGGAGCAATCAAACTGATTTGAAAAGAACTTCTGCAATTAAGTTAGGGATTAATGGGTCAGGGACATTATACTTTAAAATAAGCTGCCACTTTCTTAATCAGCCTTTAAGTACAGTTATGTTCATGATCCTAGCCAGACCACTATACAATATGAACAGGCCATTCATCATGGTGAATTAGAAGCTATGTTCCAGCAAGCACAAACACAAACACACAAGCTAACCCACAGCCATCTGCATGACTTAGGGGAGATAAATACTCATTCCAAGTTTTTCTGAAACTTTGCAAAATCTGAGAATTACTATAGGTCTGAAACTCCGGACAGTATAGCACTCTAATACAAGATTTGTACCTTCAGGATTTTTTTTTGCTTAGTGTTTTTTCGTAAACAATTATAGCCCAGATTGTATCATATTACACACAGTGTAGCTTTGAGTTCATTTCAATTTTCAACAGTCATCTGTTTTCTTCATCTGCCTTTAAGTCATGCCACAGGAACATCTGCTTGTTCTTTTCTTTCACGCTATTGACTTCAGTTTTGCATTTTTATAGTATGGTTTTGTTTCCAGATGAGGGTCAAAGTCAGCTTGCTTGTTCATAAAGGGGCAAGGGGCAACATGCTACAGAGTTACAGTCATACTGGATTTGTCCCCTGCTTACACAGGGAAACAGAGTCAGGAGCACTTCCCCATGTTGTCCCTCTTGTCTACTTGTAACAATGCCCTGTGGCTGGGCTGATAATCTGTTTGTCCAGTACACTTAAAAGTGCTTTTGATCCCTCTGCTGAGATGGGCATAAGGTGGTTTGTCCCTGGTTTGTGTATTGCAATTTTGCAGTACAGCCTCTGCGCTCTGAAAATGTGGGCTGTCAAGTTTACTCCTCAGGATGTATCAGAGAGCCACTATGTGGGAGCAGATTTTACTTAGAATCCTACCAGCCAGTCAAATCTGCAAATCTGACATAAATCTTGTGACAGAAGGCTGGAGAGATATCTTGAATTCTATGAGATATCAAATAATTGGTAGGATTTGAGCAATACCCTTCCTCTTTCCTGCTGTTCTGAACAGAAAAAAAAATGAATACTCCTGGTGCAACTGCAATTAGTCAGTAAAATGAATATATGTTAATCTGAATACTTAATACTTTAGCATGCAACAGGATTTTGAACACTTTAGCTTATAAAAAGTATCACATTTATAAGCAGGCAATATACATTAATATTAAATTGATAATTAACTTGATTTTAATTTCACCAGCCACCTTGAAATAAGATCAAACTTGCTTTGTTATTATGTTATGGTGTAAATTAATCAAGTCTGTATTTTGATAAAGACTGTATTCCCCTTCTTGTGGGGGAAAACTGATTGATCTGAAAATATTTTAGATTACCTCTTTGTCTATGAATCTTTAATACATAAATGAGTGTGTGTGTGCGTATGTCGAAGGAAATAAACTAGAAGTGGGGGGAAAAAAATGAGCAGGACTTATTAGAAGGGGCTCAGTTTTCAGTCACAACAGACTTAACTAGCAGAAGAGGGAAGGAAGATCTGGGGCTGGCTGCCAGAGAAGCATTGCTGAGTGTAAACACTCCAAGGCATCTCAGAATGCCCTTACCACAGACAACCCAAAAGTGTTGGTACTCTGGGACTCTGCACTCAGGAGCAGTCTTGCAAGCAGAGAGTGTTTGTGTGGATTTTCAGTACCAAGAAAACTACAGTCAAGCTGACTAGGAAGACTGGAATTTCATTTATCTCCTCCCACTCCCCACCGCCTCCCACCCCCGTCTATTTCTCTGTCACCCACTCATTGGATTTCTTTCTCTGGCAGCCTTTTAAACCAGAGATTACTGGGTCAGTGACATTCATTATTTCTTTTATTCTAGTATGCTCTCGTATTCAGCCTCCTGGAGAAACACTGCTACCTGTAAGTATCCGTTTCAATTTTATTGTATACATTGAAGGCTGTTGTGGTTGTAATAATGTTTAACAGCTCACAGTATTCAGTTTTCTGCTGAATGTTGCAGCAAAGCTGTTGGACAGTAATTTTTGTAGTCAGGATGGATGAAAGGTCAGTTCTAACCTTGGAGGAAAACAGACACTGGTTCTTGCCAGTCATTTAGTAGAAGTTAACTTGGAAGTTAAGGATTACAAGCAACTTAGTTTATCCTAACGTTGATACAGATTTCTCAACTATGCTGACTTTCTTCCATTAGTTCTAATAAAACTTTATGGTTTTATCTTTTATAAAAGTTTAGAAGTACTGAGCAAGATTTATTTTCTTGAAATTGTCTTTTTAGTAAGATACACTGGGAGAGAGAAATCTGAAAAAAGCACTGAAAACCATGAAAACTTTCAAGATTAGTCAGTCTTTCTAACAGATGTATTTTGTTTAGCTGGGTTAACTTGATTTTAAATGCATGTTTTAAAATTACAGGCTTTTATTTTGCAGTAGGGATCTGTGAGAGTTTTTAGATTTTCATGTACATTCAGACAGCTGACTTCATTCATCTGAATTAGTCAGATGTTCATTGGCAATATGTATGTGTAAATGTTTATACATGTTTCTGAAACCACAAATACATGCTTGCACAGTTTTTACATTTCCTGCTGATTTCTTTGCATTTATTCAGAACCAAACTCTAAAATATCACCTTTTAGAGATTAGTTGCTGTCACTCTGTGTTGTACTTCAACAAATCCTCTAGATAATTATACAGTTTCTTGAAATAGTTATTAAAGGGCATTTCGCAAGTTACGTTTTTGCTAGTTAGAAAATTCTACTAGTTCATCATGTGAGCTACCTCAAGACTGCACATAATCGTAGGCAAAATGCATCTCTGCTGTTGACATGCGTCCAAGGTGTCTGTGGGAGGCACTGGAACTATAAATCACCAGTTGCTTTCACAGTAAAAGAGCACACACATCTGCAGAAATTGTCCCATCTCTTTTCTCTTACTCGGATGTTACTGCTGTGGCCCTGCCAGCATTTTCTTCATGATTCTTCTCTAGGGTTTATTCTGCTTCCAACATGACTTAATGCAGATCGTTTTAACCTAGAGGCTGAGATGGTTTAGATATGGACACCTTCAGATTTTGAACATTTTTTTCCAGCACAGATCCCTGCTCTGAGAAGAATTAGACAAGTATAAGGACAAATGATTAAACAAGTCCCTGGACAATGACTTGATTTTTAAAATGAAAATACCTCCTGTCTATTAATTTGTTACATTAATTTTCTGCAGTCCTTGAAGTAGTCTTGATAATATTAGTCTATATAGTACAACATGAATTAATTTTTTCATGGGGATAAGAAATTATCACTGCCAATAAATCTACCAGTGAATTCAGATGGTAACGGCAGTATGTGTAGTAAAAACATTACGGTGAAATAGCACATACTAGCCAAATAATAATACACTAGAAGTACAGTCCACTTGGCTGCACCTGTTGAGCATAAAGGGAAATTGAGCAGATAATTCGTCACTGATTCTCTAACTTTGCTTTTCTCAGTTTTTGAGACTCAGTGGCAGTTAGTTGTGGACCCAGATTAATTTATGTCATGCTAATGGCTGTGTGACCTACAGTTACTGTATGTAGATTGTCTGTGCACAATTTCATGCTTTCACAACTTGTAACAGAGATCCCCAGGATGATTCACCTGCCTTTTGTGAAGTTGGGTAAAAACCCACCTGAATAGACTGCATTTGGGAAGCTGTTAAACACTCCCTAATGAAATGTGTTATTTCCATCTCTAGTTGCTATCCTTGTGAAGCCTGCAACAGTATTTCAAAGAACTCTGATAGCTGTCTCTGAAGAGAAACTTCTGTAGCTGGATTGTGTCTGATTTTCTGACAAATGCTGTCTAAAACTGTTACGCAACTGCATGAGTTGACTGTTTGTAGCTGCACTTTGCAGGCATCCTGAATGCATAAGGATATACCTGCGTCAATGAAAATTGTTAACAGAAGCGAAATTGTGAGTATGGGTATGTTTTTAGTGGATCTAGATTAATTTTGATGAGATGTGTAACTACTTAATATAGCGCATACTCCTTATCAAACATAATTTGAAGGCAATCATACCACATCTAAGTAACATATAGATGTAACAAAAGAACATCAAATCAATTTTGATTTGTATGGAGGGAACGTCAAACTCCTAGAGGAGTCCCCTCACATGCCTTTTGAAACCTAAATTTGTGTCTGCACTAAATCTATCATCTTTCTCTTAGCTATATAAACAGGAAGGAATTGCTCTTTGAAGGCACACCTTTTGCTCCTGGAATATAGCAGTAATCCTGGCAAAAAAGCTCAAATGAGCTTTTAAGTTTCACATATCTAAGGTGCAAAGAGAAAAACCAAGCCAGCGTGTCTGTGGGAAAGTATAAACTATACCATCTACCAGCTGTTAAAATTTAAGCATTCAAAAAAATCCTCTGTGTAGCATATGCAGCAGATTGCAAGTGTTCTTTTGTTTAGGACTGAGATGCTACACACACTTTGGTGAGCTTGTTTTTGTGAAGAGCAGTCTGCAAAGCCTTACTTCTCGAAAATTAAGAACCTTTGCCATTACCTTCAGGGCTCATCAGCTTAAAGCTCAGCCTCCCCCTCCCCACACACAGTTAACCATCCCAACCAATAGCAGTGCATATTAAAATTATTCTAAAATCACAAAAAGCACATACTGTACTTCAGGTAGCTTTCTGCCTGTAAGAGAGAGTCTGTCAGAGATGGAAGCCCACTGCCATTTCATTGCTTTGCTCTTCCACGTAGAGCAGGGTTGGGTGTTGTCTCATACAACTCAGTACCTGAGCAGACATGTAACATGAGATGCAATGTGTCAGTTCTACTGCATTTTACCACGACTGCCCAATGATTTTTTCACATAGGTATCAGACCTTATACTTCATGGTATGATGAAATTATGTCATTGTCAGGCAGCTGATCACAGGCTCCTTGTCCCTGCCTCCTCACATTGCTATTCCTTGTGCAGAAGGCTTTTTCTGCTCCTTCTCTCTGGGTTTTGATACCCTCACACTTGTGGGTCAGAGATGTGTTCAATCTCTGGTAGAACTCTGCCATAAATCAAACTCATCTAGTGCTTTGTGCATGAGATCTGACCATAGCTTGCAAAGGTCATGGAAAAGCATCGGTCTGCAGAGCTGGAAGCCTTGTGTTGTCGTGTTATGTACTGAACGCAGTGCTTTCATTTCTGTCTTGCTGAAGTTATGGATCAAGCTGAAGCTAACGGTTTTGTCATTATAACACAAGCACAGTGGTCACTGACTAATCCTAGGCTGCTTGCTGAGTTTCACTGATTTCTATCTGTTAATAGGTACTTGCTAAAACTAAATATCTTTTCAAAGTCAATGATCTTGGGAGATTTCCTCTATCTACTACTTCACCCACCCACAGTTTCCATTATTTGGAGTAGTTTTCATTTTTATTTTTCAGTCATTCTCTGTGTGGATTAGGGGAAGCCATTCCACTACCCATGTTATAGACTGCTCTTCTCTTAAGCAGAGAAGGTTTTACTCCCTATCTGCAGTGTGTGTGATTATACATAAAGTAAAAAAGGTGGCTAATCTACTTCTTCCGCTTTACTGTTTTCACCAGTTTTCCCCTAGTTTATATCCCTCCCCAGCCACAACTGTGAATCTCCAGGATCCCTCTCTCTTTCTCATATAGGAAAAGGAGAAAAGAAGAGAGATTAAATATGCTTCTGATCTTTACAATTGTGTCATTCTCTTAGGAGAGTACCAGTATCACATTAAACTACAAAACAATGGCAGTAAAAAAAAAAAAGTTTGTATTAACATTTACACTGAGAATTAGCCTAGTCCCTTTGCCAAAAACCCAACATTTTTCTGTATTTGAATGGTCCAAAGAAAATTTTAAGTGGGAATATTCAAACATTCTGAAATGTTAATTAGACCTGGAAATGGCAAAGAGGTTTATTCAGTCTGTGTTTCTCCTAGGCTGGCTTGACTTTCTCTTCCACCAAAGGGAAGATGGGAAATCAGTGAGTACTGAGACCCAAGAGGATGAGGGTCATGTGCAGTGCAGTAACCTATGGATAGCATCAGTGGAAGAACCTCACTGGAAGCTGGAGTGTTTAATGAACTTCCTCAGACAGTTGTCAAAAAGATGTAATTATCTCTTTTTCAGAGTGATTTCTGCATTGCACTCTGTTCCAATTCAGTGCTCACGTCTGGTGGAGAATAGGTAGTCAGAGGGTGGCAGTTCCTATTTGCGTAGTGATCTTAAAAACACATAAAGAGCAACTAAGAAGGAAAAAAAGAAAATTTATCTTCTCAACTTCTGCAATATGAGAGATTTTTCTGGGCTTCAAAGAGCAGAAGGAAAAGAAGCTTTCATTGGTCTTTTAAGAAGAACATATTTACCTGTTCAAAAAATGAAGGTTAGCTGTTACTTTCTTATCTTTATGAAAACAAAAGCCAAGACTTGATTTTATTTGCTTTTGCAGTTATCTTCAGTATAATGGGCATCTGCTAACAACGGGATCTCGATCTCTATCTCAAAATTTAAAGTACTTCTAACAATATAAACAGATTTACTTAACACTTAACAGGTAACAATGCATTATTTTCAAGATGGTCTTTGAGGGGCAACCACAATCGATAGCTCCTTTTTGTTATTCTCAGTCTGGGACTCTGACCTGCTCTACCTTTCTAAAAGTATGTTGTGTAATGGCTGAAGGCCAAGCTGTTAAGTACCCCTGCTCTTGATTGACTGAAAATCGTCTTCTCGGTGCTTGCCTTTCCCTTTATTTTCTTGTCTGTCACTGAGTCCCCCCACTTGCCTTCCTACAGCTTAGCTCTGTTCAATGGCATAGAGCGAAGGACTGCTCTTTAGACAGAAACCCCTCTGGCCCTACAGCCTCTGGTTGATGCAGAAGGGGATCTCCTAAGGAATGGAAATTAGAAAGGTTCATCGAGGGCTACAGAGGAACCCTATGGAAAATAATAATTCCATTTTCAGCCTTGCATTAAGCTGCAATACTTGGCATCACAATGCAATAATGTTTATGGTGTTATATTCAGATTTTCCTTCTCTACTGCTTCTCTGCATTTGCGTAATGTCAAATATGTTTTCAGTCTTACATTGGCTTGACAGCATATGGGGATACTTCTGCACTCAGTTTCCACTAGCTAATATCCTAAACTTGGATTAATCCTAACTTAGTGTACGACAGTGACAATACCATGCTGAGAATGAATATTGAAGTCTGAAACCATCTCTTGTCAATTGAAACTGTATTAGGTCTTTATCTGATAATCATTGCTAAAATATCTGTAATGCGAAAGAGGGTAGAATGAAGAAAAACAGGTGTGGAGTTTTGTTTGTTTGGGTTTTACCCTATAGTATTCTTATTATTCTGTTTAATACAGCAAAGAAACAAAGGAAAGAATAAATGTTAAGAACCTGGATACGTCTGATGTTCTTCACATTCATCAGTTGTTATCCCTGATGAAAGTTCTATTGATTGACCATGCAATTAAACACTTCTTGTTTATTTACATTGCTAAAAACTGTACAGGATTTGTCAAAAAGTGCACAGGACGTCCATTCGCAGACCAAAACTGAGCAAGCAAAACAAGAAAGAAACTGTTATCTACCATTCCTTAACTCAGCAAATACCTTGCTGAATGCTTAGCTTCTATGTGACCTGTAATCTTTGTTTGTAGTGCATGGAACAAAATCGTTAAATAGCAAACAGTGCAAGGGGCGCATGTGTTAATTGCACATTCTGAAGTGACAACGCCCTAATTTAATAGCTCAGGATCCTTTCATTGCCCCGAGCTAAGTTTTAATTGCTGTAACAATATTCGCCTTTTTTTCCACTAGAAATCGTGGAAGGCTGCTATTCGTTTCCTTTAATCCCATCCTGTTAAAAAAAAAAAAAGGAAAAAAAAAGTTCTTCCTGTTTCTTGTAAACTTTTTCTGGCGTTCATCAAAACAAACCAGTCCAACTCCCAGCCCACAACAATCATCCTCCATAATCCCCTTCAAGCTTTGTTCGATGAAATCTCCCAGGCAACCAGAGATTTTGTCACACAAAGAGAAACTCCTAAAGTCTTATCCAAATCCCATTGAAGACTTCGGATGTCATTGAGACTTGGCTCAAGGTCACTAGCGATTATAGATTTTTTTTTTTAGTCAGCTTCTAGGTATTGCAATTGCATGTTATTAGTGCTGTTTCTGATCTTATTTTAAGTTGTTTTGCACTGGTAGATAGCTATCTATCTAAATCATTTGGACTAGTCTTTCTTTACATCACATCAGCCATTCTCAGAATCAGACTCAGGAATCTGTACCTTTATAACTTCTAAATAAAGAAGTGCTGGAAACCTTCCCACCAACGGATTAATATTTGCATTCTTTGAAGTAAATTTCATTAATACCAGGGTTGTAGTGACAAAAAAAGATATAATAAAAATTTATCTAAAATAGCAGATCTACTTGACATGCATCTAGACACACACAAATAAGAGTTTCTGTGTGTACCTCTGGGTGAGTCCTGTATATGGAGTCCTGCATATTTTCTCCAGAGTCTGCTGCTGGAAAGACATCTATCTTGCAATAATTCGTGGATGCTTTTAGGGACTTAACACGTTCTCCAGCTTCCTAAAAACAATGAACGCTTGGCAAATTGGGAAGTTTGGTCAGATATTTTGTGATGATGATAGCTCTACGGCAGTCTCTGAGTTCCTTTGTTTTTCTCTTTTTTTTGGTTTTGTTTTTTGTTTGTTTGTGGGGGGGTTTTTTGTTTCTTTTTTGTTTCTTTTTTTGTTTTAGGCTCTTGAAAACCAATTATATTTGGTGAGAATGCTTATGTTTGTAATTAGCCATTGCATCACATGTGCACCAGCAGCTCTGAGGAAAAACTGGTTCTCCTGGCATTTGGTGGAAATTTTTAACAAACCACATCTGAAGTTCTGCATAACCTTCCCCTATGTTGTCCATAGTGCGTTGTGTTCCTCTGTTAGCTCTACAGAGTAACATCCACTGCCTCTTTAGAGGCTCCTTTTCCCTCTGCCTTCTCTCCTGGGCTCATCTACAGAGCAGGGCAGGGCTCTGCCAGCAGATGAGGAGCTCCTCAGAATTCCCCTTGCTGACTGTCCATTGCACAATGCTTTGGACATGTCTTCAGGACTCCTTTTCCTTTTGGCCAGTCTGCCTCTAATTATGAGAAAGGTCTCTTGTTGCCACATTTTTAAATACCAGTATGGTTTTATATTGGATCTCCTAGGAATTACTGAACCATTTGTGGGGTACAGTGCCGTGTTTTGCAAAAATACATCAGGTAATTAACTTGGGTCCGGGAACTCAGACAGCTTTGTCATTTCAGCTTAGTGTCATCACAAGATGTAGAGTGCAAAAGATCTCTGCAGGTAACTGCTCTCACCCCTTGCTCTCAGCACAGCTAGCTTTTACAGCAAGTCAAGCTTCAAAGTTACATCAGGCTACTTGGGCCATGATTAGTTGTTTTTTAAATATCTCTGAGGATGGAGACTCCACAGACCCTCTGAGAAACATGTTCCACTGATCATGTTCAATGTGTCTTTTTTTTTTCCCTAATATTTAATGTGAATTTCCCTTGTTGTGAATTTTGTGGGTTGCATCTTGTCCCTTTGCTGTGCACCTCCAGGCTCTCTGCACTCTTCTGTTAGATGTCTAAAAACATCAATAAGCCCCTTCTTCTTCAGGATGAACAGACCCAGCTGTCTCAGCCTCTCCTCATAAATCATGTCCTCCATTCCCACTGGGGGATAACAACTAATACATGATATAACACTGAACTGACATGGCTGCTTTACTTCTGGGACCAAAGCTGATGGCTTTTTGTGGCCTTGTAGGCACGCAGTGCACCTGGGCCTCATTCAGGTGTTTTGCCATATAGACAGACCCTTAGAAAGTCAATGAAGGAACAGCTTAGTTTAAAAATATTGATTCTGCTAACATGTTGTTCATGAATACCATTATTTCAATAAGCCTCTATATCTGAAATATTGTGGTGCATTTGGAATTAAATAGTGACTCAGTCATTTGTTTATTCTGGATACACAGGTGACATGCCAGGGAATGAATAGCAGGCGTGAATCAGGCTTGGTGTGATATTAACAGCAGAGAAGTAAGGAGACTGTAAGGAAGTCCAAAGCAGCCACAAAATGTGGCAGTGGCATCACCAGCAGTTGTAGAGCTGCTGGAGACAATGCACTGTCACTGTAGATCAGCATAAGTACTGTGCAGCACATGTGTGACCTTGCTGAAGCAATGGCCTTCACACAGAGGGGAGAATGCTAATCTGATGGCATTGACTTCAAAACTTTCTCATTTTATTGCCATTATGCGCTGAAAGGATCTCCATTGCATTGCAATGCATTGCATTGCATTATTTCATTTATTTCATGCTGCTGTAGTTTGGTAAGTGATTGAGAAAGCAAAGTTATATGTCTCAAGGTCTTTACTCAGCCACGTAAGGAGACAGCCCTGCAGCTGACAAGTAGGGGCCAATTCCTGGATCATATGGGGCAAACATACATAGTGACACAGGAGTTGTACCTGCAAGCAAAAGCAGTCAAAGCAAGACCGTAATACACAGGGACAACAAATTTTGTAGTAGAGCATGACTCACACAACCACCATGAAATTGGCTAAATGCTCCTGGCTCCTCTTGGAGTCCTTTTATGCTCTTCGTATTTGAAGCAGGGTAAGAAAAAGCAGCACGAGGTTTATACCTGCACCCAGTGCTGGGGTTTATGGGGCAGGCACCACAGATCAACCTGGGCTTCATCACCATTGAGGTGAAGATGTCTCTGCATGAACGACTCTGGCAGTGCCTATCGGAGAGAGACAGCTGGCTGTCACACATGTACACACATGTAAGGCGTAAAGAGAACAATATGCTTCTTGACCAGTACCGTTTCTCAACTGGTGATTAGGCTGTCTCTGAACCATAACATGTTTTTGTGGCAGCTATCCAGGTGGGAGAGGAGAGGGTCAAACTCTCGAGGCTTCAATTCTGTCATTTCTCATGAGGTACCAAGTGCCTTGTGAATAAAGATATTTTGCACTGTAAATCAGTGCCTTAGCCTGGTATTATGGAGCATGAAGTTACTAGCGTTGCCATGAGCTGTAAATCACCGGGTATATGCTTCAGAGTCATTGATGGCCTCTTAGCACTTTTCCAGGTCCTAGTCAGAGTCTAAAATTCCTAATTATCGTCTTCTTATCTGAGCCCCTCTATGGCTCAAGAAACTCAGTCTTCTCTGAAACTACCTAAGACGTACTAATGCATGACTTCTTCATCAGGAACTGGAGTAAAGGGATTCAAAATCCACTGCAGTCACTGTGCCAGGAGCTTCCTGCTGGCCAAGGATCTCAACGTGCATGAAGTCGGAGGTTTCAGGCAGAGCATCTTCTTGAGACATATACTAAGGAAGTATTTTACTTCCCTCAGCCTTGTCTTTACTTTGTTTAATGCAGAAAGTAGGAAGAAGACACAGAAATGGAGAAGGTTTTAGATCAGAACACCTCTCCATATTTTGCAGCTGGTATTTGAAGGAAACACAGATTATATCTGATAAATGCCAGTAATCCCTACATTGTGTGATAAATGCCAATCAGATATTCAAGTTAAAAGGTTGCACTTGCAGCAAACCACACTTTCTCACTAGGAGGCTGAAATGTAGTCTGTTTTCCTCTGTCTGTCTCCAAGTTTTCCTTTATAGGACTGAAGACTCTTACAAAACTGTAAATTTTAGGAAGTGGAGTGCTGTCTCAGATGTGCTTATTTTGATGAAGTGCTATGAATACCCATCCCTCTAGAAAGAAACAAAAATTAGCAGGTACTTTGGACACATTTATATATCTGGATTTTAGTAGAAGCTGTTTGTGTAACTAAACATTTAAAATGAATTGAGATTTTGATTTGTTTCTGGAACACATTAAAAAAACCTTTAGCTGTGAACTTCATTCCCTTTAGCTAGAATTCTATATTTTTTTTCAGAGTTTGTTCAGACTGATCTGGCTGAAAAAATTTAGGCCAAAATGGAAGGATTTTCAGATAAAAAGATAGAAAACCAAAATGAAGATTTGTGGCCCAGACTACATGGTCAACATATGTCTAACTTTAAACGTGTTAGTCCCAATGTCTTCAGTCTTGAGTCTGAACTGAAGTGAGTAGATCTGTCTTATGTTACTTTAGGAAGTGAATAATGGTTGTTTTCCAGTGAAACGTAAAACTGAGTGGATATGTGCATACAATTGTAGGCTGTTCAGAAGGTCATCCTGCTGGAAACAGAAGAGTGAACAGTTATCTGCTAACAATAATGAAGAAAATAGAGAGATAAATGGATGTGGTTTTTTACTTAGCTTTCAGGAAAGCTCATTGTTGGTGGTAGGGTTCTGTTTAAATCATACTGTGCACAAAAAATTTACTAGAAAGTGAAGGAATGTTGATGTTTCAGTAGCTTGAAATTCTTATGTTCTTATCAAATTTGATAAGGTCAATACCATTGCCTATTCTTTGGGCCATAGATTCAGTTACTTTCAAGGGTTGTGGAAATTAGGGTCTTACAAGGATTTCAATAGTGCTTGTTTAATGTCAGAAGAACCATGCCTTTTTTCTGAGTTTATAAACATGAAAGACAAGATTGACTGTAACTAAGGGTGTGAGGACCTTGTGTAATTTTTTTTTCCCATATTGTCTTTTGTTCCTTTTTTCCACTGAATATGCCTCAGATTTGTTTGGTTTTTTTTTTTTTTTTTTTTTTTTTTTAGTAAGAAATTAATCAGCTTTGTTGTGCCATATCATGTGTTTTTGTGCTGATGTCCTGACATAGTTGCTCTGCATAGCAGGAGGAGTAGAGTAGCACTGGCAAGGTGTTTTCAACTAAAGGCTGAATTTTTCCCCTGCATTCAATGGCAAAGCAAAGATAGATTTAACAAAAGATGATTCTCCCTTTGTTCCACTTTCAGGTATATTCAATCTGGATGAACACCTACTGCCGCACTTTCAAATTATTTGGATACTCACACTCTTTTATTAATATGTACTTGGTCTGCCAGTAAAAAAGGATCACTAACAAAGGATCCTACACAGTAAGAGTTTTTATGTGCATATGGATCAATGGTGCCCTGGAATTCATATTGAGAGCTGATCCATTGAGAGAGAAGTCCCATTTGTATGTAGCTAATTTTCTGAGCATGTGTGCACTTAATAGTATTCAAAGGTGAAGCTAATCTGTTGCTTGAAATGAACAGCAATTGTAAGAAATGGCAGAAGTTTTTTGCGTAGTTATTTTTTCCCCAATAGTTGCTCATGCCTTATGTCAACTTTCTTTTCTTTCTTTTTTTTTCTCTTTTCAGGATTAGCAAACTTTTAAAGTACTCTGAGAACACATTCATCATCTCGTCAGGCTTGACCAATGAATTTTATAAAAAGCCAAGCATATTTTCGAAGGCCGCTGTCCAAATTTCAGTCAAGGGATGCATATTAATAGAAAACACGTAGTACATTGTTACCTATGACTAACATTTTAGTCCTTCATTATATGGTGAAAATCTGCTGGTGGAAGAAGAGAAGACTTCTTTTTTTTAAGAACATTTTCACTGGTGGAAAAGAGCTGGCGTACACTCGAAACATGAAGCCCTTTGAGAAAAGCTGTCTGTTTCTACTGCTGCTTGTGGTACTAAGAGTTGTGTGCTCCTCCTTCATTAGTGTCAACCTTGGGATGAAAGTGATGAAGGGACAGTCTGTCTTCCTGTCAGAAGATGACCTCAAGTTTTCCATCCCCAGAGAGAAGGATGTCTGCAAAGTAGAAGTTGTGATCAATGAGCCAATAACACAGAGGGTTGGGAAACTAACTCCACAGGTATTTGGGCTCCCTTGTGCTGCTCTGAGTGTCCATGTGTGCGCGAGTGTGGGAGAAGCTAGAAAGATAATTTATTTTTTTGGGTAGTGACTAAAAGGCATGAAACTGAATGGTCTGTGAGATTCAGCCTTTTGCTAAAAGTAGCCAGCTGACAGAGAACTCCAATCCTGAAATCCAAAAGCTGAGCTCAGTAACACAAGTGAGAAGTGAGTTTGGTCAGAGTCTCCTTTTACAAGCAGAGGATGGGTATTTCAAAACCTTCAGCTGGGAGATATCCTTCAGTCTCTCAGCTGCTTGTTTTTCTACCATGAGGGTAACCAGTGCCCCTCGGGTAATGCATAGCGTGACAGAGCATTTCACATTTTAGTCACGCAGCCACTACTTAGGGAGAAATTGAGAAAAAAAATCATCACATACAATAAGCACATTGTGTACACCATTGCTTGCTCTGCTCTGCAACAGCTAAATTGCTAACAGATGGCAAATACATTACAAAACAAAGTTCTCTGTTAAAATGTCAAGCTCGTAGGAACAGTGAAAGGTATTTCACCTATCACTGTTCTGCTACTCATTCACCTTATAAATCTCCCCACCTGAACCACAGCAGGAAGGAATTCAAAGTAATCGACATGAAATTGTAGCAGTAGAGATAGAAGATGAATGGTTTCAATGAACCATAACCAAACAGTTTTTGTCTATTTTTTTAAAGTTTTGTTTAATGTACCATACAGCATATACTTCTACAATATATCTTTGTATATGTATATTGTTTTAAACATCCTCTCTGAGGTTACTAGTGGTCTCTATGAAGATGGATGCAGAATCATTAGCCTCAATAGATTTTTCAAAGCTTCTGGCTTGGTCAACCTCACTATTTTAGCAGGCAGCTGATGAGTACTTCAGCTGAACTAGCACTTGGAAGGAGCAGAGGCATGTCAGGGAAAACAGGAGGCGATGAGCAGGGCCATGTCTGATCTTCTCTAGAGACTGTCCCCAGGGAGTGCGCTGCCTCTGCTGAGGCTCTCCCAGGGCTTGCCCTCTGTCAGCACAGGACCTCTGACCATAGTCTGCCCTCTCCACTTCCCCAGTCTAGTTTGTCATATGAGGAGAAAAAGAGAGACTTACACGTCTTATTGCTGGCAAACCTCCTCTGTAGGCAAGCTGTCTGGTTGAGGGAGTGACTTTGTTTTCCATTTCTGCCTCAGCCTCTACATGCAGTAGGACACAGGTATTTTGAAAAAGCCACTTTGTCCTTTGTAGCCTGACATGCTTAAAGCACAGGGTCAAAGGCAGTTTTCCAGAGACCCCAAGAGATATGTTTTCACCATACCTTGTTTTCCAAAATACCTAGAGTCCTTGATGTTCCTCACTCCCAACCCCCTAACCTCTGTTGGGCGCCCATGCTTTCATGGCCCTGATGTGAGCCCCAGCAGCGGAGCGTGGCTCTTGGGGGCTGCAGGCACTCCTCATCTGCAGGGGTGAGCTTTCCTCAGCAGGTAGCCCTGGGCTACCAGGCTGGACAGTGGCTGTGGCTGCTGGTGGCGCCTGGAATACCTCCTCTGGATGGTCTCCTGGCCTAGTGCCATCCTGTTAGGAAAGATGCCTTCTCCTCCTCTCACCAGGCGTGGTGAGGAGGCAGTGCCAGAAACACCCCACCACGCAGAGTCACCCAGGAGATTGCCAGTGAGACAGGCAGTGTGGTTATCTTGATCAACCCATATTTCCTTGGTGGGAAAGAAAAGGACACATTTGTAAGTTTAAGGCTTCTGTTTTAAATGACAAGATTCTGAGCCAGACACTGAAAAGTCCTGCCTGAACTTCCACCATTCCTGAAAAAAGGTGCCAGAGTTTGCCCCCACCCACTCTGGTGCCACCTCTGCTCCTTCTACCAGGAAATTCTGCAGCGAGAAAATGTCTCTGGTCTGATGTTTTACTGCCGTTAAAGTGAGTAATGTCCTAGGAATGTATAACAATTTAATTATAAATTGTAATTGAAAAGCAGCTGAAGTGGAAACAAACAGAGCTCGACAGTAATTAGGAAAAGATTTAGATCTCCTTTGTCTTACCCAGTGAATTTATAGACAATTAGAGTTGCCTGTTCATATAAAATGAAAACATATTAAGAAACATAAACCAGATGTTTCTTTTTGCAAAGCAGATTGTGTCTTACACACATATAAAATGACTGTCAGTCAGTGATAACAGACCTCTGTGGAAAGGTCCTTCATTTTCTGTCCCCTTGTTATCAATTAAGAAGTGGGAATAATGATGTCTCAGAAAGAAAGAAATTAATTCTTTGATAGGATAAACCATCTCCTCTGCTGTAGGCACTCCCTTCTGATATGAACAGGGATGCATTATCTGAGCAGTATCTCATCGTCAGGTGCACACCAGAACTACATGTCACCAAATGCCCTACTGACTTTGAGGGCTCTACACTGATTTACATCAGTGAAGAATATCTTCAGTGTACAACTTTAAAGTACTGGAAGCTACAATTTGAGTGGATTTTGTATATAATGTACTTTTAACTTTTTTTAATCTGATAATCGTAAGTCATTACTTAAAAGAAAAAAAAAAGACTTTGTATAATGTATTTCTTGATGAATGTTAAAAGCAGGCAATACATTTTAAAATCACTAGGAATACAGAAAAATTGCCACATAGCTTGAGCATCTAAGAACAACTTCAGTGAAAGTGGACACTGCCAGTAATAATGAAAGCTGATAAACTCTATGTTTTTTTTTTTCCATTATAGGAAGATGCAAGTTTTAATTCCATGTAATGGCTAGAAAGAAACCAAGTTCACTAGTTCTTGTACCCTTTAGTTTAAATCCACACAGTGGTTATGATGCACTTCAGTTAACTAGGCATTATCATCTAATATAGAAAGTAAAGTATGACTTTATTTTGCACTGAAAGTCAGATCATCAAAGACTTTCTCTATACATTGCACTTCCAGTCAGCTTTTCAGAACCTCACTAAAATCCCTCTTCCATTTCACCATCCTCCAAAGTCTCTTCATTTTCATGATTCTTTTGGTGTATTTTGAGAAATGACTGGCAGTAAGAAATTACCTTTCTGAAAAAACATGTGGTTTGTCAGGCACCCATAAATGTATATGAATCCTTTCTAGTTTTGGCCTCACTAGGTCTATGAGTGAATGCTGAATAGATTTTACTGAAGTCCATAGAAGTCCATAGAATAATATGTGAATACTGGTGATAAAAACTGAATCAAAACCTCATATAGTTTCACAGTGAGACACCCAGGAAATGTGATGATTAGCTTTTGCCTTCTTGCTGACAAGACCATGCCTTGTCTCTCTGTAGATATGAAACAAGAGTATCCTCAATCTACACATGGTCTGTGTAGAGCTTCCCTGTTATCACAAGGATAACATTGACGTGGTCTTATCAATGCTAGGAGCTTTCAGCTGTTAAACTCTATAAAGAAGTATAGCTACATGGGAACGGTAATTTGCCAGGCTTGCAGACCGGTATATGTGAGGACATGGAAATGGTATGCCCCAGAATTCAAATCCTTTCTCTAAAGAATGGGTGTGTATCTGAACTCTCCAGGGAAATATTTTTTCCATTTGAGTCAGGACTTTTTCCTAATTGCCTTACTTTTGCAAGTCAACACATGATTAAATAAAACAACCAGCCTGGAAAAAAATGTCTGGCTTAGATGGTTAAACTGTGGCCAACCAGCTTTGTAAATTCGACCCATATCAGGTATTTTATAAGACTTAGTCTCTTTTGAGTTAGCTGGTGGACACAATAGAGAAATTCTGCTTGCTTTTATGCTGTGGGATTACACTGAAGTTGGGGCTGGGTGTTGGTATGACACAAAGATGACATCTGACCTGGTAAAAGGGTACTGATAAAAAGCCAGTGCTCCAAAAACATGTAACAAATCTGAGCTAGCAAAGTTGCCAACAAAGAAGTTTCACTGGATCATACTTTTGTTGTCCAGTGGTAGTGGCCATAAAGCAGGATTTACTATATAATCAGGCTACCACCACAAGCAACTTTAAAAGCTAATAAATCTAACATGATACTGCAGGAGCTGCTGGCTTTTCAGACCCACTGCACTTGTCCCACTGAATACAACTGCATCCATAAGTCCACTGGCTGTCGTGGTAGAGGAGTGTGCCCTCAGGCTATTTGTTGCACTGGAGGAAGGACTTCGCAGCCTGAAACAGTCATATTTATACGCCCATTGCCTTTCTAATTGTAGAGTGCCAGCAGACCCAAATTAGAATAGTTGCTCTGACTCTCACTGGGAGACCACAGAATGGGTAAATACTTATTCGTATAAATAAACTACAGTTTAAAAATTTCCTTAGTCTGATGCATTCCTGACAGTCAGAGAGAAGTGGAGCAGAAGCTGTGAAGTTAACATCCTTGACAGTGTTGTACTAGTCTATTCTTCCTTCTTCATAGGTTTTTGACTGTCACTTCCTTCCCAATGAAGTCAAATATACCCACAATGGCTGTCCAATTTTAGATGAAGATGTGGTCATGCTTAGGTTGTACAGGTAAGCAGTGGTGGGAGATCACACTTCATTGTTACCAGGAGCACAGCTGCCTTCAGGAAGAGCAATTATACCATTTTTCACAGTAAAAACATATTCTGCTACTGTGCATGTCATAACTACTGAGATCCAGTAGCAGCATCATCAGTCAACAAGTGGCCGTCTGGTTACAGAAACATTTCTCACAATGTATTTCTGATACGCTCAAATATGCCTGTTAGCATTAATAAATATTATTAATTCCTTGATTACAGAAAAACAGTCATTTTTCTTTTTGTTATTGAAAGTGACAATGGTACATTCAGAGCACTGGATATTCTGTGCTGTCCTGGTGATCAGGACACAGACCCTTGCATGTGGACAGTGAGTAATCTCTTCACACAGACACCCTTTTTACAAGTATGAGGAGGTGGGCAGCAGGATCTGGCACCTCATGGTCTCTGGCGATCTGGGGTTTGAGGGCACATGAGACAAAGGGCTTCAATTAACTCGGTTTAGAAGGTGAGGCCAATGCCAAACTCACAGAGCGACAGGAGATGAGATGAAACATAATAATTTCCTTCTATCACCTGCAGGTTTACAGAAACCGAAACGTTTGTAGAAACATTCACCCTCCATGTGCAGTTACTTGAACCAGACTGTAACATCATCAAAATGCGCTTCCATGCCCTGGAGGTCCCTGAGTACTATGGTCTGTCCAGGGCGATTGACAAGAATGTCCTCACTTTTGACTATGACAGGAAGATAAATCTGGATTGCACCATTTCCATAGTTTCTTTGGAAACCCACCTGCCTGCTCATGGCCAGCTCATCACTGGGGAAGTGCAGCAAGAGCGTCTTCATGGACATCAGTCACAGAGCTTCTTCCCTGGCCCTAGTATGATGTGCTTTAGTTGTTGTATTAGCAAGTTCAAAGAGACCCAGCAGTTTAAATCTGCAGCAGTAGGTTGCTTCAGATGTGCGGGGTAAGAGTGGGTCATGTGAAGTTTAATGAACAGCTTAAGCTATCATGGAAACTGAAAGGGATATGAAGTTTGTGTGAGGCACAATGAAGATCACAGATCTGGTAATCCCCTGAGGGAGTCTGGTTTTGGCTACTAGACTTGTGGACCAATGTGATGCTTTTGCAAGTGCCAAGACTCAGTAGAAATAGTACAGGGAGTTGTTGAAGGCAGGAAGAGACCCAGGAGCCTGAGGGAGGTTGGAGTTGGAAGATGCCAATTGAAAACAAAATCCTGGAGGAAAAGTTAAGTCAGGAAAGGAGTACTAATTCTCATAACACTGGCTTTTTATCAGGGTTAGCTTAGCCATATGAACAGGATTCCCATGTTGGTTTCTGCTTTGGTAACTGTTCTACTATTGCTTCTGTTGGGTTACAGAGCACAGCCTGGGCCAGCAGTGCAGAAATGGGAACTGCATGCTAGAACTGGGAGTAGTTCATGACACAAAAATGAGCTGCGAAGAATTTTTGAGCATGGGGATTCGATATCGGCACCTTGACCCTCCTTCGCCTGACACTGATTATATTCCTGTGAGGCTGGATCTCACAGACAGCAGAAGCAAAACTCTGCATAAGGTAGACTTTTGTGCAATCTTATAATGTTTGATGTCTTCCTGGTTTTCAAAAAATTTGATTTTTTTGTTCCTTTTCATGTCTGAAGAGAGATAGTGAGCCTTAAAGTTTGTTCAGTTCTTACAGGGTTGCCAGCTGGGCAAATGAAATGCATTGTCTCCATGGTTCTTAGACCATTATGGCTACAGAGAAACACCTCTGATTGTTTACTGGCGGCCATAAGTATTTTAGCTTGTTAGCAAAATTAATTTTGGCATAAGTCCACCTTTTTTATAGAGTATGATCTGCACCAACTTCAACATACATAGTAATTAATAAATGAAGAGCCGTGTGAACATATTCAGTTAATAACAATTAATGGCTCATGCATGTTTCTGTCAGGTAAAGTTATTCATTAAACTCACATCACATTAAGCAAGTTGTTTCATCCCCAAATTAAGGACACAAATAAGACTAGTAAACCTGGAAGACCCTTTCATGAGGTTGAAGTATTTACTTTAGGCATTTCTCATTAAAATGTTTTAATTTTTCTTTTCAAAATAATTATTCCTTTAGCATGTACCCCAATTAGCTGCATTAAGGTAATGGAAATCAAATTTATTTTGTTTGCTTCACTTTGTCCTTTTGGTTGTCTCATTTTTTCCTGTTGTAGACTGAGTATGCATGGCTCCCTGTTCGGATTAAGGGTGCCATTCCCAATCAAATACCCAAAGCTGCTTCAATGGCAAAATTCATCCTGGAAGTAAATCAGTTTATTTTAACCCCCATTACAACTACAGCCATTGATGCTGAAGACAATGAAACTCCAAAGTCTTTGCTTGTATTCAACGTTACCAAGCCACCTCCACAGGGCTTCATCACTCATCTGTCTGACCACACAAAACCTATTGGCTCCTTCACGTGGAAAGATCTCAGTGACATGCTCATTGCTTATCAGCCTCCAAATAACAGCTACACAGAGAGGAGGAATTATGAGGTAAACATGAAATGTATGCACATTTGCTGCTTTGCATCAGTAAGCTATAAACAAATGCATTCATATGTAATGGCTATTTTTCAGAAAAAAAAAAGTTAAACTATATGCAATGCGGGAGCAGAAGTAAAAGCTTTTAGCACTTTCTCCTAGACTCACCAGCTTAATTGTCTAACACAAATCAGATATTTGTTGCTTAGTACTTAAGAATTTATTTGCACTGAAAAATTTTTACCCCTTCTGACTGAGAATATCTAAGCAGGATTGTTTTTTCTTATTTATTTACTTATCTTTTACGAGAGGATTAGGGAAATAACAGTACTAGTAGATCTACCCAGCCTTTGGAAGGATCAATAGTGCCTTTTCCACACAGCTTTTATCCCTATGTGGCCATATTGATCCCTTTGACCTGCGGAGAGGTGACATGTTTAAAGCCATGAAAGACGAACGCGCTAAATGGCAGGATTGCCATTTGATCTCACAGCCTACCTACTGTGGCAATGGTGGTACAGGAATAACAAAAAGGGACTCCAAACAGTTCCTACTGAGAGGAGTAAAAGTATGTCACTAACATAGAGAGCATGATGCAAACAATGAGAGCAGGGGAGGTATCTGCAGGCTCTGGAGTAAGTGAGTAAATAAACAGTGCAGATCTATGAGATCTATGAGGCTGCAGGAATTCAGCAGGAGTTAAGCAATAACCCAAACAAAACAAAACGTTTGGTACTAAAGTAGTGAAACTGAAGAAACAGAAAATCAGAGCAAGGTAAGATGGGGAAAGGGTGGCCTGAAAAGCAGAGAAACAGTAACTTTGGCACCTGGTGCTGATCTGGCTTGTCTTTTTCTAACCTTGGCTGTCATAGGAACCTCCTTTCTTTCTGTTTCCTTAGTATGAGGATCAGTCATTCCACCAAACTGCCTGCTCCTTAAGTGCCTCTTCTCTGTTCTGCTTTCAGCATTGTTTGACTGCAGGTTCAAGAGTTTGACATTTTCTTTTATATAAATGCATATATATATATATATTTTTTTTTCTGTGTCAGTCTGTACTTTTATTTCTTTTTATTTTGGTCCTACATATGTTAAAAGAGTGGGAAATGCCCCTCCCCCTTGTTCTTATTGCAATAAAAAAGCCGTGTGTAATTGCACCCCAAAAAACAGCGAAAATGCTTACCTCATTAATTTCCACACATTGCAAACTGACTTTCCCAGCATTCACTGTGAGAAGCACAGAAGGCAGATACTTAGTTTAGTGCAGAACCTCAAAGAATCCTTTTAGAAGCTAAATCAAGTTTCATTTCTTAATGTGTTATCAAAAGTCTTTAAGATGTCTCAGGAAAGAACACACTAATGTGTTTTGAGGAACAGCTGATTTTCAGGGTCTGTTTTTTCAATAAATAGTTTGTCTGTTTTAACAACAGGTGGAGTTTGAGGTTCATGACTTCTACTTTGAAAGGAGTTTACCGATCACTGTGCATCTTTCTATCAGAACAACAGAAACAAATGCTCCTCGGGTTTCATGGAATACAGGTGAGATCTCTTTTCCTCAGTTTATTTTGGTACAGAATTTATAATGCTTTGACACAGACATTTGATAAAGCTCTAAAGTTCAGATTTACACATGGAGGTTAAGGATCATTAAATGGAAGGAGCGTAAATCTATTTTTTATACAATTTGGGGTGAACAATTTACAACAACTTGAAAAAATTTAAGTCTTAACTGTAATGAGAAATCAAGAAAAAAGGGCACTACAGGAAAGTCAGGATTTCCATATCTAGCATTTTCTTCAAGAATGAACTGGACATAAAAGATATTTACAAAACAGTAAAGACAAATATATGATGGAATAGGAGTAGTAGGGTAGTATGTGGGAAAGACCAAGGCTTGTTGGTATTGTTTAAAGTTGAACCAGAATATATTTCTGAAAAAAAGTCCTTAAAGGCAGTTGACTAAGGCAACTATACCAGAAAAAAAGCTGTGATCAAGTTTTTAAGCTGGCCTTGAAATGTCTGTCAGAGGCAGGTATGTAGATGGAATTTAACATGAGTGCACACATGGAATTTAACCTGACTGCAAAAGCCTTTAGAAAGGTTGGATGCTGACAGCCTTGACTGTTGCAGATACTTTGGAGAAATAACACTCTGCTCTTTGTAGGCCTCAACCTCCTGGAAGGGCAATCCCGACCCATCACATGGCAACACTTCCAAATTGTAGACAACGATAACATCCAAAACGTTCGCTTGGTCACAGTTGATGGCTTACAGCATGGGCAGCTCACAGTGAAAGGTAAATCATTGCAACTTGAGGGCCTGGAAACATGTTCTCAAGTGACAACTGGCTATGACAACGTGGCAGTCAACAAGATGTTGATAGAGTCTGTCATATGTCACTCCCTGCTGAGGGCTGCCAGCATAAGAGACAAATTTACAACGGAATGAGGGTGTGGAAGGAAGACTCTGGAAGCACAGTAAGAAATAAAAAAAAATTCACAAGTTTATAAAAAAAAGTCAGTTGCATAGCTTAGACACTTTTGCAAATAGAGTATTTATGCTGTCCACATCCCTAAGTAGGATATACTTGTAAGTCTGGCATTTTGCCTACACACCACTTTCATTTGAAAATGAAATGGGCTCTTAGTTTCTTCCCTGGAGATGAACTCAGCCCAAGGGAGTTAATGCAATCAGTAACAGCGTGCAGCAGGTCTGATGCTGCCCTGTCCCACCGAGGCTAAATGAGGACGGGCAGGTAACTCCCTGAGAGGCAGGGCTGTGACGCCACTGCAAACAGAAGGGAAATGCCAGCGTAGCCTAATGCTGCTCTGTGCTGCTCCTAGGAAACAAGAAAGCCCAGGACATGAAAATGCATCTTCTGTGGGTTTCCCTTCAGGAACGAAGAGTGAGACTGACCCAAGGGAAGCAGCAAGGCCGTGCAGCACTGGGCAGGACCGCCAGCCAGCCTGCCTGCTGAATGGTCTCCCCTGCGACAAATGTGCTTGTTGCAACAAGACTACTGATAAATTCAGTGTTTAAGCTGTTACTTTCTTAATGTATATTTACACCCCAAAGCTGAAATTTTAAATAAATCAGCTGTGCTTTCATTGAGCAGGCATGACCTAGGCAAAATACAGCCATTATATTTTTACTTCTTAAATTTTTGCTTGAAGATGCTAAGGAATGTTGAGTGATTTTGAATTGTTGGCAAAACCAGGCAACATTTGGATATGCTTTTTATTTACTGGCAGCTTTAAGGTTTATTTCAAGAAGTGGCAATTAAATTAGACTTCTGATTTGTTAGCATTCTGCATTGTCAATATTACTAATTGCAATTTCATGAGTCAGCACAGTGCTGCGCTCTTTGGGAAAATGTTTATGTAAAAAAGTCACTCTGCAGTTGGCAAGGTGGAAAGGGGCTGCCACTATCAATGCTGGATTTTTTGACAGTTAAAAGTATTCATGTAAAATGCATAGCCTAGAGACATAAAACAAGTATTTAAAGAAAAGGGGAAGGTGGTGTTCAGAATTTGGTGGAAACAGAAACTATTCAGAAGTATTTTTCATCTCCTGCCAAGGAGTTCAGTGTCTGCATGATCTACCAAGCACATCCCTGAAGAAGCCAAAGTCTGCTCTCCTGAAGTCCAGGGTAGTGAGTTTGCTGGGAGCCCTCCTCACTGCCCTAAGGATCTTGAACTCATGGTCACTGCAGCCACAGCTGCCCTTGAACTTCAGATTTCCCACCAGCCCCTCCTTGTTGGTGAGAACAAGGTCCGGCATAGCACCTCTCTTCCTTGGCTCCTCTGTCACTTGGAGAAGGAAGTTATCACCAGCACATTCCAGGAACCTCCTGGATTGCTTATGTCCAGTTGTGTTGTTCCTCCAAAAGATATCAAGGTGGTTGAAGTCTCCCATGAGGACCAGTGCTTGTGAATGTGATGCTGCTCCGATCTATCTGTAGAGGGCCTCATCCACTTGGTCTTCCTTGCTGGGTGGCCTGTAGGAGACACCCACTACAATGTTACCTGTCTCTGCCCTCCCTTTAAACCCAATGCATAAGCTCTCAGTTGTCTCGTCATCCATTCCCAGTGAAGGGATTACCATTAACTGCAGGTAACAGTGAATCAACCCAATGTTTTGAACACTTTTTTGGTTGGGTTTGGTAATGCCAGTTCCAGAGCTAAAGGAAAGCTCTGAAAGAAAGATGTATATATGGTGGTGTTCCCTGCCTTCTGTCACTTTTAACACATTTTTCATTGGTGGTGAGGCAGTTATTTCTCCATCCTAAAGTTTGCCTATAATTCTCTTCAAGTAAGGAGCCAATAGAGTCAGAATACACCTGCAGCTGCGGGTATCTCTGCTGATGTTACATAGCATGGAGGGCAAAAAATATTTTCCTGGGGAGATTGTCTCTTCTAGCACCAGCTTGCAGTTCCTGAAACCTTTAACCTACCTGAATATTTTTTTTGTGTATGTGTGTAACATACCTAGTGAAGCAGAGGTGCAAAATTGTCTCATTATAGACAGTAATCTCAATGTGCAGAAAAAAGAAGATCCACAGATGTTGTTTTTTACTTGCAATGAAATGCTGAGCTGTAGTTATAAAGTGTGTTCCCTTTGATGCTTAAAATACATTCAAAATGTTCTGATAAGAAAGTAGAGGTTGAAATTAAATGGAAACAGTCACAGTTAAAAAATCCTTGATGTTTCAAATTATCTTTAGTGGAATGGACATTTGGAGGATTTTCTCTGCTACTACAGTTGCAGATCCTGCTTTTTTATTAACTATCTAAACTTCTACAAACTTGTTTCCAGTAGGTGAAGTTACATTTGATTTTTCTAGTTAGAAATGCATTTTCCTTCTCTCTCCATTAATAACATCCATATTGGTGGAAGGAGTCTCTGGGCTGAACTGCATGTTTTTGATGTTTTTTTCTGCCACTGTTTTGACAGGAGGGAAAGGATTCATATTCACTGTTTCTGACATTCAGGCTGGAGTTGTTCACTACCATCACGATGACAGTGATTCTACCAAGGACTTTGTGGTATTTAGGATTTTTGATGGACTCCACAGTATTCGCCATAAGTTTCCAATCAATATCCTCCCTAAAGATGACAGCCCTCCATTCCTTATCAGCAATGTGGTCATTGAAGTGCGAGAGGGACAGACGATCCTGATTCAGGGCTCCATGCTTCATGCTTCTGACATGGATTCCAGTGATGATTACATACTATTCAATATTACCAAGCCACCACAGGCTGGAGAAATCATGAAGAAACCAGGACCAAACCTGATAGGTAATGAAACACATCCACAATAGCCTACTTTCTTTGTCGCTTCCTTTTTATCTACAGTAAATGTTACAGTTAGACAACTTATTCTGGCTCAGGACAAATCGTGGCAAATTTGGACTTCTTTCGTTATAGTGTAAATCCCCATCATTAACTAATGTTGGTCTCTGCACCAGGATAACTATACCTGTGAACAAAACTTGTCCCATAATTCTTCCACTCTGAGTCTATTTTCCTACTGTATGTTTCTCCTCCAGAAAAGCTGGACTAGTCAGGAGTTGTTTTATCTGCAAGGATCCCTGAAAAGTTCAAACTTATTAGATGACACTAATGGTGCTAAAAGAGGAAGAAAACTCTGCTTCCATTTAACTGAATGCAGAAATCCCTGTGCTAGACTGCAGAGGCTGATAGCACTGCAAATTCTTTTGTCCTCTGAACAGGGCTATAGATCCATTTGATGTGTTGCTTTTCTTGAATGACCTTTAAATGACAGAAAATAAGTTGATGATCTTCAGGAAACATGAAAGACAAAGAGTTAACATTTCATAGGTCTTGCTCTAGTTAGGGTGAAAAAGAGGACATCGTGCTTCACCAGTTACTTGCACAGCTAATGGATAATTTTTAGGAATTATTAAAATAATGCACAGTTCAAAAGAAGATATATTCTTCAATTCAACAGGGTATTCTGTCAGCAGTTTTCTTCAGAGGGATCTGTTTAATGGAATAATTTATTATCGTCATTCGGGAGGAGAAGTATTTGAAGATTCCCTTGAGTTTGTGCTGTGTGACAGCCATGACCCTCCCAATCTCTCAGAGCCACAGGTATGAAACTAGAGCACCTTTGGCAGAGTTCCACATTTTGCCTTCAAATAGCTGATGATTTTACACCTTCTGGCAGACCTTCAAATCAAACTGGGGTAGACTTTTTCTGTTTGCCCTCACCAGAATCGTCATCACAAATAATGTTCTTCAGAGCTAGCTCTTTTTCTTGCTTTCCATGGGGTAATTTTCTCTGCCTGGCTGCAGAGAAACAAGTCCGTTACAGAGTTTTTCCTACAGTGTAAACTGAAGTGTTGAAAACAAATTAGATTTGAAGATAGTACAAACAAACTGAACAGTCCCCCTAAAATCAACTGAGAAGAGACTATTTCACCCAGGATTCCAACACACTGAATTTAAGTTTGCTTTTAGTTTAAAGGGAAACTGCTAAGATTCATAGGCTTTGCATTTAACTATTGTATATCTCCATTACTCATATGTTCATGATATGGCTTGACAGTCACATCCTATTACTCATATTCCAGTGACCCTCTTACATCTGTGTGTGCATGTTTGTAAACAGCTGTTTGGACACTGTGTTGTCGAGAGGAATGGCTGCTGATTTTACTGTCTTCCTGATTTCAGGTGATGATGGTGCACATTACCTCTGTGGATGACCAGCTACCCAGAGAAGCCCCAGGAGTGACTCGTCACCTGGTTGTTAAGGAGACTGAGATTGCTCACCTAACTAAGAAACATCTCCACTTCATAGATGTGGAAGAGCAAGACAGGGAACTGACATACACCATAACCACTTCCCCATTTTTCTCTTGCACGCACAGGTAGGTATGACCTGCCATGCCTTCCATGTAGGACAGGGCAATGACCCACGTAAGAGGAGCAGGCTCAGTGGCAGTAGCATGCTTGTGTCTCAGGTTCATCTGTTTGCTTAAAGCGTGGGTGACAATAGCTGAGTGCAGCTCTCCTGTTGATGATTACAGATGAGCTAGAAGCAACAGAATAATACACAGAGTAATAAAAACAATGTATGGTTTAGAAACAAATAAGAAAAGCACCTTAAACATTTTCTTTCCTTTTGTTGGACTTGCATTTTACACTGGCCTGTGGGATCCTGTACAGCCTTCGGCACAAGTCACAGCCCTTCTCTTAACTGATAGAGTGGGGCTCACTGGGGCCTGCCCCAGACTAAGAAGACGAGGCGCTACATCTTTTTCTAGGCTGTGTATTATTACCATGGCACTATGAAGGACTCCTTGTCCTGGAGAAGGAACCTGTGGAGCAGAATGCAGGCAGAACAGGTTATGAGGCAATAGGGCTATGGGATGAATGGGTGTAGTAGCAGTTTACATGTCACTGATGCCGTTTCACCATTCACAACAGCATCAGCAACAATTTACTAAATAGAAAAGTTGAAAATCCAGCCATTGTACAGTTTAAGCTGAAGACCAACACTTCAATTTCTGACCTCAAGCAACAGAGGATCATACGCAGATGGGGGAGAAGGATGTTTAGGCTATTCCTCTATTTGGTCAAATAGTCATATGGTTATCTACTTTGCTGGTTACTGCCATTGGAATGCTGGCTTGCTGGAAACTGGTTCATTTCAGAAGTTTATAAGATGCATGAAAACCAGAAAATAGTCTTTTTGTATGTAAAGACAAATACAGGTGTGTAAGTAATAACAATGCAATGTACAAGACTTGCAGGTGGAGTAAATGGTATCTGGGGTGTGCAGAGATATGCCTGTAGCAAACCCAGACCTTGCTTATAAGGTATGCAACAACTTTTCATTACCATCCTGAAAAATATTTATTGTGGTCAGTTTTCTGTGATAATGTTTAAATGAATAACAAGGATAGAACAAAGATAAATGTTTTTCCTTTCAATACATTTTGGGAGTCAGAAGTCAATTTGAAATGCAAGATTGAGCTATGTGACTGTTGTTTTTCCTGTTCTTCAGTATTGCTAACCAGGATGTGACATAGGTATTTTTGTACAGCCACTCAGATGCTGGGAAGCTGTTTATGGTGGACACCATCCCCAAGCTGGTCAAGGATCCTGCTGCTCTTGCACTGCAGTCGTTTACTCAGGTTTGTCATGCTACCTGATTTCTGAACAGTTTTAAAAAGCTACAAGCATACAGTTTCTTTCTGACAGGAAAACAAGAGGTGAAAACCGAGGAGCAGTACTATCACAAGCTCTGCTTAAGAAGCTTAAAACTTTGCTCATTCAATTCCAGCCTTTAAAACACTTCCATCATGCTTCAGCTCTACAGTATGTAAACAGAACTCTCCTTCTGAAACCAGCAGGGGCTGCAGTTGCTTAGGGTAAGCTGAATTTTGCTCCAGCATGATGTTAAGAGGAAGGAAAAAATACACAAAATCTGGAAATGAGGCCTTAATAGTTTTCTGCTTCTTTTTGGTGTCTTCACTAATAGATTTGGTACAGACTGGAACAGGCCTCTTTCAGGATTTTGTTTGTCAGTTTTTATGCTTCTGTAGTTTGACAGATGTCTTAAAAATATTAGTGAAGTGCCCTGTTTTATATCCTGCTGTATGGTTAAGGCTGCTTATTGGTGATCGTTGTAGTACCATAATGAGAGCTCTGAGCCTAAAAATCCTTAATCATATGCCTAATATGAGTGTCTGGGTGCAAGATTTTGGTGATTATTTTAGTCTCTTTCACCAGCCCACCTAGGGAGGCAGGGTGTGCAGGTTATTCATACTGGTGAGGACAAATTCAGCTGCTGAGGGAGATGTTACATTAAAAGCTATACTTTGATGAACTGTTTATTTTAAAGTCACAGTCAGAAAAGGTCCTGGGACCCAGCATTCTCAAGGTGGTCCATCAAGAAGGTAAGGCCATTGCCTCTGTTATCACTTATAAACCATGCCTGTATTTTTTGCTGCAGGTCTGAGTATTTAAACCGGTACTCACCTGATTTGTAGCTAAAGATGCTCTGAATCAGGGTATTGCCAGTAGCTAAAGAATACGTGCAAAGTTTCTGGAATTAATTTTGACCGTTTGGATAACATGTAATCAGAGGATGAGAAAGGTCTCTAATGTCCTGAATTATGGCTACTCCCATGATGTCTTCTTATATGCACCCTCTTCTCTTTTTGTAGCACGCTGTGAACTATATGAAAATTGCCTACATGCCGCCACTGCAGGATATTGGGCCTGAACCTCAGCAAGTCCAGTTTATTTTTTCCATCAGCAATCAGCATGGTGGCACTTTGTATGGGATCTGCTTCAATATTACAATTCTTCCCGTGGACAATCAAGCCCCAGAGGTAGAGTGGTGCTGATGGCAAGAGGGAAGGACTTGGAAATAGCACTGGGTAGAAACGGAAATGCAGAGAGATGGCCTGATCCGACTGAAGTAAAAAATAAATCTTCCATGGGATCAGAGTTTCAGTGTCTTGCACATAGCCTTCACAGGGACTAAAGGGAAAGGCAAAGTCTGGTGGGTGTGGAAGGTGACTTTTTGTGCTAAATAAATTGAGGGCTAACTTCATTGTCTGAGTGGATATACAAAAATATGCCTGTTACATCCTAGGTAGCAAAACTGCACGCCTCCTCTTTGTGTTGTCTATTGCCTATGAAGGCCTCCATCAATGGAGTCAGGACTGGGCTGCACATATTAGGGCCTATTATACTATTAGTGGATTCTTTAGGTTTTCCTAACACAGCAGAAAAGAGGACAGCCTTTAGCATTTTGGTGTCACGCGTCCTCATACAAGAGCAAAACTGACATTGCCCTGTTTGCTGTATGTTTGGAAGTGCAGTAGAAAGAGAGTTCAGCATTTCTCCTCCATGCAGGTTTTTACAAGCCACTTGAGAGTGGAAGAGGGTGGCCTGAGCCCTGTCACAGAAGGACATATTCTCATCTCTGATGTGGACACGAAACAGGAGCATCTCCTCCTCCTCTTGCAGAAACAGCCCCAGCACGGGGTAGTGGAGCTGGATGGCTTTCCCATGAAAGAAGGTGACAGGCTTTCCTGTGGGGACCTGCGTACCCTGGCAGTCAGGTTAGAAGAGTGGCTGTCTTCTCATCTTGCGGTGGCTGAGTCTCCCAGTTGGATGAGCAAAAGCCCTGCGGTGAAGTGGTTCAAGGCGCAGTGGCTACAGTCAGCCACGCTCACCACAGCGCGGATCTGGCAGAGCTGCTCCAGGCCGAGGTTCCTGGCTCAGCCTCGGGACAGCACCGGTCACCGTGGAAACTCAGCTGTGGTGTGTCCGCGAAGCGGCAGCTAGCGACCATGTCTGATGTAGCTAGGTTTCTCTATAAAGCATTGTCCCCTGCAGATGAGGAGGCAAATTCTGTATTCAGCCATGCAGTTCCTGTGAAGAAGGCAATGGTTACCAGTTTTTTTCTTTTAGGGAAGTTGAGTTCATTAAACTTGGTTAGTTTACATTAGAACCTGTATTAAGGCTGATTAACCTAGAAAAGAAAATTTTTCTGCTATATTTGTGGCAAGAACAAGGCTTGACTTCCTACATGCAGAATTAGAGCTTCTTGACTCTGTTTCCATCTGTTAGTCAAAGAGGGCACCTACCACAGTGAGGACATACACGTTTGGTAGACATCTCACAAGCAGCCAGAACGTAGATGACAAAGCCTCAGTGAAACCTTTTTCCCAGGTGATGTTTAGCTTATCTTGGGGGTTTTCTTCTTGTAGGAGACCCCACAAGCACTCTGAAGAAACTCCGATCCAGAAGCAGCAGTCTTAGATGGACACCCTTGCACAGGGAATAGATTTTTATATTGTGAAGAATCCACATTTTCTGACATGACCAGATAGCACAGCTTCTCTGTTTGTGTGAAATTTGTGTAGCTCTTTTTTTTTATTATTCACAGGTATCGGCATGATGGTTCTGAAACCCTCACTGATGTTGTCCTCTTTGCAGCCACAGATGGCATCCACTTTGTAGAGTTCATACTGCAGGTCAAGGTCAGTGAGTTGCATATTTCTGAGAGCAATTGCCTGTGTAGAAGGCTGCAAAACTTGACTTCTGAAAGTCTTCACATTCCCTTGGAAACTGGAAGATAATGGACTTGTTAGGCTTCAATTTCAGCCCTAGCTTTCAGGGTTATGCAGCAAATTTGAGAGGAGATTTTGCTTGTGCTAGCTTAAAGACGTTTGTCCTTGCTCTGGTTTGGGTTATTCTGTCTGGAATTATTCTCTCTCTACTTAAATAGGGGGAGTGAGTTTTCTTTCTCTAGCTGTAATTATCTAGTTTGTTTTACTTTTGTCTTTGAATTTTAAGAGTGACCCTAATCCATTTGGTTTCATTTTGTTCACAGAGAGAGCTCGATATCTGTCACTGACACCACACCATTGTTTTGGGGTGGAAAGCAATGTGTTAAGAAAACAGGCTTCCACTGAAATGAAAAATAAAATATCTTAAAATTATTTTTATGATTAGGTATTGCCTGTGAATGATGAGCCACCTGTTATGCGAACAGGCCTTGTTCCTGTGCTCCACTGCCTGGAGGGTGAAGAAGTGGTCCTCTCCTCGGACCACATTTATGCCACAGATGCAGACAGCGATGACATGAAACTGACATTTATACTGGCTCGCCAGCCCTACCATGGGGTAGTGAGGAAAGCTGGCCTTGCTGTGGATCGTTTCTCCCAAGTGGATGTCATCTCTGGTTTAGTCACGTACAAGCACACTAGTAAGTGAGTTAAGGACAGAATTAGACTGGAAGGTGGTCAGAGAGTTTTGACAGAAAATCGTAACTTGAATCCATATAAACTTTGCAGAAGCTCAGCAGGAACTGCTGAGAAACTACTTGTGTTGTGACTAGGGAAAAAAGTAATACAACTACCAAATACTTTAATGTGTTCTCCAAATCCCTGTTTGAACTGAAAATTACAGAAGAACAAGTACATGAAAGCATCATAATCCTGGAGGATGTCTTTTGCTGTTGCTGATAAAACATATTGGGTTTTTTTGTTTGTTTTGCAAAATTACTGTTAAATTAGGTACAAAATAAAGGGGTTTTTTTGTTTGTTTATTTCATGGCACTAAAAAAACCCGTTTGAGCTTTTTCCATAGTCATGTTTAGGTAGGACAATGTAACGTTGTAAATGAGGATGCTGAGTTTTAATAGAAAACTGCTAAAAATGTGAGGTACTTGCCTCTTCAATCTAGATGGATATCCATTTTTGGATAGTTTATAGTCTTTCTGTACCAAAAGGTAAATGATATTCAGGTTTTCTTCAAGAGAACCACAGTGTTAAAAAGATGTAATTTGTGGTTTTATCTTTAAAATGCTTTTTTTTTTCCTAATTACAGAAGTCAAGGGCCAGTTAAGCCCATTTCCTACTTAATTTGGTCCTTTCATTAGCATTGAAGGACTTCTCTTTTCTACATCTCTGATAATATTAAGCCTCTGGTTTTCTGTGTAATTAGTCTGTAATTTTCTGTTAGCATGGAAAATATATGTGATATTTTCAGGCTTGGCACTGTCTAAAATGAACATCTGCTATTTGAGAAGTGCTTGATTGTGGCCACCCATAAAAAACTAAAGCATAGCATCCTAAAGCTATCAGGAACATTATTTCAATGGCAGAGTTTTGCAGAGACAATGAAGGGAAGAAGCTGTCATTCAAGGGTGCAGTGCCCCTGTTTTTCATTCCCAAATTTCTACATGTTAAATGTGTTGCTAGTAGATATCACAAGAGAGGGTGGGAGCTGCTGCTGTTGCTTTGCAGGCAGCTTATTAGTAATATCTTGCAGCAATGCAAGACACCGGCTGCCATAAGTGCTGAGAACAGGAATACACTCAGCCATAGACGATTCTTGCAAGGGGTGGCAGTTCCCAGTCCTGTGCTGTATCAGCCCCTATTTTGAATGCGATTGCATATAGGCATAATATATAGTATAGTAGCAAAGAATAGCCCTTGTTATAATCCATTTTGCAGCAGTTAGAGGCATATAGGAATACAAGCATTTCTTGGTATGCAAAAATGTTTTCTTCTGGAGGAGCATGGATGTTACCACTTGCCATAGAAAGGGTATATATATGTATATAAAAGAAAGATATTTTCCTACATTTTTGAGAAGGAATGCAGAAAAACCCCTCAATTTCTGTGCAAGTTACATTTTGCTCAAGCTTTAGTGCACAAAGAACAGAATCATGGGAACTATTGGCAATTTTATTCCAATTACAATATTATCAATCACAATATTATAATGGTATGATAATAATATTATAACTATTAGTAATGCTAGCCTAGTTACATACTTTTCTACACCCTTTTATTCTAGAATAGAAGCTGGTTAAAATTAATTACAAACAACAAATTGAATCCTTAAACAAACAGCACCCCCACCAGCCAGAATTAAGAATTCTAGTCCTTCTGCTGTTGAATTGGTCTGTCGTCTTCTTCTGACTATCAATACTGCAGACTGTCCTTGCAGGATATAAAATTCCTCATGAAGTTTTGGTAAAACATTTTTTCTGAACTGCAACATTTTTTCTAGGTGGGGAGATTGGCTTGACTCCTTCCATTGAGATCTTAACCTTTGTTGTCTCTGATGGTGTGGCTGGCCTGGGTGTGAAAGGCTGCTGTCATGACGGACCTCTTCCTCCTCCAGTTCTGATTCACGACCCATTTCCAGTATATGACCTTAATATCACTATACTTCCAGTGGACAACCAGCCTCCATCAATTGCAACTGGTGAAAGCTTCCTCTCACTATAGCATTATAGTGTGGGCTATGCAGTACTGTAATGGCTAAAGATTTGGGGGGAGTTTGTCTGGTTTTTGTTTTTTTTTTTTTAAGCATCAGGAAGAATCAGCTGAGATCAACATACAAAAGTTTTGGATCAGAATTTATCAACATTTTTTTTCTCTTTTGCTAATACAGTGCAACCTCCAAATTCAGGGGCAGGTGCGAGTATGAGTAACTGCTTGTGGCACTTCAGCTGCATGTTTAAATCATGTGGTTAGAGATGAGAGTGCTTAGTTATGCTCTCCTCCATCTATACATGTCCATTGCTGCATATGGAGGCTATGTCTGAGTAAAAGTGATCAATATCCTGCCCTGAACTTATGTCCAGACAATTGTCAGGTTTATACAATACAAAACCATAAACATACTACCTTTGCATGTAAAGTATACTACAGAAATTTAGACTCTGACCCTTATATGAAGGGAGATCATATTTTATTACCTATATTTAATTCTGTCAGTGAATAAAGACAAATCTAGGTAGCAGAACAAATTAATAGGTGTGAAGCTAGTATGCTAGTGTTGGTGATGTACATTTAGTACAACATCAGCCCATTCATTGTGTGAAATTTCTATTGATTTCCTGGGCTTTGGATGTAGTTTGTAGTACACATATTAAAGGTATGCTTTCTGTATGATTTTCAATGTCATTTGTTTGTAAGCATCCCGTATATGTCATGTATCTCAGAGAATATTTAAGCATATGTATGAGTAGCTTTGTAATTTGCAGGCTCTCACTCAACTAATGTTCTGGAAATGAAGCATTGTCCCAGCAGGGAAATTAAGCAGTGATGCATGAAATATTGTTCATTATGGCAATTCGTAACAGCTCTCATGTAATTAATGCTCTGACAAACAGAGGTAACAACCAATTTTGAGCAGCGCATAAACCATACCTAATAACTTACCGGTAAAATTATCTCATGATCCCCTTCCTCTCTACTTACATGATGGCAAAAGTAGAGTTGATGGTGTAAGCACACAAAAAACCCCTAAACCAAAACCCATCAGTAGCTCAGTATTTGTTGTCTTTTCCCCTTTAGTTATGATTTCCATTCTTGTTAACAGAAACAATAGTAAAATGAGCTAAAGAACCAATCATGCTTATCATATTGTTTGTGTGCAGGTGCAAGGTTTGTGGTGGAGGAGGGCTCCTCAGCAGCCCTTACCACCAACCATTTGTTTGCCACTGACCCTGACACCTCTGCAGAGGACTTAGAGTTCGTCTTGGTTTCTCCTCCCCAGTTTGGTTACATTGAAAACATACTGCCTTCTCCTGGGTTTGAGAAGAGCAACATTGGTATAAGTATAGGTAAGTCTAAATGGCGTATGGTAATCAAGCACATGAGATGCAGAGAGCTGTATGGTGGGCTCTGATGAAGTAGCTGCAGGTGTGTGCATTAATATGGACTTATTGAGGAAGGCAGGTGCTGGCAAACGAAGAGCAGTGGGACTGTGTGGGAGAAGTTCAAAGGGAGACCGAGGCCCCACAAATGAGAAGAATTGGCACTTGAAGTAAACAAACCAATACTTGTTTTATGAATTCCAGCTGCAATCTATTAGAAGTGGTATAATGAGCCATTAACCTGCTCTCTCTGCCTTTCCCTTCACTCTCCCAGGCAAGGCTCTCGCACTTCCCTTCACCTAGTACTTCTGTCAATAAAATGCTGCAGCTGAGAATTTGAAAAGCCTGCGTCCCACATCAGTTTCCAAGGCAAAATTACAAAAGTGGTAGAGATGGTGGTTGACTTGGGTCTTTCCCCTTGTTCACCTTAAATATTGCAAGGCAGTTTCATCCTCAGCAGAACAGATTGTGGCATGCTCTGTAATCCTACCAGCTTTTCCTAGCGTCTCCAGCTGGACACCCAGCATTGCTGAGCATTTTGGTGCCTATTTTCCTGGTCTGTTGGTCAAATATCAACCTGTGTAATTACTTAGACCTCAAAACTTTTTGTATTTGTTATTTGGGTCATTTTATTTGGGCTCAGTTCTGCAGACTGGACTGAGAAGTTTGAAGTTGCACAGTCCCACAAGAAGCAGAAGGATGCATTTCTGTTTCAGGGGAATGGCACGAGCAGTATAACTCTTCCAGCCAAAAAATGACTCAGAACTTATAAAATCCAAGTTATTTGTCCTTTGAAGAAAGACATATCTTCAGATGTTCTTTTTTTAATGATACGTAAGAAGAGAAGGCAGGAAAAGATTGTGCTAACTCATGATATCTTTAAAATCTCTAGCTTCATTTCAGCTGAAGCACCTGGAAGCCCTGAACATAAACTATGTACAAGCCAGGCACATGCGAATGGAGCCAACAGCAGACCACTTTGTACTTTATGTCACCGATGGGCTGCATCGCTCAGCAGAGACTCCATTTTTTGTGCTGATCAACCCAACAAATGATGAAGTCCCAGAATTCATAGCAAGGAATATTACCGTAAGGAAAGAACCAGAATGTCTGTCATAGTACTATTTTATGCCAGAAAATATAAATAAGAACATGTTTTCTGACACTCGTTCCTCTACATTTTTCCCTTACTTTGTGTAGTTTAGCATAGTTCGTGAAATATCCCAGATACATGCAATGTAAAACTGTAAGACAGAGCTTCCGTGGGACTGGAGCAGTGCACAGCTCTTTTTGGTAACTTCAGCTAAGTAAAAAACAGGCTCAAATTTTTAAACAATTAAGTCATCTAGAAAACAGAAGGATCTTTATACTTCCTCTGGTTTCTCAAAAGCCTTTAATAAATTTTCTGTAGTGTTTTTTGGTGTTCCTGGCACAGCCTCTCTCCTCTCTGAACACTGCTTTTGATATAAATAATAGTGCTGTGACCACCATGCTAGGGCAGTGAAAGCGTTTGTTACTGTAAAGTTAAAAGTGCTTGTATATGTATAAATTTGTATGCATCCATGTTTTTATATATATTTATGTATTCAAAGTCTTTCTCCTCTGTTCATTCCCTAGCACTTAATATGAAGTTTACTCACCTAACAACTCTTTTATTAACTGGGACAGATACAAGCTCCTTATCTCACCTTGTCTTTTCATCATTGTAACTGTTTACTATCCTATGTCTCTTAAAATGGTTGAAATTGGTAGCTGGTTCAAAAGCTACTGGGGAGATGGTGGAGGAAACAGAAGGATACACTCATACACAAAAATACTCTATTTAGGTAACAGTGTTAAAATTCTGTAATTTTTATGTAAAATGGACTTTTTTTTCTTTCATGCTCAGGTTCAAGAAGGGGAGATAAAAGAGCTGGATCTCTCTGTTATCAACGCTGTTGATCTAGACGTGCCTCAAGACCATTTGGTATTTGGGGTTGTGCAGATGCCCTGGCATGGGTTCATTATTAAAGGAGTTGATGGCAATGATATTCTACACTATAAACAGTTAATTAACCATAACCAGCACAGCCATGGGTTGCTTGTCCATGACTTTTCCATGGAGCTACTGAAGAATGGTAGGTGCAACTTCCTTCTGAAACAGGACTTTCATTCATTTAATGAGGCAAGGTGACAAGTAAGAAACCTTCACTACTTACTTATTCAATTGCCTTATGTGTATTTCCCAGACGATGTTTAGGAATATTAGTTAGCCTATTTAATGTTAATGTTATATATTGATTTTAGGAACTGTCAAAAAAATCACCCTGAGAGGCCCACATGTCAGAAAGGGTAGTTATACAACTAGGGAAGCCACCTGTTCTGAAAAAATAAAGGGAATGTTGTAACATATCAGCAAACAGATTTCAAAATGTTTGACAGCACCAAGAATAGAGACAGAGAGACTGATTTAAAAACACTTTAACTGATCATGGGTTTAAATATTGTTCTAAATGATCACAGAATCATAAAATCATGGAATGGTTTGGGTTAGAAGGGACCTTTAAGGGTGATCTAGTTCCAACCCCTCTGCCATGGGCAGGGACACCTTCCACTAGACCAGGTTGCTCAAATCCTTGTCCAGCTTGACCTTGAACACCTCCAGGTGTGGGGCATCCACAGCTTCTCCGGGCAGCCTGTCGCAGTGTCTCACCACCCTTATTGTAAAACATTTTTTCCTTTACGTCCAATCTAAAAATACCTTTTTTTCATTTTAAAACCCTTGACTCTTGTCCTGTCACTACAGGCGTTGGTAAAAACTCTCTCTGTCCTTCCTATAAGCCTCCTTTTTATATTGGAAGGCTGCAATGTATACCTTCGTCATACCAAATACTTGAAGGTATGAACTGGGGCTCTATAGCTTAGCATGATCAATTAACACGCTGTGAAGAAGCAAAGCTCTTTCAAGTACATGTAATCAAAAAGTGTATTTATAATAACACTGCCAGATTAGGGTGGATTCTTCCAGACCATGGCCGTTTAGTGAAACAGGGAATCTATCTATATAAAGAGGGACATGAATGCAATCCTGACACTCACGTTGCAGTTCAACCCTCAAAACCCAAGGAAAGATTTTTCTCCTCTCTGCCTGTCTAATGTGAACCTTCAGAAATGTCATGTCCCCACTCCAAATTCGTCAGCTTTCCTAAGTCCTGGTTTTGACTCTATTCCAATTGCTTGGCTTTTCTATTTTCCTGTCCACAACAGTGACTGAGCCACCTCCAGCCCAGATCTTCTGATTGCCCATTGTCATAGTCACAGGCCAGCTCTCCTCCCCAAGGCTTATTTAAAGCTTCCTGATGATTGTTTAAGGTTCAGAAAAGTGTTGCTTGATAGTCTTAGCCTTTCTATGGTCCCTGTTAAAATGAAATGGAATGAGGAGAAGAAATGTGCCTTTTTCAGACCAAGAGAGGCCCTTTTGTGAAGGGAGTCACTCCTTAGTCAGGTCAGGCTGGTGTCTTTGAGTCAATAGTATGTTGTTAGATCACTGAACAGCAGTGGCTTGCCAAGCTCATCTTTTGGTAGCTGAAACAAGCTTGCTGTGGTGTGGGCGTATGCGGGGGAGGGAGATGGAAGAAAGGTGATGGAAGCAGAGTGAAATGATGTAAGAGATTTTGCAGGAGTCAGATTTATTTGTTCTTTCCATTTCTCTCTCCTTCTACCTCTCCCTTATTTTTCTTTCCCCCACCTCCTGCATAGGAATGAAGCTGATGTACATTCATGACAATTCGGAAAACCTCACTGACAGCTTTAAAATCCAGCTATCAGATGGGAAACATAAAGTCCTCAGAACCATTTCAGTAATGGTCATTCCAGTTAATGATGAGAAACCAGTGCTGAGCAAGTAAGCCACATGTTCCTGTCTCTGACAGAGGAATGAGTTCAAACAAAATGATCCAAAAGTGATCAAAACAGCAAGTCAGTGACTGATGGGGAGAGGATGCTGTAACTAGTCACAGACGAATGTCAGTACAGATGTTTCCATGTAGGTCTCTATCAGCTTGATTAACAAAAGCATTTTTAGTGAGAGAACGGCATGCTTTAATGTTGCTCATTATTAAAAGAATATAGAAAAATAAAGGGCGGGAACATACTTGTTTTGTCTTTCACAACTTACTTCAAGATGTTTGCCAGAGAACCCTGATCTTTGCACACCTCTGCCGGCCAATGTCCATCACAGTGTTGACCACAGTTATTTTGCTTTCTACTTCCCTGGGGCCATTGCCTGTCCAAAAGACATCTGAAAGCAGCTTTGGATTTTGGCAAGAGAGAATCCACAAGGTTGATGACTTTTTTGCTCACAGGGGAAGGCCTTTCAGATTAAATGATTATCTTCTTTTCTATTAAAAAACTCTATTGCTCAGCCACAATTCAGCTTTCAAGGATGTACATGAAAACTTCCCTTACAGTTCAAAACTGGGAGTCATAGATGAATTTGACATGGTCAGAAATTTCCTGGCAGACCATGTGCAGATAAGCAGCTGACTGCAAGAGAGCCAGACCTCCTGGACATTTTGACAAGGAGCTTGTCCCTTGGGATCCCCATTTTTTAGCTGACAACCTGCCAGAGAGCATCAGGGCCTCTGTCCTCCTGTCTGCTTTCCAGCCCCAGGCTGGCAGATGGGGAGCTGGGGGCCTGGAGGCTTTGGGGATGTAGCTCTGAACCTCTAAAGTTTGCATTTCAAAAATGACTCACAGCCTGCTAAGCAGGCTGCCACTAAAGTGGGAATTTCTGATCCCTTGGGATATTTGGCCTACCCTCAGATCAGACTTATATTTCCCATTGTAGAGAATTTTGAATGTTTTGTTTACGATGTAGATCTTCTGCATTAAGAAATGTTTGGTTTATAGTTGAAAGATTATCAAGGACCACATAACGTCAACAAGAGAAAGTCCATTCCTAGGTAGAATAAAGGGTATAGTTTACGTATTCATATCATGTACTGATAATTACTGATAATTGTTTATTTGTTCCCCACATGGTAAAGACTGCTGCATCTTTTTCCACCCTTTCTGTCTGAAGGAAGGTGATAGAGTGCAAGCAGTGAAGTGTTTTTAGTTTTGCCCAACTGGATCCAGAAACTGTTGCTGCCTTCTCTGGCAATGTTATATCTCACCATTTGCCATTCCTGTGGTGAACAGTAGCACACAGTGAGCCATCTACTTGCAAAATAGCTATTTCATTATAAGAAATTACTGCTTTCTTGCCTTTCACTCTTCCACTGAGATGCAGTATGCTACCAGTGGTTAAACAGTAGTGCTTTAAGGAAAGTTGCTCAGTTTGACATTGAAGTGGTTTAGCTATCACATTCAGTCACCACTTCTTTGCTGTGGGGTAGGAGCTCCCTCATGCCACTGCAGTGTTTTACAGGTGAACATTTGACAATACCTGTAGGCTTTTTCTCACCTTTTGTTCTGGGGGTACCTCTCCACCCCAGGGAGTTTTAGTTCTCATCTCCATTATCTATGGTGAACAGACTGAAGAATCTGGATGGGATACATTTAACTGGAAAGCAGGGACTCTTATTCACAGTGATCTCCAAAAACTCAATCTGTCACATCTTGGATTGCATCCTGTAGCAAGGCGAGCCTTTGGGGAATGTAAGGCCCTCACACATTCCCCTTGAGAGCTTCTTCTCAAGATGAGACATGTGGGTGCTAGAAGGACTTAACCAACTAACTGCTACACAGAAAAATGAGTTGGGATTACACAGCATTCAGGGTATAACTAAAGGTGTTTATCTTCACTTATTTTTTGTTTGAATCTTCTCTTCCTAGCTCATACAGTCTTTGGGTCAGACACCTGGTCTTTCTGTTTGCACAGTCCCAGCATGATTACTGGCAGTATGAGCAAATCATTAAGGTTGCTTGATCTGTCATTAATATGGCTTGGTATACTTTATCATATGACTCGGTATACTTTGTCATATGACTCGACTTTCTTTGCTTCTCCTTTTGCAAAATGTGAAATTTCTATGCCTCATATCCATAGCAGTTTGAACACAAAACTTCAGGAAAAAAATCTCCTCTCTTTCTGAGAATAATAAATGTATTTTCCTAAATCCCTAAGTAACTGTGACAACTTCTTTGGAAATCTCAGTTGTCAGTTTGCTTTGGAGCAGGCACTTGCAGCTTGGCAAAGGAAAGGGCTGTTACATGAAGAATGCATCTCTAGCAATTTGGGTAAAAATTTGTATTTGGCCTTTGAAACAGCATGGCTTGCACATGGTCAATTGCATCTGGCCAGAACTTAGCTGCCCAAATACCTAAGGAGTCTGCCCTTTCTCAGTCTGCTCTTTGGCCCCGGTGCAGAGTAGCTTGAGAAGGTCCCATCCCTAGGGTGACTGAATATGCTGAATCCCCTCCGACCTCCTTGAAACTTCTGTACAGTCTAATAATACTGTTTGGGTACTACATTGTGAAAATGTAAGACAGCTAACAGCAAAATGATAAAGCAGGGTGCGCAGAGGCAAACTGGAGGATGATTACTAGCTCAGAACAGAAACAGAGGAGACATGATCTGAGAAACATCTTGGAGCAACTCTGCACGAATTTCAAACTGTGGCATTTTTTCCCACAGAGATGCCTTAAATTTTATTTGTGGCTGCCGATGGCCATTTCTGCCAAGGAACAGGTGGCTTTACTCTACTCTTCTAAATCAAGAACCCAGGAATATGCTGCAATGGGGAGCATAGAGAAGAAGCCAGTAAGGTCTTTGTAGTGTCTCTTAAAGATTAAGGTGAGCAGTGACAGATTAGTTGTTTGAAAGATGGTCTTTTCTCTAATGGGTAATCAGTTCATTAGAGCTAGTATTGCTATGGGCTATAGTAGCAGTACCATATAATACAGACTACTTGTTTACATTGTCCTCTTATAAACTGTATGAAGGTAAGAGGAGTATGGCCCAGGGGAAGAACACAGAGGTGGTAAATCCCAGGTTGTCGTAGGTATATGCTTTGCTGTTTTTCACCATTGTAAGGAGAAGCTGGTCTATCCTGTCTGCCTTTTTACTGTTTTGAACTGAAACAGGCAGCCTACTTCTATTCTTTTTGCAGTTGTCATTTCTGTCAGCATCTGGGTAATTTGTATTCCTGGCAGAGAAATTACATGTTGGAAAGGTTATTTTTCTTCTATTGCATCAATATATGACTTTTAATTTTTGCAGGAAGGTTGATATAGAGGTGAATGTTGGTGAAACGCGAATAATTTCTAGTGCTGTTCTGTCAGCAGAAGATAAAGATACCCCCAGGGAGAGAATTTACTATTTATTTGAAAGACTTCCAGAAAATGGTCAGCTTCAGCTCAAGGTTAGTCTTTGTACTTCAACAAAAAGCAGGCATGCAAATAACTGTATCTTTTTAGGTTAGAATGAAGCTGATCTTCCTTTTCTCACAAATGTCTGTCATGCTTTGAAGTAGATGGCTGTAGGCAGTTTAATTGTGGAAAGAGTGTTTGAACCAAACAATGATGCTGTCCCAGAAGCTTTGACACTAAAGGACAGATCCTCAACAGGAGGAGAAGGAAGGTGAAAAGCATGGCAGATGATCTCGGGTGACAATGGAGAGAGGTGCTGGGAGAATCATCCCACAGAAGGGGAAAACCAAGCATCAGAGCTGCAAGGGGGTGGGGAGGAAGTCCTTGATCAAAAAAGTGACAAGTAAGCCATTACTTCAGTTACTTCAGGGTTCAGAAAGAGTGGAGGGAGATGCATATGAAAGAGTGAGTAACAAATCATGAATTAGAAGAAAAGTATGGGGGGAAGGAAAGGAAAAAGTAAGAAGATAGAAAAGGATATAGCAAGAGGAAAGGCAGAAAATAAGATTGGAAATGGAAGGAAAGATGACCATCTATTGATCAAAGATAAGCGGTAGAACGGTAGAAAAAAATGGTTCCTTTTAATTGCGTGCATATATCATAGAAAAAAATAAATCAGTTTCTAAGACCTGTGAGCCTGGAAAGTATTTTGGTGCTCCAACCCTGCAAGAATCTGTGGATGACATAAAACTTGTGAATTAAAGAGGTCCCACACACGGGCAAGAGACAGCTACTGGCTGGAGTCTGACAGTTTGAACATATAGGGTAAACGTGTGTATCTGAGCTCTCTGTCTTTGATAAGCTTTGCTTCAAAGCCAGTGACACTGTTACTACAAGCTAAATGTCAAATGCACAGATCAGTCCAACACAAGATACTGTGTTTTCTTCTGAAAAGCAGGAAATTTTGTTCAGCAATTCACATTTTTCAATCAGAGGACCTCTTGGGCTCTAAATTTCTGTGCTGTTCTGGATTTCTCCATAGGTTCATTTCTGATAACCCTTTAGGTATGGTTTCAGATAGAACCAAGAACAGCTTTTGGAAATCGAGAAACATAAAACATAAGTTGGACCAGGAACCATTTCATTTTCATCTTGTTGATGTCTCATTTGGAAGTGTGCATAAATGTAAATCCATTTACTCCATTTTATTAATGATCACTGTATCTTCTCCAGCCTTACAGCTGCTTGGGAACAGCTCCAGCTATTTGCTGCCCTTCAAAACATACTATGAGGAAAGAATCTACAGCTTAGAAGGGAAGCTGGGTAGCTGCCACTAACAGCCCACATAACTGCAAACAAACACCATTAACTGGGGAGGATACGTCTATTTAATGAATGATGTTTATTCTTTCTAGGTAGGCCAAGGCTGGATGACGCTCCAAACTGGAATGAAGTGCACTCAGGAAGAACTGGATATGAACCTTGTGAGATATGCCCATATAGGAGCTATAGGGTCCAAGAACCAAGACAGCTTCACATTTCATCTGTGGGATGGGTACAACAGATCCCCGGCTGCAGACTTCTACATACATATCAAGGACATGGAAAAGGGTAAAGATCTGCCAGACTTGACATTTTACAGTGCCTGTTTCTGAAACAAAGATGATCTGAGTGCATGTCCTGATCCTTCCCTGAGCACTATTCCCTTGGCAAGTCTCCCTGCAGACCTTGAAAGTCTGTCTGCTTGGATTTCACTGAGGGCCAGAGCCATGATGTTCCTGCTGGTGAAGAAGATGTCCTAGGATTTCAAAAGGCTCTGCCTAAGGCAATGTCTTGCATCTTGCCTCCCAGGACTCCCAGCTACTTTTCAGAGTTGAAAATATCCTTCTGAAACTAGCTTTATGTCTAAGTAAATCAAAGCACAGAAAAATTGCAAGAATGCAATAAGGTAGATAAAACACTGTTCAAGAACAGCTCTGTCTTCCAGGTTTACACTCTAGTCTTACAGTCTCTCTTCCTTCATTACATTCCTATTAGAAACCTAAATTAGGCCAAATTAACATGACACTACTGAGATTGGAACAAGGGTCCAGAGAGATTGCGCTTTCTCTGTCCTTGGCAGTTTTCAAGCCCTGATGGGATAAAGCCCTGAGCAACCTGATTATGGCTCATATAATGGCTGACAATGCTTTGAGCCGAAGGTTGGACTAGAGATACCCTGAAGTCCCTTACAGCCTTATTTTCCCTATAATCCTATAGTCCTAAGTTTTTTCTGCTTGTGATGGCTTGCCTGTGGCTAAATACTGCATAAGAGATCAACTTGCAATTAAATATTACTATTTTAGTGTTGTTTTGTCTATCCTGCAGGAGACATTGCTGTTTTCATAAAACCTCTTAGAGTGTCAAAAGGGGATCGGAGCTACATTACAACTGATGTCCTCCTGGTGCTGGATGGTACTGACAAGCCAGAGGAGCTCCTCTATGTGATAACCTCCCCACCCCAGTATGGACAAATAGAGTATGTCAGCTATCCTGGCATCCCCATCAGGAGCTTCAGTCAAATGGATGTAGCAAGACACATAGTCTGCTATGTTCACAACACTAAGGCAGTTGTTTCTGAAGATTCATTCAGGTAAGGCATAATAACCCACTACACAAACTCTTCTGCTTGGGTTTATTGAGTATTAAAAAAACCTCACAACACAAACCAAACTAGAGCAAAACAAAAAAACCAAACCAAACTAAATATTAAAAAGCGGTGGAAGCCCTGTGGGAATTCTCGATATTTATATAGCACAGATATTTCTACTGTAATACATGTAGTTGTGACTGCTTCGGTAATAAATGCAGTTTCTAATTGATGCTGAGACTGTAGCCAGTGCCACATTCATGCTATGAGACCAGCTTCAATACTGTTATAGCACCCAAACATACACGGAGATTAAGACTTAAGTAGGGGAGACTGACTAGTTTTCTTGCCTATTTTTATTTATTGTATTCGTTTGGTTCCAGGCTTTTTGAATCCATAAGTAGTTCTCAAACATACTGAAAGCCAGTCACCTTACCTGTTCTGACAACACAACAGCTCAGAAATTCGTACAGATGATGGATTTTTGGGATAAACCTGGTTACCTACAGGCCCCATTCAGCAGCCTAGTGATATTTAAGTTTACTTTCACTTGGTTCTGAACCTTTCTCTTAGATCAGCTTAGATTAGGTGCATTCCTAAAGTGAATATTTCCTTATTTTGTTCTCAAATGAACTTCCCTTAGTTGTAGAGAGGAATGCTGTAATGAGTTTTCACTAGGTAAAGACAGAGTAGATGTATTGTTGCACAAAGTCTCGGGGGTGGTTGTAAAAGAGAGTAAATTCAGAAAAAAAAATTAAGAAGTGCAGAAATAAAGACATTTCTTTAAAGGAAGAACACTACCTTCTTGCTAGCATTGGCAATTTCCTCTGAAAACAGCTTTTGACAGAAAATGGACTTTCTGTAAAATTTAAATATTCCATACAAAAAATAAAAGCTTGGTTTTTTCTTTAGTTACTAAGAAAAAAATGAAAGATTTAGCTCCTAGGAGTTGCAATTCAGAAGAGACCCCTTTTTACCCTCTCTTATGAATAGATTCCTGATCTGAACATCATTTTCCATGATGCATGGTGAAGATTCAAGGAGATGTTGTGCCACCTAGTTTGAGAGCTTTTTTTCAGGGAAGTCAAACAAGTAGGGCAGGAAGACATCAAATAAACCTCCTAGTGACACCAGGGCAGCCCAGCTGACATTACCTAGAGTTAAGCTAAAGGTAATATGGGGATTTTCCTCGGGTGAAACATTTTAAACTATCCCTTCCCCTAAATTCCATGTGTGGAAATTCTAGTTAGGATATTTGTCTGATCCACTTGTCATAACAGATCACTTATCATAACAGAAAAGTAAACAAGTATTCTCTGGCTTTATGTTTCTCAGTCATGAAATGCTAGAACCAAAACCAGAATTAGCTTAAAAAAGTAAGGTTTCTGTCATGCCAGCCCTATGTTCGGCAGTGTAGGAGTGGTTTGCATCAATATAACTTCTATACCACATTAATGAAAGCAGACCAAACAATTCTAACGGAAACTGTTCATGTGGATAAGTCCAACATCTTCTATTTAGGCCAATGGCTTAGAATCAAACTAGAAAGTCAGCCTTATATAAGTGAGTTTATGATGCTTTAATAAATATCAATATTGAATAACTGTTTTAGTCACAATAATTGGTGTTCCTGGATGCTATCATTTGGAGAAGAGTTTGGTTTTATGTAAACATATAAATATTGTGGCAGAATATTATTATTATTTAAACAAGGAATGGTCACATTAATTATATGGGTAATTATAGTGGGAGGGGGATTAACTGGTCAGATTTTTACTTTCCACTGAAGTACTTCCTTCAGACATAAATTTGCCTGTATTGTTTGGTGTTGCTGGCCTGGAAGAAAGATTTGGCAGTGCTTGTTTGGACAGATGACTTCAAGTGATTAGCAACCTGACATCAGATGCTGACAGCAGGATACTAAAAGAACATGCTAATGTCCTCCATTTTGACACACTGGCTTGATTTTGTAATGAGCTGGCACTATTTATGATTCCATTTTTATCTTTTAAATGCCATGACAGATGGTAGGTCCTACAGCCAACTCCATTGCCATCAAACTGCAAAAAGCATGAAACGTTGGTAATGGTGAAATCAAACCATGCAACACGTCCTCCTAACTGTGCCTGAGAGTTGTCCCCTAAATTTCATCAGAGTGAGGAGAATATTGGCTGCTCTTCATTCCCAAGGGAAAGATGAAGCAGCCATAAACCAGAAATAAACAACCAAAATCTCCCAAAGTGCAGAAAAAAGGACATCTTGGACATAGGCAGCTTCATCACCTGTGAAATCAAGTGGCGTGTGGCATTTGCATCATAAATTGCAGTCTGATGTATATAACCAGGAGGTTTGCTCCTATCTGTTAGAGGACTGGAAGAATCTTAAGTTTTGTAAACAGAATTATCGAAGTATTTCACTTAAATACAGTTTGAGACATCATCCAAATGATTTTACAGCCATTAAATGAGCCAGAGGAAACTCACTTCTGCTGCAACCTTCCAGATTTTTTGAGAGATAGTTAAGGTCTTGATGGAACATGTTTTGACTTTTTTTTTTTTAGCATAGCATTTATCACGGTCATGCTAGTTCTGTATTTGATTTCAGCTAGATTACTAATAGCACAACCCTTTTACCATTGGCACAATAGCATTAGGTCAGTGCAGACAGATGTCTCTAGTTTCCCAGCTGGGAATACCATCCTCAGTAAACATATTTCTAACTGCTATGTAGTCCCTGGTCTGCCTATACTCAATCCCATCTGTTTAATGGCATACTGCCAGCTTACAATTTGATCAAGCCCTAATCATCCAGCATTGGTGAAAGCAGTGAGGAGTTTTAGATGGACAGAGATGGACAATCCATGTGACACAGTGAGATACTCCATGACCTACTGAAGGTTACTTACATACAAGGCATGCAACCATAGGCCAGGTTCTGACCCTTTAATAATTAAAATATTTCTCTGAGGTCTACAGTCAAGAGAGCAAGAGAAGGCAGATAATCTAAATGTCGATCAATCCCCATTTCACTAGGTGGAAAGCAGCCAGCTAGCCTGGCCCTCATATTCTCTGAAATAACTGTACCATACTGCATAAGTATAGCTGCGTGTGCATTCAAAGCAGTGGGCATTGGAGTTCGGGAGAAAAAGAAAGGTCAGGCAATGCGAACAGTCTACCACCAGCAAATTTCTTTGCAAAGCAGACTCTGTTCTTGCTCAGGCAGAATCAACCTGGGTGAAAACCACTCTCCAAGATGCTTCTGCATTTACGATGCTGCATAATTTGAAGCAGTAAAGGTGGGGGGCTGCCTTGGTTGCAGTGACCATGAGATGGTGGAGCTCAGAATCTCCTGTAGTGGGAGCAGAATACCGAGCAGAATTGCAACCCTGGACTTCAGCAGGGCCGACTTTGGCCTTTTCAAACAATTGCTGGGGGAAATCCCGTGGGCAAGGCTGCTTGAAGGTAAAGGGGCCCAAGATAGTTGGTTAACATTCAGGGACTGCTTCTACCAAGCTCAAGATCAGAGCATCCCGATGCGCAGGAAGTCAAGGAAGGGAGCCAGGAGACCTGCGTGGTTAAACAGGGAACTGCTGGGCAAACTCAAGTGGAAGAGGAGGGTTTACAAATCACGGAAGGAGGGGCTGGCCACTTGGGAAGAATATAAGGCTGTTGTCAGAGGATGTAGGGAGGCAACCAGGAAAGCTAAGGCCTCCTTAGAGTTAAACCTGGTGGGAGGGGTCAAGGACAACAGGAAGAGCTTCTTCAAATACATGGCAGATAAAACTAACACCAGAGGCAATGTAGGCCCACTGATGAATGGGGTGGGTGCCCTGGTGACAGAAGATACAGAGAAGGCAGAATTACTGAATGCCTTCTTTGTCTCTGTCTACTCTGCCGGAGGCTGTCCTGAGGAGCCCCGTACCCCTGCGGCCCCAGAGGAAGGCAGGGCAATGGAGGAGTTTGCCTTAGTTGATGAGGACTGGGTTAGGGACCAGTTAAGCAATCTGGACACCCATAAATCCATGGGTCCAGATGGGATGCACCCGCGGGTGCTGAGGGAGCTGGCATTGCTGGACCGCTCTCCATCATCTTTGCCAAGTCTTGGGAAACGGGAGAGGTGCCTGAGGACTGGAGGAAAGCAAATGTCACTCCGGTCTTCAAAAAGGGCAAGAAGGAGGACCCGGGCAACTACAGACCGGTCAGCCTCACCTCCATCCCTGGGAAAGTGATGGAACACCTTATCCTTGGTGCCATCTTAAGACATATCAAGGATAAGAGGGTCATCAGGGACAGTCAACATGGCTTCACCAAGGGGAAGTCATGCTTGACCAACCTCATAGCCTTTTATGAAGACGTAACAAGGTGGATTGATGATGGCAGAGCAGTGGATGTGGTCTACCTTGACTTCAGCAAAGCATTTGACACCGTCTCCCACAGCATCCTCACGACAAAACTGAGGAAGTGTGGACTGGATGATCGGGTAGTGAGGTGGACTGCAAACTGGCTGAAGGAGAGAAGCCAGAGAGTTGTGATCAATGGGGCGAAGTCTGGTTGGAGGCCTGTATCTAGTGGAGTGCCTCAAGGGTCAGTTCTGGGACCAATACTGTTCAATATATTCATCAATGACTTGGATGAGGGAATTGAGTGTACTATCAGCAAGTTTGCTGATGACACCAAGCTGGGAGGAGTGGCGGACACGCCAGAAGGCTGTGCTGCCATCCAGCGAGATCTGGATAGGCTAGAGAGTTGGGCGGGGAAAAATTTAATGAAATATAACAAGGGAAAATGTAGAGTCTTGCATCTGGGCAGGAACAACCCCAGGTTCCAGTACAGGTTGGGGAATGACCTATTAGAGAGCAGTGTAGGGGAAAGGGACCTGGGGGTCCTGGTGGACAGCAGGATGACCATGAGCCAGCACTGTGCCCTTGTGGCCAAGAAGGCCAACGGCATCCTGGGGTGTATTAGAAGGGGGGTGGTTAGCAGGTCGAGAGAGGTTCTCCTTCCCCTCTACTCTGCCCTGGTGAGACCTCATCTGGAATATTGTGTCCAGTTCTGGGCCCCTCAGTTCAAGAAGGTCAGGGAACTGCTGGAGAGAGTCCAGCGCAGGGCCACAAAGATGAATAAGGGAGTGGAGCATCTCCCTTACGAGGAAAGGCTGAGGGAGCTGGGTCTCTTTAGCTTGGAGAAGAGGAGACTGAGGGGTGACCTCATCAATGTTTATAAATATATAAAGGGTGGGTGTCACGAGGATGGAGCCAGGCTCTTCTCGGTGACAACCAACTGTAAGACAAGGGGTAATGGGTTCAAGCTGGAACACAAGAGGTTCCACTTAAATTTGAGAAGAAACTTCTTCTCAGTGAGGGTGACGGAACACTGGAACAGGCTGCCCAGGGGGGTTGTGGATTCTCCTTCTCTGGAGACATTCAAAACCCGCCTGGACGCCTTCCTGTGTAACTTCACCTAAGTGTTCCTGCTCTGGCAGGGGGATTGGACTAGATGATCTTTTGAGGTCCCTTCCAATCCCTAACATTCTGTGATTCTGTGATTCTGTGATAATCACAGAAAGTTCTGTAGAAAGAAAGGTAACTCTTATGTAATATATGGTGATGGGACATGAAATATCATGAGACATTTTCAAAGCCATTTTTAGTTCCATATAGCCTCAAAGATTTTGTTACAGGCATGACAATGTGCCATATAATTGCTTTCAGAAAAAATACTTAAGTAATAAACTTGGCAATGAAATCCGGGATGAATTTTGAAGGCTAAAAGATTGGTTTTCTGTTTATTTTAATCCACAACTAAATTTGATAATAAATTTCTTCAGAACGTACTGTCACGTGTATTACAAAAGCCCATACCCAGCTGGTACACTTCCAATTGTTTTTCATAGAATCATTTCAGTTGGAAGAGACCCTCGGGATCATTGAGTCCAACCACAACCTAACCTAACTCTAGCACTAAACCATGTCCCTAAGAACCTCATCTAAATGCCTTTTAAACACCTCCAGGGATGGTGACTCCACCACTTCCCTGGGCAGCCTGTTCTAATGCCTGACAACCCTTTCCATGAAGAATTTTTTCCTAATATCCAATCTAAACCTCCCCTCGCACAACTTGAGGCTATTTCCTCTTGTCCTATCACTTGGTACTTGGGAGAAGAAACCAACACCCTCCATGCTACGACCTCCTTTCAGGTAGTTGTAGACAGCGACAAGGTCTCCCCTCAGCCTCTTTTTCTCCAGGCTAAACAGCCTCAGTTCCCTCAGCCGCTCCTCATCAGACTTGTGCTCCAGGCCCCTCACCAGCTTCATTGCCCTCCTCTGCACTCTCTCTAGTACTTCAATGTCCTTCTTATAATGAGGGGCCCAAAACTGAACACAGGATTCAAGTATTTCTCTGCAGCCTTGGGCACCTTCATCTTTGTTTTCTTTGGGAAAGAAAAATTAACTGTAAAGCACAGTCAGATCTTTAGTATATCTGAAGAAATATTACTGCTTGGGAGAGGACTAAAAGAGACTATGCTGCTATTAGTAGAAATTTCCAGCACAGAGTATGAACTTTGCAGGTCTGACCCTTCGATAAATATTTGGCATGGACATCTACGTTTTAAAAATTGCCCTAGCAACTGGTGTAATTCTGTTTAATATCTCCTACAGAATCTTGGTATTTCAGTGAAACCTGACTTGAGCTTTGTAGAGAACCACAAACTATTTCACAGAATCACACAGAATCACAGAATGTTAGAGATTGGAAGGGACCTCAAAACATCATCTAGTCCAATCGCCCCGCTGGAGCAGGAACACCTAGGTGAGGTTACACAGGAATGTGTCCAGGCGGGTTTGAATGTCTCCAGAGAAGGAGACTCCACAACCTCCCTGGGCAGCCTGTTCCAGTGCTCTGTCACCCTCACTGTGAAGAAATTTCTTCTCATATTGAAGTGGAACCTCCTGTGTTCCAGTTTGAACCCATTGCCCCTTGTCTTATCATTGGTTGTCACCAAGAAGAGCCTGGCTCTATCCTGGTGACACTCACCTTTTACATATTTATAAACATTAATGAGGTCACCCCTCCTTCTCCTCTTCTCCAAGCTAAAGAGACCCAGCTCCCTCAGTCTTTCCTCATAAGGGAGATGCTCCACTCCCTTAATCATCTTTGTGGCCCTGCGCTGGACTCTCTCCAGCAGTTCCCTGTCCTTCTGGAACTGAGGGGCCCAGAACTGGACACAATATTCCAGATGAGGTCTCACCAGGGCAGAGTAGAGGGGGAGGAGAACCTCTCTCGACCTACTAACCACCCCCCTTCTAATACACCCCAGGATGCCGTTGGCCTTCTTGGCCACAAGGGCACAGTGCTGGCTCATGGTCATCCTGCTGTCCACCAGGACCCCCAGGTCCCTTTCCCCTACACTGCTCTCTAACAGGTTGTTCCCCAACCTGTACTGGAACCTGGGGTTGTTCCTGCCCAGATGCAAGACTCTACACTTGCCTGTGTTATATTTCATTAAATTTTTCCCCACCCAACTCTCTAGCCTGTCCAGATCTCACCGGATGGCAGCACATCCCTCTGGCGTGTCAGCCACTCCTCCCAGCTTGGTGTCATCAGCAAACTTGCTGATAGTACACTCAATTCCCTCATCCAAGTCGTTAAGGAATACATTGAATAGTATTGGTCCCAGTACCGACCCCTGAGGCACTCCACTAGGCACAGGCCTCCAGCGAGACTCTGCCCCATTGATCACGACTCTCTGGCTTCTTTCCTTCAGCCAGTTCCCAGTCCACCTCACTAACTGGTCGTGCAGTCCACACTTCCTCACTTTAGCTGTGAGGATGCTATGGGAGACTGTGTCAAATGCTTTACTGAAATCAAGATAGACCACATCCACTGCTTTGCCATCATCTATCCACCTGCTTATGTCCTCATAAATTTCCTCTGATTATACTGACATTTACAGATACTGTTAGTGCCTAAACAAACACATACATTGCGATGAGGATGGCTCTTTTTCCAGATCGCTTTTTCAGATACTTTTGGGGCTATTTGGTACCAAAGGCTTGTAACAGTAAACAGGAAAACCAAACCAAACCAAACCAAACCAACAAACAAAAAAAACCTATCCAGGCAGACCACACGCTTTACACACCTCTTTCTGTAAGCCGTACACAAGCTAGCACATCCACTGACAGTTGCCACTGCCAGGTAACCAAGTGAAGATATGCTTGAGGATGTGTACAAACTTTTATGCCAGAGGGTGCAATAAGACCCCCATCCAACCCATCATTTCAGATCTGCTCCATCTGAGCTAGAAGATTGGGTCATCTCTGTTATAACTGCTGAGACTGATCAGCACATCCTCAAAGCCATCCCTCCACCATCTACTCAGGTTCCTGCAGACACATTGTAACTCTTGCCATATATCCGGCCATCTGTTTTCATGTTTTTAAAATATATATCCACCCCATCCCCAGCCTGGGTTTGAGCTGAAACTAGCTCTACTACTTTTGCTGTATCAGCACAGGCAAGTTCTGTAGTAAAGGTGTGTGTTATCATTTCATTTCAGTACATGGTGAATCAAGAACACATGCTGAAGACTACCTTGCCTCTCTTTGCCAGATTCATCATCAGCAATGGACTGAGGACTAAGCATGGGACATTCATGATCTCCTTGGAGGCAGTCGACCAAGCTTTGCCCACACTGTCTAGGAACACAGGATTAAGATTAGTGGAAGGCACTACGGCACTCCTTTCTCCTGATGTTCTGCAACTTTCAGACCCAGACACTGCTAAAGAAAACCTTACCTTTGTCCTGGCTCAGCTGCCCCAGTATGGTCATCTCTATTACCGAGGAGCTGTGCTACTGCAGTACAATTTCACCCAGCAAGATGTGGACAACAGGGATGTTGCATACAAACACGGTGGTGGGGATTCCCAGACTGACAGATTTACATTTGTTGCAACTGATAGGACTAATCAAGGCTTCATCGTGAATGGGAGGGTGCACAGCGAGCCAGTGGCATTCACCATTCAGGTAAGTGTGATCACAGGCCTACTTGAAAAACATATATAGCATGATAAGGTGGAAAATGTAGCGATTTTCATAAGAACTGGCGCTTGCTGCAGTATGTGATATAACCGAGGTACTTACCAGCTAAAATGTTTGCTTTCTGTGTTCCATGAATAATTAACCTGGAGAATTAACTAATTGCCCCAATGCATTACTCAGGCAAAGAATTTTAGAGAGCGCAAACAGACAGACTGCATTTAAGAGAAGAAAGACATATTGCTAACATAAACAGTAATATTAATATTAACATTAATATTAGTACAAGCAAATATACACTTACACTTATAAAATATTTTAGATAGAAATCTCAAACCTGAAGTTGAGCCCAGCAATGGAGAGGAACGAACTTCCTCCTGCTCAGCTTTTGCACTTGGTACCTGACCCACTGATTTGCATGTGAGGGATACCAGGATGACTGTTGATTTTTATGTAATCTTGAATTACAGCCACTTTGCTCCCACAACTGGATAGCCTGTCTTCCTTCTGGGAGTCTTTGCAAAATGCCTGCTCTGATTCTTCCTTCCTTTACTAGGATTTTCCTGTTCACTTCCCATTTCCCTCATTTTCAAGTTCTTCCCACTGTGTCACAGGCTCAGACACCTTTGCTATGACTTCTAGTATGTTTCTATCTGGCATGGTTCAGTAAGCAAAGCAGGCCTGGTTGCATTGTATGTCAAAATTCTGTACGTTTCAAAACACCAATACTAACTAAGAGGCTCCTAACTTCTCCTGATGACAAAGTTTGAGGTTATATGATGAGCAAGGAGTACCACTTCAACAGAAGATGAGATACAGAAAGAGCAACAATAGTTGCCGTGTGCTTGAAGACTCATCAGAAGTTGTGAAAGGTGGCACAGATTTGAGGGGACATATTGGCCAGGTCTGTGACTGTGATTATCGTAATCCTTAGGTTTCCATGCTTGTTATTGTGAAATAGAGGTGAGAATCCTTTGCGGGAGTTTTCATTTGCTTTGAAGAAAGTAACATCAAAAAGAAGAAGGATTATGGGGAGTGTGGGACATCTGGGCAGAGGTACACAGAATTTGCATTGCCCACCCCAGTGTGTGCTGTATCTGCCTGTATGTGGCAAGTGACTGGGCAATCTTGGCTGGGAAATTCTCATGGGAAGTAGTGCTTAACTGGAGATCAGACTTCTGGAGCAGACTGAGAGTCAAAGTGGCTATTACCACCCTGAGCAGGCTACTGTGCTTTTAGCAAAGGTAGGACAGAGAATATCCTGTTGCTGTAAAATGACTATACATTTGTTTAACTTTTATTTAGGTGGATCATTTGGACAAAACAGCACCCAAAATTATGCATTTGCGTTGCTTTTCTGATGTGGAAGTGCTGAAGAATGGCAATTATGGGATCTATATTACTGCCAGGTCCCTGAAGGCATCTGACCCCAATACAGAAGATGACAAAATAATGTTTAGGATTTTACGAGGTCCTCATTATGGCTACCTGGAAAATATAACAACAGGTGTTGTCTTCCATAATTTCTGTATTTTGAGACATGTCAGACCAGATTGCAAAACTTGCCCTGTTAATGTTTGCTTGACAGAGGAAAAAAATTCTTTGCAAACTTTTACACTAAAACTGGAGTTTGTTGTTCATCATGAATGATAAAAGAGTTTGAGAAGATTGTTAATAGCTGTTGTTGAGAAACTATTTTTCGTTTGTGTCAAGTAAAAAAAAAGATTAATACTGACCTTGGCCATTTGATAAACACGTCACATGGGAAGAAGTTGGCTGGAGCTTATAAAAGCTGGGATGTTGCTGTTTAGCTGTAAAACCAGGTTTCTATGTGTTCTAATTTTCCGGATGTTCAACAAGAAGAAAAGTTGAAAACAGTCTGTGTGAGCTACATGATTCTTATTAAAAGGCTTTTGATTCACCTAAACATTTTTCTTCTTTCCTAGGTGGATTTATTCAGGAATGGTTTAGCCAAAAGGATCTAAACAGCAAAATCATACTTTATGTCATCAATCCATCACAGGAAGTGAATTCAGACAACATCGAGTTTCAAGTCACAGATGCCAGGGGGAACTCCGCGGTGCCCCAAAGGTAGCCCCGACCCTGGGTGATGTGTGCTGCAGGGCACTGTGCACACCCACCCCGGGGCAAATGAACCCGTGCCGGGCCCAAGGTCATGTTGCTGTGACTCAATTTGCCATTTATTTTGTTGAAGAGAAGGTTTCCATCCCTCAGGGAGGTGCAATAGAAGGGCCTAGCTCCAAGTCAGTCTGGGCCACGGTTCCTAAGGGCCTGTGAAGCCTCACAGGAAAATATACAGGGAGTTCAGTCTAAGTGGGAGTTGTGCGCTTGGAGACCTGAGATGCTGGGTGCTGAGGGACAGGACTGCCACTTCACATACGCAGTCCTGCAGCTGGAGGTCACTCTTGCCCCGTGCTGACAGCAAGGCTCTTTACAAGACTGAGATCATGATGGAGGGGATGCTCTCAAGCAGTAAAAGCTGTGAGAGCCATACCTCTGCAAAAGAGCACTGAAAGAAGGTGGAGGGCATACAGCACCTTCCTTGTCATCCACTGCCAAAACTTATACTAGGCATGTTATCAAAATGTCCTTGTGACATATGATAAGCCTAATGTACAAAAATCAGAGACATATGGACTGTTCTTTGATGATAAAGGCTGAAAGTAGGAATAGCTCTAAAGCAGGAGCAACATTTCTCTTTATTTCTGAAAGCAGGGCTAGGTGTTCAACCAATTTGTTTTATCAGAAGCAACTGAGAAAAATAACTAATGCTATTTCCCTGGGCTAAACTGGGTACTCATAAACCAGGACTCATGGCAAGGGAAATGGAGCATCGAGCTGGATCCTAAGGCCAGGCTCCTCCACCGGGCACTTCCCTCCACGCTGGAGAGAGGACAGGGACTGCACAGAGTCAGCGTTTTGGCCATTACATGGTGTGCCAAAAGATGTCCCCATACACAAACACATCTGAGCACAGCCAGCCTGAGCATGTCTCAGCTGCACTGTGCTGAATCACAGGTGCACCGGTATTAAAACCACCTTTAAAGTGCTGTGATTCCTCGGGGGAAAGTGGGGCTGCTTATGTATAAATAGCAATGCATAACATAGCTTTACGAAGAGAGCAAAGCGAAAGCGCTTTTTGAATGGAAAAGGAGGTTCAGAGAAGTAGAATTTAACTGTGAGCTGAATTGAACCTCAGAACAAAGGGGAATTTGGATTTTAAGGAAAAAATAATGTTTTTAATCTTGGATTTAAATGGTTGAGAGAGATTTTTTTTCAACAATTTACCACCTAGTTGCCACTGGTTCAAAATACAAGTTTTATTTGCATGTTGGTATTATTGAAACTGCAACCCAGCTTTTATCTGAATGCTGCTGGACTACATTTGGCACATGCATCTTCTTTAGTAAAAAGAAAGCAAGTCAGCTTCTAAATGGGTTACCCACACCATGAGAATCAGAGGATGTAGGAGGACAGGAGGAAACTTCCACTGGTGTTAGCATTAATCAACCCTGAAAGGTCTAGAAGTCTGTTTTAGAAAAATTCAAGTTCTTTTGTACATAGTACAGCTAATTTTCTATCTTTCAGCCCTCTTTCATTCCTCTCTGACTCTCACTAATTTTTATCACAGCTTTCAAAAAGGTGAAATATTTATTTTCTACACTGTGCAGCATGCGATTCTCCAAGTTTCCATCACATTCCCTATAAACGATTTCAAGATTCAGTGTATGAGACACCTTGACTTAGTAATTTCCATGGCTGCAGAGTGAAGTACATGGAGTATTATAATATGGGGAGTGGGGAGGACACTTGCACAGAGCTGGCAAAGTCCTGGAGCATGCCCTATACTCTAGAGAAGAAGAGTGATAGATGAAGGATGTCGGGAAAAAAGGAGGATATTGCAGAGAAAATGCTGAGAGTAAAATAAAACTACAGGGACAAAGGGACCCTGGAAGAAAGAGGTGTCTCTCGTCTTCGCCTTATTTGGTCTTTTCGACAAACTTTGCTCTTCTCAAGGTTGCTGCAAGAATCCCTCTGGTTCTGAAAAACAGTTGTGGCTTGTTTTGGGGTAGACCAGAGCTCGAGGGGAAGATTTATTAACTGCTTCTCCTTCTTCCTAATCAGCCAAATCACACAGATATGTTGATTTGGAAACAAAGACTCAGTATGTCTATTGGCTAAACCAGCAGTCAGGAGAGAAATGGGTCCTTGTGGACCCCTGGAGCAGCAGGGGGTGGGGGCAGCAGGGGAGGGGGCTTTGCTTCACACCAGCTTCCTCTCCTCTCCCGCAGGCTGGAGCTACAGTGGTCTCGCATTGAAATGCAACAGACTGAGTACGAGGTGTGTGAGAGCGTGGGAGTGGTGCCTTTGAAAATCACCAGGGCAGGACACGCAGCGCAGTCTGCCTTTATCGCAGTGAAGGTAAAGCTAAAACCCAAGCTCCTAACTGGAAACTTCATAATATTAAGTAGTGAAGCCCATTAACTTACTCCTCAGACTGAAAAGGTATTTCAGTAATCAGCAAAGAGGCCGTGCAATTTTACTTACTGGGACATTGTCTTTGCTAGTACAGATGGTTGAAACATTTCTAATAAAGCTTTCTGATTTTAAGTAAAAATGCTGTAATGCTTCGGAGCTGTATTTCAGTTTTGATGACCTTCTGTGACACAGCAGGAATTTTCCTCTGTCACTGTACTTAGAAGCTGATTTTCTGGGATTTGCCACTTTTAAATCCAAGCTTTGGGCAACCTGGGGCATTGAGACTTCTCATTTCTCTGCTCAGGCTTGAGAAGCCTAGGAGCTATGGGAGCTTCAACTCCACGGTCATGGCAGTGTCCCCCATATATCCTCCCACCGCCATCAGCCTAGGAAATAGCCCAAAAAACCTCTCATATCTTCAGTAACAGCCTCTGTCTTATGTCAGAAAAATTAGACTGAAAGCTGCAGGTTATAATTATGTAAAACAGGTTTTGTGCAACTGGCCTTCACAAATTTTATTTTTCCTCATAAAATGGAAATTACAGGATTTTACCAGCTGCCCTTGCTAAAAAAATACCAAAAGTTTCCCTCACAGTTTCTCAGGATTGTAGCCCTATTTGGAAACATAGTTTTCATTTTTTGCTTCATGGAAGTCAGTGGGAATTTCGATATTGACTTAATCAGGGGCCATCCTGCCCTACCCTTCACGGACTCCAGGGACTCTACTCTGGTTGCCACGTGCCTAAAAAGACCAGTGAAATTGATCCCAGCATCAAGAACACAGTGTGGAAGCTGGTGTCCTCTGGCAGTCTCCTGTGAAAATTCAGGGAGTTGCTGGAGTCCCCATACTTACGTATGCAGGGACCCATGTTTACACCAACAAGTCTTTGGGGCTGACAGACAGCTCTGCATGCAACTGCTTCTCCCAAGACCTCACAAAGCACTAAATGTGCAAACATGGCCAGGCTGCTGCTGCTCTTCCATGATGCTGTGATGTGCCTGTCCAGGAGCCAGGTGTGGCATGGTGAACAGCAGTGTGATCTGATGCTGTCAAGCAGTAACTTGAGAGGGGATGACGCAAAATTTTAAGATGAGCAAACTTTTTTTTATTAAGAGATTTATACTGTGGGCAAAGACAGAATGATAGTTGCACATCAAAAGGCTTATTCTTTAGGGCTTTTTTTTTTTTTTTCAGTCTAAGCACATGTATGGGTTGACATGTCTTTTTGAGGCTCCACGGGGAGGCACACAGTAGCTTCAGCACATAGCAGAATGCAGCAATTTGATGAAAAATGTCACATGGCATTTGCTGTTTGATTTCTTCTCAGGTCAATGAAGTATCAGCTGTGCTGGGAAAGGACTTTACAGTGACTCCCTCCAAGCTTGTTCAGTTTGATCCAGGTATGAACCAGTGCACTGGATATTTTTAAAATTAATTCACTGATTTTGAAAGTGTAAACTGTCATTTTGGAGAGTGAAACCTATTATGTATCTGTAGCTAGAGAAGCTGAATAGGATTAAAGACACTTGTGCTAATTTTCTGGAACTGCAGTGAGCTTCCTTTGTGAATTAGTACCCTTATTACTTAGGGTGAGATGGCGTATGGTCCCTTTACATCAGCTAAAATATCAAAAGTGCTGAAATGTTGTCTACTAATCTCCTCATGGCTGAGCCAGGGAGGACTCACCCTGAGCTGAACTGTGAGAAGCTTTAAAGATTTAAAGATTTGACCAGGACATTGGTCAAATTTAGACAAAACTGAGTACAACTTAAGTTATGCAAGGTATCCAAGACCAGAAAGGTGCAAAAGAACCTGAAAACTGTCAGACTTCATTTCTGCTTGCACTGCTGCCTGACCTTAGCTGAGGCTGTAAGTAGCATGAAACTATAATAACTGTATTATCAAAAGAAGTTTGGTTTTTTTTCCTCAGGGAAAATCAATAATAAAAATGAATACAAATGTGAAGATACCGAAAAAAACTTCCTCTGTTCTGCACAATTTATTATTATGCTTTGGGTATCTCCCTGGGTCTAGGGAAAAAGCAGTCCAGGTGAGAGTTTCATGATTTACCATTCAGAAATTCAGCTTCACCAGAAAAAAAATGGTTTTGCCCACGTCAGTAGGTTACCTAGGAATGAAAACCCCTTTGCTATCACAATCACTTCATTTGCATATACACATCGGAGTTTTTTTGAAATGCATCCTGGTGGCATAGTCCAGAATTTGAGTTTAGAAAATGAGGTCTACACAGGCCTTTCACGATGTTGCCTGCAATGCCAGTAGAGGTTATCCCAAGCCTGCCAGCAGTACGATTTCAATGGCAGAAAGTCACAGTGACTATAGATGAGACAAAATACATCTTCTGTGAAAGGTTGAAATAAATAGTATGTATTTGATGGCAAAAATTAGTCTAAGTGCTTACCTGCATTTGAAAAACGGACGTGCGGAATATAGTAAGTCAGTTCCAGCCAAAGCTTGGGGATTTTTACTTCAAGACATAAGTTTTTTATTTTGAAAAAAAAGGCAGTGTGTATTGCAGAGATTATGTAGCACTGCATCTCATAGATGAACTCATTTATACCCCAGCTTTGCTTGGCTGTCTCATAGGAAAACTTGTAGCTTGAAGTCTAGTTAGAGCTACAAATGTGATTATTTTGGAAATGTGCCACTACAGCCCATGTTGAAAGAGGCAAATTTTATGTAAAGGTGTAGAATGAACAACTGCTAGCTAGTTTTTAGAAGTATATACAGGAGGACACCCACCAGACAGCAGAAAAAAAAAATGGGCAGAAAGGTGGAAGTCTGCCCTAATTTGCAGTGGTTCTGGAACACAAATGAAATATTTGAAACTAACAAGCCACATTCTTAGACCCTTTGTCTAGAATTAGATTTTGTTGTTTTTTTAAATTAAAAGATGGATGAAGGGTTTCAGTGATCAGTGTAAAAATTCCTTCATACTGTGCTGCCCAGGATTCCAGCTCTATTTCCTCTAACGTACTACACAGTCAAACTTACCAGCCTCTGGACTGAAATGTCTAGAGATTGCTATGAAGAGATTTTTAGTGCAGGATGGTTTACTAGAATTTTCCTTTTTTGCTGGTCCATGCAGATTCTCTAAGCATGGGACTATTTGGACTTACTGTTATTGTCTTTCTGAATGTGGTGGTAAGCCACATGAAAATTAACTGTGAATGTGGACAAGAGAGATGCACCCTGTTCCCCTTTTTTGGCCAGCTTCTCAGCTTTTAAAACAAACCTCAACTGTCCAAATTTATTGGGCAGATTGGTACATTGTACTGCAATCAATAAATGGTAATGGAAAGGGGCAGAAGAAGACCCTACCCAAGTTTATGGGTCTGTTTGTACTGACAGCTTCTCTTGGCTAGAGGATTTGTACCGGAATGGAGCAAGGAAATAGAGGTTATGTGAAGTGTCACAAGGATGTGTTTTTGACAATGTTGTACATGTGCCTTTGATATGCATTTTGGATGTTAGCACTGACTTCATGATTCAGAAACACTTCCAAAGATGTTTTGTTGACAGTAGTGTGTACGTTGAGATCTGTTTCTGTCCTGTTGCCTCTGACTTTTCCCCAGTAAATGTGGTAGCCTTTCAGTTAATAACCAGCTTAGTCCTCTATTTTGGAATGATCTTTTCTCATTCCCACAATGCACACCTTATGTTACCCAGAAAAGGCAAATAACCAAATAAAAACTTTGTCACTAAGTATAAAATCTACCTAAGAGTTTGTATTAGAATCTATTAAATAACTGTTCCATCTTTAAAATCAAGCTTTCACGACAAAAAGCCTATGATACTTTTTCTCTTGAAAACTGCAAGGAAATCCTAAATCTATGTATAGCAGTGTCATTTCCTACATCTACAGTAGCTTTTTGTTACAGTTGAACTGAATCATCATTGCCCAGGAACAAATTTGAACTTAATGTTATTTGAGAGAACAACAGGAGTCCAGGCAGTTGGTAGGAGCACAATAACATATACCAGCTACTCCATTCTAACTGCAGACATGTTAATTAATATATTTCTTTGACACTCTGATTGAGTGAAATAGCACTTAAAGAATAATTAAAATGTTTATTTCTGTTAGGAATGTCAACCAAGACGTGGAATATAGCAATTACCTATGATGGATTAGAAGAAGATGATGAAGTCTTTGAAGTAGTTCTGAACTCCCCTGTGAATGCTGTTCTTGGCACCCGGACAAAAGCTGTAGTGAAAATTTTGGACTCAAAAGGAGGTAGTGTCTTTTGATCTTCATCATTAAGAAGGTGGGACAATCTTGGCTGAGTAGCTACTTATTTTCAACCACAAGTTGTTCTTAACACTCAAGTTCGGATCAAAATGCTTAATTTTGCTTTAGAGAAAACACGCTTGACAGTTGCAGACCCTTTATTCTCTCACACAGTCATATTCATCCTCTTAGGAAACACAGCATGAAGAAAGCAACAAGTACAAAATGAGAAAGGTGCAAGGAAAGAAACCACTTTTCGTAACAACACGAATGCAGTTCTCATTTATTGAAGTTGTGAAAAAATGTATTTTAGGTTCATTAGAAATTTTTTCCCAGTTATTGTACAATAGCTGTTATACACCTCTGAAAAAGATTCATTTTCCTCTCAAAAAACAAACCTGACAACTAAACCCAGCTCTTAGAAATGCATTTTCTAATGCTTAACACAGTCCACAACATTACACCACACACCAGTCATCATTACAGAGCTTAGGCATTTGTGTCTTGATTATTATTGTGTTCTTCACTGATCAAACTTGGTGTGCCTAAAATCACTCCAAAAAAGAAGCAACTACAGGAAAATACAAATAACTAACAAAGAAGCTGAGTCCTCTGAAAGCTCAAGAGTGTTTTTTTCTTCTGGTGCTTAGTGGAACAATAGTTAAATACTGTGTTGCAATGAATTAGGCTTAATTTTACAAAAATTCCTTTTAACGTTTCAGATCTGGTTTTCTTTAACATTCATAATGTAAATCAGGAGTTAATTTACACAACTAGTTTGTAGGAACAACAGTGTCCTAGATTTCTGAAAAGAAATTTGTCTGCGAATGATGGAAGCATCACCAACACTAGTTAGATACGTGTCTATCCATGAACAAAAAACAGCACTACAAACCCCAATCTATGTATGAAAACTGAAAACATACCCAATGTATGTATGAAAATTTTCAGCAGGTGCTTGACTGAAATTCTGATCTGTGGGCAGACAGATGTATAAAAACAAGACCTCACTTGCAGTCCTGTGTCCAGCTCTGGAGCCCTCAGTACAGGAAAGACATGGACCTGTTGGAGAGGGGCCAGAGGAGGCCACAAAAAAGATCAGAGGGCTGGAACAGCTCTGCTATGAGGACAGGCTGAGGGAGTTAGGGCTGTTCAGCTTGGAGATGAGAAGGCTCCGGGAAGACCTTACTGCGGCCTTTCAGCACTTCAAGTGGGCTTCTAAGAAACAAGGGGATAGGCTTTTTAGCAGGGCTGGTAACGATAGGACAGGGAGTAATGTTTTTAAACAAGAAGAGGGGACATTCAGGCTAGACATGAGGAAGAAATTTTTTACAATGAGGGTGGTGAAACACTGGCATAGGTTGCCCAGAGAGGTGGTAGATGCCCCATCCCTGCAGACATTCCAGGCCAGGCTGGATGGGGCTCTGAGCAACCTGATACAGTTGAAGATGACCCTGCTCGTTCCAGGGGGTTGGACTAGATGATCTTTAAAGGTCCCTTCCAGCCCAAACTATTCCATGATTCTATGACTATATACAGGTAGTAGACGCAGTCATAGTCATAGCAACCCCCACAAATGAGTATGACTAAACAAACAGCAAATCAAACACATAAAGTGAAAGAACTGTCCAACTTTTAATGACAAGCTGTTTATGTGCCCATGTCAACATGACCAGTTATCTGCTCATGCAGTTAGAACTGACCATCTGTCATTTTTAATGCTTTCAGGTCAGTGCAGCTATTCCCATCCTTCTGGCCAAAGGAAGCATGACTTCTGGGGGAGAGGCACACTGCTTCCAGTTTCCTCAGGCTCCTCATCACCTCCCAGGCCTGGCACTGCTCCCTTGGAAGGGATCCCACTGCCTCCTTCCAAAGGGATGAGAGAGCACGGAGGGGACCTGCGGCAGGAACACAGCTTGATGAATCAGTCAAGAACCCTGAGAGTGATTGGAAATGGCAGAATAGTAAGACACTTCTGTAGTGCAGTGATGGACTGATTTGGGAATTAATTGGGATTTGATATCTTAATTTAGTTGTCATATTTTTGTAGGGATCCTACCTGACCATACAATAACCATGAACTACCTGAGTTTGCTTTGAGTCAGGCCTGAGAGATATTTAAAAGTACTTGGGGGGATGGGAAGTTTTTTAAAAAAGAAGATCCATTTATGCAAGAGAGGAAGGAAAACAGATTTGGGGGAAGAAATATGCATCAAACAACTTCAGCAAATGTCTAAATTATGGGTTAGCTAGAAGAAAGAAGTCACTTCAGCCAGGCTGATGTATAGAAGCTGTGCATCTGCTCCACAAGTTGTAAAGCTGAAAATACTGTTAGCTTAAACAGGGAACAGTTACTTAAAGCTTTCCCATTGCTTTTTCTGCTTAAGCTACATTGGTTTAACTAGATAGTTTAGTAACATTCTGCTATTGTGGTCTTATGAGTTAATGGAATCTGTTTGTTTATATACTTGTAATGTGTTATTTTTAAATGGCTGTTTTCAGAGGTGATCAGTTTCCATTGTAAAAGAGAAAGACTTACACCCAAGATATGTTCTGCATGATTTGTGACCTAGATCTTGTAGTAAATCTTGCATAAGTCTTTTTGTTTCTATAATGCATGAATATGCCCACCTCATTCTGCTGTTCTACCTTTCTTAGGTTCGTCCTTCATCCGTATTTAGAAATGGAACTGATGTGGTTTTCAAAGTAAGAGTAATTCTCAGGCATTTCTGTGATTTCTTTCTGATTTCGCTCTTTGCAGGCTTCATCATTGTTAATAATTCATTATGACCAATACTTTATTTTTCTTTTTTCTTTTTTTCTTTTTTTTTTTTTTTTTACTTGGTGTCACTTCCCCTTGATTTGCAACAATGTGGGGGGTTTTTTTGTTGTTCGTTTGGGGTTTTTTTGTGGTTTTGTTGTTGTGTTTTTTTCTTTTTGGTGCAGTATTTAAGAGTTGCTGGTATGTGCTAATCCTCTCTTTTCCCTCTCCTGTTCTGCCTCTGTGTGTGTGATAACGTGAAACAAAGTATCATGGGATGGTATCACTCAAAGTAGAGGACGACACCTCATCAACTAAAGCAAACAAGAAGGCTCAAGTGTCAGTGATTAACCAAGCACAACCACAGATAAATGTTGTCTCCTCTAGGAAGACAGAAATCCCACAAGCTGATAAGGCAGAACCGGCATCTGAACCAAGCTCCAGACATCAGGTATGAAACCTTTTGTTCCATAGGTATTTTCACCATCTGTTTTCAGCCATGCTGCTTTCCAAAATGATTTAACACCTCTGAGATCTGCAGCCTAACCCTTCACACTCCAACACTGAGTTTAACCAATACGCAGATAAATTAACAAGTCAGCCCTTGAAGAGTTCTCATGTAGTGGAGTTTTCACATAAGACCTGCTTAATCTGTTTCATGTAGCTTGTTTGTTTTGTGTAATTATTTTCCTTCAAATGTTCAAATGACATTTCTCTTTCCAGGACTTTTACTCTTTCCCAAAGGCCTGTACACCAGATTTAAAGGGGCTTTTACATTATGAAGAAAGCACTCAAAAGTTATTTCAGTGTGATGGGATAATATGGCAATTCTGGAACCTCCAAAGCAAGGTAAAAGTGTCACCATGAGTACGGATCTAAGTCAGAGCATGGAGACTGTGATGAGTGAGACTCAAGCAAAGGACATTCCTGTAACAACCATTGACTTGTATAGGGAATACAAGAGTTGTCCAGAGTCAAGTTTGCTGTCACCAGGAAAAAGGATTCCCAGAGACAAGATGAGGGTTTGATTACTGGGGTTGCCTTTCCTCTCTGTCACTCACAGGTGCTCCTGCATGAACAATATGAGCACTGGTGTCTTCATGCTTCTGGGGATGTATGCATGAGATAGTGAATGAAGCCTGTGAGACAATGAGTGGCAGTTACTAAAATTAACCCACTTAGGTATTCTGTAAACATAGAACCCCTCCATCACATAAGATATCATGCTGAACTTTGTTGCACTGCATTCCCTACAGTGACTGCAGGAGACAAAAACTGGTTTCCAAACTAACATGGTGTCTTAAGAGGGTTTTTGAAACAGGAACCTTGTGTCACCTTTAAAGCTGCTCATTATAAATTGTAGGGTCCTCTGGCAGGCATTTATTTCTTTACATATTTTAAGCAATGCTGTAGTTTTATTGGTACATACCAAAGACCATGTTCAATTTAGTTCTGGGTGGGCCATAGACAGCACCTCCAGCCTTCAGTCTGATTATTAGAGCACAGACCTAGATCACTGTAAGCAGGAGTCTATTTTGCCTTTTCCTCTTTTATTTTAGGAGGTAAGCGCAAAGAAATGTCCCTCTGGATGGAGTCACCACGAGGGCAGCTGCTACCTCCTGGTAGTGAATCACAAAGTCACGTGGAACACTGCTGCTCGGGCTTGCAGAGAACAGTAAGAGATTTCTCCATCTGAATGTGTTCGCTGTGGACTGCTGTTGCCCTGAGCTGGATGCTGCTCTTAAGGCCAAGTTCATTCAAATAAGCCCCACTTTGGTTGTACTTCACAGCTCCCCAAAAAGCAGAACAAGCCCTGGGATTCAGACAGAGAGGAGGGTAGAAATATGATTAGTTTCATTATGTTTCAGGTGGTGATGCTACCTTATTCACAACATGAATTCCCAAAGATGTCCACTTGCAGTGAGGATGCTTTCCCAATGAGAGATTTTGCTTGAAAGAAGAGAAACAGAGCAAAGACTCTGTCTTTCATCCTCTGTGACCCACCACTTCCTTGGCTATACCTTCACTTGATGTAGCGACAGTACAATGTTGCCTGCTTCTGTGTACCTCACCATATTCTTCTGAAGATGCAACTCTTCAGATTCTGTAACTGCTTGAAAACTTTAACATTCAATTTAAAAATAAATTTCTGACTTTTAAGGATAAATAAAAGCTAATAAATGATAAAACATCAAACTAGGAGATGAATAGGAAATCCACCAGTCTCGCTCTTTGGAGGCCTGCATTGTGATTTTGGTTTTAGGAGTGATAGCTTAGGACTGGTAGAAGTGCTAGCCATGGTAACACAGAGCTTGCCCTGGGATCATACATGTTCTGTACTTTGTGTTGAATTGTGAGCACCAGGTTAAAGACTGAACTGAACAACAGAAAGGGCTTTAACAGACCTCTCCATTACTCCATGAAAAGAAGATTGAAAAAGGGAAGAGTTGGATATGAAAGAAACAGAATATATTCCATAAGTAGTTGAAGGACATGCAGGAAACATAAAACATGGACAAGCATGCATAACAAACCTTGATTCATTCCTTCTGGTTATGCCAGATTATGTTGTCTTGGTAACACACAAAAGGAAAGTTTTGGTTCTAATACCTCACAGCTGATGGAAGTTACTCTTTACTAAAATATAAATGTTGCCTGATTTGTGAGATCACCATGAACTTTAGACTGTTAATTGGTTTACTTAAAATTTCAGCTCCTGCAATGGCTTTCTACTACTCACTTTTATTTTGTTACTTACCCAAACAAATCTGTAAGTTGTGAATTTTTTTATTTTATTTTATTTTTTTTTTTTCCCTGAAGGCTTCAACATTCAGTTGATCCCTTGGGAATGTATGTTACTCTGCTGGGAGGTGTTCCTCATTTCGTAGGAGTGTGCTTCTGGTGACCCATATTATTCGCAGGTGGTAACTTCTTGCTGAAGGCTATAGTGTACAACGTATCTGTTAAACTGAGTAACAGTGAATGAACAACAGTGTCAAACACCTACACAAAAAGTAAAGGCATATCACTGAATCTACAAGCAAATGAATCCTAGAGCTGTGATGATTCAATTAATGTCAGACTACCACAGATTAAGGAAGCTTTATCCTGGTAAATGGAGTACTCCTGGCCTCTATCTGAAACAAATTTACAAAAGTATAACCCCAGGCACACACTTTTTAAGTGGTACAAGAAGATAACTAAATATTTTTTTTTTTTGCTTTTGCCCAGCTTCCCCCCAGCAATCACCACCACCACCAATTGTGGTATTTCTGTTATTAATACGTCTGCTGTTGAGATTTAAACAGCTGATATTTCCAATAAGAAAACAAAATCAGCATGGTGGTCAATCCTTAATTTTTTTATTAGATCAAACAAATGTTAGACATTAAATGAAAATATTAGAGTTGACTTTCAGTAAATCAGCCAGTTTCACTGAGAAAGAAGAATAATTTTTATTACTACAAAAATGGCATTATTTTAAACTTCTATTCAATTTTCTTGCCAAACTTTTCCTGTTATATAGAATGGGAAAAAAGCACAAGCATTTTTAAAGTTGTTTCAGTAACAGTCTCCAACTAACCAACCTCCTAGCCTCTTAGAGGAAACACTGTTATCCTCTGATTATGGACTAGAGACTAAGCTATACAAAAAATACATGGACAGGCTGGAGAGGGTCCAGGGAAGGGCCACAAAGGTGACCAGAGGACTGGGAAGCCTGTCATAGGAGGAAGGGCTGAGAGAACTGGGCTTGTTCAGCCTTGAGAAAAGAAGGCTTAGAGGAGATCTCATCACCATGTTCCAGTATTTAAAGGGTGGCTACAAAAAAGATGGAGATTCCCTTTTTACAAAGAGTCATATGGGAAAGACGAGGAGTGATGGGTACAAGTTACTCCAGGGAAGATTGGACACAAGATGGAAATTTCTCACACTGACAACAATCAGCCATCAGAATAATCTCCCCAGGGAAGTGGTGGATTCCCCAGCATTGAACCCTTCTAGGATTCAGCTGGACATGGTGCTGGGCTACCTTGTCTACATTATGCTTTTTCCAAGAAAGGTTGGACCACATGACCCTTGAGGTTCCTTCAAACCTGGTATTCTATGATTCCATGATTTTATGATTCTATTCCATCAAAGTAATGATATCAATTTATTGCATAAGTAATTGTTGTCTAGGCAGAACTATATGTACATGGGCTTCCAAAGAGCTTTGACATACATTGCATCTATTTGTTGCAGATGGCATACTAATCTTTTCTTCAGTTTCCACATTGAGGGACAGAAGCCGACATCAAAATGTACTTGTGTGATAGTGTGCATGGAAAAAAACCTCAGCTATTTGCTGTGAAAGTCTTGTACCATTTCTAACCCTTCTCCAACACACTGGAGAGAAAGGTATTTTAAGAAGTCATTTCCCTAGCTTTGTTTTTTATGTGTGAAGAGGCCCTTGGCAACATAAAGAGAAGCATCTGGGGGATGTTATGGCTGAGTGATCCCACAGCAGCTTGATTTAGCAACAATTTTGGTGATTTATGTTCCAGTTCTTGTTTATCCCATAGGAACACGTCCTCCCCAAGGGTCAGTGCAGCAGGGCTCACTCACATGTGAGATGGTTTCACTGCTGCTATGGAAGGAACTCTACACTGGACAAACAGAATCCACAGTTGGATCTCTTGCTTTTTTAGTCAGGTTATACCTTTATCTTCCTGAGGTTGAACATTTAATTAGAGCTATAATATGGCCAGATTTCAGGTCCTTTAGTGCCAGCTTTGTAAGGCAAGGTTTGTTATTTTGTTTGGTGTTTGTGTATTAGCAACATGTGGCCTCAGTCCTTGGGAATCCCAGGCAGAACCACATCTAAAATAATAGTTTAGATCGCTCATGATGGTTCAGTGTTGCTTAGTGCAAAGCAGGATAGACCCTGTTGCCTTTCTCTCCTAATGCTTGTGTTCGTTCTGCAAGTGATTGGTTTAACATATTATCGTTAGTGATTCCAGTGTAGGGATTCAGGTACCCAGAGTTATTTTAAAGACTCAGCGAATCTTGTCTGACTTTCAGCTGCCACTCAGTAAATGCAGGGCTCCTGTAAGCTCTGCATCATGTCTGCCAGCCTCATCTGAATGTTTTGGATACTGTGAGGCATTGTAAGCAAGATTAGACTTCTATTTCAGGGCACCAGAATTACTCCCTATGTGACCAAACAAAAGCCTGGGATAAGAAAAGTGTCTCCGTCACTCCTTCCCCTTCACCATCAGTATAGGACATGGATTTACTACAGCAGTTCAAATTAAATGTCTTCCTGTGCTGTGGAGACTTTCATAGCTAGTCAAGTGTGCTTTTACTGAAGTTAAATTTATCAGAATGGTACAAAGCTCCTTTAAATGTATTGGATAATTTAACTTAAAATCGGCAGAGTTTAAGTGTTTTGCATATAATACTTCGAGGTCAATGGCTCCCAAAAATACTTCCTTAATTTGGGCAACTGCTTGAAGATGATGGATGCTCTTGCCTTGATAGCAAAAATCTTAAAGCACACAGGACTAATTTCAAATTTACTTACTTAGCACAGAAATCAGTGATGGGGGGGGTGGGTTGTGGTTGGTCATTTGTTTTCAATAGGGCATTATGACTGCTTCTCTAGGGTGATTTAAATTAGGAAGTGTTAGAGTTACATAACTCCATAAATAACATTATCTTGTCATTTCCTGTGTCTGGCGCTTTGCGTAGAGGTACAGTTAGTAATATTATCATAAGCAGCATGTTCTTTCAGGACTGTTCTCGTTTCCCTACAATACATAAAACCCCCTGACTAAGTGTAACAATGAGAATAGTTGTCCGCTCTTCACTTGTGTGTTTCTCATGCTGTATTTAGAAAGCACTCCTACGGAGAAAAGATAATGTTATAATTATCACAATGCTTTCCTTTCATACTGCTGAAGTCTCTCACTGGTACTTGGATTGAAGTGAAAGTCTGAAACTGTTATTGCAGTTACTGATACACATTGATGCCTTTTGTTTTCACATTTTCTAAAACAATTGAAAAAACAGGAGTAAGCTATGCTTACTCAAAGTAAATGACTTAGTTCCAGGGCTTTGATTGTCCTTAAGCAGAAGCCAGATAAAATGCCTATTTTTGTTCTTGCTCAGCTAGCAGTGATACCCCAGAGACTGATGCCCAAATCTCCTCTTAGGCCCAAGTTTGGTCAGTGACCAACCACAGTCACTGTGAGGGTGAATGGCACCCTGCTGCTGAATCAGTTACCCTGGGAGGACAACCTGAATTAACTGAGCTTGCTTTCTTGGACCTTTTGTCTGAGGAAGAAGACAGACTACAAAACTCTCCAAGAGCTTTTGTCAGTCTAACAGCTTTGTTCCTGGTTCACTGCAAACTCTGTGCCTAGTAGATGGGCCCAGAGGCATGGAAGCAGGTCACTGCGGGGACACACAGGCACCAACACCATGCATGAGACTTTTACTGTGATGAGATGCATAGTCAAAGTCTCTGCTGGGAGCTTCATTGGGTAAAGTTTTGGGAGCCTGTACCATAAACAGGTGCGCAATCCTGACCCCTACCAGACAGTTGCTACTCACTCTGTGCTGTGACAGTCTGACATTTGTAAAGTCACGATGAATGTTTCTGAGGCCATCCTACCGCACCTCTACCTGAGGAGAGTGTACACAGATGTCAGTGAGATTCTTTACACTTTGTTCTCTGGTGGTCCCGAACTTGGGACCCCTTGATAGGACCTACATGACTGTGTAGTACTTTGTCTAGGGCAGCCGTGATCACACAGACTGTGAGGCTAACACTCAGCTGTCCTGCAGATCCACCATGCGAAGTAGAGCAGAGGGTAAATCCCCTGCTGCTTTGGTTGTCTTCTGGGGTAATGGAGAAAGCCTTTGCATCCCACCAGCACTACAATGAATTTGTTCCATACCACGCCCCTCTATGCCCAGATTAAGGAATGGTCCAGATTTTGTGCAATAGGGACTGCAGAATATTGTGGGGTACTACTTTGAATTCCTCCTGATGTAAAATTTGCCTTCTTCCCTATCTTGTGTGGTGTTATGATATGGCATCCATGGGATCAGTACTGTTAGAAGAGATAAAAGGCAACTAACAGGATTGGAGCTCCAGGCATGGTTCTCTAACTGGGAAGCAGGCCTGGTGATAGGCTTGCATCCCAAGATCTGATCATGGTTTCCATAGCAGATTCAAGTCTGCCATGCCACCCTTGACGTCATAACTTCCTTTGGAGCAATACTGTTCTTCTGTGTCCATTATCTGGCAACAGTCATTAAATTAGCAAAATACTCATTATGCCATTGATTTATTCTGCTGATAGAAAAGATTTTGGCTCTCTTAAAACATGTTTCGATGAGCAGTGTTGTTTACTTGCACCCTACCAAGCATCACCCAGGATGTTCCTGGAGGCCGAAGGGGCTGGCATCACTGTTTGACTGAGTGGCAGTCAGAAATATGGGACAACAGAAATGACAGATGCTCAGCATCACAGGGAGGCAACAGCAGGTATGACAAGTAAAAAGGTGACATCAAGGCTGGCAAAAAGATGGATAAATAAGAAAGTAGAGCCACTGATGGCTGACAGTTCTGGCAAATGTAAAGGGTGCTATTTGTCTGTTAATACTTCAGGATTTAGTCTATCTGCAAATGGCTTAAAAGCAGCCTTCTGGTGCTTGCATGCTTGATACTAGCTGGAAGACATCACAATGGCAAGGCCACTCAGTGGCTAGGGTTTGTAAGTCCTCCTTTGGGGCTGGTATAAGTAGAAACACAGGGCAGAGCTTATACATTGGCTTCATTCTGAAATAGTCTGGTCAATACACCCCACAACTGCTCTCCGATCTGAACTAAATGTGTAGTCATTGAAGGCAACCCAACATTACCTCTCAGAACCACACTACCACTCTAAGCCAGACCCCTTAACTACATACACTTGGTTCTGTTTTGAAATACAGAGGAGATTTCAACTGTGTTATTCAAACCTTTAGCATTATCAGAACATGATTTCAAAAAGATATAGTCTGCTCTACTACCCAATGGGTAAAGCTGTGTCTTTCAGTGGCTTGGATTTTAGTGTGGGCAGATGATTATTTAAAAAAAAAAAATGTATCAGTGATGGTATCAATGGTTTAAAACACAGTTTGTGAGTATGAGGTACACCTTTCCTGTATATGTTTCTGTTAGTAGCCCAGCTTATTTAATTTTTCTGTTAGAAAAATCAGACTAGGACTTTGGTTCCTCTCCAAGTGATCCAGAATTTTAAGACTTTATCCATGCAATTATTCCTTTATGCCAGTAAGCAGTGTTTTTCCTATGAAACGTTATTTAGAGGCTTTGTACTAAAATCACTGCCCGTTGTTGTCAAGTCAAAGGGAAATGTCAGTCACTCTGTGGAATGCTAATTACTTTGTCTCTCTCCTTGAGCCTAGATACTTGGGGAGTCTAGCAAGTGTGGCTAATGAACAACACATGCAGTGGCTGTGGGACTTCAGTGGGAGGAAGCCCTTTTGGATAGGCAAGTACATCAGCTGCCTGTCCCCTCCGAGAATTACAGTTCCTGCTAACCTTGGAAAGCAGGAACTGCACAGCAGTTCCAACCCAGTTTTTAAATGTTGCATTGTCCTCAGCTTCCTGCTGCTTTTATCATTTCAAAGCAAGGCATAAAATGAAAACCATAATTTACCCAGCTAGTTTTATAAGTCTTTATCAAAAAGAAGAGTTTATCCTGTTGCCTATTGCTGTGTTGTTTTTGCCTTGACACCTTTACTATTTTAATACTAGCTGGTAAAATAACTTCCGGTGGCACTCCTACTCTTTTGCTTATCTCACCTTTCTTTTGACTGTTACTTTATTTATCTCTGTCTTTTTTTTAAAGTTTACTTTAAATAATAATTTATGTTACTACTAATATAATTGTGTCACCTTGTATCAGAAATCTTGTGAATTAGATGATCAGCTAAAGAAGATTTCATCACATCGTTTTAGATGTAGCCATCTGTTTCATATTATGCACTCTTTCATTTAATGAGAAATTGAAAAAACTCAGATGGGCCTTCTCTGTACCTGCTGATCCCTTTCTGTGAATGTCTGCCTTAGCTCACAGACTAGCACTATTTCTTCTAATTTGTCTCATTTCTGCTATATTTTCCACATTTTAGTGGGGTTTTTTGCATGGTGTTTTATTTTTTTTCCAATTGTGAACCACAATTTTCAGCTTTCAGTAATTTTCTGAGATGGATTTACTATCTATACTAAAATAACTTTAAAAACTACAGTGAGTTTGGGATCATGTTTAATGGTGTCATGATTCTGCTAACCTGAGAGAAATAAACTCCTCTGATAAGAATGAAGACTACCAGACCATTGTGTCAATTTTCTGACCTTGGTCTCTTCTAGCTAAGAAGACAGGTCACATCTGAAAATATGCCACTCATGTTGGTCTTAGTAACTCAAAGGCTAAGTGAAAATATGTTTTAGATTGCATTACTTAACACAATGTAAATTTACAACTGTTAATTTCAACAGTGTAAATAAGGCCTACAAAGATCTGCAGGATTTTATTTTCAGAAAGAATCTGCAGGCATCTGAGGCTGTCCCGACTTGAATACAACCTTCTGCTTGGCATCTTAAGTATCCAAGGAGAAACCTGGGAGGTGATAGACATGCAATAGATGGAAAGAGATAAAACATTTTAGACGGGCAATAATGAGGAAAAATATATTTTCCCTTATTCAGATGGCACCAATTCCCTTATGAAATATTAAATTGTATTTTACCTGTGTTCTTCCAGATAGGTTTTTTCACTTAGCACAGTACTGTATGCATTTTTTAACAAAAGGAGAGAACAACTTGCTTCTGTTGGCAACAGGCTCCAGAGACAATACAAATTACTGATTTGGTCTTACCAATTTCATACAGGCTTGAATGACCAAGTCAATCCTGGACAATGGGAGTGGAACGGAGGAGAACCTGTAACTTACATAAACTGGAGAAGAGGCTCATACCACTTTCCAAAGAGAGGAAGAAATTGTGTATTGGTGCAGAAGCGAGGAAAATGGCAAGCAGCTGACTGCAGGAAGGTGAAACGGAACAGCTATATATGTTCAAGAAAGCTGTAAAGAACGGATGATCCTTGTGAAAGCATCTTGACGTGCATGTTGTTTCAGTTATATTTATCTGCAGACGTGGGACGGTATGCAGTTAGAAAACTGTCCTAATTATCAGCAAGGTTTATTTTATATGCTGCCAGAAGTGCAGATGATAGAAGTCAATTGCGAAGATTAAGTCCAGGTTAAGGTTTTGAACTTTCCCCAAAGACTTTGATCTCTCACTCCTATATATTTTTACACCAAAGAGGAGTGAGGTCTGAAGGCTTTCATCACATTTCTGTGTAAAAATACCCTTTTTTTCTTTTCTTTGTAATGAAAAGAAACTAGCACATTGGGTAATTTGCTTCGCTCTTAAGCAGGGGAATTGGCTGTTGCTTCAATTCATTCACAATAAAAACCGAAGTTTTATCCTGCAGTCACAAAAAGAAGAAGACTGCTTGGGGTACAATGAGGGCAGACTCTGCTGGCTAAAAACGGGTCCTCTTGGGTGATGACGAAAGGGACGTTATGGCAGAAGACTGGGGCTTCTTTAGTGGATGCCCTAGTACAATGTCCTACAGAAATAACAACAGCAGGATTTAGTAACAGTACCAACAGGAGCAAAGCCTTGTATTTCTTTTCTGCGTCCCAAGGCCAGCTTCAGATCGAAGTGGATCTGCTCACACAGAACTGCATATTGTTTCACATTCCTAAACAAAGCTGTTTGATGTTTTTTGAGGTTGCAGGATGGTGCTGTAATTTTTAGTGTAATTAAATAATGGGACCCCTGTAAGACTAATGCTATATCAAAGGATGATTTACACAAAAAATAATAATACCGAAGCTTAATCCTAGAATATTATCTTGGGTTATTCAGTGATACATGAACATCAGTAGGATTTATATGTGTGTATGAACTAATGTAATCATGAGACATATTTTGTACTAAAGCAGCTATGGCTTTTGAAAAGTATTAATCTAAATCCTTATTAGGGATTTGAGATTGTTAAAAATAATAGTAAAAAATCCAGATTTAGTTCTGAGAAAGGCTTAAAAATCAGCATTTAATAGGAAAAAAAAACCCAGCTGCCCCTAACTTAAACTTATTTTAAATATTTGCAGTTGGAGTGTTACCATTTTGTAACATTATAGTAAATTTATATTTGACCTGCCAAAAATCTTGCTTTAGGGCCTTCTTACTGCCAGCCTTAAAACTAAAAAACAAAACAAGTCAAAAGCTTCCTAAAAATATATATTAGAGCTCCTCTCAAATCCTCCCTCTGTCCACGATGAGCGTGTGACAGTCGGCGGGGCAGTGAGCAGGGTGAATTTGCCCTGTACCTTACGAACTTGCATCCCTCCCATCTGCCTGCCTGCTGCCAGCAGTTGATTCTCCCCGTGCCCTCTATCAGCTCATCTCTTTGTCCAGCCTCTGGATCAATTGCATCTGTAACACTATTTGCACCAGAGCTGCAAAACCTCCTTCTGGGGGTCCTCACAGCAATTTCTCAGTCCTGTGAGGGACAGATGTAGCAGAATCACCTCTGCTCTCTAGGCTGAGGGATGCTGTTCAGGGATTATTTATCCCTTCTTGCCTTTAGCATGCATGGGATATTTATCCTTCCTTCTTGCCTGTGACAAGTTAAATGAATATGCATGTGAGTAGCTGGACAGTCTTTATACATAGGGGAGAACCTTTCTGAAAGGACTGTTGCAGATAAACACAAGTGCATGGCAAAACTGGAGGAAAAATACTGAGGACAGAACCACATCACCGTTATTGTTGGTATCAACAGACACAGCCAAAAATATTTCCAGGATTTCTTTTTTCTTTTTTTTTGGTCATAGTGACCTTTATGTCGAGCTTCTAGACACTTTTGCTAGATGCTTAACACTTTTGCTAAAGGAGTTTTCTAGATCTGCATAGTTAGGCTGTTTCAAGAATTCCCCAGACCAACTACCTCTGAGTACCCATCCAGCCCTGTTTTTATTTCTGATAGTCTTCGCTGCAATAAAAACAGGATCTAAAAAAAGCACTCTTGGGATCTCTTGCTGTTGTATTCTGGAATTCCAGTCAAAAAATGACTAAGAGAGCTTGGTAAGATATAAACATAAACTTCTATATCTTTAGGGCCTCCTTTTTATAAAAACTGCTGAGTTTATTGGTGCTATCTTGATAAAACCTGTCAAGATTATTTAAATACCTCTCCTAATTGTTTAATAAATGAATGATATCAACAGATAGGGAATTTTGACCAAGGTGCTTGTTACTTGATCAGGAATTAATAAATGACTCATGCCTAGTCTGAGACAACAGTGATCTCAGAGGTTTGCTTTTGTGAGATGAGGGAAATTCCATTTTCTGTATTTCTTTTGAACTGCTTTAAAGTGATTGAAGAGTATGAAGATTTCAGTACACAAGACACTGTTAGTTGTGCAAACTGTGTTTACTGGTTTCGTTAGATCTAATACCATACACTAATGAAGCTAAAATTCTTATATTGCAGTGCAAGGATATTTCTGTCCTGAAAGGCTGCCGAATTGCTTTTCAACCAATTAACTGTTTCAAACATTTACTTATAAACCATAAATTGTTTATCCTTAAAAATGAAGTAATTTTTTTACAGATTTTATGCAGCTTTTATTAGTATACTGGAGTTCAAATAATATAACACATTCAAATCAGAGAAAGCACAAATACATCGCTGTTTCTGTTGCCATAGGAAGTTGTTGTCTCTAAGAGGTTTAGTAAAGAAAGGGCCTAAAATCCTGAGAAGTTATTGGGAATTTTTCCAGTCTTCAATAATTTTGAATTAGACTGTGAGTAAACTCAGGGGAAAATCAGTATTCACAGGGTCAGCATGAGCCGAGGAGTTTTAAGAGACTGAGAGTAAGAACAAGGAGCATGTAAATACAGGTGTTCACTTATGGATGACACAATTTCTTGATAAACAGAGGATTTATTTCACCAGAACTATCCATATGCCTTTTAAGAGCAACAGAACCAAGACGCAACTGCTCAGTGAAAAGAACTCAGTGGTTACCCTAGATTTCTATTACAGGATGGGCAACATGAGCCCTTTGAGTGCCTGTCACTTTTAACCACCTTCTCTCCCTGTCAAGTTGCTTTTGAATCTGTTGACCAATTTCAAACAAATTTGACAGAAAAGTAGTTGACTCAAAGGCAATGGTTATGAAAAAAATTGATAGGCAACTGGCCACAGGAGCACTTCTTCCAAAACCAAATATTCTAAAACATTGTATGTTGTTATTAACTTCATGGAGATCAACTTTTTAATCTGAAAAAAGTCTCTATTCACTCATTTTAAAATTATAATAGCTTTGAGAGAATTATATGTATAATTCCTTGAATATTGTGATTCTACATTATCTACGTCACAAGACTGGTGCTATTTCAATTCTTGTATCCAGAACACTGTATATATTGCTATGTTTAACTTTGTAATGTGTGTTAACACAAAACAGAAACATATTTTGGGGAATACGTATTTCTACAGTTTCATAATCTCACAAGAGCTTTTTTTCTAGTGATAACATTTTGTTGGGCATAGTAGCAATGTACTTAATAGTTAAGCATAATATACCTACTGTTTATGCAGTATCTGAATGCTGTTTCTTCTTCTGTATAAATTTATTCCTGAATTAATACCCTAAGGACTTTTTTGGGTAAGCAAACCATTTTTTAAAAGCAAAAATACTGTTTATTTTAAGAAGTATATTAAAGTTACAGATCTGTAAACAGATATACAAGGTGAAAAATGAATTCAAGAAAGACAGTCAGTCCATAAAATTGAACTTTATTATGATTCTTGATTTAAAGGAGAATCTGAAAAAAAGTCATTGTCCCTCAGTAATCTCAGTCATCTTCATGGAAGACATGCAGATGTCAGTTTTCCTCTCTTATTACCCTTTAAGAAGCTATGATGCTCGTGATATGGAGAACCCTGCTACTGTAATTCTGTTGCATAACTACTATCCTCTACATCAGTACACAAGCAGTGTAAGGTTAGAAGAACACAACAGGGCTTGTTTGTTTATTTTTGTAGTGTTGAGATCATGTATTTCTTTCAGTCAGAAGTAATCCTAATGAATAGGAATCTGATATCTGAAGTACTGGATATAAGCACATTAAACAAAATGATATCATTTTATTCATAGAGATGAAATTTTCAGATAAGTCTAAATATATTTTTACTTTACTAGAAGAAAACTTATCTGCATCTTCTTCCTTGAATTATGCTACAAACATTTTCTTAGTGTTGTCAAACTCTTCAGTGACTCACCACTACTCTCAAATTATGCACAGCAATCTAAGAAAGATGTGAAATGTCTCTCTACTCAGACATTTTCTCCCCTGGCTCACTGTCCCAGCAAGCAAGGACATAACCAGCACAGCTCCTCAGACTGGGTTTGGAATTGGGTACACTCTCAATTAGGAAGCACATATGGCCAGTACCATTCAGGAGATGCTTGAGGTGGACGCCTGTGCAAAATCTACCAGCCTGAAAATCGTAATAGAGAGAAAAACATCCATGGCATCATGTGTACGTAGCTACAACCACAAGAACAGGGGCCAATACACGTGAAAGGACACTTATCCTCACCCTGCTGGACACACGTGCAAACATTTTCAAGTATGAGCACCTACTTTTTGGCAGCAGTTTGAAACTTAAGACTCCAGTTCTCCAGCTACCGCATGGAGAAAAGAAACAGAGAGAAGTGAGCAGGAAATTATAAATGAGTGAAGAAAGAAACAATGCAGCAGAGGACTTGAAACTGAATAGAACATAGGGGAGTTCAGTATGTACAGTATCTAAGGTTGAAGGTACGAAACTAAACAGTTCCATTGTCTGTTCTTTCATATCATACCTTCTGAAGAGCCTTTTGTTTTCATAATTATTACTTGGCCATGAGGGCTGTATGTAGTCTGTTTCCCCACAACCCAGTAAAGCAAAGACCGCAGATGGCTTTCTTTGATAAGTATAATAATTGGAGAATAAACTGCATAGTGCTTATTTATTAGTTCTGAAGTGCATATGGGTTCTGTAAAAGATATGGTTTGACTGAAACCAGGTTAATTTTCTTTATGCAGTTATATATATTTTTTTTAATTTTTAAATTTTTTATGTAGCTAGCATGGTCATTGTTTGGACTTAGTTTAAGAACAAGAAGATAACACCCTGGGACACAGTTAATGTCATCTGGGAGCCAAGGACTTTTTCTGAGCTCTCTGCCCACAGGTGCGAGGCAGCTAAGAAGGGGAGCGTAGATGAGGCAGACCTTGACTGACATCCCGACTGATCAATAGGAGTATTCCATCCCATTAGCATCATGCTTCATATTTAAGGAGAGTCAGGATCTTCTGGCTAGTGATGGAGTGGGAGGGAGTCAGAATGGAGACTTGTTCCAGGGGGTTCTGTTCGGGGGTTTCTTTAGTTCAGCCTTTTGCCATCGGACCATTTTGCAGAGGCCTCTGGGCCTTTCTGCCTTTTTCTTTTTCTCTCTGGAATCGGCTGTTTGGGACCAGGTGCTGCTTCCTGGGACTGGCTGCTCAGCGCGGACAGAATTTGTGAGGAATTGCATTGAGTATCTTTTATTTTTTATTCTATTTCCATTTTATACATAATAGTAGGAGCAGTAGTAGTAGTAGTATATTAGTGTTATGTTATTAAACTGTGTTTATATCAATCCATGAGTTTCTCCCTTCCCTTTCGATTACCTTTCCTATTCAGGGGCGGGAGAGGGAGTATTAAGCAAGTGGTTATCATGGTTATATTGCTACCTTGGGCTAAACCACAACAGGCTGTAATATATAAAACCCATTCTAATTATTAAATCATCAATCATGCTATGAGGAGACTATTTAGCTCAACAGAAGGCAAGTAATTCAAGCACTGCCTAAGAATTATTTTTAGGCATCAACTGGCAGAAACCAATTACTCAGTTTATGTCCATAATGATTGAATAAACTACAGCTCTGAAACAAATGAATAATTCCACTTTGCATTTGCATAGTGCTAGTCATCTATAGACGTGACAGTTTTAAAAGGGTGGGCAAACGTTCATGGTGACTATTTCCAGTGAAAACAGAATGTCTTGAACAAATTGCTACTATGAAGGCAAACCAAAGCCTGCTTGAAAGACACCACTACATTTAGCCACAAAATTTAACAACCAAAATACAGTGAAAACATGTGCTATGCTTAAATTAAAGGGTAAACAGGCAGGAAAACAAGTTTTTATAAAAGAGCATTGCTTTTTGTAGAAATCTGAGATTAGCTGTATTTGGAAGATAATGATAATGCGACCAGTCCAATCTCTGTTGTCAATTAGTAGTCTATGTAGTTGGTGTCACCACAAAGAGACTTACAAATACTATTTTTAACTTCAGAATGATTCTTCAAACTCGCTGTTGGAGTTAGGATGCCTTCCCACAATGCACGCAGGCTCCTGGCTGAGCTGAGGGGCAGAGGATAGATCTCTTACCTGTGCACAGTTATACAGGCACTGACTCCAAAACAGATTTAGAACAAGTGTACATATAGAACAAACTGTGCCCAGAGGTACCAGGTCCTGTTTCTTAGCAATTTTGTCACTTGGAAAGCAGCCACAGCTTACTATCGGAAGGAATGAAGGAATAGTACCAGACTGGCCTGGCAGAACCAGAGGTGGCATGCTGCTTCTAGCTTTCAGCAGACCTTGGGTAAAACCATCCAAGAAAACCCAAGAAGTAGAACTGTCTTGACCTGGAGGAGAAGAGGGCTCTTTGGTTGCAGAGTGACTTACCAGAAGACTTGCTGACACTGCTTTGCTTCAGCCTTCTTTCCTACCCTTCTGTAAATAATATGTTGTGCTTTTACATCTGAAGCCCTCTAAGGCAAGCCTTTTTTCTTGTTGTATGTTACAGGATAAAACAGTACATAACATGAATGGATCCTGATCTTCAACACGTATTTTTCACAGCCATTACACTGCAAGTATAAAAGCAGCTAACACCTACACCTATATGCCAGCAGTAAGGGTTTTATAAGTTCCTTGTTAATATTTGCACTGCACCAAAAACTGACTGGTTTAGTTTGGTTAGAAGTGTCTGTGCAGCTCAGTCATTCCAGTACTACCATTTGCTCAAATTTTATCTGTGCCTTGACAGACACATACTTAAATCATTTGCCCATATTTGTTGCTTGCGACATGATTTATTCTTTGTGAAGAGCTGCAGGAAGAACCCACCGTAAACAGTGGTAATAAAATTATTTTGCTCATATTCTTGCTACAAAGAAGAGAACCCTCCGGCAGAAACTAAGATGCTATCTGGGCACCAAACCATGCCTCAGCCACATCAGATAAGAAGGGCAGAACATACTTTCAAACATACACTTTTTTTTTTTTCTTCACTGTTTGGGCAGATTGGCGTAAAGTTTAACTGAGACTTAAAAGCCTTTTTTCTTTTACCTTGAAGGTAGAGGGATTTTTTAAGCAGACTTTGAAGAGAGGTAAATTGGGCCTTTCAGGAACTTAGGTTTCAGTTCTGTAAACATGCATGGCAGTAATTTAATGCAATTTTGCTTACATGGATAAAGTTGAATATGGACCTTACAGGATCAAGACCACAGCTGGAACTTCTAAACAGAAAGAGCTGGTATACCACTGGTTTAGACTCAAGGAAAAGGCACTTCCTGGGAAATAGCTGAAACAGAGAAAAGCAAATAGAAAGAACACCTCTGCTGTGTTGCTATAATCTAGAAGGAATCATCTTTAAATTGTGTTAGTTAGACTTACATTTTTAAATTCTGAAGCAAAGAGCTGCAAAAATACATTACTTCAAACAGTCAAATCTTATGTTTGAAAGACATTGCCAAATCTTGAAATCATAGAATCATACAATCATTTAGGTTGCAAAGGTGTCAAAGGCTTTACTGAAGTCTAGGTAGACAACATCCACAGCCTTTCCCTCATCTATTAAGCAGGTCACCTTCTCATAGAAGGAGATCAGGTTGGTCAGGCAGGACCTGCCTTTCATAAACCCATGCTGACTGGGCCTGATCACCTCGTTGTCCTGTACGTTCTATGTGATGGCACTCAGGATGATCTGCTCCATAACCTGCCCCACCACTGAAGTCACACTGACAGGTCTGTAGTTCCCTGGATCCTCCTTATAGCCCTTCGTATAGTTGGGTGTCAGATTTGCTAACCCCCAGGCAACTGGGACAGGACTGCTGATAGATGATGGAACGTGGTTTGGTGAGCTCCCCCACCAGCTCCCTTAGAACCCTTGGGTGGATGCCATCTGGCCTCACAGATATGTGTGTGTAGCAGGTCACTAACCATTTCCCCTTGGATTATTTGGGCTTCATTCTGCTCTTTATCCATGTCTTCCAGCTAGGGGGCTGGGTACCCAGGGTACAACCGCTCTTCCCATTAAAGACTTAGTCAAAGGTGGCATTAAGTACCTTTTCCTCATCCTTTGTCACTATATTTCCTCCTGCATGGAATAAAGGATGGAGATTGTCCCTAGCCCTCCTTTTGTTGCTCATGTACTTAAGAAAACATTTTATTGTCTTTTACAGCAGTAGCCAAATTAAATTCTAGTTGGGCTTTGGTCCTTCTAGTTTTCTCCCTGCACAGCCTCACAACATCCCTGTAGTCCTCCTGAGTTGCCTGCCCCTTCTTCCAAAGATCATAAACTCTTTTTTCCTGAATTCCACCAAAGCTCTCTGTTCAGCGAGGCTGGACTTCTTCCCCGCTGGCTTGTCTTTCAGTACATGGGGACAGCTGCTCCTACACATTTAAGATTTCTTTCTTCAAGGATGACCAGCCTTCCTGGACTCCTTTGTCCCTCAGGACTGCCTCTCAAGGGACTCTGCCACCAGCCTCTGAAATAGGCCAAAGTCTGCCCTCCAGAAATCCAAGGTAGCAGTTCCGCTGGAACCCCCTCCTTACTTCTCCAAGAACTGAAAACTTGATCATTTCATGATTGCTATGCCCAAGATGGCCTCCAAGTATCTCATGACCCACAAGTCCTCCTCTGTTCACAAACAACAGGCCCACTGGGCACCTTCCCTAGTTGTCTCACTGACCGGCTGTGTCAGGAAGTTGTCTTCCGTACAATACAGAAGCCTCCTAGACTGCCTCCTCTCTGCTGTGTTGTATTTCCAGCAGACGTCTGGAAAGTTGAAGTCCCCCATGAGAACAAGAGCTAGCGATCGTGAGAATTCTCCTGTCTGCCTGCAGAATATTTCGTCTGCCTCTTCATCCTGGTTGGGTCATCTGTAACGGACCCCCACCAGGATATTTGCCGTGTTGGCCTTGCCCTTGATTCTTGCCCATAAACACTCAACTCAATCATCACCTTCATCAAGCTATAGACAGCAAACCACTCCCTCACATACAGGGTTACCTCATCACTTCTCCTTCTTGCCTATAGCTTATGAAGAGTTTATAGCCATCCAATGCAGCACTCCAGTCGTGAGGACATCCCACCATGTTTCCGTGATGGCAGCTATATCACAGTTTTCCCACTGCGCAGTGGCTTACAGTGCATCCTGTCTATTGCCCATGCTGGGTGAATTGGTACAGAGGCACTTGAGTTGGGCTATTGATCCCACCACCACGTTTTGGGGAAAAGCCCTAATTCCTACATGACCACTCTCAGGCACTTCTGTGGCTTCTAACACATCAACAGCCCTTATATATTTGCTGTTGCGTGGCTCTCTATCCCCTACCTCCACTGAGATGGCAGACCGAAGTACCTCGCCATCACACCACCCTTCAAACTTTGTTGTGCCACTCTCAGATTAACCTCTAGCAAGCCTGGTTTTATCCCTTTCCTCCTTCAAATCCAGTTCAAATGCATCAAACCCTTCTATGTCAATACAATACATAGGTCTGAGTATCAGCCCAGTCTTGTAACTCTCTGAGAAACTAAAATAAAGAGGGAAAAAAAAAAAAAGAGGAAAAACTCAAAATATAATATCCTTAGGTTTGGTGAATAATTTTGAATGACTAGTTCCAATATGCACCAGATACAAGGAATTTTAGTTCCAAAGGTCAACTGCTTCAGTTCAACTCATTAGCCAATAAAGACAGAATGTGAAGATTCAAATTACACTTCTAAGCTACTTAAGTTACTGTCTACCATTGAATTTATCCTCTTGACTCATTGTTGCTCCATCCTAATGCTGCACATGCTTGTGTAAATATGATGCAATGACCTTTTGCAGGAACATCCCACAGCTGATCTTATTGCAGATGCCAGAATTTTCCATTATTTCACTCCTGATAATTGTGGGAGAATTTGCCCTTCCAGAGCATGCTTGAGACTTCAGGAAGGCACCAAATCAATGGCAGAATTAAATTGCTCTCGGCTGTAATTACAGAGCAGAAGAGCTTATGCTTCATTGCTGTGCTTCCTTTAATGAGATCATCCCACTGAGGTCAAGGCACAAACACAGTCTAGTGTTGGTGTGTGAACCCCATTCTTGCTGGAGCTCCATGCACTTCTGCTTCAGGATGGACCTCAAGATTAGAACAAATGTTAACTCAAATGAATAATGCAGTAAGGAAAAGCTCTAGATCTCCACTAACTTTGTGCTAAAGTTTTAAGTCAGTGCCTCACAATGATGTTACTAGGCAACTAGTTTACTTATCAGTCAATAAACTAATTTCCCAGAAATGAAAATCAAATAATTCCATACATCCATTACAGACCACCAAAGTTTTCAAGACTAATGAACAGATTAGCTACAAAATTAGGAGTCCATTGATAGGCTCTTTCTGGTAGAAACAGGAGTGTGTAGAATGAGAGCAACTAAATGGGAAATTATCTGAAGTAGAATTTGCTTTTAGTATTTTCAGATAAGGAACAATATTTGTGATGTTTATTGAAAATATCTTTTCCTTCTCCCAAAACTTACCTCTGTGTGATGTTTTATCAGATTTTTTTTCCTTACACGTTGCATAGCATGGTAATTTTGTAAAAGATACCTTCATTTTAGGGTATAGTATGCTCTAGAAATTTCTGTTGAGTCATTGATATCTAGAATCATAAAATATCTCAGTTCTAACATGTTTTGTGTAAATCCTTATTTTGTTTATTGGCTTTACAGGATGCCTGTAGCGGCTTTGGTGCCTGAACAGGATGTAGCAGTTAGTTAGTCTTTGGCAATCTGAGGTGCAGAATTTCTTCACCCTGTGACCTTTTATTCTGGGCTAGTGATATGTCTGCACTCCAGCAGCTGCAAACTGCTGTGAAGGAGGCAAAGCAAGGGCTAGTGCTCCCTGCCAGATTCCTCTGGGTGTGTGAGCACCAGTCTGCCACTTTGCAGTTGTGCTGCTGAAGGCCTTGGGTCATATCCCTAATGTGAAAGACCAAAATTAGACTCAACTTTTGAAAACATGGGCTCATCTGATGTCTTCAGATCCAGCTTCATGTTTTAGCAAACGTTAATCAGCTTGCCTTTTCCTGTTGTGATGAAATAACATTCCCTGTTTTGACAGTCTCTGGCTTTGTGGAATGGAAAGTCAAAATAAACAATGAAGACCACAATGACCATGCTAATACACAACCTCAAATGTTTCCTTAATTCCTAGGCCTAAGCTAGACAGTTTATCCAAACATTTCCTCCTGTTCAATACTTCTGTCCCCCACACCATCCTGGGTTACTAGATTTTAGATAGGAACTTCTAATACACATAATCCAGATTGAAAGCAGAGTTTCGTTAGCACAAACTCCCCTATCATAATTGTAATCTGCAGTAACTGAAAGCAATTAGCCACACCAGGGTCTCCCCTGAGCCCTCCCCTCCTCTGCAGACTGACAGCAGCCATAAACCAACACCAAGCTCTTGTATAAAGCTAGCACACTACATTCACTGCAAGAGCAGCAGGTCTCACAGGGTTGCACTTTACGAGATCATGTCACTGCTGCTCCTTCAGCTGTTAGTTCTCTCATGTCTTGGAGCCACAGAGCCACAGCGAGATTCACCACAAAGGAAAAGCAGAAGGCCATTTCAGCACCTTTTTTATCTGGACAAAAATCTGATTGAAAGTCAGAGTTTTCGTGAGCTCGTAGGGGAAAACCCAGTAGGCGTTGAGGAAACCCTGGGAGAACCAAGCTTTTTTGTAGCAATTCCACAGACAGCATCTGAAAGCGAGAAGCCAGAGGAGAAAAAAACATCCAGATTCATCTTTCCCAGTGCAGAACTCCACGCAGACCAAGACCTGAGAACCTGGGCAGCACCTAGAGAGATGTCTCCCGTGGAAAACCTCTCTCCATCCCACTATTCCAGCAAGAAGGAGGCTGCAACTCCCTATAGAAAAGATGCCAAGAAATTCTGGGACCACTTCATGTTAAAGAAAAATTCAGCATCTGAAGAGGTTGTCCTGCCAATCAAGACAAATGAAATGCACCAAGAAAACTGCAGAACCTTGCCTTTTTCCCAGGTAAGAACAGGGGGTCAACATCATTAAATGCATTCTTTCCCCTGCCTCTTGTTATGAGCAGCAAAATACACACAGTTTGTTTGCTAAGTCACAGGGCCACCTCTGAATGTTCACAGACAATAAGCAGCTGAAAAACACCACTGAAATGGCTGAAAAAGCTTTAGTCCGATGTGGCAAACTGCAGCACTGGAAAGCCACGTGTTCGATTTTCAGAGTTACTCATTGTTTTCATGCAAAAATGTTCTGACCTAGCCTGAGCAAGCAGGGCAGTGGTAGTTATCTATTCAATGAATATACATCTCAAAAGTTCATATACATCTATTACCTGTATATATAAAAATAGATATACATATAGGCATATATACAAAGAGTCTCAGGGCAAGTATTTGCAGAAGTGGGTTGTTTTCCTACAGCTAAGCAAGGATTCCTTTCTGCTGCATTAATTCTGTCCTAAGAATGATGGAGAACTGGTAAATTGCCCCATGCACAGATGAAGCCATTTCATCATGTTGTAACATCAAGACAAGTAAATAATATAGATAAAAGTGCTGTATTCCTCATAAAGCCACATCTATTCTCAGTGTTTCTGTAATCGCAGTCCATCAAGGACCATGTTTTCCCACATCCCTCACTAAATTTGAGTGGCAGACAGATGTACATATAGATGTGGCCTAGAAACTTCTACCATTTTACTTTTTGTGCCATGTAATATGAAAAACTTTCTCCAGGATGGCTGCAGTTATGCCAATATAAAAGTGCTAACTTCAGTCTAGCATTTGGCAGCTTGGGAGCTGACACAGGCTCTCCTGATACAAGGAACTGTTATTCTTGCAAACCCAAGAGATTACAGAACTTCCATTGCATTTTTAAGATTTTATTTAAAAAAAAAACTGCTGAAGAACATTATGCCTCTGCCACATGGAAACAAATCTTAAAGATTACAGTTGAGTCTAGCTTGTGGTTTATATACAAGAACATTGGGCCACAATGATATTTAAGTCTTGCTAAGTGGGCAAGCCTGCTAAACCATGTCAGAAATGTAGAACTCAAAGGTATCACAGACCCACGTATTGGATTTTTCCCCATCAGGGAAAGGCTCTGACTGAAGAAGGTTTTGCCTTTGTTGTTCAATCTAAGAATTGCCCATAGGAGCACTTAAGTTTCCTTTTAAAAGTTCTTATGTTTTACCACTTGCTTGACATAAAATATAAACATGTTTAAAGTAAATGTTCTAAGAAGAAAAAATACAGTATTTTGGGTGTTTTTTTTGCCTTCGTGCCTTCTAGCAAAGTCCATGGACCATTCATATACGAAGAACTTCAAGCTGTTTTCTGTTTCAGGGCATTACTCATGAGACCTGTGAGAAGGTGATGGTACAGAATAATCTGTGTTTTGGAAAATGTAGTTCCTTTCATGTTCCTGGTCCAGAAGATCGTCTTTATACCTTTTGTTCTCATTGCTTGCCCAGCAAATTCTCCATGAAGCGCCTGGATCTCAACTGCACCAGTTCTGTCCCAGTGGTCAAGGAAGTCATGATTGTAGAAGAGTGTAAATGTGAGATTCAGAAGATTAAAGACCCTGCAATTGGATTGCTACTGTCAGACTTGCATGCAAATTTACATGAGCACAATTAACCTGTGCAAAGTACTTCCCAAAAAACCTAATGAACTAAAGCTTTCATCACACTGGTACACAAAAATATTAAAAGATATAGACTTTCCACTTGAACTGCTTCTCTGCTTCAACAAAAAATTTACCTAAAATGTAACAGATGCTTCCTTGCAGCTGCTAAAGAAATGAGGATGAGGTTATTTGGCTTATTTGTAGAGTTCTTACTTTAACAAGGGAAACCTTTAAAAACATTTCCACCCTTCCTATCATTGTTTATAAGAGGCTAGAAACAACATCTGAGGAAACAGAATTAATTACCTGTGCAAAACCCTAATGTACTGATCAGTTTACACTGCCTTTGCTTGCAAGGACTGCCAGTATAGCTCCATTGGCAACACAGATGAGGCTTTAGTCTCTTCCTTGCAAAAGCAGATCTACTTTTACATCAAGCTAGTGGCTGGAGAGTGTAAAATACAAATGGACATAAGACAGATAGAGAGCTGTAACTAGTTAAGGTCATTCTGATTGCTCCCAGCTGGAGTTCAGTTCCCAGTGAAAACTAATATGCCTCATTCACAATTTACACACTTAGATAGTGTCTTTAAGTGGTATTTTGCCACAGAAACCACTTACTCTCTTACATGGCTGCATTTACTCTGCACAGTTTTTTTTATTGAAAGTGTTACATAGTAGGAGGAAAAAAATATTAAAAATGGTATACTCCCTCAGAAAACATCATAAATGAATGTATTTTTATTATTATTATTTGGATTCAGTGTGAAAAGACAACGCACATTTTCCACTCTGATGAATTTTAACCTTGTCAGTGACACCAAGATAAAGTTCAAGTAATGTTGTCAACAGCTAAACTAAAGCAGAAAAGGCATGTGTGTGATAGAAAATCTGCAGAAGGATGCTATCAGCATGGTAATACCTATATAGCTTTACAGAAACAGCCAAGAAAACTCTTTGTCAGGAAAGGTCTGAGTCTAGCGCTAGCCAACACAGCACCAGTGGCTGTTAGCCGAACTCCTGGCTTCTCTGCTCTCTCCAGCTGCTTCTCCCTGTATTTGTCTTGCAGGCCTGGCACATCAGACAGTGATGAGCTTCCAGCAACTAGATTTCAGCCTATTTCTAATTGAGCTCCTTCAGTCCTCTGGGAATCTGCTCCACTGCTATTGCCAAACTCTCAGACCTGGGCCCCTGTTGTTAAACTATCCACAGCTCTTTTTTGGGGAGTACTGGAAAAATCAGTATTGATACATCTGGTCAATTCAAGGGTTGGGCAAATGATTCCTTGTATTTGAACTGCACTGTGATCTGAAGTGTCTTAATATCCTGTGAAAAAATATGTGCAGCATGGATTTGGATTGCAAGGCCCTTATTTAATATTTACTGAAAATTGCATCCAAATGATATTCTGATACTGGATCTGAACTGCTGCAATAGCTGTTTACTTCTGCAGGTCACTTGCTGTGAGTGAACTGAAGATTAGTATATAGTTATCCTTCATTATATATAAACTTGGTTTTAAATAATAAAAATTGTGTAATAAAACTGAACAAAGCCTTCTCTCTATCCTTTTACACTAAGGATGGACATGCAAACTGTGTATGGCTGTTTGTATGTTATGGCATGATATATGATGTTATTCCAAATAACAAGCTGTCATGGTCGTATCATCCCTGTACTGAATGCAATAAAGGAAATACTTATTTTGACTTAATATTGATTCTAGCTTTATAATACTCATTGATTGTCTCAGGGTGCTAGTGAAAGGAGCTAGCACCTAGATTCAGAAATTTACCTTCACATGTTGGGCTGCATTGAGCATGAATGGGCTCAGGTTATGACCAAAGAAATAAGCTTTTCTAACAGGCAAACTAGAACCAGCTAGCAACCATATAATTTCCGAGAATAAAGTAATTCTTTACATCTCATGCTTTTTTCCAGTACAGATTCCTCCTCACTGGGCATGTCCAATTGCACAGTCAGCCCTAATGACTGATGCTTTGTTAAATCAAGCTGTATGCAAGTGGAAAAGCTAAGAAACAACTCCCTGCTTTACCATAAAGATCAAATCTCAGCACTTTATCTAGCCTTTGTGAGTTATTGTGATTATTAGTGTTCATTTTTAATCAAGCCTAAGGAAGAAAAGCACACAAAGCATCAAATTTCCTAGCTTTTTCCTCTCTATTCCCAACTTTATTTTTATATCTGAAACTGCTAAATCTTCTGAGGCTTCTAACCACTGATGTTTTAAAGCTGTGTGAGTATATAACAGTATTTATCCCAGTTTTCTTTTTTTCTCAAATGTAAGTATGTTTTAGGTTTAATACTTACAGAGAACCACTTAAAGGTAGGACCTACCCACACTCCCAGTAAGATCACAAGTCAATTAAAAAGCAAAATCTTCCAGTCTCATAAATCAGACATTACTGATTGCTAAAGTGTAACCTCTGCACATAAAGATAGCAGAACTGAAGCTATATCGTGAACTGTATTCAGCCTAATTTTTAAAGCTCCTTCTGTATACTGAAGCATAATGGCAGTCAGAGAAAGCTATTCATGTAAGGAATTTACAGGACCAGATTCTTAGTGTGAATTTGCACAGCTTAAAAGTAGGTGAAAAGAGGTAATGACAGCTGTAGTAATTGCTAATTAGATTAGTGCTGTAGGTTTTTTTGATGAATGTTTAATTAACCCAGCAATGACTGGTTGCATGTAATTAGCACAGTATTCGGCAAAATCAAGAATGTGTTAATTGGATCAGATTTCTCAGCCTTTAAAAATTCCATATGAGGAATAAGTTGTGCCCAGGGGCTAACAGGATTTTGTTTTCTCAGCACAACTGTGATGGCCTCTACTAGTATAATGATGTGGGTCAGAAAGGTGAAGGTTGTGATCCATATCACTGTATGTATCCTTCCAGCAGCAATGGCATTATAGCAGCAAATCTACATGACTTTAATTTAGTCGTGTCCATTCAGAGATTGCATGTCTTCTATAATGAAAGCTTTTGCAATGTAACTATGCTTACAATGGAAGTGCTGCTAATGTGATCTCTTCTATTTCAGAGCATTCCTTGTGCAAACCTATCTCACAGAACAAGACTAAGCCATAGTTGCAGAGCTCTCTGAAAATTCAGCTCAATCCCAAGTGGAGTTTGTACACTTCTGCCATTTTATTTGACCTACTGCCTCTTTTCCAAATGGCTGTGCTTTACCTTGAAAATAATTGAGGAGAAGTGCTCTTTATTCTATTACTTAAGTGAAATAAATCTTCAGTACAGGCTATTCTCTTAAATAAGGATTTTATGCAACTGACTTTAATGCATGTAAATATATCAAACAGCAAAGGGTAGCTCTTATCAAATTCTGTGCAACCATATATTCCAGGGAACAGTCTCTGAAATTGCACTTGGCACTTCATGCTGTGCTAGGTACTCTGTTCATGATTTATGGAATATTCAGAGTTAACATCATGGTTGTCAGCTAACAAGCTTTAGCATGTTTTACTGACAAGTGGCAAAAATCTCTTGTGGTACTTTCTCCTAACCTTCCGCTGAAGCTGGTTCAAACTCACCTCACACTGCAACAGATGTGGAAGCATTCCAGCAGCCTGTTGCCCTGCCTGGCTTTCCCACACCAGCTCCTGGAGGAAGAGAGGTGTTAGGAGAGCTCATGCTAGGACATCTGCAGCTGGACATAACTGGAGCAGAGCTCCTCACATCATTGAAGTGCCTTGGATGAAAATTAACTTCCTAATTTAAACTACTGCCTTGTCTAGCTTAGACCTCATGTAACCTATCTGGGCTGGAGGATCAGTAGATTTCACCATGCCTACTACTGAGGCAGACAGATTGGAAAGCATACCTTGCCTTTGATTTTTCTGGCAACTAGGTCAGAGAGAAAATGTTGCCTGAGAGACATCTTCCTTTAGCATCTATTGCCTTATGCTCAGTATGTGACACTGTGACTGACAAAACTACTGGGCCAGGACAGGATTTGTTTCAGCACAGCATGTCATTAACACCGACCTCTGTCTCCATAACATGGATCTTCATGACACAAAGAATTTTGCTCCCATTCTAGAGTGCACAAGTGTCTCCTATGTACACCAGCACGGTTTACAAGGAAGTCAGCAATACAATGGTGCTGCAGAAAAGAAGTGGCAGTAACAAACTGGGGAGTTTAGAAGGACCCAGGACGATGAGTACTGCTGAAAAGGCTGATCTCTCAACCCAGGAGATATCTGTGCACAGACAGCACCCCTTCTGCACATCAATCAAGGGACACAATTGGGCTCAAAATGAACCCTGGAAAACAGTCTCATGAAGCAAGGGGCTTGTAAACAGTAAAAATCAGGGGAGTCACAGTGCATACCTCTCTTTTGCGTGTGCTCTCCATAACAGAGCATCAGCTGTTACTGCACATGGCTCGATTTTAGCATGCTGATTTAATATTTACAGAGTGCCAATAAAATTTATATGATGACAGCTGGTGGCTCCTGTGGTAATTTATAAACACCACCAACAACACAACACAGACATCAGAAACTCCAAGAGGAATTCTATGCTATTGTGCAATACTCAGCATCGAAGAATGTGGGTATTCTAATTTTGCAGACTTTTAATAATCTTTGTGTAATACATCCATGCTGGACAATATATGAAGTCTATATTATGCAAAGTTAATAGGTATGTTTTTTTCCTTCAGAACAGAATTTACCACAAAGACTGATTATCTAATTGGATTGACACTCTGGCAAAAGTGTCAGGTAATTTCTATAGTCTGAGCCCTTGCAAGTTCAGTCGGCAAGACCAGCACATGATTGCCTGTTTTTCTTCCTGCACTGTGCTTTCCCAAAAGAAATACTAACAAATAGAAACTGCTGTGCTGATGATTGAGCTGGAATAGACTACTGCCCTTGCTCCACAACCCGTGTTTACTCTGCACATCCATGAGCAGAAAAGAGTAAAATATAATCTGTCTGACAAGATTACAGATCTAATGACTGGCCATTATCAGGGCACCACTACAAAAATGCAAATACCTGGTATTTGACTAGAAGACAACATTATTGACAGATTCTTTTTCATTCTACAAGAAACCTTCATCGATCATACTGTCCGTCTGTGTTTATATTTCCATTTTATTTTTCCATTTTATTTCCCAAGTCTTTGGTTTCCTTTCCACTCCTTGTTTGTCTGTTTTTCATTTACATTCATTCTTCAAATCTGTGGAAAGTTTTCACAGACAGCTTATTACGTCTTTTACATATAGACATAAATTCAGATGTGAAACTTGACATGGAATAGAGGCAGAGGCTGTTTTTTATTACAACTACCTTTACAGTGATTATTTTCCTCATGTTTTTAATAGTCCAATTAATATGTGTATTATTTTCAGTGTTACCTGTTCCTAGGGACATACATAGGTTGCTCTTGAGGCAGCGCTGTTTTCCGGTTTACCTGGAACATGCTTCATTCTCTTTCCAGACAATGTCCAGTTCCTGTTAAGAATATATATTTTCAGGTCAGAGCAACTTTATCTGGAAACATTAACAATTACCCAGCACAGCAGAAGACTGTGGACACTGAAAAATAAAATCAGGATAAGGTCCAAAAGTTGCAACAAAAGCCTGAAATCCACCTAAACACTAAACTGACTTTTTGGGTACTCTCTTTTCAGAATAATCATGTTATAATTAAGTTTTAGGAAGAATGTTATCGGTAATAAGGAAGAATTTTCTGTATTGGTGGTAATCACCATATTACCCTTCATTCAGTTCATTCATCATTGTGTAGGAAAAATGCTTCAGAGCAGGAGCCCATCAATTTACAGTGGGAACCATGCCACTCAGACAGATGGAGATACCTTTAGGTAGCCAAAAGATCATGTATGTACATCAGCCATGGGTGCTCAAGGCATGATTCCCAGCTGGGAACACTGAAAATGCTGTCCATTACAAGCTGTCTGTGGCTCTTAGCCACTGCTAATCCCCTACGGGTCAGAATTCTCTTTTAAAAACAAAGATCAAATTCTGTGGCCTTATGAGGCCCCTCCATGGTGCACAGCAGGGGACCTGAGCATCATGAAAATTTTGCAACTGGCTCATGCCAGACGGAGGAGAGGGTAGGATGCAAAGTATAGAATTACAAAAGTTATTCTTTATTGATACACACGAGGTGTCCCATTCCAATCAGGGCACACTGAATGCGATTTTACACATGGTTCTCATACCTTTGAAGTGCTCAGATACAAAGCGATTTGACTGCTCACTACTTAACACACACATATTACTGTTTTGAAAAGCAAGTATAATTCTATGGTGCCACCATTCATCTGCTTTCTTGATCTAGGCGTCCCTGGGGTTGATACTGCTACAGTTACTCATCTATAATGCCAGATAATGGGAGGGTTTCACAGAGGTGTTGGAGGGCCTGAGATGCTGGTGTTACCTTAGTAGCCTAGTAGTATCCCTTCTCCTTTGTGGATGGCTTTAAGATTCCAAGAAACAAGGTTTCTTTACGGTGGGGCCTGTCCTCCTTGCAGTGAGCTGGGGCCCTTTAGTTATGCTGATTTATCCATAATTATGCAGTATACAAGGTGAAGCACGTCTCTCTTACGAAATATATGATTTCAGACTATTAAGAGGCTTTATACAATTTCATACTATTAGGACTAATTAGTACAACAGTTGGGGAATGAGATGCTTCTAACAGGGGCCTGGAGACCGAGGCAGAGAGCTCATCTGCAGCGCTGGCCAGGAGCTGCCGGGGACACTGGAGGGATGGAGGAGAGGCAAGGGCTCGTCTTGACTAACGCCCGGGCTCGGGCCCGCGCCAGTGAGCTCCAAACCGGCGAACCCGGCCGCGGGCTCACAGCCGGACCGGGCTGCGGCACCTCCCGCGGGCAGGCGGGACCGCCCCACAGCGTGGCTCCCGCCGCTTGCGCAGGGAGGGCGAGATGCAGGAACCAGTCACGCCGCTCCGTCCGGCGAGCCTCACGGTGCGGGGCAACGCGCCCGGCTGCCAGGCGGAGCCCGCAGCCCGGCCTCCCCGGGCCCACCCGCCCCACCACTGCGCTCCCTACGAGCATGCGCGACTCCCGCAGCGGAAGCGGAAGGTGCGGGGTTTGCGCGCGAGCGGCGGAGGCGGCCCCCGCGGTTGCCATGGAGAGCAGGGGACCGGGTGGCGCGTGACCGCGGCCCCTCCCTTCTCCTCGCGGCCTCGCCCAACGGTTGGTTCCGCCTCGCGCCGCGGGGAAGGGGCGGTGGGGGGAGGGGACGAGCGGGGCGGCCGGGCAGGGGGGTCTGCAGGGGGAGCCGATGGCAGCGCCCTCCGCTCGGGGGCTGCCGGAGGGGTGTCCCCGCGGCCAGGCCGCCGCGGGAGCCCGGCTGGTGGCCGAGCGCTGCTCCCGAGCCAGGGGCTGGAGGGAGAGGCCGCTCCCGCCGTTCCGTTGTGTGGCGGTGGGACGGAGGCCGCCGGCGGCCCCTCGGGCGCGGTTCGTCGTGGTCCTGGGAAGGCTGGTTGGGGGTGGGGTTTGGGTAGGGTGCGCTGGGGCCGCCGTATCACCAGTCTTGGACAGGAGCCTTGCCTACGTTGCACTGGGTGCCTGTGCTACCTGTGTCAACTTCAGGAATGCAGCTTTCTGCATGGAGTGTGGAGGGAGGGAAATCCTTAGCAAACTTCATGAGCATCCTGTTATCTATGAGATAAAGCAATGCTGTAGTCATTTTCATGAAGCTCCACAATGCTGCTCTTTTTTTGCTAAATGATGAGGTGGGCGTTTTCTGCTTTTGAGGTGGTAATGGAAGAAGTGCGTGGGTTTTGTTGGCCATGTGCTTGGGCAACACAGCACAAGGAAATACAATGCCCTCTAACCTTTCCTAGCTTCACGCTTTTCATTTTCCAGCCCCAGTTGTTAGTAAAATGAAATTTTACATCTTCAGGCCTTTCACACTGAGGATCCGAACAGTAATGTGCTGTAGCCATGTATATTGTCTGTCTGTAAGTGGCTGTTTGGTCAGTAATAAGTGAAGGTAGTTTTCATAGATTTGTAATCAATGGGGATACGACGTGTATGCATTAGTATCGAGCCATGTCACAGTCCAAGCCCATGTGTCATCTTTCAAGAGTGCAGTAGATGTTTAGAGGCACGCCTTGCAAGATCCTATCTGTAAAAAAGAATTGGGTGGGAACATCTTGCCTACCTTAACCTGTCAACAGCTACCTAACAGCTCTGTAGTGACACGGTTTCTACTAACTACCATCTATTGTATAAACGTTTAATACCAGGTACGCAGGATTTTGTCACGGCAAAAATATACTCCTGCTTGTATTAAGTGGTTATTCAGGTACTAGTTTCGTTAAACAGAAGTGCTGTAAAAGGCATAATGGTAATTATATCCTGACCCTTGATAACATCACATAAGTGACTTCTTTAAAATGCAGTTGAAAGTAATTTAGCTGTTTGGTTCAAGTCTACTTTGTTTCTTTCTTGTTGAAGTGTATTTTTAATTTTATATCAGTAACTTTTGGCAGTAATTCTTCAGATTTCAGGAGCATCACAGATCTAGGGCCACAGCTGTTGATTGTTATGGCCTTGCCTCGCCTATCACAAATATTATAGGAAGTGTAGCTCTCATGTTACTACTCTCTGTTCCATTTTCTGTCTGAATTGCTTAGAATACAATCTTAGAAAGTGGTGTTTTTCTCACTCTAGAAGTGTATTTTATAAAGCATAGTATTGTTCAGTTTGTGTAGGGTCTTAAAATTGTGTTTCACAGTGAACAATTCCGTGAATTATTGATCTCTGCCGTTCTGGACTTGTTTAAGCCAAAGTGAGGCAGAATGTGTAAGATCTTGGTTTCTAGTTATGTATGAATGCAATAGCCATAAAAGTGCAAGAAACAGGATGTTGCCAGAGCTAGTTTTCATGCTTCTTAGGATGAAAAATAGAGTAGTGCTTGCATTGACTTTATTTATGAAATGTAATTTTCTAAGTATGTTTTGGGAGGTTCTTGATGCAAAATTTTATACTTTTTTTTGAAGTTTGCATTCAAATGAGCCTATTAAAACAATCTTCATGTTAACTTTTCTGGTGAGTGCAGAGCTTTCTTTTTTCTCGGAAGTGACTTTCTGACTGCCTGACTCATTCTATGGTCTCATTATTTAGAGGATGTCACATCAGGAGTCATATTGAAGGTGATTGTAGTGAAGAAATCCCATAGTAAAAATATTTTTTTGAAAGGCAAGAACTGTTCTTGACTTTTGTAAGAAAAGCTCTGTCATATTTTGGCAAATCTGAAGCTTTCCCCAGCCACAGGTACTGTTTACTTTTAAATGCTTTGTGTTTGAGATGTTTATTTAGGAAAAATTGCTACAAACTAGGGTAAGAGGGAAGAAAACCACAAAACCTCCAACATTAGTGTTGTGTATTTTATCTTAAATGATTTTGTTGTGAAATGTTTAGGCATTTAATGTATGAATACTGAATATATACGGATATAAATACTTCATTGTTTCTTTTCAACTGATTTATTGTAAACCTGCTCATAGACTTTTTTCCTCTACATATTGTAGTTATTATTCTTATCAGAAACGATGCATCCCAAAGAACAAAATTATTTGATATCAGTCTTCCTTTATTTTGACATTGTATTTGAAAGAGTTAATATAGATTTTTTTTTAAAGTATGTTTAAAAATGAAAGACTGTAAGTTCATCTTGCCCATGAGTTAAATCGGAATCTAATACTTTCTACCTAATCATCAGAATATGCATGTGTCAGGTTTTCTTTATTCCCTACACTCTTACATATTTATATATGGTACATGTAACAAGAATGAGAAGGGAAAAAGCTCACTTCGCTGGAGGAAGTTAATATATCAACATTGTTTATACAGTATTGTTGACAACAGTATAATGGAAAATATAAAGCTTAATTTATCATAACAGGCATGGTGAAGAAAGTGTATCACAATCTAAACTAATTGAAATACACTGACAGTAGTGCAGTTTACTATAGACCTTTCTCTGAACACTCCCATCCTTTAAAATCTATATTAAAATTATGAAATGGCCTAGAACTGAAAATCAAAGAACGCTAGTTAGAATCAGCATGTCAGTTCAGACATGAGAGGCAAAGGATCTGGGTATCTGTGTAAATAGCTTGAGAGGAAGCTCTACTCAGTGAGGTGAGGTACGAAGCACAGAATAGAAAGTAATCTGTTACATGCTGCCTTTGAAGCCAGTGATGATGATTGTCTGAGTATCACACTCTTTTTGTTCTCTTTCAGGAAAAATACAGAAGATGATGATAAAAAACCTCTCTTTCTTGAGAATGGGGCCTTTTTATGTGTAGTTCCAACTTAATTGTGGAACTTGCCATCAAAGGTATGGTTTTTGGGGCTGTATTTGTGTTTGGTTTAGTTCTTTAATTATATAAGTGAATAATGCAGGCAGAAGTTAGTTATTGAGTTATAAAAATTTTGGATATGTTTTCATTCTAGGCACTCTTATTGTTTTCTCCAGAATCTCTCTCACTGCTTATTGCTCACGCATTATACTTTGTAGGTCACTCAGAAACAAGCATTTCAGTAATGAAATCTCTCTGTTTTGTTTGTTGAGCTAGTATTTCCCCTTCTGAGGAAGCACTGTGAAGTCATGAAATCTCTGCTGCTCTGATAAGATGGAAAACAGATGGATTCCTCAGTGGGCAGCAGTGTTTCTAGCTGCCTCTGTTTTTTTGGCCTCTGCGTTTCTGCCAGTCTGCATGTTTTCGCTTTCGGAAATCCATGCTGACTGCTCCCAATTGCCTTCTTGTCCTTCATGTGTTTGGAAACAGTTTCCAGGATTATTTGCTCCACCTTCCCAGGGATCAGGGTGAGCCTAACAGGCCTGTAGTTGCCTAGATCGTCCTTCTTGCCCTTGAAAACATGGTTGACGCTTTCTTGAGTCCTCTGGAACTTCACCCATCAGCTTAAGACTTTCAAATATAATTGAGAGTGGCCTCACAATGACAGGGCCAGCTCTCTCAGAACTCGGTAGTGGCATCTCATCAAGTCCCATGGAAGTGTTATGCTGAGTTTATTTAAATGTTTCTTAATCTGATCCTCCCTCACTTAGAGTAAGTCTTTCTTGCTCCAGACTTTCCCACTGGTCTCAGGGGTCTGGGATTCCAGAAAGCAGGTCTTACCTGTAAAGAGCAAGGTGAAGAAGGCGATTTGACCTTTTTGCATCCTTTCACCAGGTACCCTGCCCCATTCTGCAGCACACCCGCATTTCCCCTAGCCTTCCTTACACTGCTTATGTACCTGTACAAGAGTTTCTTTTGACCTTCATATCCCTCACCAGATTCAACTCCAGGTGGACTTTGGCTTTCCTAACCCTATCCCGGTACACCCAAGTGGTGTTTCTTTATCAGATGTGGGCACACACTTGATGTGGCCCCACTTTACCTGTGTTTAATTGATTATAGGATCTCTATTCTTCTTGGCTTGAAAACCCTGACCACCACTTCCTCACTCTGTTATAGGTCACGACCTCCCTCTCTCATCATTCCTAGTCTAAGCCTTGTCTTAGCAGATTAACCAGCCTGTTGGCAAAGTGCTTTTACCCCACATAGTGTCAGGTGGATCTGGCCGCTCCTCCCCCACAGTTCTCGATCATCAGAGAAGGTCCTATGGATGTAAAAGCTGAGTCCCAGCTTTTGATGCAAGCTATACAACCACTTGTTGGTCTGCAGGGTCTGTCTACTTCTACTCAAGTCCTTACCCTTCACCAGCAGGATGAAGGAGACACCACCTGGTTCCTAGGCCCTGGCCTTCATACGCCAAGCCAAGCAGTCATGCATGATATTCACCTGGTTTCCCCTGGCCATATCAGTGAAGCCTAGATGGAAGAGCAACCTGTGCAACCTGGTCTAGGTGAACCTGCTCTAGCAAGGGGGTTGGACTAGGTGATTTCTAGAGGTGCCTTCCAACCCCAACCATTCTGTGATTCTGTGAAGAGCAGCTGAGGGTCGTGGTCTGAGGGCCACACTACTAGCAGTCTCAGTAATGGCTGATCCATGGTATCCAGAATCCAAGCCCCTGGCAAGCAGCAAACCTGGCTAGGTGACAGATTGGGCTGGCAGAGGTGCTTCTATCCCTGCAACAGGGAGTTTCCCACCACTGTTCCTTGCCCTGTCCTGCCTGCGCTGCCAAAGGACTTGGGCACAGCCAGTTCGGAGGCTTCACTGGACAGAGCTCCCTGTCTTTACCTGCTGCCAGGGCTCAGAAACTACTCTGTAGATCAGAGCTGCAAACACAGCAGGAACTGTTCTCATGGTGCCAGAGCTCACAAGCTTCCATGCTCACCATGCTCAGAACCTCCATACCTGACAAGCTAAGGCTGCCTGCATCTCCTCAGTGCCGTAGTGATTCCTGTAGCTGCAGCGGGGAATCTGGTACGTGTCCTTTTCAGTATCCCTGATGTCGTACAGTCTGCCCACCTCCTCCTAGAGCTTGGCTGCCTCATCAGACAGATCCCACATCAGTGCATGCTTAGAAGGATATAAAATGTTTCTTAGTTCTAAACCTGCTGGTTGTCAAAGCTGACTTAGAACAGAGATGCATTAAGTACTGGCAGGTTCAAGAACAGAGATGTATTAAGTACTGGCAGGTTCAAGAGTATACTACTACATCATTTATATGTCTAGAGATCATATGTACTTGTGTAGTGTATTAGTAAAATGTATACGACAGACTGTGGCGTGTGCATCCTACATATAGTAAAATTAGAAAAGAATAGTAAATATAGGCCTAAATAGTTTTTGTGATTATCGTGAATTTAAAAACAGTTTTAAGGGCGCAGTAAGTGTATTCAGTATGCAACATGGGTTTATAAAACAAGTGTTATCAAATTTGTTGTGTTTTTAGGATAAAAATAAGCGCTTAATACTCTGTTAAACTTGAATGTGAATACTTGCACAAGAAGACAGCAAAAAAAAGGGTTTTCATAAATAGTGCATGGGAGAAGCCTGGAAAAATGTCAGATAGCTTATTTGGGCCTGATTTTGATTAGAGATCCAGAAAAAGATGAAAAAAAGACGTTAATGAAACTTGTGGATAGTATTAAGCAGAGAAATTGTTAGTGCAAACGAGGATAGACAAACATGTAACAAGCAAGCAAAACCCCTGGAGACAGGCGTGTCTGACTCATAAACAAGGTGAAATTTTATGCAACAATTAGAAGCTGAAAGGAAGGACATCTATCTCAATTAGACAAGTTCCCTGAAGCCCAGAACTTGGGGGAATTAATGAGTAGGAGAGTAGCTTGGGGCTTCTGTTTGTGTTGCAGTATTAAGATATATATATATGAAGGCAGCCTGACAAAAAAAGTAACAGTAGTAATCATTCCCTTGAAGGTTCTGCTGAGTAGTGCTTACAACAGTGCTGCTGTATTTTTATCAAGATCAGTTTATGAAGCTCTGAAGTTCATACTGCAGGACTTGGTGGGGTTTCTTCAGTCTAGAACAAAAAAGAAACCAGCACACTGAACTAGCAGAATTGAAACCTTGATATTTTAGGCATGATTAATAGTGAGAAAACTTGATCTTGTATGATACCTCTTAATGATCTACATGAAAGATGTTAGGGTAGTGTGGTTCCTTTCTCTATTAGTTTGCTATAAATGCCATGAAGGAGGTTCTTTAAGAAGGGAAAAGTGACAAATTAATAGGGAAGCTTGTGACTATTTTAGCATATAAACTTTTAAAAAAGAAACTTGAAATATAGTTGTGAGACTACGATAGGTATGTGGGATGAATCCTTGCATAATATAAATAATTCCCTGTATTGTTTGCTTTGCAACCTTTTTATTTTGATAGGAGGCTTATTTTCTTTAATGTTTATATCCTTTGTTGCTGCCAGCTGGCTGACAATTCCTTGCGGTAGCTGTTACTTAATAGTTTTCCCAGGAACTTATTTTACTTGCATCTTAATGGTAAATGTTACTTTTTAGTGAGATATGACTAATTGATGAAATAATAAAATTTTTGTTTTCCTGGTGTTTAAACAGTGTATATGAAATGTTTTTAAGTTTTCATCCAATTCCTGAAATCAGTAGCTGACAGATGTTTGTTGTTGTTTTTTAATCTATTTGAATGTATGTGGAACCCTGTAGATTGCATGATGCTAGTTAATTTACTTTTTTTTTTTCCCAATGTATCTCTCTAGGATAATCTTTTCTTCCTGGGTCGTGACAGATTATTACCTGTTTGTATTCAATGGGACGACGAATTCACTTTGTGGTCGACCCTCAGGGTTGGTGCTGCATGGGCCTGATTATCTTTGTCTGGCTGTACAATACAATCTTCATTCCAAAAGTGATCCTTTTTCCTCACTATGAAGAGGGACATATTTCATTTGTGGCAATTTTGTGTAAGTCAGTTTAACTTAGTCCTTTTTTATACTAGTAAAGATAGTATCTTTGGACAGGAGTTAACATGAATGAGAAAGGTCAGAAAATAAAGAATAAAGTGAAGGATAAAGAGGAAGGATAAGATAAAGGAGATAAGGGATAGGAGTACTGGGATGCGTCCTACATTTTTGTGTTCTGAGAAGCTTACCATTCATTTCAAAGGTGGTGTGGTAAAACTTGCTTGTAGGGAAACTGAGGAAAAGCATTAATATGTCTTTCAGTTCCCGTAGCTAGAACCTGTTGACATAATTTCAGACCCACAACTCTTAATGCTTGTCAGAATTTGGGATGATAGTACTGATGGTTGACAAACTGGGTGTTATTAGTTTCATTGTACATCCCTGGATAAGTCAGCTGATATGAGTTATGCTCATAGATTTATAGCTGAAACCAGTTTTAAAGTGAAGGTGGATCATTTGGAATGTCCTTTCACATAGAGGCTTTGAGGTATAGAATGACTGGTGCTTGTTTGATAAGACGGGGAGAAACTTCTTAAATACAGTAGTAAAGTCATAGTGGCATCCTGCTGGTCCTATCAAAACAATGTTCACTGCTACCTTTTCCTGTCTCTTTTTCAGGCTGGGGAACACTTAATATTGTAGACTGTATAGTACCAGAAATATATCTGGAATTGAATGAGTAGACTGAGTAATTTCCAACTCAGTGCTGAGGCATCTATATTTTTGATGCACTGTATAACATATTTTGTACACCTGAAAAAGACTAAAAAATGCTTATTTATTTTTTCAGGTTATTACTTCTGCTCATTGTTTTGTATAGCTTCGTTACTAAGAGCCTCAGTAGCTGATCCAGGAAAGCTACCTGAAAACCCAAAGATTCCAATTACAGGTACATCCATTTGTTTCTGTATAATTGAATAAAAGTTATTTTAATGTCCTGAAAATAACCAGGAATCAATTTTATTTTGTGAGATTTGATGAAAACGATGAACTGTCTCTGCTGGAGTCTGTATTGTTTAAGAAATTAAAATTGGTATGTCACTGTCTTTAACCTGTAAATTTCTAGCACTTTCCCTTGTGTAGACTCAAAACTTCTTTTTCAAAACTTATATTCCTTCAGAAGTTTAGTTATGTAGGAACTTCTGCTAGGAAATTTTTCTATGGGAAGAATTTTTTTGCATTCGAGTCTTTCAAACATACTGCATATACTTCTAACTTGATAATATTTAATTAAAAGTATTTAGAGATGGTTACTCATTACAATTCTACAGCTTTTTTCTAGATTTATAAGATGTTGAAAAGGGTGGTAAAAGATACTCTTATGCTGGATTTTACCTGTGCATTTTTTACACAATTTTTTCAGTGTGTTATGTTTGTATTGGCTGTTAACCAAACAAATGTGATACTAATTACAATGCATTGCTATGAAGTAGCAATTCCCATATGGTGTCCAGTGCTCCAGAAATTGGAGGAAATTTGAGACCTTAGTAATTCTCCACAGAAAAAAACAATATTTTTTTTTAACCATTTGATGCTATTAAGGTGCTTGTCTAATGCATAGAGCTTTTACATAGCAGTTTAGAACGATACAGGGCTATTAAACAGCATGAGCATTATCACATTAAGGGAAAATACTTTTTGAATGCAGAAAATTTATCAAATGCAGTGAGGGGTGAATATTTCAGTCTTGTCTCGCAATGTGATGCCAGGAATAACGTTTTGCTCTCTTGTCCTGATGTTAGTGAGAATCTAGGATGATGTGTTTGGAAACATCATCTGTTTAGCCTCAGCGCTGATGTTACTATGTGCACAAACTGAATAGCAGATAGTAGGAAGGGATGTATCTCTCTGCATTTCAGATGTGAAACACTGATTGCAGAAAATCTCATGTCAGTGTTCTTTCTGTTCCTGGTAACTGAGTCTTCGATCCAGTAAAATGAAAGGTGGCTCAGACTTGGGTTCTGCAGTCAGAGTTCTTGCTGCAGGAAGAACAACATGGATTCTGCAGTCTGAGCTGGAGAATGAAGGCACTTAGTACAGTTACAATTATGTTTATGACTTAATGTTAATGTACCTGCAAAATAGCAGGGACCAGTACAAATTCTCTTGGTGTACAAATGCTTCTTTTTCTTTTAAGGAATCCCTTTAAATAGCTCTTGAACCTTTTCATTCTCCATTCATTTCATACAGCAATGATACTTTATATATACTTCTGAAGATGGAACACTTAGGCTTGACTGTGATATTGATAATATGATTTGGTGTGTGCTAGATCAGGGTTTTTGTACTTTCTAAAGTAGCGCTTCAGTTCTCTAATATTCTCTAGGTTGACAGAAAGATACGTTTTTTCCATGGTATAAATTGTATTAAAAAATCAGGTTGGGGTGTTTCTGAACTCTGCTAGTAGCTACCCTATTAGGGAGTGACACCTCTGTGACACTGGATTTATGGGAACAGATTGTAAATCAGTTTCCATCTGGCATTATTACTAGTTTAATGATCTCAGATATTGGGCTTTTTTACTTCCAGTGTCCAAATGTTGTTTTGCAGCAAGAAAGACAAGATGAGAACTGCCTGCAGGTGGCTCAGAAGTGCTAATTTTAACTTTATTTTGATTACAAAGGGACAGTGCTTTACTGTATAACATTTCAGAATGCCCTACTGTAAAAATGAAACTTATTTTTTTAAAAAAAATTTCTGTGTCAAAGAATGTCTATTTCAGTAGAAACAACCAGACAAAGTATTTAAGATTTTCAGTCATGCACCTGTTTTCCTTACAAACAGAATACATATGCTTTTGTGAATGGAAGTGTTACAGTGTTAGTGTGAGTTTTTTGCATGTGAAGATGAACTTTCTGAATATATAATTTGAATTCTCATTTTCAAAGGCTTCCTCTAATTTGGGCGGTGCAATTTGAGATAAATAATAGCTAAACTGAGCAAAAACAGTTCCTGGTAGTTTCACCTACTCGGTATCTCTGGAGATCAGCTTAAAGAGTCTCACATTGGGCATCCAAAAATAGTGTATATTTTAAAATACAAGCCTATCCTTTATCTGTTCTTTGATTGCCTTATGTATAAAATTCCATGTTGTGAGATGCATGCCTTAAGATGCTTTGAGGTGGAAGATGCTCCTGGAGTGTTCATTGAGTATTTTATTTTAGTTAGCTAGCTTTGACAAATTTGAGTAGCAGTATTTCTTCAGGAGGTTTTGGATTGGCAGGGGGATTGTACAATGGTTCTGTCTGTCAGATGCGTTTTTTCATGGTAGTCACGTAAGAAAATAATTGAATTGTCTTCCTTGTTTGAGTGACAGCTTTTGTGCTGTGGTAGTTACTCCTTAGAGATATATAGGAGGAGAGAGGATTTTCAAGAAGAAAGCTGGCACAGAGTGGCAGGAATATCTTCCAGTTTATTTAAGGTGACAGTGGAAAAAAGTTTTTTAAATGCTGCCCACTCTTGTCAGGTCATAGTAAGTTTTTTTAAAATCTTTGAATCACTAGCATATAGATTTGTCATAAGCATGCTGGACTGTGTTTAAATCTTTTTAAGATGTCTTTACATTTTCTCTTAGAACGAGAATATTGGGAATTATGTAACAAGTGCAATATGATGAGACCAAAGCGTTCACACCATTGCAGTCGTTGCGGACATTGCGTGAGGAGGATGGATCACCACTGTCCGTGGTAAGACCAGGACATTTGTTCTAACAATCTACTGTTGTTTGAGTGAATAATTTCAAAATTCATGGTCTTGACTATTGCTAATTTGTCATATTTCTTTCTCAGTAGTGCTTAGTCATTAGGCATTTAGAGCAAGGAAAGAAAGTTTTGAGACTTTCTTATGTCTGCAAGTAAAACTGGCAGTAAGAATTATTGTAGTGTAACATTTTATCATTGTCAAATTGTTACATGCCATTTAGTTTTGGAAGATTGATGTATTTTGTTTAAGGAATTAGAATTTTTACTCCTAAAACTGATCTCAGCATAATTAGCACGTTGCAGATTTATTTTATTTGTTCCAATTTAGTTTCTGATGCTGGAAAAAGTATTTTTATAGGAAACTAAACAATACTTATGTTTCTTGGATTAAATAAACCTTTAAATTTCAGCATAAGAGGGGATGCTCTTTATAATAATAAAAAGAGATCATGGTTTAAGACAGTTTTTGGTTTTTAGTTTATGGATTGGCCATTCTGATTAGAAAATGTTATTGATTTGTCAAAGCCTCTCTGATTTTGTAGTGAAATTGCTTATTTTGGTGTTTCCTAACTAGTTTCAGTCTGGCTAAAATTTTCTATTTAAACTGATTGTAGCCTAAAATAAAAATAAACATTTCTGTCAGTAGTTCTGAAATATCATATCCAGCAAGATGTCAATGATGAACTGCAAAGGACAGAGGTGACATCAGGATCCTCCTATTTTGATTTAGCCGTTTTTCAAGCTACCCTTTTTGTCAATTGCTACTTCAGAAAATAGTGCCAGTGTAGTGCTTTTGTCATTATGGCTTAGCTTGTTACTGATGTCTGTGCCAATGCTTGTGTGAAATTGCACCCTGACCATTTTTGCATCAATGTAATTTCTGTGAAGCGGACTAGACCTAGATTTCAAAAATTTTGCATCTCGTACTTGATATTTCTAGAATCCTTGTGATTCCTTTACTAGTATATGTTGGAGTATGCAGAAAGCTTCTGAACAGAGATACCTGTTCTGTCTTCTGTGTCTTAGGCTTCTTCCTAAGTCATACTTATTTGTCATTGAGGTACCCTGTGATCACATTTATTTCAAACCATTCATTTGCATTTCTGGTTTTTGGACTCTACATAGTTCACAACCAGTGAAATCTGTTGAGTAGCAGAAGATAGTACATATTACTATGAAATTTTGCAGACTTTTAAAAAATAATTTTGTTACTAGAGTATTACTTAAAATTGTAGTAGTATCTCCGCTCCACAGTAACTGTCATCTCTAATGTACGGACTGTCTCTTTGACTAAGAATGGAGTGATTAGTCAGTAGTTCTTATGTTTACTCCATAAATAATCATAACTTCTCTTATTCACAATATCATAATTACAGTGTTAAAGTCTTTATATTTCTGTCCTTATGTACACACTTTGTTTCTCTGCAGGATTAATAATTGTGTTGGTGAAGACAATCATTGGCTGTTTTTACAGCTTTGTTTCTACACTCAGATCCTTAGCTTGTATACACTGATACTTGATTTCTGCCATTACTACTACTTTTTGCCTGTGAAAAAAGAAAACTGGGTAAGAATCTTTTCTCTATGAATTGTCTAAATAGGCAGTACAGCAATGTAATTTATTTTTGTGTCTAGTTACTGCATGTTTCTTCTTGCTCATTTGTTGGTAGTGAAAAGAGTTCTTCTAGATGTATGCTATTGAGAAAGCAAACTGATTTATGGTAAGTAACAAAGTATCATTCTAAAAGGGTATATGATTTGTATGTCTTAAAAATACAACATTAGTTTTCTTAGGAATCTAGGAAAGCAGGACAGAAACAGCTTCCTTTAGAAGTGATTAGTAAATACTGGGAAGAAGCAATGTAACTACTTTAGGAGTATTTAAATTTATTTTTTCTTTCTCTGGTGTAGATTTATTCAGGGTATATATATACCCTAAGTCCCTATTTAAAAATGCTGACATTACCAGAAAAAATGAGAAAAGAACATCCGATCATTCTTAAAGGAGAAAAATGTACATGGGTTTTGAAGCATTATCTTATGTTGCTTTGGAAAGGTCATATGGGTTAAGGGAGAATTAAGCTCAATTTGTTTTACTTAGACTCTGTTCCTTTATCATATTTCAACATCATGTCATCAGCAAAAAGCAGTTGAACATGCAAACAGAGAAAATGGACTTAAGAATTGGAGCAGAGTGAAAAATTATGGAATTTCTCATTATGGAATTGAAGTTGAAAAATCTGTGTTTGGTGCTCATTTATGTCAGTTATCTGTAATGTTCAGAATATTCAAGAGGTTTACTTGAAAGCTGATGAATGCTTGAAAGTACTACAGCAGCAAAGCTGATATTTTTTCTTTAAAATGTTACGAGATTTTGCTTATAAAGAAACTTAAAACTTCTACCCAAAATCTGAAATGGCCTTTGTATTTTTACTAGATTATAACAAATACAAGCACACTAAAGAGAAAAACCTAGAAAACAAGCTTAAAACATATTCAAAATTAGATAACATTTCAGATGTCCTAAGTGAAGAGACTAGGACCATCCCAGAAACTTGTAATGTACTCTACATTTTGTTGAGATTTTTTCAAAGTACTGAAGTGCTACAGATTTTTTTTATTGTATGTTGATGTGATGTCCCAGCATACTCTCTACTGGTGACATCACACACATCTTTCAAGGCAGCTTGAAACTGGCCTTTGGTTATGGGTAAGGCAAGTCCCATTTTCCATTTTGTTCAACAACTTCAGTTTATTGCGTTATTTTGTATCCTAAGTGGTATAAAATAAGAATATTAAACTTCCTGAAAAATTATTCTTCTGGAAAAGAACAGGGCATAGCCTTCCAAGCTTCTATTTGTTCCAATGTCAGTCTGAAGTGGATGTGATGTTCCCTAGAAAGTGTATGTGAAGATGATGTGTCAAAAGAGAGCTGAAAATGTGGGAAGACTGTATGTACTCCTTCGATTATCCAGAACTGATAAAAGTATTATATTCAAGTTGGTAGATGCCAAGTTCTTATCATATGGAATGTACCGAAGCTGAGGATTTTTGCAAATCTCTCAACATAAATTCTCTTCTAAAGGAGTTTCATTTAATTTTTTTTTAATCTATAGAAATATTTCCATGTAAATGGTTTAAGGGACTCCAGAAATATGGAAAAGCGAAGAATTTGCTGTCTACTTGGAGCATCTTTCCATAGACACTGTCCTGTAAACAGAGACAGACCTGTACAATGCTTCTCTTAAAATGGAGTACTCACATTTTTCAGTTTGTTTCCAGTTTGTTGCAGATGGGCTTTTCATATTTACCTTACAGGAATTGTGAGATTTGAGGGAGCTATCTTGATTTGTTGTAGCTGCCTTCAAATAAAAGGGACATGAAATTGCAGTCTTTCTCTATTAGTGGAGAAATTTGTCATCTAAGAAAAATTTCGTATGGACGTTACATTTTAGAGTTTTGGAAAGTTAATATTTTTGAAAGATCACTAAGTGTAAATGTCTTTGCTTCTAGTTTTAGTAGCTTTGTAAAATTATTTTTCATTTATGAACTAAGTTAACCTACTACATTTCTTGACAGAGTAATCTTATACTTTCTGTATTCTGAAGGCTTCCCGTACACAGGGTTTGCAGGTTTTGAGTGCAAGCGCTTCTCTGTGATGTTGATCGGAATATTGGATTGGGTATTGCAGTGCTTCTAGAAGGAGCATTGTTTTCCAAAGATAAAGTCTTTGTATTAAATGTGTTGGCGGTGCTTCTCTAATAGTGTAATTTAATGGTAGAATATTTCCTTTTTATTGTGAGAGTCCCTTGAATGCTCTTAGTTTAAGTTAGTAAGTACATTGTGTTTAAATAACGAACACAAGTTCTGTTTGTTAGGGAGCCAAAGTATTTGCTTGGAGATGGTCTGTACAAGAGAGGAAAAGGGAAATTATGTTTACTTCAGACAGTTTACAACCTCTGAAGGGGTAATAATGGTTATTAATAATAACAGTTGAAAAATGAATATGTATAAAACTTTGGTCTTGATGGTTTAACAAAGTTAACTTTAAGTCTTTCAGAGAGAGGCCTACTTTTAATATCTACCCTTTAGAAGATGTGGCAGGTTAGCAAGCAGAATATTAATACATGTGCAATAATTGTTTTAACCCAGTTTAATGTAGTTGCCTGAAGAGTGGATCAGGTTCGCTTGTTTGGCTGCCTGAATTTACACAAAGACATGGAAGAAATTGAGTACTTTGGTCTATTTTGTTTAGTTTTGTTTTCTTTTAGCTGTGGGGTTTTTTGGCTTTATCAGTTTGCGTATGTGGACACTTCAAATGACACTTTTGAAAAACTGGATCACTGTTACAGTATGTAACATTCTGTCCCCCAGAGAGATAAATATGTTTACACTGTATAGAAAAACTTAGTAGACACAGCAGGTCTGGTCTGTTTAGACCTTTGTTAACTCTAGTATTACACTGAACAGTATTTAGCTTTCTCAATTTTTTTAGCTGCAGGATTGGGGGACACACAGTGAAGTACAGAAAGTTAATAATTTATTTGGATATCTTGTCAATGTATCTACCTGGAAGAGGACATCAGAGCCCCATTAAACTGATTTTTTTGAGTATTGCAAAGGATATGACGCCATATAACATTGTGCCACGAAATAATTTGTCAGAATTACATAATTTTGATATCAAATGAACAGGACCAATGGGAAGATTTGCTTACTATTGGTTAGGGTTTTGGGCAAGCATCCTGCAGGATTCTTTTAGTCTTTGTAGATTAATTGAAGCTGAAGTACCACAGCATTCCAGAGACCGTGGTACCTTCTGCCTTTTATGGAAGTACTGTTCTTTGTCAAAATTTTGGCTGTAACCAAGAGCTTACATTTTCTGAATTGACAGGGACTAGTGTTAAGCACAGATTCAAAAAACTGGATATTTTTTTTCTAAACAGCCATCAGTAATTAGCTTACTTCCTGCTCATTAAAATACTTTTGAATTTTTTGGTGGTGTGCCTTCATCTTAATTTTTATTCTTTGGATATAAAATAGTACAGAACACAGAAGCTGTAGAATTAAAATTGCTTTTAATGCTGTTGTGAAATAATCATTTTTTCACAGTCCTGATTAATGCATTATGAAGATATGATCACTGTATGCATGTTAATATTTCCTTCTGAATGAAAACTTGTGTTTTTATTTTTGAAGAGTTAAGTAAGAAAAACCCAACATTTTTAGTTCAGTATACTAAGGTAAAGGTGATCGCTTTAAGGCTGTTGGAGGAAGCCATTTCCATAAAGATACAATCTTTCAGCTTCAAGTCTTATAGCAGAAAATTGCTTCATAGTATTCTTGGCTCCTGTAATCTGTACACTGTTAGAAAGATGGATTGTGGTTATTGCCCCGGTTGTCCAGCAGGAGGAGTACCATTACTACTAGAAATTAAGGAAATGGTAAATAAATTTTCTATGTGAGATCCGAGCAGAAGAAAAATCTATAATTTGAATAAAACAGCATATGAGTTCCTCTGCAAGCTTTGATGATTTTCAGAGGCTGAGACTGGAGCATTCTTAATTTTGCATCTTAATTAAATAACATCAAGGTCAGGAAGTTGGATCCTTTAGGAAGTATTCAATCTTGGGGACAGTGAGATGAGAAGAATAAATATTACTCTTGTCATGACTACATAGTTGCTCTCTACATGGCTGTGGTGGCACAGATTCTAGACACAGAATGCCAAGTAGAATCAAAAAGAAATGTTTTGGCAGTATATTTTATGTGATTCATAGAAGGCTTTTAATCTTTTCAGCGAAAGTTTTGCCGATAAATTTTGTTTGCTAGAGATGTTGCTGTAGTAGAATGATTGTCATAGGAAAAAACACTGATATGTAAAACTCTAAAACCTTTCACTCTAGTTTACTTTTATTTCGTTCTCAGTTTTGCAGTTATCCATTGTATATTATGAAAATACTGTTACTTAATTAATTTTTTAAGTATTCTGAACTATATGGGTAGAGAAGGAAGGAAACATAATGGAGGAAGCATTGTGGGAATACCAGCCTGCTCCATCTGGGACTTTAGCTTTCTGAATTCCAGACAAAAGGTGTTGGTAAATATTCATCAGACTTTATGAGGAGATTATTTACAGTAATATTTATTTCAATAATATGTATTAACTAATATTATTTAAAATCTGGAAATATGTATAATCCAGTGTCCGTTTATATTGTAAAGAGAATCTACAGGAAACCTTTTTTCTTACGGTCACAAAATGACCTACAAGGATGCGTGAGTTTAAAAAAAAATAAAATACATCAAAATTTTCCTTTTCAGGGTTATGCAAAACCAACCTGACCTTGCTCTCCTCCCATACAATTGTAAGGACAGTATATGAATAATGAATTAAGTTTGGGAAGTAAATACATGGTCTGGAAAAAGAAAAAAAAAAACCAAAAACAACAAGTATATATATATATATGTAGGAACAACTGAGAGGATAACATTTTTTAAAAACTTAATATACTGATATTGTCATTTTATGTGAAAATTGTATAGCCTTTTCTTAAATTCTGTTCTAGTCTGAAATTATTCCAGAATTATTGCTTTGGCTTGAACTCTGTGTAGACAATCATTTTTGGAATCAGAGAGCTGTTTCCATTTTCACTTGAAATCAGTTATGAATCAGACTGGAAAATTACTCATTTAGTAGAATTGAAGTAGTCCTGGATCAAAAGGTGCTTTACATAAACATCAGTTGTTATTAATAATAAATATCTCTACAAAAGAGCTTATTAGAATGCAGCTTGTGTTCTGTGAAATAATTGCCCCCTTTTTTTTTTTTAACGTGAGTGAATTTTCTCCCTTGTCTATCTCCTTCCTCTTTCTTACTGCAAAACCTCTGGTCTGGATTTTTTTTTTAAATTTATTTATTTTACAGTCTGGCTTTGTTCTGTATTCTGCACTGGTTTTGTGCCAAGTTGATAGACTGACTTCCTCATGAGACTGAGACAGACATCCTGGGCATTTACAACTAAAAATATACAAGCTTGTGTTACCATGAGGCATCCCTTCCCCGAGAGAAGGATCAAGTATCTTAATATATTTTGTCAGTATATTAATTTCTGTGTAGGTAATATTTCAGCAAAGAACCAAGATTGAATAAATGAATCTTAGATTGTAAATTAAAATTTGAGAAAGTTGTTTTTCACTTCGTCTCTTCTGGAACAGACGATAGTCCCGTGTTGGTCCTGCTGAAAGCTCTTTTTTAAAGGAATGCTGTAAACCCTTGAAAATGACAACCCAATACTGCAAATGACAGGGACCCACTAAATGTTTTTATGTTTTTGTTGCTGTTTTTGTTAGCAAGATAGAAGGGAAGTTGAATTTGTAAGCAGTCATCATATCATTGATTATGATCATTGGCTTTTGACTGCTGTCCTTTATGATAGCATAAAGCTATAATAGCTCTTTTCCTAGTCAGTGGTAGCCTTCATTGCAGGGATCATCCATAACAGTTGATGCTCACAAATGAAGACATGGCATATGTTCTGCCGTGGGGTTGAGGAAGACTTGTGTGAATTTGTCGTGGAGACTGGCTTTCTGTGGAATGTTTTAGTATTGCCTGTTAAGATAAAGATGCCAGATCGCATGGTTTGTAATCCATTCCTCAACTTAATCCTACAGACCTACACTTTGTTTCTTATTTTGTGACATGTTTCTATTGTATACATCTGTCAATTTTTGTAAGCTGCCAAGAATCCTTGCAGTTTGATTGGATAGCTAAAAGTAGTGGCTAAAGGGAACTCAAAAGCCTTTAGAACAGTCAACAGCCTGGGCGAAGGGCATGTCTGAACTGGGCAGGAAATGCTGGCTAGAAAAACGACGACATCAACCTGTGTGAACTGAAGTTTTGACAAAGCAGTCAGGCTGTGATGTTGACAAAAAGGAGAGGAGAAGTGAGCTATCAGAAGGGCAGCTCTCACATTGTTAAAAGTGTGCATTTAACGTCTGTGCTGAGGCTACAAGTGTCAGCCTGGCCCAATGTGGAAAAAAACTGCTATGGGATAAAACCCTATTGTGCCATGAGAGAGTGTTCACGCGTCGGTGATGTTAACTTAGCGTGTGTATGCATTGTGGCTCAATCTGTGTAGTTCCTTCTCTCAGCACAGAGAGTGTGATTTTGGAGGTTGAGGGGCAGGCTGTCTCAGTACTCCCCATTCACTGAGACTGGCAAGTCCTAAATGGTGTATGAACATGAGGATCTGTTCAAAATACATTGAAAGAGGCATTAGCTTTATAATTATTGGCTGGTCTTGGGGGTTGATTTATCATAGCTTTGATTTGTTTTCTTAGCTGGCAGAAATAGAATTTCACAGGAACATTTTGGTTGGAAGAGACCATTGAGATCCATCGACACGGATCATCAAGTCCAACCATACCCTAACTCTAGCACTAAACCATGTCCCTAAGAACCTCATCTAAATGCCTTTTAAACACCTCCAGGGATGGTGACTCCACCACTTCCCTGGGCAGCCAGTTCCAATGCCTGACAACCCTTTCCAGGAAGAATCTTTTCCTAATATCCAATCTGAACCTCCCCTGGCACAACTTGAGGCCATTTCCTCTCGTCCTATCACTTGCTACTTGGGAGAAGAGACCAACATCCTCAATGCTACAACCTCCTTTCAGGTAGTTGTAGACAGCAATAAAGTCTTCCCTCAGCCTCCTTTTCTCCAGGCTAAATGACCCCAGTTCCCTCAGCCGCTCTTCATCAGACTTGTGCTCCAGGCCCCTCACCAGCTTCGTTGCCCTCCTCTGCACTCTCTCCAGCACCTCAATGTCTTTCTTATAATGAGGGGCCCAAAACTGAACACAGGATTCAAGGTGGGGCCTCACCAGCACTGAGTACAGTGGCACACTCACTTGTCTAGTCCTGCTGGCCACACTCTTCCTGATAGAAGCCAGGATGCTGTTGGCCTTTTTGGCCACCTGGGCATACTGCTGGCTTATATTCAGCCAGATGTCGCTCAACACCTCCAGGTCCTTTTCCTCCAGGCAGCTTTCCAGCCACTCTTCCCTGAGCCTGTAGCACTGCCTGGGGTTGTTGTGACCCAAGTGCAATGTTTTTGTCAATTCTGAGAAGGAATAATAAAAACAAATTGGGTTGAGCTTTTATGTAAAGACGCAACATCCTCAATGTATCATCATTGCCATTATTATTGTTACTGTGATGTAAATGAAATTTTTTTACTGATTTTTTTTTTTCTATTATCATGGAGTCACATGTTCCTACTTCAATGCAGAATTGTGAAAGCTCTGTTATTAAGATCTGATTACCAGAAGATTATATTCCTGCATGTCCTTTGGTTTTCTATAGAAAAGTGCTGTTCTGTATGTACAGATTGCTAGGTGGGTGCCCAGTATTGATGTCCAGGCCATCATTGCCTCAGAGACTTTGATTCCCCTAGGGTTGTGTAATGGCTGGAGAAAGCATTGGGGATATCACCTCTTCTCACTAGTAATTCAGCCAGCCCCAGTCTTTTGCAGTAGATGCTTTCATTTTTGAGGAAGGAAGGGAGGAAAAAGGGAAGCAGGGAGGAAAGGAGGTAGGGAAGGAGTAGTATTCCTGGGTCTTCACTTCAATATGAAAGGTCTCTCCTTTTCTGTACCTCTAGTTTTAACATGAGTTAGAAGTGCCAAGTGCAAAATGCAACCTGCTTTATTTACACTAGGATTTTCTGTTGTCATGTGTTGAATGATGTCTCTTTTTCCTGCTGAACATTATGCGCAAGAGAAGGAACTCTTTTAATTAGAGTGTTGGGAGAATGCTCAGAGCTGTGTTATAAACCTTTTTTAATGAGAGAGTCTGATGCTAAATCCACAATGTGACTTCACTGTTGGCAATCTTACATTTCACTGTTTTCTGTTAATTTTAGTTTGGCTACACTAAAACATTTCTGATAAAACAACATATGTATGAAGAGAAAATATTTTATGGCTAATAGAACTTGTGCCTTACCTTGCTTTTCTTTAAAGCTTTGGTGGGCTTGTGGAAAGGTTACTATGAATGCTTTTATTTTGAGTTGATTTAACTTTGAATTAACTTGTTAACTAAGTAAGAAGGGTTAAAATGTGGAAACAAAACATATATTTTCTATAGCAGCAAGAAAGGCCAATACTAACAAGAGCTGGCTTACCAGTTCAGAAAAGACTGCTGGGATTTGCTTTTTGTTTTAGGTGGTTAACTAGTGATTTTTGCTTGTTCATTAAGTATCGACTTTCTTCACGGCTTTAGGAGCCAGTATAAACTTTTTTCCTGGGCTTATATTTTGGACTTTCATGGAAATCATTTAAATCTAAAATTAGACTTCTTTATTAAATATAATTTGCTTTGCAGTATTCCTGAATTTAAGAATTCCTCTTCCTTAAGTCCTACTGGTTGAATGTAAAGAAGCAGCGTGGTGTTTTGGTGGTTTGGTTTTGGTTGTGTGTATGTGTGTGTGTGGTTTGTTTGTTTGTTTTGTGTGTGTTGGGTTTTTTTGTTTGTTTTTTTTTGTCATTCAGTTCACTTTTCTGTTCTGGTTGTGATTTAAAGTTCACTTGAAAGGTTTTAATAGTTTCCTGTTGTCATCTGGCTTCTCTAAGTGAAAAAGCAGATGTGTACATTCAAAAGACATCCTTGAGAACATAATCGTAACTTATTTATAAGAAATTGGATGAGCTAACTCATTATCAAAGGGTAGGATGGGGTGTGAACTTGCAGTGCATCTATGGTAACCGCTGTGTACAAATGTTTTCCTGTGATAAAAATAAGGTGGTTTATCCTTTGAAAAAGATGTATAAAACTCTCTTAAGCTTTTCATATTTTCTGCTAGGTGATATCAGGCTTTACAGAGCAGCTGATACAGTAAATTCATAGTCTCCTGTACCCTGAGGCAACTTGGTTGTGCACCTGTTTCCAAAGTTACAATAATCCATTTAAGCTCAAAATTAAAAATATGAAGATAAGTTTGTGTTGGATAAAGGACAACATTACAGTGAGACCAATCCAATACAGATACTTCGATTTTGATCAGGAGTCAAGCTGGGAATGTTTTTATTTTTATTACAAAAGAGGTGATGTTAAAATTAAATTTGCTGTGGCTGGGAGCTGAGATATAGGAGTCGTATAAATCAGACTGTTTAACAGGATGGTTTTCTTATGTTATGGAGCTTGTGTGTAGCAGTCTGGCACAGTTTGAGATGGAAGATTCAAAAATAACCTATTTGAGCTCGATGTATTCCCAAACCTTAAATACCTGAATGAGGATTTTTAACATTCTGTCAAAAATCCCCAACTGTTTACATGTATAAATAAAAGGTTATTCGTTTATAATTTTAGCGTATAAATGATTTGCATTGTAGCTCAAAAATCCACTATTTGCCTTTAGCTGTAAGTCTTCAGGAACAGCTCTTATCTAGTATTTCCATTCGATTCAAATACTTGAATTAATTTGTAAGTGCTAAAGTCTCTTCTTTCTGTGTTGTTCTAGGATGTTTTTGTATTTAGACATGAACTTGCTCTCCTAAGAATATCTGCCTTCATGGGTCTAATAATATTAGGTGGAATAAGTGGACTCTTTTACACTCAGCTAATGGGTATTTTCACTGTAAGTATCTAATTTTAGAAGTATATATTAGTTTTATTTTGAATAAAATTGATAAAAGCAGATTGCATTTAAGGGAAGAATAAGAAATGCACTATGAGGCATCTATATGGTATGTGCTTTGTCAAAACTCTTGTCTCCATGGAAGTCTCCAATAAGCCTTCTAAAAAACAAGTGTCTAATAATTCATCTATCAAGGCAGTTTCCTGATTTGTATTAGTAAAATAAAGCCATACATTGTTCTGGAATTGTGCAGTGTACAAAGTATGTATTTGTGGGTTTTGATTTTTGTTTTCGTTTTAAACTCTTCTGTGCCCTGGTCTCAATTATACTTTGTGACAGTGAGGCCCACCGATAAATCATACTTTCTGAGAACACAGACTTTTTGTAAAGTATTTTAATAAATATGCTTGCATTCATATATCTCAGTTACTAAACTGTGGAATGGGATTATGTGCAATTTACAGTCCAAATGCATATTCTGTATTTAAAGGTACAGAAAAAAAAACCTCTGCATGGAAAGATTTTCCAGTTAAATGAATTTGGTAATGTAATAAATATCTACAAGAAACCAGCTTTGGTTGCTCTAACTTCCTGTTCTGGACATTAGAAGTTAATAACTTCCAGTGAATTCTTTAAAGTTATATTGAGAATCCATAGAAGCATTCAAAGTACTGCAGTGTTGAACAGAAAGGGTATGTTAGTTGGATCTGTATATGTCTGAAAGGGTGTGTGATCTGGCCTTTCAAAATGTGTGTTTAAATACAAAATGACAGCATCTTTGTGACTACCACTGGCTGAGGTCTGTCTGAGATTTCATTTTAGAATTAGAAGGGTTTACACAGTATTAATGTTTGTAGATGCATAATGGAAAAACCTCCTAACTGTATTATGCAATTCCTTTGTATTGAATAAAGGACAAAAATTAGTGTATAGTTTTTACTTCTGTTAGATAAAGCAATAATATTGGCTATTGTTTTTATTGTATTACCTTTACATAAATTTAGTGCCTTCTGCTCTTTGTGTGGCTATGGCTATGCTGTGTATTATTTTTGCCATCCTCCAGCTGCTCTTCTATCAACCCCCAGGTCTACAGATGTAAGTTTCTGCCCCTTTACGATGTGCTTGATTTCTGTTCCAGCATCTTGCTGACAGGTTCTCACCTCCCTGTTTAAATACTGGCACACAGCCTTTGCATCTGTGTCCTCTAGAGTTGAGGTTTTTTTCTAATCTGATACTATGCCTTGCTGGGTATCTAGCTGAAGTGGTGCAGACATCTGAATTCTGCTCACCCTCACTCCCAGTAATGGGAGAGATGGAAACTCAGGAAGCATTAGAGTACAAATGCTGAAAGATGAATGTCATTTTAGTCTCTGTTAAATGGATATATGAGAAGGAACAAAAAGCCATGCAGTTGATACTACACTGAAATACAGAAATGATACATTCAGATACTATTGGTATACATGAAATAAAAACTCTCAGACTGAACCTGATTCTGTCAGATACACCTGAAACTCGGGATGTTTCTGTTCAGACACAGGCTACCAACTCTGCTGCCTCTGCAACAGGCATGAATTCCCAGTGTGTTTTTTCACCATTCTGAGCCTTAACACTGTCAGGCTGCCACCACCACTGCTAACTCTTATAAAGTGCTGTAAAGCTCCTTTATTCTATGTCATTTGTATAATATACTCTGAAGTACATCCCATTGCACTTATCGAGCTGGTCACTACCCTGGAACAGATGTAAGCTAATAGCATTTTCAGGTTCAGCCTCCTTTTATGTACTTGAATCATAATTCTGTGGATTGCTGAGCTGCAGTGTGCCTGGATACTCCCTTTTGTCCTCTTTGCCAAACTTTGTGAAACAAATACAACACAGTGATTGTGATAGAATCATAGAATGGTTTGCTTTGGAAGAGACCTTAAAGATCATCTAGTTCCACCCCCTCTACTATGAGCAGGGACACCTTCCAGATCAGGTTGCTCAAAGCCTCACCCAACCTGGCCTTGAACAGTTCCAGGGATGGGGCATCCACAGCTTCTCTGGGCAGCGTCTTCCAGTGCCTCGCCACCCTCATGGTGAATAATTTCTTGCTTATATCTAGTCTAAATCTGCCCTCTTTCAGTTTAAAGCCATCACCCCTTGTTCTGTCACTACATGCCCTTGTAAAAAGTCCCTCCCCAGCTTGTAGGCCCCCTTTAGGTACAAGAGGGCTGCTGTAAGGTCTCCCCAGAGCCTTCTCCAGGCTGAACAACCGCAAGTCACTTGGCCTGTCCTCACAGGACAGGTGCTCCAGCCCTCTGATAATCTCTGTGGCCCTCCTCTGAACTTCCTCCAACAGGTGCGTGTCCTTCTTATATTGAGGGTCTCAGAGCTGAGCACAGTACTCCAGGTGGTGTCTCACAAGAGCAGAGGGGGAGAATCACCTCCCTTGACCTGCTGGTCAGGCTTCTTTTGATGCAGCCCAGGATACAGTTGCCTTTCTGAGCTGTAAGTACACAATGCTGCATTGTGTTTGAGCTTTTCATCAATCAACACCCTCAAGTCCTTCTCAGGGTTATTCTCAATCCATTCTCTGCCCATCCTGTGTTTGTGCTTGGGGTTGCCCTTACTCATGTACAGGACCTTGCACTTGGCCGTATTGAGATCATGAGGTTCATACAGGCCTAGCTCTCAAGCCTGTCAAGGTAATTCCTTCCCTCCAGCGTATCAACTGTGCTACACAGCTTGGTGTTTTTGGCAAACTTGCTGAGGGTACAATCCATCCTACTGTCCATGTGGCCAATAAAAATGTTGATTGTGGACATGGATGGACTATGAGAGGCAGATTCTGGAAAGTACAGACCTTCTGCATTAGGGCCTCTCATTGCACCCTACCTTGCATCATATGGACAAGATTTTAGGTTTGAGATTGCTGGTTGGGATCGCTGTGGAAGTAGAAATCCATTACTGGGATCTCCAAAGCCTAATTCATTCACACCACGTGAATGGTATTGCATTGCCTCATTGAAGAACGTAGGTCATCTGATCCATCCCCCGCTCAAAGCATTTCCATATCAGCAGCACAATCATCTGCTTCCTTTTCATTCTTTTCTTCATGAGTATAGAATTGGATAGAATAAACAATACAGTCATTTTGAGGAAATCTGCTTGGGAACAACTAGTCAGAATTCGAACAAACAAAGCCAAATCTGTTTGGTGAGGTTGTGCTTAGTCTGCAAGTTGTGTCAGAAAATCTTTCTGTACAAATGGCTTTTGATTGTCAGCATTGTAGTGTGACGATTTACTTCCTCTGTAAGAAGTTACTAACAGCTTTGGCTAGCTGATGGAAAAGGCAGAGGAGAGGGCAGCAGGTGAGTGAGTAGTTTCTCTGCAGGCTTGCCAAAGACATGCCTGTCATGCATAGAATTGGGGAACAGAGAAGCTGGGTATACCCACCCACGGTGCTGAGCACACAGTGTGGAAGACATTCAAGTCCTTTAGAAGCTATGAACCGTGATCACTAAGAGGCAGCGATGTTCCTACTGTGTACTGTGCTGGAGTTACTGTTCAGCATTTAACCTTCCTGTGTAAACTAAGCAAATAGTATCTGAAATGAGCTCTATTTAAAATAATGAATGAATCATGAAATTAAGCTTAACTTAGTAGAAGGTACAGATCAGAAGTTATTTAACAGAAGAATACAATCATTGAATTGTAATAGTGCAGACTATTAATTTAAAAGAAACTCGAACACTTGAAGGCATGGATATGCACAGTTAAAGCATTCATGTTATATTAATTGCTCCATAGCTGTTCTTGAGAGCATTAATTTCAGTGTTTGCTGAAGCTGCCCAGAGACATGTGCAAGAGACGTGGACAAAAGCATCAGCCATGTGAAAAAGGTGAAGCAGGGCATCTCTTACTTGTGCTCGTACAAGAAAACAGATAGTAAATGCTTTCCTAGTTGGTACTCCATGCCTGTGTTTGCAGTTTAACATCAAGCCAAGATCAATTCCACAGCTTCTGGATAAAAGCTGTTTTTAAATAATAGGGACAATCAGCATTGCAGCTCCATGATCTAAACTTTGATACATACTGTTCCTAAATGACTCCAGTAAGTTTGGGTTTGTTTGAGTTTAACGTTACTTACCTTTATTTCAAATGCTGCCAAAATGGTATTTTTGGAAAGAAAAATAAACTCAAAGTTTATCAAACTTTGACCCTTTTATATTAATAGCGAAACTTCTTGATTCTCCATCAGGTAAGCTTGGTTGACTGTCATCATATAATTTTCCAGAAACCAAGCCAATAGCTTCTGTTTCATCTAAGTAATGTAAAGCTAAGGCTACCTTTTTTCCAGGAATGTTGGATGTGCATATTAAAAAAAATCCCCAGTCCTCAGTTTTTCAGTATCTTCTATGTAGACTGTATGTTCTCTGCTTACTGTCAGTCTCACAGAAGCAACTTCAGATAATGAGACCACAGAGTTGGTCATCCTCCTTTAGCATCATCAGTAATAAGGAACTAGGACCTGAAATGGCACCTTCATGCTTCAATGTTTATGGTTGATTTCCACAATCTGATGGCCCTGCTCAAATGTAAAATGATTGACATGCAGTATACATTGTGAAGTGTGATATGTAGCCCAGGTCAGAACACTTGTGCTGATTCTTCATATTTACAGCAGCTTATCCTTTTGCCACTGCAGCAAGATAGACAAGTTGAATGTATAGGATTAACCTGCATTAAGTTACATTTGTATATAGCATTTTTATAAGCAGAGTTGCTCTTTGCTAGAATTGGAGTGATGGCTTGACAAGCTGTAAGAATAAGCAGATTTTTTTTGTAGGATTTTGAGGGGAAATACTGGCATTTTTTCCTCTTTGATAAATTTTTTCAGAAGTCAAAAAATGTTGTCCAGCTGAACATGTAATGGAAAGCATATATCTGACAATCTCCAGCATGTTTTTCTGGAACAGGGCTGTAGCTAAAACAGGAAAGCAAAGCAGCACATTATGAACCGCAGTTGAAATATTCTGCTGTGTGTGTTGGCACTTTCCAGCATTCAGTGGTGTTGTGCAGTTGACGGATCTTCTGTGCCTGTCATTGCATAATGCTCATTGGTTATAAAAGTAGATCCATTATGTAAAAGTTCTTTACGAAAAAAACTTCATATAATCTGCTGTTATCCTGTTACATGTGTGTTCAACAGATGCTAAGATGCTTGGAAAAAATATGCTCTCTGGTAAAAATGAAAACTTTGTAACTTGTGCACTCAAATTTGGCTCTTGCACAGACAATGTTCTTAAGGCTGTACTGCTTGAGAAGGAGATGAATAGACCAAGTTACCTAACAGGCAGTAATTTCTCTGAGTACATTTACCACCTCTCTTGTTGTGGTATCACTGTTAGAGTATCATTAGTGCAAGACTATCCCTATCTCATCTGGAGGTCCAGGCAGCCAAAGAGCAAGGGAGGTGACTTCCTACAATGAGAGGAGAACAGCTGGTTGGCAAAAACTGTCCTTAGAGGAACTTTTGACATGAATTGTTCTGATGAAGAGGGGGGCAGCTGAGGTGGCCTCTGTATATGAGATTAGTGCTTTCTCCCTAGAAACTAGCATATGTGAGACACACTTCTAGCAGAAGGGGCACATGGCTCTTTTCATCCTCCTTCTTCAATTGCTTTCCCCAAGCTCTGTTTGCCTTTGCTGTCATCATTATCCTGAGTTTTAACACTTCTTCCAGCATGTACCTGAAATCCCTCTTGGGGAACTTCTATTTAGATACTTTGGAAATAGAGGTATCTAAATTCTCTCTAATTCAGAAGTCTCTGAAATAGGGAGAAATTTAAGATCCTAATTTAGGAACTCTATGATCCTCAGAAGTTGCTCTTAAAATCTCAGCATAACAATTATTGTTCTTATAATTTTAATGTTTCTAGAGAACTGGGTGGAAGAAATCAGTTTCACCCGTGAAGAGAGTGGTATCTGATGTAATTTCCAAAATGATCATGCATTTATATTGAAGGCCTGCATATCTTTCATTCTTGGTGCTTGCTTCTCCAGTCCGCTATTCCCTGTAATTGCTTGTAGAGCAAATTGGAATTTTATATTCCTGACCTGGAAATGAGGCTGTAATTCTTACATTCTCAGGCAGCATGATGTTTTTTAATGACACTGCTTGACAAGTAAAAACATGCTTAGCATAAAACTGTAAGTAAAACACAGAACAACAACAAAAAAGTTTTCTCAGTTGCACCCTAGAAAAACTAAATATTCTCCTACTGAGAATAACATCTTATTTATGTATGTATTTATTTATTTACTTATCTATCTATCTATCTGTCTATCTATCTTAAATTATTGGTAACCCTTACTTCAGACTACTTCTAACTGCTTGTACTCCTGCAAGCAATTATTCCTCTTTTGCCTCAACCTCTACAGGATAACAAGATAGCTCTAGTATAGACACTTTCAAACTCCATGAAGGTAGAAAGGTATTTATTTATATGGTGGCTTGTCGTAATAGTAAAAATACTACTTAGAGATAAATTATAAGTTTGCTTGAGATAGGTAGTTACAGTTTAGAAAGTTGTTGAATTTTGCACAAAAAAATCCTAAACATCTGCTTTCTTGTGCAACTACTGCCTATGCCTATTTATAACATTGTATTGCAATGGCACATGCAAAGTTTATCTAGAAAAGAATACTTTGCATTTAACATAGAAGAAGATCTTGAGGAGGACATATCTGCATTACTCAATTTTGTTTCCAATTACTTTTTTTCTGTAGTTATCCTCACATCAAATAATTTAATTGGAAGCTGAATAAAATGCCATCAAGAAACTTTCTTGTTTTCTCAAGACATATTTTCTTGACATGTGCTTTTTAAGAATTCCTCTTTCATGTGATATTTTTATATGTAGCAGGTGCTCATTTTCCTTAAAAATGCATACTAGCCTATTTATTCATTTATTCAGAGGAAAAGGCATAAATTCACCTAGGGAAAAAAAAAAAGGTATCAACTACAGATTGCTTCTGATTTATGATTGTAGGAGGTAAAGAGCTGCAGCTCAGACTCTTTTAAAAAGGTGGAACTGTCAGGATGTGTGTGTGTTTATTAGCATAAGACCAGCCCTGGCATTTGCATTTCTCTCACTTATCTTCCATTTTTGCTTTAAGAAAGTACTTCTGTATGTCTTTCACATCACTTCAACAGTAAAATGATGTTAAAAAACAGTTTTTCTGTTTATACAGTAGGATTCTGTCATTGATTGTGTTTGATTTCCAAGGCATTACTGTAGAACAAGTAATAAATAACATGGCATGCTTTTTTAAACAATGGGTTGTCTAATTATTTTTATATTTCTTCATATCTAGTGAGGTTTTAAATTGCACCAAGTGCTACTTAAGAAGTATTCAGTTTGCTGACCATTTTTAAGGCGGATACCTTTTTCATATGTGAGGTTTTCTTCCTCTCAAGATCTGTGCTTTATTTTGTTGGCTGCCACCTGTCTGAAGCAATCAGCCACTTCTTTCTCTTCCTCTCTACAAAAGGAAAATCCCATCTTCCCATGGATGGTGGAAGGTAACAGGATAATCAGTTCAGCAGTGATCCTCTGATGTCGTTGTGGGAGCCCTGTAAAAGCAGATTATCTGTGACCCAGATAAAATAATTAGAAATTACTTGGACACTTAAAAATAACTGATCTACTAATCTCATTTCCAAAGTTAAAAAAGGCCTGTCTCTCAACGTAACACTACCAGATGTTTCAGTTAAACAGCATCCTTTGCAGACACTAATCTGAACCCTAATTTTAAAGGATTACCTTTGATTGTTTTTTATTTCAAATACTAAACAGTTTCTGTTTTCATTTTCCATATGTTCAAACAAAGTATTTATATGGAATTAAAGAAATTGTCTTCATTTTTCCACTATAGTCCATCAAATATGATTTTATGTGATTTTTGTGTGTTAGTATTATAGAGAAAAACTTTTCATTTAGATTATTTAGTAACTAACTTGTTTCTCTAGGAAAGAACTATGTAATGGATGGGCTTTTACAAATTTATTAGCTACCATGTGGCCTTTGTGCAAGTTAGTGGATGTATTATCGTAAACTAAGTGGACAGTGACTTTATTAATTTAATTAATGCTGCCAGGGTTTCCTGTTAATTAACTGTTTGAATGGTGTACAATGATATGCCAATATCTTGGTGCATCAGTACTGTGTGGATGTGATAGAAATTTCCCTTCATTTGCTTTGGGGAAGGTGGAAGGATGGAAAGGAAAACAGTTTAACAGCTGATGTTCCACAGTCTGGTGCACAAAATGATGCCTACCACATAAATTTATCGTCTTAGAAGCATTTTTAAATGTTGATATTTGTTAAGTGCTGTGTTTTATTATTGTTGCAGTGTTTCTCCTTTTCACCTTCAAGTAGTAAATTTATTTCACTAGCTATTTTTTGTTTTCTTGCAAACAAATCCACCTCCACATGAACGTCTTGAACTTATTAATTGATATATTTTAACTATTTTACTCAGTGTGGCTGATACTTATAGTGAGCATGTAGTAAGGGACATTATTCATTCTGCTGAGGGCTTCTTTTCTTCTCAAAAGGCCAAAAAGTTTCCTTTTAGGGAAACTGGAAAAAGATGGAAATAATACAAATTAATTTTCTGATATGTTTATCCCAAAGGAATATTTTCAAGCAGTTTAGCTTCTTTAGTAGTATCATTTCATTAAATAGTATAATACAGAAATGAAATACAAACAATAAAAATGCCAGTGAAAAAGTTTAAAATTCTTTGGGTAATCAGTAAGTCAGACAAAATTTTACAAAGGCTGAAATGCAAAATAATGAAAATGTAACGGCAGTTATTCTGTTAATAAAATCAAAGGCTTTTTAATTCTTTGCATATTTCATAGTGTTGATCCGTTGCTGTTTTTTACAGTGTACTAGTGATCTAGTTATTCTAAAGCGCTTTTTGTCTTTAAAAACAAGTATCTTATAATTAAAAATATTTGTAATCATATCTTTAATCAGATAATCTATTAAATACTATTTTGATTAGTGAAATATTAAGGGCTTTTCCTGTTTTTTTCAAACATGGCAGAAATGTAATCAAGGAAATATTAATCCTCATAATTAAATTTAGTTAGCACAGAAGAAATTAGGATTAGAAGGGGAAATTAGGATTCCCAGGCAAACATATTCTTTAGCTGGCTATAATAAGTGTAAGATATAAAGTAATTGTAGAGGGAGAGCAAAAGGTACATGAACTGTAAACTTGAATAGTAGTCTGAAATGGGAGATGTAACAGAAAATAAGTTCATATTAACATTGTCTGTCTGTATCTTCCCCAGTATTCTTATCCCTTCCCCTTTTCCTGTCTCTAATTTAATCCATCTGTAGGTGAATCTCCTGTTAAAATACTGCATAAAGTCCTATAAGTTACATTGTCAGAGATTAGTGATGTCCTGGTCTTTGAATGGGGTTTTGTTAACTGTGTAAAGTCTTCTGTACCTTTACCTTATTTTTCTGAAGCGGACTAGCAATTTATTTAACATTTTTTGTGAATGCATCCTGACAGTCTTAAACACCTATTTACAATCAAAATAAAATTTTCGTTTATTTTTAAAAACTTTTCATGAGCTATATAAAATGTAAGAATAAATTCAAGAGTAAAACACACTGAGTGGCAACAGATCTCATCTGTTTTATTTAGATCACTGTGGTTTTAGGTAAAGTGGGAATACTTTTACTGGAATTAATTATTTTCAAAATTATTAGGGAAAAGTGTAAGTTAGGAAATTTAATCAAAAAGATTTTATACTGTGCAGAGAGTCAAAAATATGCCAAAAATATCCCCTGTTCATCACTCAAGGAGGGAGTCCTTTTACAGCTCAATTATTTGCTAAATAGTAAGGAAGTACCTTTAACCAATTAAGTAACTATAATAATGGTATTTGAGTATTCTGGGGGCTGACTACAATTTGTTTAAATGTTGCTTGTCAGATTTAGACGTCAGATTGTTAAAATGACTTCTCTGTGAGGAAGGTCGACAGCTACCCTTCCTAAGCATTTTTTTCTCAATACGTTTGTCTTAAGGTATTTGTAAGTATCAAGAAAAATAGTAAGTTTTGTCACGTCTGGCTGTTATGAGCTATCTGTACCTGTTATCCACACCATAGATTTGAAATAGGCTGAAGAAAAGAAATCTGTTTATGTCATCTTCGTAGATGTGTTCCTAACTTGTTATCAGAGATTTTCTCTTAATTGAATCATTTTCTCATATCTGACAAGTACGTTGGAAATCTATTTAACTAAATATTTAAATAAATTCATCAGAGCACATAGGAGTGTAGGAATATTCCCTAGACACAACATAGTGTAGCTTCAATTTTAATTTTGCACACAATTCTCTGATTTAGGGATCTAAAGTTAAAACTGAACTAGTAATTTTCAGGCTGAACCTAATTGTAAGTGATAAAATTAGTCATATTATGTGAGAAGTCTAGGTTAAGAAAACAATGCTAAAAAGTGGCCAAATATAAACCCAAAATGTAATCAATGCCAAAAGGGAAAATTCTGAAATATGAAGTCTTCTTCCTAGGAGGTGTTCAGTATTTTAAATTCTTCAGTTGCTCAGCTGTCATTTACATACACACAATGAAAGGAGGTTAGGTAGAATGTATTGTTCAGATAGAGGACATGTTGTCTTGCACTTTCAGATAAAAGCAATAGCTGCAAATTCAGGAACGCTTGCAAGTTTCATTTACTTGTTTTCTCTTTCTGCTCTATCATACTTTCCTGCTGTTTCTTATATACTGAGTATGTGAAAATACTCGATTAAAAGTGTGGCATAATACTTACATTCTTCTGTTGCAAGTATAAGCTTAAAGACATGTATTGATTACATGTTACTTTAAGAAAACACGGAAGAAAAATTGAACCAGAGATTGTGGCTGCGTGCTTTGGAGTTAGTCCTGTGAGTTACAAATTACAGCCACTCCTTTGAAAAATATGAATCAGTAACAGGAAAATATTCTTTCTATGTGCTACTTCCATGATAAATTAGTTCATTATGAATCCCATCCTATAGCACAGTTTCTTAAACAGTGCATGTCATATTAAAAAAAAAAAAAAAAAAAAAAATTCAGGCAGTTTGTTATGCTAATCAAAAATATAGATGTGAAGTATATATTCCTATTAGAAGCTAATGCAGGTGCATTCATTTGCAAATGAATCTTAAGTTGGTCTGTAGAATTCAGCTGGTGCTCTTACGTATGTCTCTCTGTTCATCTTGTAACAGTCCTAGCTGTGGCAGTAGTTTACTTTGCTTAGACAAGCTGCTCTTACAGACTCATAGCAAGTCCTCAAAACAAAAAAACATTCCTCATCCTCTCAGCAGACTCTGCAACCTTTGCCCTTTTCCTCTTATTTTAAAGTGGTATGTTGTTATTGATTGCTGTATTTATTTCCTCTAATTTCTTTTGCCTTTCTCACTAAGGTATAATTTTATTTCCTAGTTGCTTTAAGATACTTATCAGTAGCTATGTATCTCTGAGTAACGAGGTGCAGGAACAGTAGTTGTTTCCCATCTGGATAATGACTTTGGAGGTCCAGATGACCCATCTTGTGAAATTAATCAGTTGTGGCTTAGTTAATTTTGTCTTGTATGCAATCATAAATTTGGGGGGCGGGTTGGAGATAGAGGTTACTAGAACTCAATTGAAATGCCGTGTTTCCTCATATCAAGTTATTTTCAACTTTTGAATGAGTGCCAATTCTCCAAAAGGTTTTAACATCAGCATTAGCTGTGAGTCTGGAAAAAAAAAATCTTAGCAGAGTTCTATTTGTATTAATAGTAATCCAAGCTGATAGTAGATGCAGACAGCCAAAGCCTCTTAGGCTGAACACAGTAATACCGATGTTGTAGCAAAACCTTGTTATACATCAAATGCGTAATTAAAAGAGATGATATTCTGGTTGAAAGCCATTTGTGAGATGTGTTAATGAACAGAACACCTTGTCATTCAGAAGAATAGTGGTTATTCTGATCTTCCTGTCTCCAGAAGAAGAAAAATTCATCTGTCGGAGAAGAAAGCCTTAAATAACAGGCCAAAACTCAACCGTGGCCCTCTCCCTTTCCTTCCTTTCCTGTCTCCAGAGGGGCTACCGAGTTTCCTGGGGTGCTGTGAAGTTTCACTTTCATGTGAAAAGGTAAATTGATTCACTCTCAAATGAAAGTACATTTCAGATGAACCCAGCTGTTTGGCAGCAGTGTTGGGGGAGGGAAGCTGTGAGGGGAATTTGGTTTTCTTAAGTTCAGTCACTAGCACTTCTAAGCAGCTAAACTTCAGAGAGATGTTTTCTCCCACTCCCTCCAGCCCTAGTTCACAGCTTTTTAAATGTGGCTATAAAGTTGTTTTTAATACTCAAAAAGTATCCCAGAAGCAAAGGATTCACTTGTCAGTCCCAATTCCTTTTCTGTAAAGCAAAAGTATTCTAAAGTAGGTGTTAGCATTGTAATAGAAAAAAAGAAGGAAGGAAGGGAGGATTTTCTTTGACTTCCTGTCCAGCTAAAATTCTTAGTGTATTTTAAAGGTGTGGAAGCTTGGCAGTCTTTTCTTACAGTAATTTTCGGCAGTTCCTGTTTTAGTGCTTTCACTTAGTTTGCTAATTTAATTTGAGAGAGAAGCAGACCCTGAAGAGCATCTCTCAGGTCTTCTTAGCATACCCTGATAACAATTTAAAACAAATACAACAACCAGTTCCCAACCTGGGAATTTCTCAAAAAATCTTGAATACAATATTTTAGGGAGCAGTACAAATGTATTAATGAATAAAAAATGTGGAGAAACAGCAAAAAGCCATATTTTAGGTATTATTTTGATGTGTTACTTCTTCACCCAAAGCTGGTTTAAGGCTCCTTTTGTGAAATGATAGCATAAATCTTTGATAGCTAGAAATCAAGTATAGTCTGGACTAGCATGCTTGTGTTGTACAAAAAAAAAATGTTAACAATTATTGCTTTCATACATACCAATATTATTTTGTGCTGTCAGGTAGATGGCTTTGAGTTGACCACAGGATAATTCCTAGAGCTGAGATATTTTTGTAGTTACGGAAGGAGCTATAGCATCTCATGAAAATGCTGTTAGAACCTCGCCAAAGTGTCACGGAAGTAGTATCTGTGTTTACTTAGTCCTTTTTATTCAGAAAGCTGTGTGTGATTTTCTGTGGTCAGAAAAGGTGGTGTTTGTTCTGACAAGAGCTGGACAAAAAGCCAGCCCAAGGAAGCAGAATATCGCTTGGCTGTGCAGTCAGATGCTGCCCTTGCGAGGAGGACTGCTTGTGTCTCGTCATGTTTTCCTGCCACCTGTGCAGGTGAAGAGCAATAATCTAGACAGGTCCATACAGTGGAGAGGAGAAGCAGTTTATCTGTGAGAATCAAAACAACCGACAGTATTAACAGTCTACTGCCTCCAGTCCTGTCCTCTCTCACTATTGAGTGGTTGTTTAAATCTACCTAATGATGGGGCCAGAATGGTTTGTGTAGTCTGCTGTGAGCACGTTGTCTGTGCACAAAAAGGGATGAATTCGTGCATCCTGTTGGGTTGGCGTAGAGGAGACTTCTCTCCTTCTCCATAGTGTGCCTGGGATTCAGTTGCATAGATTGTGGGCAGAATTAAGATTTTTGCCATTTAGCATGTGGTAAAGGATCCTGTTCCAAAACTCATCAGAGCAGGAAGTGGATTTAGAAGGACAAAATTTGGCAAGGGGAGCTGAGGCCATCCATGTCTGGTGAAGCAGGGAAGCAGCTTCCTATACGTTATTTCCCACTCACGTTTCATCCTTCCCCTTCAAAGCTTTATGAAAGATGGTGGCAGAATCCCAGCAGTGCCTGCACTGAATTGGATGCACTGATAGCACGAACAATCAAGGAACACAGTGTGGTTTTATTGCTAGGTAGTATTTCCAGATGACAATGAAGTCGCAGCCTAATTAAACCACAGCCCTTGTGTCTGTGTATGGCTGGGACAATAGAGGCTAGCTCTCGGTTTCATACAAACGCTAGTGTAATCTGACAGGTGCATTATGCGTATGCCTAAATCAATGAACACTAAAGGGAAATATCAAGCTGCTAGGAAAAGGAGATGGAACCATGAGAAATATTTCAGTTATTGTATTTTGGACCTCATGAGTGATTTTTGGACATAATGAACTATGAATGTGCACTGAAAACACTAATACTGCTGGAGTTAAAACTGAAGTGATACTCAAACTTTCTTATTAAGTAATCAGTGCAAAAGTGAGAACAAAGTAATATTGTTGGTAGTTTTAAAAGTTTTATTTGGAGATCATCTAAGCTTAAATTGATAATTATAAAACTTTGTGACTCAATTAATCATGTTCAGAAAAGTATTAATTTAATTTACTGTTAGCTGTAGGGTGCCTTCACTCTGCAAATTACTCTTTGTTACATTTTAACAGAATAATTTTTATATTTGGTATTTACCTATAGAGACTATGGAAACTGATGGTGTATTCCTAGTGGTGCTGTTTGCATTGCAATACTCATAAAGATAACTATTCTGAAACTTCTTAATAGGTCCTGCTTTTCAAAATACATCTGTTAATAGTTGCATTTTACTAAATTTTCCTGTAGTTATCTCAGTGGACTACTCTAAGTCTGCAATGGATGTTTGTGAAAAGTATGTCAGAAGTGTGCTTCACACACATTAATTCTAAATATCCCCTGAATTAATCATAATATTTGATTTAATTTTAGCTGTAATAATGCTGTAAGTTCTTGTTGACAGTCTGTGGCATGTAGTGTTGTAGTAAAACTACACAGTCTAGTTTCACATTATGTTTGTAAAATTCATTTAACAGACTGAGTAAATTTGTGCATATAGTCTCACAGCTGTTTAAAAGTAATATGGTGTATGAGTAATATGTAACCTACTAGACTAATGCCAAAGCAGTCTACTCTAAGAATTGATTCCCTGCTTTACTTAGTTGGTTTCATGATGACATTTTAATGGTTAAGAATGTAAATAAATACTATTAATTGTGTTTTCTTCAACAGGACACTACAAGTATAGAAAAAATGTCAAACTGTTGTGAAGACATGTAAGTGCTGTAAAATTTCTACATTTATTTGCTGAAAAGATAAAGGAGTAGCTCTTTTTTTAACTGTGAGAGAGAGAAAAGAAACTGAAGGCACTTTGTTAAGATTATTTTGCATGGTACTGTGCCCTGTATTTGCTATGTCTAGCAGCAGCTCACTAATCTTTTCATATTGGTTGTACCCAAAATAGTGGGTACCCAAAGCCAGTGGAACTTTCTTTTATTTCAAAAGTACAGATCGAAAGACACTTTCTGCTGTGTCTTGACATACTTTTCATCGATTCTGAGGTTCTCCTCTGCTTCAAAAGTTCTCTTCAGTTGATTGACGACACAAATAGTTTCTATTCTCCGAAGTTAAGTCTCAGCTGCGTGCCATAATGAAACAAAAGCTGTATTTGTGATGCTGGGACACAATTCATCAGAGTCCAGTGTTGGATCCCCAGCCAACCTGCATTGTTCTAGCTGACTGAAGTGCACCGTGGGCATGCTGTCTTTCACTAATAATGCTGTCTTCTGTAGATCGAGGCCACGAAAGCCATGGCAGCAGACCTTCTCAGAAGTTTTTGGCACTCACTGGAAGATCCTGTGGTTTATTCCTTTCAGGCAGAGGCAACCACTGCGAGTTCCCTACCACTTTGCCAATCACGTCTAAACAGATGGATGGTGGGCACAGATGGGTCCTCCATGCTGGAAATGCATTACAGGTTTTATGATAATAGGACTATGACAGCCTTCAAGTCAATTAAAATCCACACACCAATTGCAGGCATCACAACGTGCCCCAGGCTGTATTTTAATGGTGGTCTTGATTCTGTTCTGAGATTAATACAAGTTGTATGTTTAACTTTAGGTGTATTTTCTTTCAAATTAGCTTTCCAAAGGGATTTCTTTCATCTGTGAGGTTAATATCAAAACCAAATTACTGGAATGCAGTCTTACTGTATTTATTTGATACTGGCTCTTTTGATTTTTTTTTTTTTGGTAGGAAACACTGAAATTTATATCTATTGTTAGCTTTCTCACCAAGTGTCTTATTCTGCCTTGAATTTTTTTTTATTGTTTTTATCAGTAGGTCTGTTTACATAATATTAATGTCTTTTTTTCTGCTACTTGTGTTAAAAACTGATACTGCCATTTATTTATGATATGCAATAGTAATCCTGCAGCACCACACTATGAAAGGTAACATTTCGATCTAAGGGAGACTTCTTCCTAAACCCTTCTCAGAGAGGTTTTTATAAATATCTGTAAATGTAGGTGTTTATATAGAGAGTTTTTACATCCTACAGCTGTCTTTCTGCATAGATAAGATCTTAGTGAAAAATATTCATGTCTTTATGTTGACAAAAGAGGTGAAATGTTCCAGGGTAAAATATGCAGATAAAAAGCATGTTTTCCCTATATCCAAAGGATGTCTTTGCAATAATTCAATGAAGTTGTATGGTGCAAATACTAGAATGATTACTTTTTAAAAATGCAGATTTAATTAGTTGGCTTAATGTACCATAAAGAAAAGTATATTGTTAATAAAGTTATACATTTTATATTTACTTTTGTTTAGTCATGATTAGCTGAAATTGGTCTAAGTGTTTGTATATTGGAAATATGTGTGAAAATATTTTAAAATACTTATACATAAATACAGATATTTGCTACAAACATATATAGTAAAGTATATTAACTGTTTTGATAGGGTAGTATGTTAATATGCGATAGCTTGTTGTGGGCCCTTTAGTTATTGAAGTAGTTAACCAAAGTAAGCATCCTTAAGATTACATCTGGCGAAATGATGATGAATCCCAAAGTACAGACTCAGCTTTGCTTTTTCTAGAAAAACTATGTAATTTACTATAGTCTTCTGTATCTATACATATATCAGCAAAAGATTATTTTTAAAAGCTCTGTGGATTTTTATGAGAAATTCACAGCTTTGTTGTTTTCAGTTGTGCTGCTTCCTCTGTTTTCTACTTCAACAGTACTAGGATCCATCCGAAATGACAGTCATGCAACAGGATAATAAGGCGGCACAGAATCAGGATATAATATACACAAGTTGTGTATGGAGACAGTAGTTGTTTGTTTGTGAACAGTTCATTCAAAAAGAAGGGCTAGATTTCTCGTGAGTGGTATTCATAACAAATTTTTAGATCAGCTCTTTTAAAATCTTAACACAGTCACTACCAATGTTGGGTGTCCCTTTATTGAATTAACAGATTTTGATGATCCATTGAATGTTCCAAAAGTTGCATGTTAAAAATCACTCAAGTTTTAAACTTTTGTAAACTTCCAATATTTAAACCAACTTCATTTTCCCTCTCCTTTTGAAAATAGATGCAATATTTTATTCAACTCAATAATATGCAATTTTTTTTTTCACATCATTTTTAGGTGTGAATTTAGACTTTAAGGTGATATTGGCGGCAATGTTTAAACAAAAGGAAGCTTGAGGAAAGTGAATGGAAAGGCTGGAGCAGTGCTTGAAGTTAAAAAGAATGTGCATATACATTATAAAGTAATGGCTGTATTCTCTCTTTTTTTTTTAAGGAATTCCACTACTAAAGTGTCTCGGAAACACATAGGGGAACAATAGCAGTTTTGTTTTATGTGCCAGTGTTTAAATCTGTTTCATGAGCAAAAAATGCTAACTTTATAAAGTTTTCATGCTAATCAATTATTTTAGTTAGCAGATCATACAATTCTGAAGCTAATTGAGAAAGAAGATCAAAAATTTAACTGTTCTTGATACATTCACTGTGGGGGCATATAATTATTCTTTCTGGTTTTAATATCATTTTTTCAGCTAATTTAACAATGCATGAAGAACAGAATCTGCTCGACAGTAGGAACCTTAGTTATAAACAGTGTATTTAATTTTTGTACATGTTATACAGTGAAGTAATGAGACCATTAAATTTTGCCTGCTTTGTGAGGATAAAAATCCACCAGCAGCCCAAATACCATATTGTGTGCTATATTCCCATATTCTCAAACTAAAGAAGGTACCAAACATCAGAAACCAATGCTGATATGGCACAGATTGAGTTTCAACATGCTCTGAAGGACCTGTAGGCTGTAGGTACAAATGCCCACAATGTAACGCAGATGTGGGTGGGTGGTTGTCCTCCATGGGGATGCTCTCTCATGCTCCACACCCCCTCTATTGGCCCTCTTGCGTTATGATGCAGTGGGTACTGTGAGGAAGAACTGCATGGTTTGGGTGTGCATCAGGGCTAGTGGTGGGTTTTGCTTCTTGCAACTGGAGTGCATAGAATCACAGAATCATTTCGGTTGAAAGAGACACTCAGGATCATCGAGTCCAACCATAACCTAACTCTAGCACTAAACCATGTCCCTAAGAACCTCATCTAAATGCCTTTTAAACACCTCCAGGGATGATGACTCCACCACTTCCCTGGGCAGCCAGTTCCAATGCCTGACAACCCTTTCCAGGAAGATTTTTTTCCTAATATCCAATCCGAACCTCTCGGCGTAACTTGAGGCCATTTCCTCTTGTCCTGTCACTTGCTACTTGGGAGAAGAGACCAACACCCTCCATGGTACAACCTCCTTTCAGGTAGTTGTAGACAGTGATAAGGTCTCCCCTCAGCCTCCTTCAATGAGCGGACCCTGCCCGGGGCCTGTGGCAGGTGGAAGTGCAGCATGCCAGGTTCATCCAGAAAATCTTCAGAACCATTCAACTTTCTTTGCAAACAACCACTTGTAAATGATAGATCAAAAATCTGTAAATTCTAAAGTGCTCACTCAAATGACCAACAGAAGAACCTTGAGGCTGAATTGTCAGGTATCCAGCTAAGCAGATGATGTACATCAAAGTCTTGCCTGATTCACAAATGAAAATGGTAATTTCATAGACTCACATTTTCTCAAATGTGTTTATATTGTTGCATTTTTTTGGTAAATATATTTTTTCTCAGTCTCCCATTCATCCTTAACATTAGGAATCAATGTGTAATATGATTAAGGCAGCTAGTTTATTTTTTGTCTCGTTTCTGAGTATGTGGAAATAAGAAGGGAGAACTTGGAGAAGCTTCCTTTTTAGGAGACACCGAGCTTTATTCTTTGAATGATAGGCCTTTAAAAGTGTAAAAGTAATAAAAATATTTTTAAATATTTTAGCCAATAACCTTACCATGTTTATTAAAGTTTCTGAAACTGATTCTTAGAAAGAGTTCTTCCAGCAGGAAAAGATCAGGTAGTCTTTTATGATCTAATTTGAAGTCCTTTAAACCTTGAAATCCTTTGAACTGAACCTTTGAAATCTCACTTCTTTGCCTCCATCTGTCCTTCATGATTTTTTGTTTTAGTAGAAACTGCATTCTTAAGACTAGTTAGTTGTTTGTCATTGTTATTCATTTAAATAAATCTTATAGACAGTATTGGTGTATTTCATCCTAATGTAACATCAGAACTACACATGCTTTATTGAGCACATTGGATATTAGCTATGAACTTAACAATACTCAATTTCCTGAGGGTGACAAAGAGACGTCAAAACACTAATGAAAAGCCATCTGAAAACCGTTGAAAGTAACTGGTTTATTTGCAGTATGTGGTAGCTCCTGGTAGGACTGAACAATGCCACTTTGCTGTCTTCCATATTATCATAAATTTGAGATTTCATTTGAAAAATCTTGATGTCTAAAATAAAAGATTCTGCATTAAATAGTATTTACCAACCTATCCTCTGATCTGTTGGTTTGAAGGACAGGTTCCATCAAACAGCTGGTAGAGTAGTTGAAATACACAATCATGTTCAGTCGTGAGGAGGATTCATGAGTAAGAAACTTTCTAAGAACTGGTAGGATAGATTTTGAACTAGGCAGCTTCCTCCTTGTTTTGAATCTGAAGTGGGATAATGCGAAGGGAAGATTGATAAAAGCAGAGAGAAAATGGAGATAGGGCCAAAAGAATTGTTTTGATTCATTACCAAAGTTTACCAAATGAAGTGAAGTTGCAGTTAAATATACATGCTGTCATTATATTATGTTTTTCAATGTTCATCTTCCAGCTGTCCAGTTTTATTCTGTAAATGATACTTGAATTCATGCTTTGTTTTGTGCTATAGCAGGCCAGTGTATACCAATGTAAGACAGATATGTGTATACGTAGCACAAGCCAAATGTATAAGCTTCTCAGTGCCTGTCCCTTACCAGTCAGACCATATCCCTCTGAAAGGGTTTTTCTTTTCTGCACTCAATATATATTGCTGTTAGTTGTACCTGATAGCAGCTTTGTAGCTCTCTTTTAGCTCTTAACTAGTTTGAATGAGTAGTGGGCACACGGTGTGCTTTTTCAAGTCATGGTAGGCCTCAATTTATCTTCCCACTGCATCAGGTTAGTGGACAGGTAGGAGGTAGAGGCTCATTTTGTCACCCTTTGAGATTATCTCTTGATGGCCCTTAGATTTTGCGGTGTGCTCACTAGTGTTAATCCTTGAAGGACCTTTGAAACATCTGTAGAAGCTTACTTTGCACTTTGTTTTAGGCAGATGACTTGCTTAAGTTTAGCTTAGTTTTCCTGTGAGTAGTTGATTCTTGGCATTAATGACATGATGAATTTTTATGTTTGAAAAAGGGGACATCCATGGCTCTGGTGTCAAAAAATAACTTTTAAAAATTGGTCCGGTTGTGAGACTTGAATTCTCACATACTCAGAATTTTAAGAATAAACCTGATCTCCTGTGGTCCAGTCTTTATTAACAGACATAACGGTTTTAAAATGTATGTTCTGAGCTGTTCTTCAGATGTTCCTGATAATTTTTACCCATTACTCTCTAAACACATGGTTAATGAAACACCATGATAAATCACATTGCCATTCTCATTCAGAATAATTCAGGATGATTCAGGATAATTCAGATAATTCAAAGTCACATTATCATGTTCAGGATAAAATGATTCGTGATATTGATATGGTGATTTAGATATAGATGCAATCTTTTGCTTTACAGTCATTAGGAAATGATCAATATGTAAAGTACAATGCTAGAAATATTTATACAAATTATTAAAAATGGACTTATTTGAAAATACACAGGCATTGCAAAGGATTATTTCAGTGCTATTTAAAGTTATTTAAAACAGATGAAATGTGCCAAATTTCCACTTGGTATGCTGTTTATATCAAAATATAATTACAATTCTCAGTACCACACAGTATGTCAGGTACCTCATTATCATGTAGACTATTTTATACATCTGGCATGTAAGGTTAGTAGTTTTAATAGTTAAGAGTGCAGAAAACATACTGGGAATTGTCTCCTGCATTAGCAAAAATAAATTTAATTAGGTCTCTTACACTAATAAGTTTAAACTTATTCTAAATTAGTCAAAATGTCAAGACTTCAAAACTGTCCAAGTGATGGCAAGCGACACTTTTGGGAAGAATCGGAACTTCTAAATACAGTGTCCATACTTGCATGACATGCTGCCTGACCAAATATTCAGAAACGATTGTTCTTCAAAAGATTTTTGTACTACTTCTCAGTGGCTGAGCATTTGCAGCATTCATTTAAGTACTTGTATCTGTGAGCTGTGTTAGGCTGAGGACTTCACTTCTGCTGAAGTTGCTCAATGGCATCTTGTGTCGGCCTTGCCAAACTATGGCGGAGTGATCAGTCAGCTGTTGCAACAAGGGCCATCTAAGCATCGCCTGTATAACTGTAAGAATAATTCAGATTTACAGTAGAATTTGTGCTTTTTGAGTCATCAAATCCAAAACTTAAATTGTAATTTATTTGAGTTTCTGTGTGAATAAGTATTTCTATGCACATTCCCAAAGACTGATATACTGAAGATCACAGTGTAGTTTATAGAGAGAAAATTATGACTCTGTCTCCTTAACAGCTTCAATCTAAGTGCCAGATAGCTAAATAATACTGATTTTTGTAAATTAGCATTCTGAAATTTGTAGTTCACACATGGGCATGCAGTTGAGTTTTACTAATTTGTTCTTGGTTTGATCTTGACTGTTTTCAGACAATGCTAAATAATGTTCATACTAGACTTGTTGAAAATTAAAAAGTCTAACACTGGTTATGCCTGAATGGGTAATGTATGAGGTGAATGGCTGAATAATATCAAACCAGGGAAATTTACTCTGGTATTCTTTTAATTAAATCTAAAAGTGCAAGAGTATGTCCAACTGAAAAACAATGTATTGTCTTGTATTTCTTTTTATTTGTGTAATACTTCTGGTTTTGTTTTTCAGATTTATTTAAATTATGTATTATTTTTTCATTCCTATTGAGATTTCTTCTGCACTGTATTTTTTACAAATCTTATTTTTAAATTAAAACACCACAAAGTTTCTTTTTCTCCTTTGGATTGATATTGATATTGGTTTAAAGTTGTGTAAATACTTTGCTAATGTTTTCCAAATAATTTTTTAGATTTTCCTAATTATATTATAAATTGCTGTCATTACTCAATATTTTTTATTGGGACAAGATTAAGCTCTAATGCCAAATGACCATTTTGGAAAACTGAACTGTGAAAAATCACGGAATAGTTAGTGAGGTACTTATTATCTAAGCCTTGGTTTGTGTATTTGTGTTTGTTTGGGTTTTTTTGTTTTTTGGGTTTTTTTGTGTGTGTGTGTAAAATGGAAGTTGCTGGGTATGGTCTGAGCAGTAGTCTCGGCTGTAGAACTGAAGATTTTAGACACCTGGAAAGATCCACCGCAAGAATAGTGAGCCAAAGAAACAAGGCCAGTGGTTATGCCTGCAAGGAAACAATTAAAATAGCTGAGTTGTGGCACTTCATGGATAAGTGGTCACAAACTGCATGATGATGGTTTGTGGCACAAGGCTTGTGTCTTCTGTTTCAACCCAAGAACCGGATTCTGGTAATAACAGTAATAAAAATTACTTCCATGCTGATCCCCCCACAAAAGCATGAAACTGACCTGTGAAATTCTGTGCTCTGTGTGTATTCCAGAAAAAGCTGTCCTGCCTGCTGCAACAATTTCAGTTTCTCCAGTCTGAAGTTTCAGTGGGCCTCTTTTCCTCACATAAGAATGTCAAATCTGGTTGATACCTGCTGTGAAATTTATTTAGTTTAGTATTTACAAATTAGATATAACCGACTTGAGTGTGTGCCTTATTTTGATGTGTGGAAACAGATATTTATTCCCTCTTGCCCATAAAAATAATTTTAATGTGTACACTGCAGTATTTTTGATGCCTAAAGCATCTGGAAGTATTTCTTGATGTGTTTTGTCCTGTGATAAACTGAATGAAACAAAGTATTCAATGGTACTTCGAGTCTGTAAACTCATTTTAAGAGGCTGCTAGGTAGTGCAGATGAACAAATGCGTGCAAACACTGCTGTAGGCTGACCAATTATCCATATGAGCTGCAATTATGTTAGTGTGCAGGGGCAATTGGGGGGAAAATTGGACCCTGTGGACATCCAGCCGAGTAAACAGGCTTGAGGAAGGGTGGAGGGTGTGCTAGTCTGAATAAAATACAGCTGAGCTACAAAAAAGAAAAAGAAAAAAAAAAGGCCAGAATTTTTGTCAGTCACAGTACCTTCTTCGTATGTCCTCTAGTTGCACAATATTTTTCTCATTAGACTTGCACTCTCAAAAACGTTCCCTTTGCTGAAGGATTAGTTTAAGATCAGACACATGCAGCAACAGGCAGTGTATGCAGTAAGCCTATTTCAGTCTGTATTTCATTCTCACAGAGCTGAATGTAAAATAAACTGGACAGGTGTTGCTGAGGAATAACAACTCGTTCAAACCTAATTAATAATTTATCCCCAAATATGGTATGATCTTGCTATTTAGGATGTGCTTCACAACTTCACTTCTTTTATTACATGAAGCTAGGATTTTCCTGTAGCTGCGGCCAAAATCCCTGCTTCCACAGCCTGTTGGCTGCCCTTTGGGCAGCAGGCTCCTCTTTTTGTCTAAGTGGTGTCAGTGCAGACAGTGCAGTAATTTGAGCCCTACAAAGGTGAAATAGGATAATTTGTTTTGGTGGCTAAGGGATGCTAACCCACTGGGCTAGACAAGTCTAGGACTCAGAAGGTCTGCCTTCAGCTCTCTGCGTGACCTCTGGTTGTCTCAGGTGGAGCTGCGATCCCCTACCTGAGTGCTGCCACATGTGCTGCGGCACCTTGTGACACAGAAGCCGAGGCCGTGATCCCCTACTAGATTCCTGGAGCTCCGAGGAGGACCAGAGCGATGGATCCCCATGGCCCTGAGCTGCCTCTGCCTGAGGAGCTGCACACTTGCTTCTTTCCCTGCTGTGGGACATGGGTGATCGTTCCCCGGAGCTTTCAAATGATGCAGCCCAAATGCATCTGTGGTATGTGGGCAGGATTCACCAGCTACAGCAGCAGCCGTCATTACATCACGGCTATGGCAAGTGATTCTTCCTATCTTTGAGCAGAGGATTGCAGTTAGAGCAGTTCTCTGGGGTGTTTGGTGTTCTTGCCAGCTGTGAGTAGTTCCAGCACACCTTGCGTGCCCGCAATTGCCATTCACAAAGTCCGGACTCCCACAGCATCTTCAATGGAGGTTGGAACTCCAGAATTCACTCCTGTAACATCCCTTTCTAGGGACCAGGTAGCAGGTTTCTATTGCATCCAGTGTCCATTTCTTTTTGCCTCTAGTCCTGCTCTATGCAGAGAATTCAAAAAGCTGATCTGTTTAATTGACTTTCTAACATTATTTCCAGTTAAGACGGGTCACCAAATATCTGCTAACGATAAAATAGTTTTACTTTCTATCCATGTGCTTCCAAAAGGAAGTTAGAAAGATTAGAAAATAAATTTCCTCCTTTTTCCCACTTGATTAAAACATTAATACTTTGTCTTGTGAAGAGGAAGAGGTTTTGAGTGTATTTTAACAAGACAATAAGTAATATACAACTCAGAAAATTTTACACTGCAGCTCTCTGGCAGCAGCATCTGATTTAAATGAACAAGGGAGAACCAGTCAAAAAAATGTACGCCTCGATGACATTCAAGAACTTGAGGTAAAAATATGTCTTGCCTTAAGTTAAATGCAGGTAATATCTGCAAGTCCTTTTGCACATATGTTAGCTTTCTACATACTGTGGATAAGCAAGTTCAACTTATTATGCTGATGTTGATCACATCTCTAAGTCAAACTGTTTTGCCGGAAAATTCAGGATTGAAGAGTCTGACTAGGGAGTTTAACACTCATTTTGGCTGGGCCTGCTAGAGAGCAAAATTCCTCCACAGTCTGAGTTGGGACTCAATATTCTGATGGATGTATAAATATCTTACTTAGAAGTATCATAACTGAAGGACAACTCAAGTGTACCTTATTTACCAGTAGTAAGGTACAAGAGAAACCACATATGAGAGATTTCATCAACTAAGCTAGTGCCAGTCATATTTCTGTCATGTGGCTTTTTGCTTGGGCTGTAAAATTTATTACCTCTATACAGAAGCATAAAATCACAAAATTATATTATAGGAAGACCTTTTTAAGGTCACTTTGGAAGTGCTGTGAATAAACAAAAATAACCCTATTCCAAAGAAAAATATCTCCTGTATTTTTGGCATGGGTTTATCTTCTGAGTTACAGTTCTTGAGGTGTGACTATAGAAAGGGAAAAGTTGGTGAAGACAGTCTTCTGTCAGTCTTCATTATTCATGTCATCCCATCTTTTTAGAATTGACAAATGCCTGAATATCTGCACAAATATCTTTAATTGATCTTCTTCTATTTTGCTGTTTTTAAAACAAAGCTTTTGAAGCCTAGAAAAAGTTATTTTAAAATATTGTAATTGCAAAAAAATGTTTGAGTAAGTTTTTCCCACCACAAAGGGCCACAAAAATGATCAGAGGGCTGGAACACCTCTCCTGCGAAGTATTTGGGTTGTTCAGCCTGGAGAATAGAAGCCTTTCAGCACTTAAAAGGGCCCTATAAGAAAAATGAGGACAGACTTTTTAGCAGGGCTTATTGTGATAGGACAAGGGGTAATGGTTTTAAACTAAAGGAGGGAAGATTCAGGCTAGATATGAGGAAGAAATTTTTTACAATGAGGGTGGTGAAACACTGGAACGGGCTGCCCAGAGAGGTGGTAGATGCCCCATCCCTGGAGACATTCAAGGCCAGGGGCCCTGAGCAACCTGATCTAGTTGAAGATGTCCCTGCTTATTGTAGGGGAGTTGGGTGAGATGAACTTTGAAGGTCCCTTCCAACCCAAACTGTTCTATGATTCTGTGATCAGCTCTTTTTCCTCCAATAGTTGCATACGTAGGAGCATTTAAAGAGGGGAGGAGGGAGCTATCTTGTATTAATAATTATGTAGGAATCTATGTTTTTATCTCATGCATAAAAAGTTTGATTAATGTACTATGATAGGTATTTGTTGCTGAGAAGTAGTCGTTCTCCAAATACTCCATATATACTCCTTTACTGACAGAAATTTATCTTCTCTGTCCCATGCACACTAGTTGCATCATAGATCTGTAAGGAGTTGCTATTCTTTGGAGCTATAAGGAGATAAGATAAAATGTGGAAATCAATCATAATACAGACAACTGGTTTTCTGAGATAACTGTAAAATTTTTACTCCCTCTCTTACCATTTTTTTTCCTTCCAAGAGCTCAGGCTGGTGGACCAATAACCTAGCCTGTATCTGTTCACATCGAAGTCTCACTTGCAGTGTCTTGCAGAACTTCTTTCTGGAAGTAACTTTTTACAGTCTTCACTCACCTGTCACAACAGATGCATAAATACATTGTAAATTCAAGATCTTAACCAGGCTTATGAAAAACAGTATAATTTCATTCAGCTTTTGTGCAGTCTCCTAGAAGAGGATTCTTGAAGGTAGCAAGAAACTGGAAATCTGTCACTTATCTTGGAAGCCTGGTCCTTCAGTTATAAACTAGCTTTTTCCATTTTTCCATTTCTGTGTAACCTCATCCAGGTGTTCCTGCTCCAGTGGGGGGATTGGACTATATGATCTTTCGAGGTTTCTTCCAATCCCTAACATTGTGTGATTCTGTGATCTCCAGTTTTTCAGTGTGCTGTTTTCCAACTTGAAATTTTAAGCTTCTCCTTTGAATTTATTGGACTTGTCCTATTCTTTCTAACTGCAAAAATCTTTGAGCAGTCAGCATTTTCTTTACCTAAACGTACTTGTAAAATATAATTAAGTTGCCTTTCAGCCATATATGTATTTGATACACTAATTGAACATGCACTCACCGTCTTGCTGAAGGGCATTACTGAATAAGCAGCTTTATTGCTGTGTCATGGCATTTGAAGCAAAGTTACAAAAAGAGACATGATACTTCATGAAAAGCTGTGTTTTGGTGATTGCCACCCACAGAAGTAAAATAATCTACTTAAGCTTTATCTGCTGACTATTCACTCAATGATTGTATTAGTCTTTTTTGCTGCAACATTATTCTGGGATTTTGCCCACTACCTTTCTAAACTCAAGGTATGGTTCCCCAGACGTAGCTGCATTCTTGGTTCCCGTGTGTAACTTTGCATGTAGCTCTAACAAGGCAAATTCTTTTGAATTAGATCCAGCTTTGTTGCTGCTCAAAATCAGCAGGCCAGCAAACTTTTTACAGACTTCTTGAAAATTATTTAGTGTGGCAGCATTCAAACTGTGATTAGGTATTAACATTTGTCTTAGTCACTGTTAAACCCTCTGCTCTTTGTCCCAGTGGACAGCCCTTTGGGTCAGTCGCAAGGGACAGCAGATTTTGGAGGCCCAGCACCAGGTAGCCTAGAAGCAGGGAAAAGTGAAGAGTGATGCCAGTACTTTTTGCTATTACAGATGCCTTAGGGTGGCCGGGACAACAGTGTGGGGCCAGCAAGTTCAATGCAGCATTTATGGGATACTACTCCCCCATCAGCAGCTGGAAGTCAGGCAGGATAGTGAGGGCACCTGAAACGACAGAAGTTGAGATACCAGCATCACTCCCCTACACTCCCATTCCTGCTCTGACCGTGTTGGCTGTGCAGTCCCAGCTCATCGCAGAAATGGATGCGAACTCTGTCATCAAGGTACCTGATAAACAGTGTGCAGTACTTGTGTCAAGCACTCTTCATTGTTAATCTTACTATCTGAGTTACTGCGCGTCCCTTCCCTTCCATTGCACGATGCGGGTCACAGAAGCCTGGATAATCCACTTCAGAGGAAACAGCCATATCCCACAGGTCAGATAAGGAATTTGGGCTGCCTAACATCCAGGAGTGCACAGATGACTAGAATTAGAAGTATATGTATTTTTCAGCTCATGCTGATAAACTTTTTGGATACATGAAAGATGAATATCGGGACCAAGGACAAAGATCATATAAGAAACCGTATTTAGTTTTCTGCATTTGAATTTAGATTAAAATAAATAAAAGAATAACAGATGAGCATGCTGTCCTGGTTTTATTAAAAACTAGACCAGTTCTCTTTTAGTGATTTTTCATTTCAGCTAAGTTCTTGTAAGTAACTGAACTTCCCTGAAGTTAGCTGCATATTTTTTTTCTTGGACACTGTGCTCAGTGCTGATAAGATGACCAATGGAATGCTGAGGAAGCTCGTGTTTAGATTTATTACTATGGTAAGCAAGGTTAACTGATAATGGGACACAATTGAAAGGAGGGGAGGACAGAACAGATGACTAGAAATGACCAACTGAGTATTCCATCCCATAATTGTCATAGTCCCTATATAAGAGGGAGATCACGAGGGTGTCACTCTCTTTGACCATGGCCGGCATCTAGAGAGGACCCTGCCTGCTGTCCCTGCCATCCTAGGCCCGAGGCCCTGCATTCCCGAATGCAGTTTCCAGTTTGCTGTGAAGTCCTGCCTAGGACTTTGGGTGCCTGCCCTGCAGCTGCTGGAGCCACGCCAGCTCCGCCCACCACGGGAGGGGTTAAAAGCTGCTCTACGCTGGGACATTTGAGATTGATTTTGTATATTTTGTATATTTTCTCTATTAGTAGCATTAGTAAAGCCTTTTAAAATTTTTCCAACTTGCAGGACTCTTTCTAACTTGAAGACTCTCTTCCTTATCTTTCTATACCCTTTTATGGTGGAAGGGATTAACAGGGAGCATCTGCCGTGGTTTGTTGTTGCCTTGCTTTAAACCTTGACACATGCCTTAGGTGATCATGTTGAGATTTAGATTTATTTTGTTTTGAAATGTTTGAGTTGTATGCATATAGCTTTAAAATAGAAACTACTTGTAGGGAAATTGAAAATACCTTTCTGCATCCCATCTGTCTAATCTAAACACTTGCATATTCAGGGCATACTTCTACAAAATCATGCAGCATGTGTATAGGTGAGGAAGAATTCATCACTAACAACATGGACTGGAAATTTTAATCTTATGTCTCTTCACTCACCAGTAATACAACATCTTCAGCAAACAGAAAGGGTAAGAATTCTTCTGGGCAACCCTTTAAGGATCTTCTGTTCAGCTTTACTTCAAGATATTAAATCCTGGCACTGAAAAATCAGGTTTTGGTTTCCCTGTCCTTCTAGCTTAATACTCCCAGAACACAACAGCCGAGAATTTATTTTTTCTTAGACTAGTCAAATGATCTTGCACCCTGATAACTCTCAAAAAATAGTCCTACAGTGGCAAATACAACAGGTGCTACCTTCATATCTTTGGGTAAGGAGGAGCCACAGCAACATGTATGACCTGGGAAAGGAGATGCAATGCATTTTCCACCAGTCCAAGTGTTCTTTGTTTTGCATCTTGTAGAGTCCGGAACCTCACTTGAGGGATGGGGTGTGTTTTTTTAATGCAGTTTGTTTTCAAGCAGAGGATGTTACAGCACTGTCAGTCACAGCACACCAGGCAGGGGTGGGTCTGTGGTGGGGACTGTGAGTGGCTGTGTGACTCTGAGACTCTTTTTCCCTCCTGCTCACTCCTTCACACAAAGACAGACATCTAGCACCATCCTCCATACCTCAGAGCAGAATCTCCTTGTAGGTGGGAGAGGGCCTTGTAAAGTCAAGGGGGTAAAATTTGTCACCACCACAGTGACCACAGAGGAGACAGTTGAGCCACAATGCATGGTGGAGCTGGGTCCCATGCTGGTGACAGGGAGGGAGAAAGTGGCTCTGTATGCAGTGGAAATAGTGCAGGTGGGAATTGTTTTCCCTGTAGGAAGCTCGAGCACTGGTCTGCTTCCCAGGTGAGACACCTGAGCAGGAGTTTCTCTTTTCTCTAGCAGAGTCTGTAAACTCCTTCCTCTCAGGGCAAGGGACTCTTAAATTTCGTCACTTGAAGCAAATTCTTGATGTCAGATGAAACTCATACACTCCACATTCCTCTCATCTTCCAATTAGGCAGCTGCTTGGCAGATACCAAAACACAAGCAATAGTTGATAACTGAAGGGCTGTAAAATCCCTTCTAAAAGAGCTTATTTTCTGCAAGATTCACATAAAACTGAAACTATGAAATCCTAACACATTTTTGCTGATGTTCCACTGAACACCTAGATGGAGAAGTCCGACAGGGGCAGTTCATCAACCTCCAAAACTTCTCAGAAGACAAAGGAGAAGGAATGTGACCATGTGAGTGCCATACACCTTTTTAATAAGAACTTAGAACTAACTTGGCATCTCAGAAGCACAGTGTCTCTCTGATTATCTGCTGCATAAGAACAGCTTTACTTGCAGTGCTCCAGGGTAAAGATATGTCAGAACCTCAGTAAGTGAATATGAGGAGATGCACACACTGAGTTAAATAAATAATTTTTCAGGACCTGATTTATGACTCATCAATGAAATCAGAATGCTATTGAACATCTACTTTTGTGCTGATTAGCTCTAGATGGAAAATATAAACAACAGGCTTTTTCATTAGAAAATTACAGCTTAACTTGAACTTTTTTTACAAGAAAATGATTGATTTGGAAGAAGTTTTCAACATAATGTTTTTCGCATTTTGGAGTTAATGCTGTTTCCTTTCATTTTCTCACTCAAAGTGACTTTCTACTCAGTATTTTTTGAAATGTGAAGTTAGGCACACAGCTCTGCTGTTAACAAAGCAGTTCTGAATTGACTTTTTTGCAGCCCATGGATCTCCTGTTGCCAAAGCAATTATTTTCAACAGCACTGCAACAATGCTTATGTTATGGCAGTAAGCCTTTGACTATAACTAACACTCGCTGTCTGATTATTAGTTTGTTCTGGTGCTATTTCATGGGCCATGGAAGTCAATACTTAGTGCCATGGGATAGGTTTGTCATGTTAACAGCAGGCCACAATGAAATACGTTCTAACTATTTATATGTAAAAACTATTTATAGGTAAAAACTGTGACGTTTTTGTCACTAAGTCTTCATTTTCAAGTACTCGCATTTTTGGTGGAAAGAATTCATATTCACTCAGTTGTTTGTAAGGAAGAAAGCTACTGAAAATAATGTGTCAGTATCCACTAACCTTCGAAATGATCCATTAATTTATGCAAGGAGTAAAATTTTATCTCTAATCTGTCAAATGTAAAGGGACATAATATAATACTCTTCAAGTAAGAAATTTATTTGTATGAGGAAATCAGGTTATATTTAAAATTAAGAATAACCATAACGGTGGTGAGATGTCAAAAACTGACAGGAATGTCATCACTTCGCACAAGGGCTAGATTAGGATCACAGTCCACTACTGCAGGTCAGGAAGCAAGTAACATATGTTTTATCTGTTGTAACAGGATTGCTTGAAATTACCTGCCTAAGCCCTAAGAACTGGCAAAGAGATGTTTCAAAATGTGAAGTGTCCTGTCTGATTTTTATTTTGGTGTTTGAAACAAGAATTCTGACTACGCATTTCATCTGAGGGCAAATATATTACCAAAACTTTCTGTCCATGATATTGGCTCTTGTACTGTTCCCTGTAGTATGTAAGAAAGAAAAAGTGCATCACTACAGAAGATATTTTTGATAAATCCTTCCCAAAACACAGCAGGAAGGTGTTCAGGGTAGCCCTGTATTCATAGCAAACGTAGAAGTAAATATGGACAGGCATTTAGAAACATGAAGAGCTGAAGACGCACATCTGATTTGGTTTAATTTTCCTGAACGAGATGTAAAGAGCTGTTCTTCAAGGTGTGGCTCTGAATTCTTTCCAATGTCAAAATGTTGGTTCAGAGTGTAATGAGAGATGCAAGAAACAGCGCTATTGTTAGCAAGCCTGAGTGTGAAGATTAGTCTCTTTATCCTTTCTGCTACTGCTGGTTCAGATGCTTTCGTTCTGTTAAGCACAACACCTTGGAGCTTCCCAGTGGAACTGCTGAGTTATAAGTGGGGGCATCGTGCTGGGACACACCGTCCGCTCTTCCTGTCTCTTCCTGCAAATTCCCCAGAGAGATGGATTTTCAGAAGTATGACATTTCAAGTCTGACAAAACTGCAGATACTTAGAAGAAGAGGATGTAGCACTGATGGAGTTGTTGAACTTCAGCCATGGTCTTGTCCAACTGATCAGAATTCTCACCTGCTTGCCTTTTTCAAAGCAGCAAACTTACTCTTCGTTTGAATGTACATGCAAGCCGAATGGATATCTGAAGACTTGAGAGAGTCTTCTCATTAAAATGTAACTGCTGTTTCCTGAGAAATGAACTCACAGACAACTGAAAATCCGGAGGCTAATGCTGGATCTAAGACGTGTCACTTCCTAGAGATCCTATTTTAAATGCTTAGAAAAAGAATCAGAAAAAATTATGTGTTGCAATTGAGATTAGTGTGCATGTATGGTGTGTGTGAACACTTCCACAGTTCTGGAGAAGTCTGAAAAAGACCACTACTCTTGCAAGTAGATCTTGTCTTAGAGTGAAAGGCAGGTGATACAGAGTAGTATTTAGTTGAAAGACTTATCTCAAGAATTGCATCTCTTTTGTTTGAGAATGTCAACAATGGCAAATTTTCATGTAGTAATTTGTGGCTGATTCTGAGTAAAGTAATAAACAGTTGGTTTTTTAGCCTATTGTTTCAGTTAATCAAATTTTAGTAGAAAAATTATAGGAGTGCGTGGAAGAGAAATTTGCTTTCTCATAAAAGCTGTAAACAATGTTATTGTATGGGATAAAAGGGAGTGGAGGGGAAGGTAGTATGACTGCATCTAGGAGAATACTGATGAGACTGTTCTGTTACTCCACATGTCCACTTGTCTTTGTTAAGGTCTTAGTATATGTTTTGGCAAATGTATCTTACATGGACTTTCAGTTATAATTCTGAAAGGTTTTGAATGTGAAGGTCTTTATTGTATTACAGTGGTAGCTGAGTAGAATAGCAGTGCTGTGTAATCTGAGCTCTGTTTATTTGTCATATAAAATAGACAGCAAAAATGTGCTGGAAAATTAGTTTGTGAGGAAGACAGCAACTGCACGCCTACTAGTTTAGTGATCTCTTGCAGGATATGCTATCTCTATACATATATTTTGTGTAGTTATTTCATAAAGGCAAATAGGCATTTGAAGGTAAGAATCTTTATTATTAACAAAATAGCTTGTTTTGATTATTATTGCTGAGAGGGGCTAGCTAGGTGGTTGAAAGGATTTATTCAATTTGTCTAATATGTCCTAGGAATTATAAGTTGTAGAGATGTATTGAGCTGCATTATTATATGAAAGCCTTTTAGAAACAAGCTTTAAAAATAGTCTGCTGAGACCCCAGAGCCATTTTCATACAGATAATTATTTTCCCCTTTGGAACTGAGTTAAATATTACACTTTCCATTTACACCTAGCTTGCTCTTCTCTGGCATAGCTTGCTGTTCTGTGCTCCACTGGGGCACAGAAAGAACTAAAAGGAATTAGGCTAGCTTCTCCTAATGCTCCCCGTGAACTTTAATTCACATGTTTGCTATTTCCTGCAGGTTTGGGGTATCTAATGTGGCAGCAGAAGATTTGTCAGTTTGTTGGATTACTTCATGCTCTACCCAGCGTGTGCTCACCTTTATCGGATAAAACCGGACAAAAGGAAGACACAGAAACACGTGAGTAGAAAACAAAACAAAACAAAACAAGCAGGCCAAAACTTCTATCAAATCACAATAGTATAGTACCAGGCATTGCTAACACACATGTTATGGGCATGGTGGGCATGTATTGCTAACACAGCATGTATGAATGGGTATCAAAATCGTATGCCCATAGTCACAGGGATACGGAAAACTGCTCACTCCAGCTAGTGCTTGTGTTGTAAAAACTAAACCCTCCCCTCCAGCATGAGATAGATAACTGTCTGGTGTCCAATGATCCTGCAATTAGTCCTGCACCAAAACTCCAGGTAAAATATGTTTGCATTGACCCTTGTACACCTGGCTTGCCTACCACCACCTCCTACCTGAGGAATAATGGTCTAAAATCAGCATGTCTGTTAGGACAGTACTAACTTACCAGCTGCTGACCAGAACTGAGCAGGAGGGAATGTGTTGGTGCTCACTCCATTGAAGAGAGGATCATGGCAGGTGCAAACCTTCTAACAACTGGACAGACAATCTGGCACCTGCTAAGACGTTGTGAGCAAAATTCATTTACAGAAATTGCTTGTGTTACCTTCTGCATGGGACTGAGAGCTGTGATCTACTGGAGGACCAAAGAGGAATCGTCCTCATGCTGAGGAAGCCGTATGCTCAGTTCCTGAATAGCACAGCCTCTGTGACAATCTGCAGCAATAAAAGACTTGCAGTGCTGAGAATAATGCTGAACACTTTTTCAAAGCCTCCCGTGCTTCCTGCAGCTTGGAAGTCACCCGGGTCATGCGCTAGCATTTGTCACAGGGTGGTGCTGGGCCTGGCTCAGCATGGTACTGAGTGAAGTCAGAGGTCTTGCCTAGTACCTGGAGGGGATTATGATTACTATCAACACTCTTGTGAGGATCTCTTTGCTGGAAGATGCTGTGAAGAACATCCCTCAGTCCAGGGAAGTTAACAGGAAATGGAGCTGCTAGATCTTTCACACATGAGATTTTCTTGCAGCTCTGGCCTCTTCTTCCCTTTTTCTTACCTCTCTTATGTAATGTAAGTGGGTGAGATCAATTGCAGCCATGCAACAATGCCAAACACTACACACAGCTTAACGGTTAAGCCTTAACCCCTGCCTCTGTAGTTTTCTCTTTGCAAACAGACTTTCAGACTGTCAGCTGCAGGAGGATGTGAAGAACATTGGGCCACCCGTGTCCTGGGTGCATCAAGCCCAGCATGGCCAGCCGGGCAGGGAGGTGATTGTCCCGCTCTGCTCTGCACTGGTGCGGCCTCACCTGCAGCACTGGGTGCAGGTCTGGGTGCCACAGGATAAAACGGATATTAAGCTACTGGAGAGTGTTCGGAAGAGGGCTATGAAGTTGGTGAAGGGCTTGGACAGGAAGTCATATGAAGAGCAGCTGAAGTCACTTGGTTTTTCAGCCTGGAGAAGAGGAGACTAAGAGGAGACCTCATGGCAGCTACAGCTTCCTCACAAGGGGAGGAGGAAGGGCAGAAGCCAGTCTCTTCTCTTTAGTGACCAATGACAGAACCCGAGAGAATGGCAGGAAGATGTGCCAGGGGAAGTTTAGGTTGGACATTAGGAAAAGGTTCTTCCCGCAGGGTGGTGGACACTGGAACAGGCTCCCCAGGGAGGTGTCCCGGCCCCAAGCCTGACGGTGTTCAAGAAGAGACTGGACAACACCCTCAGACACACGGTGTGACCTGTGGGGTTGTCCTGTGCAGGGACAGGAGTTGGACTCGATGATCCTTGTGGGTCCCTTCCAACTCAGGACATTCTATGATTCTATGAACATTAAAATGCTCATTATGGGGAAAACATTAACCATTACTGCCCAGGCAGCCAGGTGGAATGAAGATAATCCTAAATCTTACTCACAGTTACACGATACCCCCAAAATGAAGGAGACTATTATCTGTGCCTTGTGTCTAACTAATAACAAACTCATTTTATGTCATTTCAGCAAAAACATTGGGATAACATTCAGAAAATAAATACTAATATTCTTGGAAGAAACCAGCTGGAACAGCATCTTCCCTTTTCTCTGCTTTTCTTTTTTCCTGAGGAGTTTCATTTCATCAAGTTAAACTGGTGTAGACCATATTCCTAGCTCCAGCTGTGCCCTCTCTGGGCCCTGCCCAGGACTCAAAGGAAGGCAATCACCATGCCCACTCCTGCTACCCTGGGAGCATTGAGCATTTACTGTCAGGGCCTGGAGCTGGTGCTCAGCCACGTGGGAATATCCCTGTCCCTCAGACAGTTGCCCATCATGTTCTTCCCATCTCAAGTCTGGTCTGCCATACCAAGACGTTACCTGGGCAGTCACCAGCTAAGGAGCAATTATTGCTAGTCCTGAATCAACCCCCACATCTCCTTACCCAAGAATAAGTAGTCCTCACATCTAACCAGCTGACAGAAGAAAAGCAGCTTACTCAAAATATGTGGTGACTTTGGATTCAGGGTCAGATCTGCTTGCTTTAGGGAGAGTGGCCCCTGTAGCCCACACACAGGATTGCAAAATGAGTAGCTAAGATCTTAAGTAAGTCTATCAAACTGGGAGCAAAAGGTGGCCACCTCTTGCTGGTTATAATCAAAGAGAATACCTGAGGGAACACCTGACTTAAAAGGGAAGAAAAGGCAAAAAAGGTCTTGGAACTAGCCTCCCCTCATGTCAAACCGCCGCTTATGCTACGTATAGAAATATATATCAGGAACAATTAAAGCTGTGATAGTGAATGCAAAATGGAACTAAAATACAATAAACATGTCAAAGCAAGAAGAAAATCTCTCAACCTACCTTTTTTCTTAAATAATTGATTTCCAAGGCATCTGAAATAAAGGAAAACCATCTAGACTTTGCTATAGCATTTACTATGTTCGGTAATGAACTGAGCTATGCTGGAGAAGTGAAGAGGTGATTTAAAATTAAGAGATGTGCAAGAAATGGGACAGAGCTAGTGAGAAAACAGCGGCAGCTGTGCCAACTGGGAACTGCTATATGCGTGGCATATATGTTATCTGAAACGGACAAGTGGCACGCTTGCCCCAGAGGTGGATGCTGGCTTTGAGGGGCAGCAGCATCCCCATCACCCGTGCCCCACCCAGGTCCACTTGGTGTGGCTGTGAGGGCACAGTGTGACATTGCTGTCTTTGGGGACACTTGTGCAAAAGGGATAGCTATGCAGCGAAATGGCAAGAGACTTGCTGCTGAAAGCCACATTTGCCTGCCTAATATTTATCGCTTGTTGTGCTCTAGGAAAGAGGAGCAACCAGCTTTGGTGGGGTGTTTTTGTTGTTCGTTTTTTTTTTTGCTTTTGGCCAGAGTGGCAGTGAAGTCTGGGTGAATGACACTGATTTCACTAGAGATTCCCCTCTGCATTGCACTGTTCATGCTATCACAGTGAGCACCAAGCGGGTGTTTTGGTCCTGGCAGATAAGACTGTTTCTCCAGGCCCCAAACTGGAGATGTCCTGTAAGGAAACTGCTTGCTCCACATCCAGTTACGAAAGTGCAGTGTGTTTGATGAAGCCTATCAGTACGCCCCTCTCTTCAAAGCAAAGGTGAAAAGAATCCATTCCTTCTTGTAAGGAGATTGTGAACAAGCAGCATAATGACTTCCATTTATTACTGGGCTTCTTAGCACTGAATCTCAGGGGATACAATTCAGATTTCTGTGATTCTCGCATGGCTCATAGGGGATGAAATCCAATCCACAAATGAGGTGGATGGAGTGTTATCCTGTACTGAACACCAGTGGCCACTCTCCTCATGAAACAAGGCACTTAGTGAATAAAGAACACTTGTGTGAGTCATGCAATTCTTAAATATCAAACAATTTTTTTCTTGAAAATGGCAAGTGTAACTCCACCTCTGTCTTTGAATAATGGTTTTACTTTAGGGAATTTTTTTAGAAATGAAAAAAGTCACATACTGCATTTCATAAACTTTAAAAAAATTAGAATGCTAGAATTTTAGCATTTTGATTTATTGTATATTAGTTCTATCATTGTGCATGAATTATTTCAATTGAAATGATGCAAATGAAGCATTTTCTGGGGCTGGTTTAGAATGTGTAATTGAACTTTCCAGTTTTGGGCATGTCTCTACCACTGGCTGTCTGCTGCCCAAGTTACAAGTTATGATAGCACAGAAGATGCGGCAGTTCTGTGGACGTATTACAATTATATCGTTATTAGTTTTTTCAAGTTAAATCATCATATTTGCCTCTGAAATTGACTGATGTGTCCTTTTAAAAACAGTAGTTTTCACTTAACTGTTTTGTCATATCTGCTTTTCTAGTCAGCTCGCAGCACTTATGACTTCAAAGAGTTGCTTGCAAAACACAGTTTGTCATTACTTTCATTCCTGAATGTCATCAGCCTGGGAACAGGGTCTCTGGCCTTTTGGTAGCCAAGTTGTCCACCCTCAGCTGGCACCTGCCACCCTCTGTTTGCTGCTTGCCCCAAAAAGTGCTGTGCTCGGCCTCGAAGATTGCCAGGCACTTGTGATGGGAGCAAAAGGAGGAATACTGGAAAGAACTACCAGCCAGCTTCCATGTCAGCCTTCTTTATCACTTTCAGTGAAGGTGGTGCTGCTGCTGCTCGTGTCTCCTCAGCCAGGACTGTTTGTGACTTAACTATGGAGCTGTTCACATCCCTGGAGGTACCTTGCCATGTCTTGTGCACTTTGGAGCTCCAGAAGAGAGCAAACCCCAACACGGTTTAATAATTTCATTAAAAAACCAAACCAAACCAAACCAAAACAAACACACAAAACTTATTTTTTTCTTTACGAATGTAAAATGGGAAAAATGCAAAGGCTAAGCTAAATTAATAGCGATTGCTCCCTGCCACCACTGCTGCTGCATTATGACAGAATCATCAAATTTATATTTTCCAGGGCATATAACTCAGTTGAAAGCAGTCGGTTGTCAGGCTTCTTTAGCCAAGTACTGCACCATTAACAGAAATAAAAAATTCTCGTGCCATAAAGGACCTCTCTGTGTAAGTTTACGTGAATGGGTTCTGTAGGTGCCAATGACTATGGATGGAAAATATTTACCAGAAAACAGCAGGAGAAAGAGGAAAAGCACATGCTGCTGAGGGGCAGCATGTGAAAGGCTCCCAAGAGCTACTAGATTCTGGAGACCAGCAGTGCTTCTGGGCTCCCACGAAGGGCTGGGGCAGGGCTGTATGTGCACCTGGTGAAACAAGGAAGTTCTGCAGGGGATTTCCAAACCTACCTAAAAGCCTCTGGTGCGTCAGTGCAATGTCCCATGTCTGATCGACAGCTGGGGCTGGTCTCTCAGCTTCAGCCTGGCAGTGACGAGTGTGTGAGTGTGCACGGGTGTGTGTGTGAGAATGTGCGTGAATTGATCTGTGGTTAGCTCCCTGCTATTAATACCAACTGCTTGGCTCCACTAATGGCTGGCTTAATGAAAAGTTTCCTAGGAAATGTGAGCTGCGATCTGTGTCCGCCCACAGGCCTAGCGGCTGTTGTGGAAAGTGAATTGCCAACACTGGAAGGGTCTCTACATGCTGGGGATAGCCTCAGGACACAAGGCTGTCTGTAGCCACTAGTGAAAAAAATGCTGCTGTAGACTTAAAATAACGAGAGGAGGTTTTCAGAATCAGTGGGGTATTTCTTTTTCCTTCCAAAGACAATCAAGGACTTTCCTAGTAGCAGATTAAAAAAACCCCAATATTTCAAGATCACCCCAAAATCTGAACATTGATCTTGTTCTCTGTAGTTACTTAGATCTACATTCCTCGTTTGGGTCTCTCTGTGCCAGCACTATGTGTCCTCCAGAGCAGCATACTGTGAGTTCTTTCTTTGAGTCTCTCTGTTAGTAGGTGTTCAGACCTTATAGAAAGAAATTAATTGATTCCTGAGGGCTCATTATGAGTGGTGGTCTTATTAGCTCCCTTTTGGATATGAAATGGGAATATCCCCCTGTGTAGAGTCAAAGTGTGAGCCAGCCTGAAGAAAACAATCCTCACAAAAACTGAAACCCCTGGGGAAAATTAAGGCTGGCAATTATTTTCCTAATATGTTAGGAAGACGGGTAACTATAAATGGATGAAATTGCTTGCATCTGATTTCACTTAAATAAGAACCAGATTTTTGTTCTACTAAATTTTATATTTCGATACCTTCTTTTGTTCCTTTGAAAACATGGAAAAAGATGCAAAAAAAACCCAAACTGGGCCAGACCAAACGTTTCATTCAAATTCACTTGAAAAATCCAACTCACTTGAGAAATTTAAGTTATTCCAGTTAAAAACCTCCACCCTTCTACCAAAATGGAAGTTTGAATAACCTTAAAATGCATTGCTATCATGTAATAAGTAATACCATATGCTCTCCTCATAAGTTTGTCTTTTCCTGACAGGGAAAAAAAAAAAAAAAAGAACATCTGAAAAATTTTGCCGAATTACTTATTTCTCTGTGTTGTATATGACTTTATCTTCAAGCAGCATAGGAAATGAGACCTCTTCCTGCATATTATAGCGTTTAAAAAATCCCATCTGCAAACCAGACATGTCTGGGAGAAAGGCAGACCTCCCAGCAGGCAGGAGGACGCATGGGAGCAGCACGTGTATGGGAAGCATACACTGACCGGCGCTGCAGGCATTGTTTTTCTGGGTGCCAGGAATCCTCATTCTGCCCTCTGCTAATGCAAGAAGGCAACAGGCAGCAGCAGAAGGGAGGATCCTTGTTAACTCTGTCTTTCCTGGCTGCATAAAAAGCTAATATCCCTATGGTGTTTTTGCCTACAGGAGATGTGTAGTCTTCTGGAAGTTTTGAGAGCTATGTTCCTCTGGGATGGAGCAGCTCCGCTGGTCACAGGGCGTTTGCTGCAAGATTGGATCTGCTGTGTGCTGGGCATCTGAGAACGGCTTTAGATCTCGCAGCTAGCTGTAACGTGATAAAACTTTTATCCTCTTTTAAGCACAGTGAACTGGCTCATGATTACCTAAAGTGCAGGCTCCCACTCCCGGCCGTCACCATTCTGCTGGGGATTTGTGAATTGCACTGGTAAGGCAGATTAGTGACTGAAGCAGTTAGTCTCTTCACCTGTGATCAGACTTCAGTGGATGAGAAACTGCAGAAAATCCACCTGTTCACACTAGTCCCAGGTTTCCTTGTACTGAGAAGTATGTTTGTTAGCGGTGGTTGGGGCTTATGTGTGAAAGTGACAAATAGCATCCTTCTTCTTCTCCAAGGTTTATCTCGCAACTGCAGCTGGCTGCTGTGTGCAGTCCCATTGTGATGATGAGACTGTTAGTGAAGGCCATGGGAGAGATTCAGGCTGGGACTGTTTAGGATATCTGCCTGTATACCGCCTACAAACAACTGGATAAAAATCTGCTGCTGGTACTCTCCGTATCTTATAATGTTTATTTCAAAGCCGAGCTGTTTGACTAGAACATAAGGACTGAACTAGAGTGAGTTAACACCTCCTGTGCACTGTAAGTACCCTCAGCCATACCGCAACATCTGACTATAGGCAGATCTTCCAATAATCCAAAATTTTCTCAGATTCCTATTTATCATTTCAACCTAGGTGAAATTAAAAAAATTTAAAAAGTAAGGAAACATCCTCATCTATCATACAGAGCTCTTCCAGAAAAAGGGTTATATAAATTTAGGGTACTAGAATGTCGAGAGTCTCCATTAATTCTATGTCTGACTTCTTTAATGCTGGCCTCACCACTGTATTTAAAACACGACACTGAGGCTGCAAGCTGACCTCAATGGCAGGCAGGGAGAAGGGAAAACAGTTTCAACCTTTGCATGCACCTGGTGTTGCTAGAGAGCTATTCTGTTGCTGAAGCTCTGGACTTGCTCCAGAAAGTAATTTTGTTAGGTGCTGTCACTGTTTTGGGACCTAATTAAATGGGCCATGGGTGCCACCTCTAACAGCTGAAGGAGGTAGGTCCATGCCAGGCAAACCTCCTGTCCATCCCACAGCATGCACGGGTACCCCCATTCATCAGTGGGAGCACTGCGCTGCTGTGGCACTAGCTGCACTGGGCTTTCAGCTGCGCGAGTGATTAACTCTGGAGGTGACCCTCATGGAAGGGAAAAAGACTGGAGAGAGCAGAAAAAGAGGCAAACACACGCACAGGAAAGAAGAGATGCAGCAATGAGGAGTCCTAGTGGGGACTGTGTGTGCCATACTGTGGTACCTCCATATGCCAGTAGTCCTGGATTCTTACTTATGGCTTGTAGCAAATAGGCATAAGGAGCCTGTCAATTGCAAAGAGTTTTCAAGTATAAAACACAGAGCAAAATGTAGGAGACCATAAACTGAAAACACAATTGGTATAGAGATGTGTGAAGTATTTTGTTGTTTATAGTAATTAATTTAATGTGATAATTTCAAAAAGACAGTTTCTGAAATGTGCAAGGTTTTTTTGCTAATGAGCACCTTGTAGCTAAAGCACATATATTAACAGAATCTGCAATGCAGCAATAAAACCCATGTTGATCACTTCAGCCAGGACTAGCAAATCCTGTTCTTTCTTTATATCCCCTTTAATGTGAGCCAGGGTTTATTGATTTGCTCTGTGTGCTTATATATGAACTTTTCCTTTTCTGCAGCTTAAATAAAGTCAGAATTATTTGTCCTTCTAATCCAGCCCTTCCTTCAGGGAATCACAAATTTTCCATTAGGGAAAATCCTTGCATGGAAAACCTCGTGGGAGGAACGTGTCCTCTCCCTGCTGGCAGCAGGTACAACAGGCAGAGGACGTGAAGCTGTGGGGCAGGAGGGAGCAGTGATTGAAATAGTTCCCCAACCCCTCACCTCCCCTTTCCCAGTTAGATCACCCAGAGCAGAAGAGATCATGAGCATCCGTGGGAAGGGAGGGGAGAAAAATGTGTGGCACTGAGATCCTAACCGTGCCCCCTCCCTGCTCCTCCTGCTGACTTAACCAGCCTTCCTATTCCTTGTTAAAGGCTGATTGCAAAGAGTTAAACTGTTTCCACATGTCCAGTGCGAGAACAGAGTTTGTAGCCTTTGGCAGCCCCTGCTGCATCCAGCTGCAGCCGCTACCTGTGTGTTCCCCACCTGTGCACCCGTGCATGTGTGTGTGTTTGTGTGCATGAGTGTGCAGGTGTGTGTACACACACGCATGCGCTCGTGACACCTGAACTGTGCCCCCACCACGTCAGGGAAACAAATCTGTCCTTGTTAGGGGAGATTCAGAGCAGTTTCTTTCCCCCCCTCTCTTACGCTTGGAGCTCACCACGAACCATGTCAAACAATGTACAACTGAGAAGAATGCAAATAAACTTAAGTCTGCATAGCCCAGCAATGCAGCTAGCCGCCCACTTGCAAGATACTAAACTGGTGTACACATGATACACAAAGAACGCTGACTAGTTTCACCAATCCCTTCGGACAAAAAGAAAGAAAAAAAAAAGGAGGAAAAAAACCTGATCCTTGTCTTTATATCAGTGAGGTTGCAGTTCTTGCTAATAAAGGAGCTTTTCCCATGATGCAGTGTGATAAGGATTGGCCTACATGTAGCCCTGCAAGCCACTGCTGATGTTTTCTTGATTAGGTGTCTTATCTTCCATTGAGCTGCATCTGATGAAGGTTGCTGACAGCGTAATGGCAGGGAAAGCATCGGACAGCTCCATAAAATGGCAGCTATGCTATGACATGTCAGCCAGGACCTGGTGGATGGTAAGTTGGTGTGATAACTTTTTTTTTCTCTCCCTGGAAGCTTTTTTTTTTTTTTTTTTCCTCCCTTTCTCAACTCCTCCTTCGCTGTTGCAATGCAGGTGTTGCAAAGTTCAGAGTGTGCGAAGTTTCCAGCGCCAGCTCAGTGACTGCAGAGCTGCTAAACATCACAGTCAGATAGACAGGGTTTCTCTGCTGTTGCAGTTGCATGGGCCTTCTTTTTAACACAGCATCAAGGACAGCATGGGACTTTTCTTTCTCCTTTTTCTGCTTCTTCCTCCCTCTCTCTTCCTTTTTTTTTTTTCCTCCATGAAATGCAAATTTTGCAGTGCTTGCCAGGCTAGTTGGTGTGAGAAAGTGGAGATGGAAGCAGTCACGGGAAAAAAGAAAGCAGCCTTGTCATCGTCCTCTTGACTAATTGTTCTTGAGTTGGTCTTAAAAATAGAGCAATCTGCCTCTTTATTCTGTTTCCTCTGAATAATTATTTAGAAAGTGTATTGTATCATGTTGTGAGCAGCCTCCTAATCAGTATGCGATTGTCCACCACGCTTCCCCTTAATTTGGAGTCCTCCTCCCTTCCAATGAATGCAGTAACTGGAGCAACTACTGATTAATATGCCGCTTGTCATAATTAAATTTAGTTAATGAGGCTATGCATATTCAGACCATTTTTTCTTTGTTTGGACGAGCACGGCTTTTTTGTTCATATTTATACAGCTGCAAATGAAAGCGGGGAGGTGGAAAAAAAAAAAACTTACAGAGCTCAGGGAAGGGTGGACCCTGAGACAACTTTTTTAATGTTGCCAGGCAAAGGAGCCCAGAACTTCATTTAATCAAAACAGTGGGGCCAGGAGCAAGTGCTTTGGGAAAGAAAAGCTTTTCTCCTCAGCAGGGCTACACAAAGTTTTCTCCATATACTGATTTTTGTTGCGTGTGGACAATAGTCTCTTGTATGCAATAGCCGTGCCATGAAAGAGACCTTCTGCTGGCTAGCATTCCATTATGAATATTAATTTCATTCTTGGTTTGCTCTGTCTGGTTGTGTATTCTTACCCTTTTCATTCCTTTATTGATTGCCTTTGCTTGTTTTTCTGGATAATCATTATGCTTACTGCATGGGCTGCTTTTTCACAATTAGTACGGTGCTGAGACAATAGGCACTTTATTCTTGGGCAGTGGGTCTGAGGAGCACCAGTGGAGAGCACGTCCCAGTGCCTGGACAGAAGGCAGATTTCTGATTATAACTGCCTTCCTACGCGGCTTTGCAAGGACTTCATTATCTTTCCAAAGGTGGACGTTGATATGTGCCTTCAGTGAGGGTATCATACCTGAAGGGAGTATTTCATTTAAATTGTGTTTGCTAATTGTGATTGTTTCTGTATGTTTTGAATATAGGGAAGGAGAGTTTTTCTGTCTTTGCTACTTGTTGAACTACTGTGGTATGAACATTCATGTTTTACTTTATAAAGAGCAGAGGAGGAAAGTAAATGATAAAAAGCTGTTTTCTGAACTACTCTTTTTGCTAGTGTTATGTTTAGATTAATGTTTATATCTTTAATCAGCCTTTTTATTTGTTAGTGTTGCATTATTGAAAAGAGCTGTTAAATTGGCTGGCAAATGTTTAGACATGGGCACTATGAAATGTTTGCGTAGCAGATTTCCTTAATAGTGCATGTACAAAAGTTTGTTTTGTTTAGGTTTTGAGGAGCATGTCTTAAGTTTAATAAACTTTTCTCCAAGGATAGATTTCAGTAAGCTGGCATTGCTTCCAAAGGGAAAAGAAAATCAATACTTTCACTGCATGCAGTATTTTATCCTGAACTGTAGTCTGTGAAATACAGGTAATGTAAATATTCACTGGCTTGAGTGTGTATTTCATGCACACTCTGGAAAGGGAGTTTACAAACACTTGACTGTTAAGTATAGGTGAAAATTAAAATATATTTTAGCTGTGCATTCTGTTTTGCATTATATTTCTAATTTATAAAGTTGCAGTTGTAGAATTTAAGGTAAACCCATGTACAATGTGAATTGTTTTCTCTCAGAGAAGGGGAAGTAACTTATGTTTCAATGCCACAGTGTGCAAAATACTACTACAGAATTTATTGTGCAATTATTTATGGTAAATTCCTATCAGGAATATGCAGTATAAGTAAAATGTTAAGACTTCTGAGTGAAAAAATCAGGAAAGGCAGACTTCTTTATTTTTCTGCTTTTGCTTTTCCTGAATGATTATAAACATTGAATTGTAAATGCCTTGTGGGGAACAAGGAACAATTTATTAAGATGGTTACTTATAGTTATTAAAAAGTTCATTAACAAACACTGTTATAACAGGCATCATTACAAAATTTGGTATTTTTTCATTATAAATAAGCTCTCTATTTTATTTTGCAGCACAGATGTTCAGCATCAAATTTAGTTTAAATATTCCTAAAATAATGGCTTTTTTTTCTTTTTTTTTTTTAAAGTAACTACATTGAAAATATTATCTGGAAAACAACATTCCATCTTTCTGTTCAAATTAAGTGGAATGACTGTTTAATAAGTAACGTCTGTGTTATCCACCTACGGTATTGTAGTACTACTCTACTGTTTCCTGTTTTACTGTTTATTCCATTCAAGTTCTTTTACTTAGCTACAATAATAACAAACTCATTTGATAGGGAAAAAAACCCCAAACAAACAGAAGTTACACACTTTCCATCTGTGTTCTGTTGAATATGGATATGTTTTCTAAAACACAAGAGGGTAAAAGTTCTACTAAGTACGCAATAAACAACCAAGTGCAAACAAAAGTACATTTGTTATATATTAAATAACAGTGAATATATGAAAAGTTGTTAACTGATTATCTCAGTCTTTTAGATGGCTGTAATGTGACCATCTTAGTTGCATATTATCTTATTATTTTGCTTTAAGTTTGTGACAAGGGAAATAACATTCCGCTAAGACACAGAACCTGTATATCAAGTAGTGTTCAGTACAGCTGGCAAATACTCTAGAAATTTTTTGTTGAAAAATCTTCATTTATAAAGTGAGGAGGAATGATAATGAGGGTGATTGAGAGGATGATAGTCACAGAAACACTAGATATTTTTTACTGTCTCTTTATTAATGGCAAAGGGCTAGTTTGGGATTACAGTCATATGGTGTTTTGTGATTGACTTTATAGATTTAAAAATTCATCACTTTACAGATTTAAAAATTCTAATCTAGGCAGTTATTTACAAAACTTTATGGCATTGTTATTTGGTTGCTGGTATTTGTTTTGTTTGTGGTGGTTTGGGCTTTTTGGTAGTTTTTGTTTGTTTGTTTGTTTGTTGAGCGGGGGGAGGTTTCCAGATATTTACTTCTGAGGCCCCTACTCAAAGTTATTTTGTTAAATCTGTACCAAAATCTGAATAATTTGCATGCAAATCTATAGAGTGTAAATATATATTCTAAAATCAATCGTCTTCTTCCTAATCTCAAAAGTTCTCTTTTTATACACATGTATACATATATGTGCAGTAAAGAAAGAGAATGAAAAATACTCTGTCTATTCAAAACTCTTGGGAAATTGCAGGTTTGTATTAAGAACAATCCAGAGACAACTAGGAAGTTCTCATTTGTTGCAACTACTGCACATTTCATTTTACGTAATGATTTGATCTTATGATCAAAAACTTCATAACGAAATCTTGGAAAAAAGATTTGTCAATACAAGGTTAATCGCTTTACTATTCTACTCTATATTTTCACTTTGTGAATGAAATATTTTTAAAAAGAGAGATTTCATATAGTATTAAGGCTGTATTACTAGGACATGTAGTCCCAAATGGAGGGAACAACTTAGATGCTATATTTGAGCATTAAAAGAATTATTGCAATACTAAATCTATTAGTAAAGCCAGATTTTAATGTACTTTTTGGTTTAACACAAATGTTAATCACATTCCAAGGGAGTTGCAGTATGTCATTATTTTGCAGCAGCACATCTGTGCAGTTTTTGAATTTGGATTAAAATGATATTCATAACACAACAACTCCATCAGTTGTTCAGATGTACAGATTGTTAATGAATCCTTTGTTCTCAATAATGACTTTTAATTAAATGATTTAGAAACAAATGTCAGTATAACTGTGGACATATTGAACATGCCGTGCTTATACATGAACCCGAAACACAATATCTTAATTCTATAAATTCCAGGGGGAGGAGTGGGTAAGAGAAAAGGTTAGCTCAAGTTTATATTTGTAAGCTGTTGTTCAGTTTTCCTTATTTATGCAAAAATGCAAATAGTGTACATAACTTACTACAAGATCCTTTATTAATTATGTAATGGTTATTCTGAGTCATTAGCCAAAATATGGCTTTTTTAAAGACATGCTATATATGCTCATGAGACACTATAAGTATTTATTTTCTATTTTTTTTCAGAACATTTACATTTCAGTCTATAATAAATATCCACCTCAGGTACTACACATAATTAGTATGTCTCTGAATTAGATTGTTTAAAATGAGAAAGATCCATCTGGAGGACAGTAAAACTTGAATGCACATTCATTTCTACTGTTTAATGGTTTTTATTATGAAACAGGGGAATAATCTTCCTTCATCAAGAAAAAACCTGTAAGTAGCAGGGAATTTAAAAGCTAACAGTATACACTTGGATAGAATGAAGGTGCTGTTGTTCATTTTTAGTAGCTGTTAACTGACAATTTTTTAAAAATGTGTACTTTTAACCAAGAAAAAGATATTTGTGCTTATTCACAAGCACATATTTCTCTAATTCCTCTGTGTCTTTCCCCTTTCAGTCCCTTGGATGTTAGCTATGTGTTTCCAGTTAGATATGCTACTGCGAGGTGTTTAGCAGTTGCAGTGCCTTCTGAGCAAAACAACTTTTTCTACTTGTGCTTCATACTTGTATCTAGCAAGAGCTCCACGCTCAGAGTCTGACAATGCCTCCTTTTGTATGCTCTTTCCGGCAATGTTAACAGTTTTCTTATGAAGAAAGCTGTACATGAACAATATCATAAGCATATGTTTGTGTGTATATGTGCATGTGACTGCATGTCTCAATACATGTGCACTGTGTTGGCTTAAGGCATTGACCCAAAGTTCACTGAAATCAGGAAAAAGCAGCTGTTTAATTCTAAAGCGTGTAAAATGCAGTTGTACTTTGTACAACATGTCCATAAATTATATGACTGTAGTATTCAAGATGTAATTAACATTGATGTTTCATGTACATGTTCAAGAACAGTTTTCCTTTGTAACTCAGCTGAACATGTTCTGTGGTTGAAGAAATGAATGTACCAAGAAAGCTATGGCACCTTGCTGTAGGTGAATCCTCTGTAGGACCTACAGAAATCTTACACAACTCATAATAAAGTTCCTTTTTCTGTCTTGAAGTTATCAGTCTGTTCTTTCGCTTTCCTTTTTTTCCCAGATACCTGGTTTCTTTGTCACTATACAAAAATGTAGTTTCCTAGCTGGAATTTTTAATAATTGGTCTTTGATGTTATATGATGATAGTTGAGTCAAAATTCTGAGGTGAGAAGGCTGAGTTTTCTACACCCTGATATTGATAGTTTGAAAATTCTATCAGAACTAGAAACTTTTTTACTCTTTAAGATACATTTTCAAGTTCCTAGTGTATGATACTAGATTTAGAATATTGAATAAAGCAACTTCAGTAAAGAAATGGAAGACCTAAAATAAAGACAGATGGGTGAAGGTTTCTGCAATTTTTTTTTCCAATTTAATTTTGAAATAGAAGTTACTAGTGAAAAAAAAAAAAAAAGGGAAAGTCACTCCATTAGTACTTGCTAGAAATAAGAGACAGCTAGGTATTAGCTACAGGTGACATAGTGTGTCTCAGATGATAACATCATGATAAAGACAGTTTAAAGAAATAAAAATTGCATTGAGAACAAATAAAATCAATTCTTTCAAACTTGTAAACCCAATATAATTAGGAAGTAACCTTTATCTTCATTATCAACTGCTACTAAAAGCTTTACCACTCTGCACTATACAGTGATACCATTAACTCTCTTAAAAATTTTACTACAGCTATTCAGTATTCTAAACAAAAACACATGATCAAATATTTTAACAGATCTTGTACCTTGCAATGTCATGTAAACACTTAAGTTCTGCCCTTACACTAGGATGTATGTGCAAAAACATATTTTGTTAAGCAGGGGTTCAATGTCAAATATCAAGTCTCAAATTGTCAGTGTCAAATGTCAATTTCTCAAAGATATTAAATACTGATAGGGGAGATTTTCTATGTGGCATCCTTTTAAATGATGACTCACTTCTCACGGAATCTCAAAGAATATTACCTTCCTATGGAAGTGAACTGAATTCTTTGTAATTCGAGGAAAGACTTTGCACAGAGAGGTTAGACTACATATAAATTTCCCAAATGCTCAAGAAAATGTGACGTAAGAGTTTTGATTTCTTCTATATAATAAAGACTTCGGATTTCTTCCATGTAGTAAATTTGATCCAATAAAGTAATGTGGTCTTCCATTTAGGCCCAAGCAATCCATAAAAGAAAACCGTTACCAAAACCTATTGGTCTTGAGACTTGTGGATACAATCTGTTATAGTAGATATGTTCCCCTTAAAAATAAATGAATACTGGGCTTTTAAACTAAAACAGTTTAGGATTTGAAATGCTTTGTCTTCATATTGTGGCACTGCCAAGTTGTTCTTTTAAACTAGTCATATTCCGTTCACTTTGGCAGACTCAGGTTTGTTCTAAATGTGTTTTTCAGGTTTTGAGGAGCTCTGCTTTTATAAAACCTTTACATTTACCTGTTAGTTAAGCACAAAAGGATATTCTACAAGAGTCTTTCACTGGAAATAACTATGCTGGCTGCATTTATGAAGGCATCACTGTGCCACCTCCAAGTAAAAGTTAACATGGTTTCAGAAAACACTCAGATTTATTTCACCACCCTGGAAGGCGGATGAGGTTTTCATCTATCAGGACATTTCTGCAGACAAGTTCATGTTTCTCAAGCAGAGCTTACTGCCTCAGCTTCCCAGCCACAACATTGTTCCTGTACATGTGCTTGCAAATCAAGGATTTCTCAGTTGCTGACGTCTATCCATCCAGCACCCATGGCAGGTGCAGCAGCAGCAGCACTGGCTTCCACTTTACACCTGGGCTTGAGCTGCCTCTCTACAGGGATATAGCACAGTCCTAAAACCCACAAATTTTCTGTCCTTGGTACTGATAATTAGCAAGTTTGTGTGGCAGGTGAGGACTGATGAGGCAGAATCTGAACTCAGCTGTTTCACAGAATCACAGAATGGTTGGGGTTGGAAGGGACCTCTGGAGATCTAGTCCAATGCACCTGCTAAAGCAGGTTCACCTAGAGTAGCATCATTTGAATCATTACAAAAGTCTTCAGTAGCCATTTCAGTTGATTCCCATCAACAGCACCATGACACCAATGAGCTTTTGACTTTAATCCTACCTATGATGCATTTGACTCCAATTTCATGTTGTGATTTGTCTTAAAAATCTGTTATTTTCAACCAAACCAGTTATGAACCAGGACATTATTCCAGAGGGGAAAAAATTATGAGCTTCAACTAATGCTGAGACCACCCTAGGTAAGGAGTGTTTGTTAGCAGAGAAGGGTGAAGTAGCCCTTTTATTTTTGCTCAGGTAAATTATGTTATGGTTAAAACTGCTGCCCAAATAATCAGTGCAAAAACTTACATTAAAACAAAGTGAATGTGTTAATAGTGAAATTAATGTGGTACAGTGATCTTCAGACCACTTCATTCAGATGTGTTTTTCCATTGTTCTGCTATTATAGAATTATCTCAAGGTACCTCACTGCCAAGTGCTAGAGCAGATTATAATTAATTTTTAGTGTTCTTTCACAAATTGATAACCAAACTGATATATCATTAATTGACAGAATGTCTACACTGAGCAACATGTAGCCATTCAGATTTTCAGTCCATCTAACTGCCTTATCAATGTCTCTTACCATAGCAGAAATTGTATGGGTTTTTAAACTCTGAAACATTCTTGGAGTGAATAATTTCATTTACATGGTATAATGGCTGGTATTGGTAAATTTCTATATCTCAAAAGATACTGATTTGTAGACATTTCCTGGTATCTAATGTGAAGATTGTCCCCTCCTTGATGAGTTTTAGTGATTATTTACATTTTCTGTATATATTGTCAACAACACAAATGTGTCCATATAGAAATACCAAATGTGACGAGCACGGACAGGAAAACACTCTTCTGTACTAGCTCTTAGGCAGCTTTCCAAGTAGAAGGCCTGATTTAGTCTTGTTCCAATTTAAATTGCTGCACTTAACGAGATCCAATGAAGACAGAAATGCAGATCACCTATTTCAGGTGAAACAGATCACCTGTTTCAGACAAAGATATCCAAATACGTATTTTTTCCAAAGGATTTTGGAAGCTACCCAGACTTTTCCTTAAACTCTCAAATGAGTTTTTTAACATGATAGCCTTAGAGACATTTGTTGTAGAGTCCATATACAGGTATTTTATATTTGTTTCATTTTGTCAGCATATAAAACCAGATTTAGAGTGGTCTTTTTCTGCAGTAGTTTGCAATAAGAAACTGAAAAGAGTACAGAAGAAAATCTAGAATATGGATTAATTACTATAAATAGAAATATATGTCAGGTTTTTGTGTTTGTTTGTGGTTTTGTTTTTGTTTTTTACTTTATATGCTTTTGCTCAAACTAGTTAAAACTATTTAAACCGACCATTTGAAGGAAGTGAAAGGGAGGTTGTGTTTTGTAGGTTATTCAGCTAGGATTTCTTAATAAATTCCACAACAGTGGCAGTGCCCTTTGGTACATGTTTGTATACATCTGATGCTCAGGATAGGCCAAGAGCGAGCTGTAATATTAGCACAGGGTTTGACACAAGGAAAGAAATTTTCCCAAATTATTTTGCTGTTCCTTGGGGTGTTATCATTCAAGACACGAATGGTGATTTACTGCCCTTTACTGCCCTGCGCTCTACAGATTGATCCACAATTAACTTGTTACTTGTATCTCGTAATCGGGAGGTCTTGATACACGATGATGAATGTATCAGAGCCTTTCTTTTCCTATCAGCGCCCTACATTTTTGCCAACAATAATGAGCTGTCACAGTGTGAGTTCTGGAGATGAGATTAGTGCACGGAAGAATGAGTAAACCTGTATACTAGGAACATAATTAAATCAAGCAGAACATAATAACAAGCGTGTTACAACAGTTTGACACAAAACAGGGACAAACTTGAACAGGTTGCTAAATTGCCTACGTACACAAAGCGGTGCTTCGTCATTACACTTTAAAGATTAGCAGTCTTGGTGGTACCATGTTCATTATCACCCAACTTTGCATAGCTCAGTTTCCCTGCCTGCGGTATTGATACCGACTATGAAGCGTAAGCCCGATAGCTCTTTATTCCACACACGATGCTTTTTGGTGACACAATGTTTGTATCAGAGCAGCAAGAACTGCAACAGCATGGTTTTGGAAATTGGCTTGAAATATAACAGCAAGCAGGTATGGCTCTAAGGTATGTAATCCGCTTCTGTAGGAGGAGAGGTGAAGCTGGGTGACTGATACCTCTTTAAAAAAAAAAAAAACACTCAGGTTTCTTCTGCATTCCAGACAGAAGTGGAAGAGAGAAATTTGAGGTTAGCAGTGGGCCCCAGAGTGGTGATTGCTTTGTAATGGAAAAAATTCAATTACATGAAATATTAGACCCGTCTCCTTGCCTTAGCTCTCCTCAATCTATTTAGGGACAGTCAGGAAAAAAAATTAAACTTCTCAACAGATGCCTGGCTGCCTGGGTAGAGAGAGGAAAATAATAATTTGTCTGTAATCCCTAATGCAAACAGTTGTTCATTAAGAAACAAAACTAATGTAATCTTGATGATTTGCTTGGATTTCTACTCTATCATGGCATTTTGTACAGCTGGCAGGCTAATGTAATTTTACTTAGAAACCTAAAGCAATCTGGTACTCAGACAACACCATGTAGATTTAGGTAAATTTGGGGCTCAGATTAGCATAATACTAACTAATCATGAATATAATTTGCATTAATTAGAGTATTGGGGAAAGACTTTTTAAATGGAAGAAAATTGAAAGAAAGATTAAGGGCAAGGGCTTACAAACCTAGTTTCGCTTTATACAAGAATATAACAGATGATTTCTGCTGTAATGCCTAATATTTTAATGTGTAATTATTAATTAGAGTATCAGCAAAAGATTGTTTCTAATTGGAAGAAAACTGAAAGAGAGATTAAGGGCAGAGTTTATGAATCTGCTTTTGCTTGATGCCAGTATGTAGCAGATGATTTCTCCTATAATGCCAAAAAGCTTAATCTGTAAAGGATAGGGTGACTAATACACTATAGAGTAGAGACACTACAGGGACTTTTTTCCAAATTAGGTTTATTTTGTGCTAAAAGAAAACTAGATGTTATATGAATACTCCCACGATATTGCTAACAAAATTAAACTAGTCGGGTAGAAAAAAATATCTTTGAAGACAAACGTTGTGGTCTCAAATGTGAAGGAAAAAAAAAAAAAAAAGAAAAAAAAGGTTGAATAACTATGCTTTAGACTATGTATAGTCTAAGGTACTCTCTATTTTAAAGCGATAGTCCAGATATGCAAGACCTCTCTTCCCTACATTGCTCTTGTCACTCAAGGCTTTGGGAGCAGATTTTATAGCTGTTGTAAATATCAGATCAGGAAAATGTTTTCCAGATATGTCTTAGCCTACAAATATTTCCAAGACTTCCCAGTATGTGAATTATTACTATTTATTATGGCAATACAGTACTGTAGTAAGTATTATGATGGTATATGATTTCTTCAGTAGCACCAAAGACTTCTTGGTTAGATAGTGCAATTTCAAAATAATTCCATGTTATTCACTGAAATTAAAGTAAAACTGATTTTACTGTGTGTAGTAGCAGGTCTAATTTGGAAGAGTATAAGTTTAATTTATAGTGGGGCACTGTTTTGTGTATCCCTCACATGCATTTCCTGTTCTTAGTAGGACCAATAATTACAATGTCTATCCATTTGAAGACATAATCCAAAATTTAAATAAATTTTGTGCCTAGATAGACTCCTGAACTTCTGTTTCATTCGAGCCATTTTATGTCATCAGGCACTGAAAAATTTTTTTCCATACACTACCACACTTCTCTTTCCTAGGGGAAAATGCATTTGCCTACATAATGTGTATGCAACGAGGGAAAGATGGAAAATAGGGAAAATTGTGTTGTGGAGGTAGGACAGTAATCATTCTGGTCTTTCTGAAGGCAGCCTGTGAGGCTTTTCAGTGTTTTTATAGTGGGGGCCAAAAAGACTTTGTCATTCTGTCAGTGATTTGAACTTCTGCATAGATGTGTTCTGTGTGATAAAAATTCAAGGTCAACAGCTGCAGCCTGACAGATTGAGAAATTTTTTAGCCTTCTCAGGTGTCAGGCCATGAGATAGCATCAAAGCATAACAACCTTCAGTGTGATGTGACTACTTCATGCGAAAAACAGTGAAATTAGTTTAGTAGGGTCTCATGTTCCTGAGGAAATGTTCAGGCTACATTCTGAAAACATTTCTATTTTCTCAAGGCTGCTGCTTCTCAAACTAAAATAGCATGCACTGCTGTAGGTTAATTCTGCCTTCCAAACAATGCCTCGTGAGAAAACCAACACGTCAGTCTACCCAATCATTTGTGGATGTGTTTGTGAGTACTGCAGGGTGCTCAGACATTTAGTGGCTGGAGACTTTTTCTTTCCTTTTCACAGGAAGTCTATCTTGATATTGCTAGCATTTAACTTTAAATGAATAGTCCTGTGCATGATGATCTACCATATTAGAGAAATTGTCTGATGTCTGCTCAAATTCACTACATAAAAATTTCCCCAAAGCATAACTGAATAAAGAAATGATAGCTCTGTTTAATAATGTCGTATAGCAGTAGGGCTTGTATTTGATAGCTTCCCTGATCCTGCCCACAGCACAAACATACTGATTTTCAGAGTACGATGAGGGCAAATATTCAAGGAAATATCTCTTCAACAGGAAGAAGGATAAAAGACCATCATTTGAGGGAAGGAATGCTTGATTGCGTCTTGTAAGATCTTTGACTGAAAAGATGAAACAATTGACATCACAGAAAACAGGACAGGAATCCACAGTTTTAAGTACACCTATAGAATATTGCCCTAAGCAGTCATTATAGGAATATCCACCACATACATGGCAACATAGTGTAAAAGACATTAAACATAATCAAGCTGGCTCTGAATAAGAAGCAGGTTAATTCATCATGTGATGAGCTCTACCTTTTGTAGTAATGTTTCTTAGATTTATATGAAGTGTATCCCTCTGCCCAGTGTCGCAGTGTGGGGTACAGATGTGCTCCTTGGCTGAAGCACAAGAACATGCCCTCTAGACAAGAAATCTGGGCACCATTGCTGAATCTAAATTCATTAGCAGTCCTGCTTTGTGCTGAATCCTTCTGCTAGGGAGGAAAAATGTCATAAAACATCTTGCCTTAGCCACTAATAAATGCACACAGAAGAGCAATTACGAAATCTTCCCCATGTAACGAAAAATATAGAGATAACAGCTGAGGAAGGGGAGGCACAGGAGCTCTGAGCTTCCCAAGTACCCCCAAAAGAACAAGATAGGAAATTTAAGAAAGCTTTAATGTCTATATTCTGTGGATGAAACTCCACAATAATAAGCACTCGATCCCTTATGCCAACTATTGCATTTAACAGAAAGGTCACAGGAAAGCTCCAACAGCACCCCAAGGGAGTGATCTTATCAGACCTGTATCCATATCTTTGATTTTGGCTGTGCTGAGTAGACAGGAGACCAACACTGGAAAATATAATGGTTAACAATTGTGAAATGCTTACTTTACGAAAGGTATACATATATAGATTTTGAAAGTATTTTTACTCAGGTTGTGGATTGTAGATTAATTTTCCTATCTAAATTTCCCAAGGTTCAAATATTTTCTACTTCATATCAATGAAAAAATCAAGATCTTTCCATTTTTGTTTATTTACTCCTTAGGACTGGAAAGAGGAAGCAGGAAAGAGCAAAGAGGCAGAGAGAAGACACTAATAGCTCACAGATGGGTAGACAGTAACTTGAGTGTTAGGATCATAGCCAGGGAAACATACAAAAAAGATTAAATCTCTTGCTCCACCATTTCCCATACCTGAAACAGATAGTCAGTGAATTTGGTATATTTTTTTCTGCACATGTGTAAGAGTTTTAAGTGGGATCAAAGACTTAATCCAAGTTGTTTACCAACTGGAGCAAAAAAAAATCAAATGTAGGAAATACACCTTTCATCCAAATGAAGTTGAACGAAGGCTGGAAATTTGTTTTCCTGCACTGATAATGTATGCTAGCCATCAAGCTGCTACTGCTGCTGCTCCTTTTCTTTCCTATCTCCTCTCCCCTTTCCTCACTTCATGAAAAAGTATATTCTGCCTCTATTTCTGGTTGAAGTTTTGTTTAAGGTATTAATTTTCTATTGAAAGTTTTGGTTTTGATTAGTTGTGCTTTTTGAGAAAAATACTACTTCAGCAAGAATTCCCAGTCAGCTCAAATCCATGCTTGGATGAGGAATGCATGAAGTCTTTTGTCATTAAGTTAATGTTTAGATTAAAAGTATTTACAGTATTGAGTAGAGTCCTCACCTTTAAAACTGTCTCAGCTGGTCACAGACAGATCTGAAAATGTTTGTGAGTGCATAGCACCTTTTTTAAGAAGTTGAATTTTTCCTGTCCTGGCATCTAAGAATAGTGGATACAAAGCACTAAGAGGTGTGGTCAGACAACCACAAGTAACTTTTAAAAAGTATTTTAGGAAGTTACAGCTCCTCACCTGGAAGCTGTGTCCTCAGCTTTGATGCAGTACTGGTTTTGATGTGTGCGCTCTTTGGCAACAGAGTACATTTTGTTACTTTACTCTAAGCCACTGTTGAAATGAAACTGGAGCTAATGGACCCCAATACACAGTATTCTGAGCTAGGACTTAACTTACTGTTCTTAACATACTGGTATATTCAGTCCTCTTTTAAATGCTAATGGGCTTGGCTATCTCCAAATATAAGTTTACTATAACAACTATAACAACTGCTTGAAACAAATAGTAATTCTTGTTTGAAATAACTGAGGTGAAGGAACATTTTGAGAAAGGGATAGTACTTATGACTTACCTGGGTCAGCCCCTTCCCTGTCGCTGCTGGGCAGAGGTAGGGGACCAAAAAGATGAGGAGGGTTGGAAGCAAGTTCCAGTTCGGCGTTATGGGCAACCCCCCGCTCTACCTGCTTTGCTTCCCCGGGTGCCCCTCTGTAATAGGTTTGAGGTCCTGGATCTTGAAGGAGAGGTAGGTGGGGATGTGGTGCAAGGCCCACCTACAAGGTCACATAGGAAGAGGCGGTTGACTCCATACCTCAAGACTCCCTTCTGAGAGGGACAGAGGGCCCAATATGCAGAGTTAACCCTCATCATAGGGAAGTTTGTAGTCTACCCAGAGCCAGGATCAGGGATATCACCAGGGCACTCCCCAGCCTGGTGCACCCAACAGACTACTACCCACTGCTGATCTTCCAGACAGATGGGGAGGAAGCTTCATCCCTCAGTCTGAGGGGAATGAAGAAAGATTTCAAGGCCTTGGGACGGTTGGTGAAAGAGTCTGGGGCACAAATTATTTTCTCTTCCCTCCTTCCATTTTTGGGTGATGATGTGGGATGGAATAGAAGAATTGAGTCCATAAATGATTGGCTACAAAACTGGTGCTACAGGCAGGGCTTTGGATTCTTCGATAATGACTGGTTTTACAAGACACCAGGCCAGATAGTGATACGTGGGAAAGGTTTACCTCACAGGGGCAAAAGGATACTGGGACAGGAATTAGCAGGGCTCATTTGGAGGGCTTTAAACTAGATTTGAGGGGAATGGGGTTGTAGCTGGGCTTGCATCGGTGGGGCAGCACTCTAGAGTTGATGAAGACCAGGAGGCCTCCCATCTCCCTAGGGTGAAATCAGTGTGCTCAACTCGCTCCCTGAAGTGCCTGTACACCAATGCGCGCAGCATGGGGAATAAGCGGGAGGAGTTAGAAACCTGTGTTTGGTCAGGAGATTATGATCTGGTGGCAATTACAGAGACATGGTGGGACAGCTCACATGACTGGAATGTGGTCATGGATGGCTATGTCCTTCTCAGGAAAGACAGGCCAGCAAGGCAAGGTGGTGGATTTGCTTTTTACGTGAGAGACCAACTACAATGTATAGAGTACTGTCTAGGGGTGGATAAGGAGCAAGTTGAGAGTCTGTGGGTGAGAATTCAGGGGCAGGCTGGCAGGGCTGATACTGTTGTGGGTTTCTATTACAGGCCACCAGATCAGGGTGAGGATGTTGATGAGGCCTTCTACGGGCAGCTGAAAGTGGCCTCACATTCACAGGCCCTGGCTGTCGTGGGGGGTTTTAACTACCCTGATGTTTGCTGGAAGGACTACTCAGCCAGCCAGCCACAGTCCAGGAGGTTCCTCAGTGCATTGATGATAACTTTCTGATGCAAATGGTGGATGAGCCAACTAGGAGAGGTGCACTGCTGGATCTCATCCTCACTAACAAGGAGGGTTTGGTTGAAGCAGTAAAGGTGGAGGGCTGCCTTGGTTGCAGTGACCATGAGATGGTGGAGCTCAGGATCTCATGTGGCAGGAACAGAATACCAAGCAGAATCACAACCCTGGACTTCAGCAGGGCCAACTTTGGCCTTTTCAAGCAATTGCTAGAGGAAATCCCATGGGCAAGGCTGCTTGAAGGTAAAGGGGCCCAAGATAGTTGGTTAGCATTCAAGGACTGCTTCTTCCAAGCTCAAGATCAGAGCATCTCAACATGTAGGAAGTCAAGGAAAGGAGCCAGGAGACCTGCTTGGTTAAACAGGGAACTGCTGGGCAAACTCAAGTGGAAGAGGAGAGTTTACAGACCATGGAAGGAGGGGCTTGCCACTTGGGAAGAATATAAGGCTGTTGTCAGAGGATGTAGGGAGGCAACTAGGAAAGCTAATGTCTCCTTAGAATTAAACCTGGCAAGAGGGGTCAAGGACAACAGAAAGAGCTTCTTCAAATACGTGGCAGATAAAACTAACACCAGAGGCAATGTAGGTCCACTGATGAATGAGGAGGGTGCCCTGGTGACAGAAGATACAGAGAAGGCAGAGTTACTGAATGCCTTCTTTGTCTACACTGCCAGAGGCTATCCTGAGGAGCCCTGTACCACTGAGGCCCCAGTATGAGTCAGGACAATGGAGGAGTTTGCCTTGGTTGATGAGGACTGGGTTAGGGAGCAATTAAGCAATCGGGACATCCATAAATCCATGGGTCCAGATGGGATGCACCCGTGGGTGCTGAGGAAGCTGGCTGAGGTCATTGGTAGGCCACTCTCCATCATCTTTGCTAAGTCATGGGAAATGGGAGAGGTGCCTGAGGACTGGAGGAAAGCAAATGTCACTCCAGTCTTCAAAAAGGGCAAGAAGGAGGACCCGGGTAACTATAGAGCGGTCAGCCTCACCTCCATCTCTGGAAAGGTGATGGAACACCTTATCCTTGGTGCCATCTTAAGGCATATCAAGGATAAGAGGGTCATTAGGGGCAGTCAACATGGCTTCACCATGGGGAAGTCATGTTTGACTAACCTCATAGCCTTTTGTGAGGACATAACCCGGTGGATAGATGATGGCAAAGCAGTGGATGTGGTCTATCTTGATTTCAAGAAAGCATTTGACACCGTCTCCCACAGAATCCTCACGGCTAAACTGAGGAAGTGTGGACTGGACGATCGGTTAGTGAGGTGGACTGTGAACTGGCTGAAGAAAAGAAGCCAGAGAGTCGTGGTCAATGGGACAGAGTCTAGTTGGAGGCCTGTATCTAGTGGAGTGCCTCATGGGTCGGTACTGGGACCAGTATTATTCAATATATTCATCAATTACTTGGATGAGGGAATCGAGTGCACTGTCAGCAAGTTTGCTGATGACACCAAGCTGGGAGGAGTGGCTGACACACCAGAAGGCTGTGCTGCCATCCAGTGAGACCTGGACAGTCTGGAGAGTTGGGCAGGGAAAAATTTAATGAAATACAACAAGGGTAAGTGTGGAGTCTTGCATCTGCACAGGTTCCACTATAAGTTGGGGAATGACCTCTTAGAGAGCAGTGTAGGGGAAAGGGACCTGGGGGTCCTGGTGGACAGCAGGATGACCATGAGCCAGCACTGTGCCCTTGTGGCCAAGAAGGCCAATGGCATCCTGGGGTGTATTAGAAGGGGGGTGGTTAGTAGGTCAAGAGAGGTTCTCCTTCCCCTCTACTCTGCCCTGGTGAGACCACATCTGGAATATTGTGTCCAGTTCTGGGCCCCTCAGTTCAAGAATAGGGAACTGCTGGAACACAGGAGGTTTCACTTAAATATGAGACGAAACTTCTTCACAGTGAGGGTGACAGAGCACTGGAACAGGCTGCCCAGGGAGGTTGTGGAGTCTCCTTCTCTGGAGACATTCAAAACCCGCCTGGACACCTTCCTGTGTAACCTCATCGAGGTGTTCCTGCTCCAGTGGGGGGATTGAACTAGATGATCTTTTGAGATCCCTCTCAATCCCTAACATTCTATGATTCTGTGATTCTGTGACTTTACTTTCCAGGAGCTCTCAATTTCCCTTATTTTATCCTCAAAATATAATTGAGAATAATCCATGCCTATGAAACAACGTGCCTGGTGAATCCCACAGTGATAAGCTGATAAAAGTAATTACCACAGCTCCTACAACTTCACCTGATGATTTTTCTTGGGGAGAAGCCAGACACAAAGCTGCACCAGATCATTGCTTTGACTCATTCACAGCAACACACAGGGAGGGATTTATCTGGTGGAAGGAGCTTCCTATGATGTAGACATCCACATCCAAGCAAGCAGCCATAAGCTCCCTGTATAGTTAATTGCTATTTGATCAGTGGAGTTCAGGGAGGGATTTCTCTCTTTGGCAAACACCTGAAGGAGACAAGCTGAACCAGTGTCATCTCGCCTGCAGTTTACGAGTTGTGCTTTCTCTCTGCACAGCTACTATCACTTTAAGTCTCATTTCATATCGTTTTTGTTTGCTGTCTGGAAAGAAATTGCATGGTAACTTCAGTAAAATTTCCTCAGAAACCTCTGAGTCTCTTTAGATTATTGCCACTTTTTCTCAAGCTATTAATATACTCTGAAGAAATTGACTTACTGAGCTGTCTGCTGAGTAATTTAGATGGACACTGCACTGAGGAACATTTTTATAGAAATTAGGTGGTTTTGTCTTTAGGAATGTTTGGGTAAGGGAACAAGGCAGTCTTTGTCTGCGTTACTTTTATTAAAGATTAATGAGTGGCCATATTTCTACATCACTATAAATCTGAATGCTGCTTTTTAGTCACGTCCTGCGTCTGACTGCAGCTGTTTCACTGCCCGTGTTGTGAATTCTTACAGTGTCTCATGTTGTACAAGGTTGAGGTATATGTGAGAAAGAATACTTTAAAACTGTATTAATGCATTACACAACAGACTTCAGGAATTCAGTTTTGCAAGAAACTTGAGACCTTAATACAACACTTTGAACTGCCTACAAGTCAGTTTGCTCTCACCAAACAGGGAATGAAAGCCTTCCTATACGGAAGACTGTTTTTCAAGGCTACTTCGGGAACTTACTTCTCTAATTAATCTGAAACTTGAACTAACAACCAGGTGAGCAGCAGCACATGTTGAAAAGGCAAGGCAGTTTGCTCTCCATTTCCAACTCATGCACAGGTCGTCAGGAGTAACAAAAAATAAGAGGTTCTCATTAATACTGTGGAATTATTATTAAGTGATTAGAATAGAAATAAAAATATATTGTTTTGCAAACTTTATTTTTTTAAATGGTACTTAATTTCACAGAGTTTCTTATTCTTTTGTCTGTGAATCTCATCTGACACAATTGTTCTCTTGAATGTAAGATGTATTGAAATAAAAAAGGTATATATTAAGTGAAATTCTAGGAGCAGAGCTTCATTGGCCAAGACATAATAAGAGAAAATTAGGATTTAATGTCCTCTCAAAAGATTCTACACTAGTCAGAGGTCAGCAAAAGGCACACAAAGCAAATTTAAATCATGGTTTTAGGGAATACAGATTAACAGATAAGAGAAAAAAATATGCTAAAGGCTTTTTATGGATAGCTAAATGATGAAGAACGGGTGAAAAGTATTCATACAGAGCCCCAAATAGAGCAGAACAATACCTAATGTGCAGTAAGTTTTCTCAAGAGAATACCTTGAACACTTACGAGTTTTTTTTCTGTTTTATTATGGCTTACCAAGATTGGAGGAAAGTGCTAAGATGTAGGCTCCATGTCTCAGCTTCTTTGAAATGTCTTAAACAAAAGCAAAATTAAGTTCACATTAAACAAAATCCTGTGGGCATCTCAATAGGAAAATTTCGAAAAGCAGCTGTTTAAGTTAGAAGTCCAGACTATTAGGAGGATAGCATGTGAGAAATAATTTCTGTAATGTTAGACATACCGACGAGCTCAGCATGAGTCTTTTGAGCTTTGACTTCCTTCAGCAAGTGATGATAAACAATTTCCAATCCAAACTTGTGACATTTCAATACAGGAAATGTCAAATAAGTGACAAAGGAATTTGAACTGAAAATGAGAGGCTGAAGAAGCTCTGTACCATATTGTGGTTACTACAGGGAGTTTCAAAAAGATGGACCCAATTTGAAATCACTATATCTTTGAAATTGGGTTCATTGTTTTTAAACACCCTGTAGATAGCAAGATTCAACAACTAGATTTGCTGGCAACATTACCTGCTTAGGTAAGACTATAACCATAAAATTTCAAGAAGGTCTGGCTTATTACTATATAGTCATATAGTGACTTTAAGGTAAATAAGTATTTTCAGGTGCTCCCTGGAAAGAGACATCTTTGTATGTTTTTCAAAGGCATTGCAACAGCAATTTATGCTACCAAGTAGGGAAAAGTCAGAACCTGCCTTATCATGCCATACAACCTCTGCATGAAAATTAAATGTTTTATTACCTGAATAAATGGCATAATAATGATTGCCTAAGTGCTGAAAACCTACTTAAAATATTCATTTTAGTTGTTCTATCTCCTGACATTACTGGCCTGAACTCCTCTGCCTTTTGGCATAGTCATATAACAACCTCTCAATTTTAAGGGCAGTTGTTTGTGTCTCTCCCAGAGCAGAAAGTATCATCAAGTATTCTTTGATTAAAAAAAAAAAAGAAAGGAAGAAAAAGAGATGAAAGTGTGGACAGAGTTTTCTGCTATTGCTTGAGGTGACTTCCTAGTACTGCAGTGACCAAAGTTAGCAAAAGACACATTGGTTATACAACTGTGTTTTAAATACATGATAAAATTACTTGGCTGATCTTCATTACCACTTGTTGAAACTGGGTCCAGCAAAAATAAAATTGCAAGTCTACCAAGTTACTAATCAGAATAACCAAGCTTTATCCCTGCTTTAAAAACTTATTAATGGAGCTATTTACTTATTTGGGCTTAGAATAAGATTTAAACCTCTCCTTCTTTTGACTATGTGTAAAGGATCCTGATGAGGATGGGCAGTTGAACAGACACAATCATACATGCTCTTCTAGATAGGTGGTAGTTTTCTGAGAAACTCTTTCCAATTGGTAATTTTCCTGTCTCTTTTTATTTTTTGTTTTGAGTGAAAACTGGTGCTCTGATGTTCTGTGCACCAGAAGTCCCTATCAGTCCTGTTGGTATTATCTCTGGTTATTCTGAGAACTCACAGCCAGAGCTGTTCATAATCACCTCATGACTGGTGCTAAGCAGGACTTTCCCCCCCTTTTTTTTTTTCCCCCTAACCCTCTCACTCTCTAAGTCTGCAGAGAGGAACACAAGAGCTGCACTTACTCTGTCCTCATAGCGCAAATTATACAGCCAAGGGAGAGTATGTCAGTTAAAAGAAGAGATTAAAAGGACTAGGATTACTTAGGTTGGCAGGTAGATGAGCCAGAAGGTATATAACAAAAATGTAAATATTACGAGTTGTAAAGAAGGCAATTATCTTATGCTTATTGGCAGCTGGACTAGATGGTTGCTGTAGGTCCTTTCGAGCTGAATCATTCTACTCTATTCTGTTTTACAGAATTAAAGTGCCACTCAGTGAGATGGGATACATTTATGAGAGATACACAAAAATAGTGTTTGACATGTTATGCAATTAACTGATGGAACTCATTGTTAATGGATATTATTTGACAAATATTCACAGCTTGCTGAACTTGCTGGGTTTAGTAGTGGAATGAGCAGCAGGGTTAAGAATTGGCAGTGAGCCTTCAGCTCAGAAAAGTTCCTTTATATTATTATCACACAGTTCAGGTACATTACAATTCTGTGAGAACTATGGTTATAACCAGAGAGAGGTTCATCTTGAAAACTAATATTATGTTCATCCTTTTATTTGTGTGATCCATTCTTAAAAATCTTTTTTTTTCCTAAAATTTGGTTTGCAGTTAACAAGTGGCCTATGTACCATTCTTTTTGCTAACACTTTTGCTAGCTAGATTTACACTAACAGTTCTTTCATCTTTCAAGTAATTCATGAGGGACCTTTCTCTGAAGCCTAAACACATAAGGAAAAAGCATATAACTTAACAAAACAAACAAAAATAATTAAAAATTTGAAAAGTAGGACAGACTTACATTAAAGGCTGGAAAAAACTGAGGATTTTAAACTGCAGCTAAGCAAACCTAAACTACATCCCAAGTCAAAGCTGGTGAAATGCTGATCTTTTAGTGACATAATTCAGAAGTAAATCTGGTTAAACCAGTACAGTTATATCGGTGCCAATGTCTTAAAGAGAACTTAACCCATCTCCTACTAGTGTATGAAACATACTGCACCAACGTGTATGTCTGAGATGCAGAGTTTCAGGATGCTGTGCCCTGAGGAAAAATGGTCCTGTAGCTCTGAGGAAGCAGCAGCAGCCAACAATGTCGTGGTCTCTTTTGCTGTGAGCCTCCTTTGCTACATAAACATCTTAGCATGTCTGTGCCATGTTTTCTTCAAGTATGAAATTTGGATTTACTGTTTTCATAGAGGGACAGGTGGACTGTATGGCTGGTTACACTAGAGACTGGAAAGAGCTGAAGTAAAATAGTGAAACTATAAAAAACAAGGTTCTGACTATACTGTGTTCACCTGATGTAAACAAACCCCACTTTTCTAATGTATGCTCTTATCTGTGAGCCTAGTACTATGTATATAAATAAATTTACTTTTGAACCTCATTGCCATTCTCAAACATGCTGATGAGACCACCCCTTCAGCAAGGAGAGAAGAGCAGGTCAGGCACATTTTCAGTGGCACCATACGGTTTCTAACCATTTCATGAAGTGCAGATGCTTGGACTATTGTTTCTTTGCTGTGCATGTAGCCTATGTGACTTCAGCTGGTATGGCAGATATTTCTTGCCAGCAAGGTTTGATACAGACAATATATTTCTGTCTCAGTACCACAAGAGGTGTATGCAAGGCACTATTTCACAATGCTGCCCTGGGACTGGCACCAGAAATAGGCTGGGGTGTTGTACCCCACTGGCTGCTCAGTGTACGTGGCATCAGCAGTGATATACTCTAGCAGCTCAGCAGTACAACTGGTCACATTTGCCTTCAGAGTGCTTCTGCTTTTCCTTTGTGTTATCCTTAGTTCTCCTGTTTGAGCAGTTGCTCCCTCTTTGATAATTGTTCACCGACAAGTTTAATAAAATTGAGTTTTGGATTACGCTGTGAAATTCCACAGTCCCAGCTACTTCTGAATGGAAAGAGAAGGGAATTTTGTCTTAGATGTCCTGCTTTATATGTGCACCGTGTAATTTCTTGTCTAATCCAGATAATTAATAAGGGCCTTATTATTCTAATACCTATTTCCTTGTGAAAAAGGGAAGTGTTATTATTCCCCTATTAAAGCAGAGGCTAGAAAATCACAGAGAAATTCCTGGTTTATAACTTCTGCCCTTTCCTCAAGAATGAAAATTATAAAGGAACGCCTTCACTAAGTACGATCAAAGAAATTTCAGAGAATTTAACTACTATAGGCATCACTACCCCTCTAGACAAAAGGCTTCTATTCACATAGGTAGCAAAAAGAAAGCTGAAAGCAAGAAAGGCAGTATTGACTTGGTTGTATCAAGTGTCCTCAGCTCAGATATCTGATGGCTTACTCCAGGGCCCTTCTGATTTTATCACAGAAGTTATCTTATTTTTTGAACTAATGTTTTTTATCGCCATGCTAGACAGAATGTAATTATCTTGTCTTTTTTCTCTGCACAACAGCATAAGCATATTGGTATTGTGTACATCCATGTGAATTAAATGCAAGTTGTTTTCTTAAATACTAGGAATAAGTCCACATGTCTTTTGGCAAATGGCAAAGGGACAACCTCAAGAATTCACAGATAAACAAAAACAAGGCCTTATTTCAGATGTTCACTTTTTTAAACAATGTAGAGGGCATAGCAGTGTTTTTGGAACACAACTGTTTGTGAAAGAAAATAGGCTCTTATAGACTATTGACAGCAACAACTTTGATTAGAGAAAAAAGTATGTTTGCACAGCTGACATCATACGTAGCTTTTTTCTCTGTAGAAGAGACATAGGTTAGGTAACAGAGAACATGGCAGATTGTCAAAATTTCTCAACTCTGATTTCCCAGAGCTCCCGCTGATTCAGAAAGCAAAATCTCACAGTTCATGCCTTTACAGTAGAGCTGCCAACCAACTTCTGGTGTAGCACCATTATGCTAAGACTTATAGTGAGCCTGCAAAGCCTACTCTACACACGCAACAGCCAACAGTGATGGCAGTTTGCAATTGCTTCCTTGTCACTCATTTTGAACCCTTTTGTGCATCTGGGCAATGAGGTGGCTGGTCTCAACTTCACTGTGTCTCTGAAGCCATCATGACTTAGAGCATCAACAGCCAGAAAAGGTATGTAAAAGCCACTTGCGTCTGCTGCACATCTAGAAAACTGTCAGAACTGCTACAGACAGAGGAAGTAATCCCTCCAAGGCAAAGCCAGAGAAAAATCCTGCTGCAATGCCTATGGTGATATAAGAGGAACACGTACTGCTTCAGGATGAAAGAGGATCCATAACCTGGGGGTCCCGGTGGACAGCAGGATGACCATGAGCCAGCACTGTGCCCTTGTGGCCAAGAAGGCCAATGGCATCCTGGGGTGTATTAGAAGGGGGGTGGTTAGTAGGTCGAGAGAGGTTCTCCTTCCCCTCTACTCTGCCCTGGTGAGACCTCATCTGGAATATTGTGTCCAGTTCTGGACCCCTCAGTTCCAGAAGGACAGGGAACTGCTGGAGAGAGTCCAGCGCAGGGCAACAAAGATGATTCAGGGAGTGGAGCATCTCCTTTATGAGGAAAGGCTGAGGGAGCTGAGTCTCTTTAGTTTGGAGAAGAGGAGACTGAGGGGTGACCTCATTAATGTTTATAAATATGTAAATATGTCAGGATGATGGAGCCAGACTCTTCTCAGTGACAACCAATGATAGGACAAGGGGCAATGGGTACAAACTGGAACACAGGAGGTTCCACTTAAATATGAGAAGAAACTTCTTCACAGTGAGGGTGACAGAGCACTGGAACAGGCTGCCCAGGGGGGTTGTGGATTCTCCTTCTCTGGAGACATTCAAAACACACCTGGACTCATTCCTGTGTAACCTCATCTAGGTGTTCCTGCTCTGGCAGGAGCATTGGAGAAAATGATCTTTTGAGGTCCCTTCCAATCCCTAACATTCTGTGATTCTGTGATAACAGGAGAAGGCCAAGTTCAGTGACCCAGGAAGTTTCTCTCAGTCCCATTTACCTCGTAATTGTTCTGTTACTAACCCCTTTCTAACCCAAATTAATGGATGTTTAAAGTGTATGGCCCAGAGTTTCGGAGAAAGGGCCGTTTGTTCCTCACTCAGCTTCTTGTTTGTTTCTTTGCTGATGAGATTATGCTCAGTAATCTACCCTGGTCAAAGGAGGGGATCGATATACTCTGTTTAAAAGTAAGCTCGTTTATTCACTCTGGGTGAAATACAATGAGGTCCTCGTCTGGTAGTAAGAACTAAGTGATGTTATATAGCCACTAGTTCTAGTTGGCAAACAAAAAATGAATGTCATTCTTTGTTAATCACTGTGAAATACAAATCATTGCCCTTGTGTTTCTAGGCAGATTAGTACAGAATTGGGAGCTTCCAAACAGTCTGACTGCAGACTGGATGTCAAGTTAAAAACATTTCTTAATGTTGAAACAACCCCACTTTATCATTGGTTATCTGTGATCTTTGTTGAGATTACTTAAATTTAGAGCTGCCAATATACCACTAAGCTACAAATGCATTTGTACTGTATTTTCTGCCCCAGAGGGGCAAGGGAGAGAGAAGTTGTTTCCAATCTTCTAAGAGTCTTCAGCACCAAATGTCCCAGCATGTGACTGACACAACATATTTGACTTACGTTAATTCGAATAGTTACAGAGTGGCTAATCGTAGGAACTTCAGAGATTCTTTCAAGTTTAAGGCAGTAATAGCTTCAAGAAATATCACAGATTTCAAGATTTGTAGTTAATATTGGCAAAGTTGACAACACAGTGAGCAAGTGTTTCATCTGGCAGAGCTAGGAAGTGCAGTCCTCAGCTGTTGCCCTGGCATACCAAAATGTGCCACTGGTTGAAAAGGTATTAACTAAGGTAGCAAATTCTACAGTTGCCTTGAAAGTATATAGGTGTCATATAGAAGCATAAGCTACTGACTGATTGCCACATTGCCCTTCATTAGTTTGTTCCTAAGTAATTTCTGTGAAGGCAAACCAGGAACTATATACTTTAATTAAGAGTTAGAGTCCATCATGATGATGTACACAGAGAGAGTATCTTCCCTCGGTACAGCTGAGTTAGGTCATTGCCTGAGAGACTCTCTTGCCGGAGGGCCTATGATAAACTTGCAGTACTGACTTCTGGAAAACTACAAGATAGACTCCAAAGAAACACCATATGAGAGATTTTCTTAAAGTGTGCTCATTTAGCTGTGTTTAATGCACCTATAAAACTGCAGCTCCATTGTTTGGATCATATTGTGTATCATGCTTCCCACTTAATGCCTCCTTCTGTGTCATCAAGCAGAACTTGACCTCACCTTCCATCTGTGTCCTATGTGAATTTACACCTGGTTGTTTCTTTCCATTCCCCATCCATATCATTTCAGTGCTGCTGGGAACATTTCCCTGCAACTTCTTTGTCTGCCTTCTGCTGCCAAGATTTCTTCCATTTCTTGTCTCCATCGTTCATGTCCACCTCCCATACTGATATCCTCATGCTCTCTCTTCTAGGTATCTGTTTCCTGGCCTGCTGTGGCCTGGGGACTTCCTCATGTCTCTTCCTGCTGTAAGTCATCATACTGAACTCAGGTTCCCCTCAAGAAAGCCATATAACCAAATTGTTGTCCTCTATTCTCAGGGCAGCTTTTCTTCAGCCATATCAAAACCAGCAGAAAACAGAGAATTCTTCTATGCAGCTGAGTCTCTGCTTAGATGTGCAGCTTAGATATGAAGCTTAGGCTGTACATAATGAGCACAAAACTTCAATGTTTGAATGTATGAGCTGAAATTCGTAAGAAACATTTAGCGCCTTTTTCCAATTACAATAAAAGTGCAAGCTGGCAGGTACATTGCATCTGCTCAACAGTGAGGAATCAGTGGAGTTTTCTTGGTGGGCTACTTGGGAGTGATTCAAGACAGGATCAAGACGTTAAGGAATGCTCAGGGCCCAAAAGCCTTCAGAAAGGCTGGGAAAAAACTTTGGCCTTGAAGTTAGAGGAAATATACATGCAGAGTAAATGAAATATGCTTGACAGGGAATGAAAATGGGACAAATAGGTCTCTTGGCTATTTTTCTGTGAAAGCTCATAAGTTAAGGTTACAAACATACTTGTGTCTATTTGCTCATAGACTTGTACCCCAGATGTTGTAGCTGAACTGCTAAATTATTTTTCCACTGAAAGGGAGTCAGAAGTAAAAGTTTTACCTTTCTCTCTGTAAGAAAAAATGCCTGGTTTTTAGCTGAGACAGAGAGCACGATACTGAACTAATCATCTGCCGACTCAGTCAAACATGGAAAGAACATAATTTGCCTGCTGTAAACCAAAAGAAAATGAATAACACCACAGATTTTGTCTGGAGATGTCCTCTTGCTACACCCCTCTGCTGTTTGCTTTCGTTTCCCACCATCCTGTTTCTCAGAGGAGTGCTTTGCAGCAATGGTTGTAACCAGTCTTCCTGTGCTAGTTACAGAACCGTGCCCATTTCCAGCCACAATTGTCAGGCATTTCTAATACAGTTGCAAAAACTCTCTTGCGGTTGAACCGTAGGAAACAAGGTATCTGAGGAAAGCAAAAATGTTTCCATGCTAAATGCAAAAGCCTTCTATTTGTGGTGTAGTCAGTTCTGCCTAAATGTTAAAAATTTTGTGCTATTATCCAAAAGTGAAATGATTTTTTTTTTTTTTTGGTATGTCACACAACTTCTCCTCAAGTCACCAGCTTGGTCCATTTTAGTGGCCCTGTATGTGTAATGTCTTCTGCAAAATGCCAAGATAGCTGCAAAATCCGGGCTGCCTCTGGAGATTGCATTTCTGTCCTCTTTTGTGAATAATCTATGTTTATGTGAATATTCATGCTTCTGTGTCTTACCCGAAAGGTGAGAGGGTTAGCAACAGTAGAATGCTATGGGATTTGTCACAGTAAAAGACTCAACATGACTTCTTAATCAAGGTACTACATCTTCCATAGTGGATTTGAGCAAAATGACATTTGAAAATGTAAGACAAGCAGGTTTTTATGAGTAGTGAACTAGAAATATTGTTTTAGTGTTGTCATGGTTATCTTAGTCGTCTCCTTTTCAGAGATTCATTCTTAGAAAGTGATCTGAATTTAGGAGTGCAAAGAAACACTGCTACACCAAAAAAGCCTCTCTGTGTTTCATACCAAAAGACCTCAAGCCCCCAACTAGTAAGTAAGGTAGTAAACACTAGTAAATAGAAAGGATGCTTGTGAACACTAGGAGAATGAGCAACTGAATCATCTTGATACAATTCTTAGAAATAAATGACATGTCCTTGGCGTGAGACAACAGCATCTCTAAAAACTACAACAATTTGACTTTTTGTGATACTGCAGCACTTATACTGTATCAGACCATTTTTTTGCAGCAGCAGAAATAAAGCCTTCGACTCTTTCACAGGAGTTATTTGTCACCTGCTTACTCATATAAAGCTGCAGGCATTTGAAAGCAACTGCTTAGTAAGATGGGAACAAGTAAAGCTTTGGAGTTAATCTGCTTTTTATTTTTTTCTCTCTGCTCAGTGGACAGTCATCTTTGCCTAGAAATGACTTTGCTATTTTAGGTTCTTTGCAATTGTTTTGGACCTTTCTGAAATCACTCTGCAGGCCATTCTGTTTAACTGGCTCATTGGTATAATATTGGTATATCAGCAGATTAAGCTAACAGTCCCTATCTTTCTTACAACCAATGTGGTAAATTTCTAGATGAATATACTGCCAAGGCTCAGACATTTCTGCATTTGTGACTGTAACAGATTGTTGCTCCCTGAGCTGGTGCAGAGCCAAGGCCTCTGCAGGGAATGGGTAGGCTGTCAGGAGGAGCAGAGGCACACATCCGTGGATGCAACAGGCCCTTCTTCTTTTCACAATGTGATGCTCACCAGGGCTCATATACCTGCAGATTGTGGGCTCACACATCCTCTAAACGCAGCTAAGACCATTCTAGGCTGGCTGAAGCTGTATGTATACATGTGCATATGTATGCACAGATGTGAGCACAAACACATAGGAGGATATGAATGGTCTAATAACCACATGAAGTGCCTAACAACCAGGACTTTGGAAAAACTGAAAAAAATAGAAAGATAAAAAAGATATCTGTGTGTAATTATATGTAAAATAATATAAAAAATCTAGGAGACTAGGGATCTTTCTCCTCCCTTTTGGGGTAGGACTGCTGAGCATCAGGTACACGTCTGTATAAGACATCCACTTAATGCATTTTGAGACATAACACAGGTTTCAGTCTGCCTGTTTTATTTATAATGCAAAGTTACTTAAATGCAAAGGAAACAGTTGCTTCTCTTGGGAGGCTTTGTAGCACCTTAAGATCTTAAACTGTAACAAAATACACTTCAGTCAGCTCAGAATAGAAAGATGCCAGAATGGATTTAAGGCACTTCAGCTAAAGGGTAATCCAAGTAGCTGGTGGTTATGTCTCTAATTTTGTATATGGCAGGCTTAAGTCTCTTCTTCTTTATATCAGTTATTCTTAGTGCCCCTTGTCCTGCCTGATGGGCTAGAGACATAAGCTAGTCCCAGGAAACTACAGGCCAGTCAGCCTCACCTCCATCTCTGGAAAGATGATGGAACAACTCATTCTGGATGTCATCTCCAAGCACGTGGAGGAAAAGAAGGTTATCAGGAGTAGTCAACATAGGTTCACCAAGGAGCATGCTTGCCCGATGTGGTAACCTTCTATGATGGTATGACTGGCTGAGTAGACGAGGAGAGAGCAGTGGATGTTGTCTACCTTGGCTTCAGCAAGGCTTTTGTCACCATCTCTCTCAACATCCTCATAGTTAAGCTCAGGAAGTGTGGGTTGGATGAGTGCACAGTGAGATGGATTGAGAACTGGCTGGATGGCAGAGCTCAGAGGGTTGTAATCAGCAGTGCAGAGTCTGGTTGGAGGGCTGTAGCTAGGGGTATTCCCCAAGGCTCAGTACTAGGCCCAGTCTTGTTCAACCTGTTCATCAATGACCTGGACAAAGAAATCAACTGCACACCCAGCAAGTTTGCTGATGATACCAAACTGGGAGGAGTGGTTGATACAGCAGAAGGCTGTGCTGCCATTCAGTGAGACCTGGACAGGCTGGAGGACTAGGCAGAGAAGAACCTGATGAAGTTCAACAAGGGCAAGTGTAGGGTCCTGCAACAGGGGAGAAATTACCCCAGGCACCAGTAGAGGTTGGGGGTGGACCTGCTGGAAAGCAGCACTGCAGAGAAGGGGTTGGGAGTTCTGGTGGACAACAGGGTGACCATGAGCCAGCAAGGTGCCATTATGGCCAAGAACGCCAATGGTACCTGGGGTGCATCAGGAAAAGTGTGACCAGCAGGTTGAGGGAGGTTCTCCTCTCCCTCTACTCTGCCTTGGTGTGGCCTCATCTGGTGTACTGCGTCCAGTTCTGGGCTCCCCAGTTTAAGAAGGACAAGGAATTACTGGAGAGAGTCCAGCAGAGGGCTATAAAGACGATTAGGGATCTGGAGCATCTTTTTTATGAGGAAAGACTGAGAGAGCTGGGCCTGTTCAGCCTGGAGAAGAGAAGACTGAGAAGGGATCTCATCAATGCTTATAAATATCTCAAGGGTGGATGTCAAGAGGATGGAACCAGACTCCTTTCACTGATGCTCAACCATAGGATGAGGGGCAGTGGGCACAGACGGAAACACAGGAAGTTCCATCTGAATATGAGGAGAAACTTTTTTATTTTGAGGGTGACAGAGCACTGGGACAGGCTGCCCAGAGAGGTTGTGGAGTTTCCTTTTCTGGAGACCCACCTGGACACATTCCTGTGTGATCTGCTCTAAGTGAACCTGCTTTAGCAGAGAGGTTGGACTAGATGATCTTCAGAGGTCCCTTCCAACCCCAGCTGTTATGTGATTTTGTGATATTATATAACTGTAAAGACAAATATGTGTGTGTGTATGTATATTTACATAGGTATATGTATACATACAAATACATGTATACATATATGTATAGGTATTTGTACACACATTTATGTATACATGTGTATATGCATACACATTAATGTATACGTATATGTATGTGTATATATGTGTGGCTACACATTAGAGAGAGGAACAACTTAAGTTTCTACAAACATATATTTGTGAATAAATGTGCAATACCTGTAATGATCATTGAAATTCTTTTCATAAAGGTGTACAACACAGCACGAATGAAGAAACAGAGCTTGCCTTTGTGCATTATGCTCTGTTTGCAGAAACACTTATGTGTCTATTGCTTGTTATGGACAGCTGCTCAAAATTTTTTACATGCCATAAAATGGAGACTTCTGGTCCTTGCCACACAACTTGTGGAAGTTTTGTTTACTAAGTGAGATCTTTGGGAGGATGATAATTAAGTATTCTTGCTTGTTTGCTGCCTAGTTTAATTACTATGCATTTGCTTAAACAATTCCAGGTGATTTGTTTCTTGCCATATGAGCCTCATTAAGAAAAGAATAACTAAGTGGAACCTCCTGGATTTTTTTCATTCAGTTTTTGTTCTCAGAACTTGTGTAAAGAGATGAGGGAGAGGGAAGTAACTTGGAGCTGGGAGAGACCCAGGTACTCCACTTGTGTTTTCCAGTAATAAATCACAGAGTGGCAGACTCAGGGGAGCTGGAAGAGACTGTGGGTCCCTCAAGGCTGGCTCAGCTGTGAGCTCAGTCTGAGCTGTTCACCCAGTCAGGGAGTGAAACCCCCCAAAGATGGAGATGGCCCAACCTCCATAGGCCTCAGTCCCACTGCTCAGCTGTGGAAAAAAGGCTCTCCTTATCTTCAGCCTGAGCTTCTCGTGTTTCAGCTTTTACCGCTGCCTCTTCTCCTCCCACCATGCAGTGCCGTGAAGAGCCCAGCTGTGTCTTCTCCATCCCTTCCATCAGTGCCCAGGATGCTGTTGAGTGGTCCCCAAGCCATCCCTTCCCCTGGCTGAACCAGCCCTGGTCCTGCAGCCTCTAGTCACAGGACTAGGGCTCCTGCCACACTTTCTCCAGAAAGTTTATGGGTGTCCTTCCTGTATTGTGCAGCCAAAACCAGACATAGACCACCTGTTGAAACTGTGACCTTGTCTTCATTCTGTTTAGCTCCTCCCACATGCTTTAAACAAAATGTTTCACACACAGAACTATGTTATGTTGTTCCTTTTCTCTATTATCTTTGTTTCATGTATATACGTTTGTTAGCGTTTCCTCAAATCTTGTCCATCTCTAAGCACCAAAGACTCAATGTGGAGCAATAAGTTAGGCAGCAGTCTTGCAGGACTTAAAGGGAATTTCACAAAATTTGGTTCTGTAGTTTCATAAATCTGGAAAATTTAAGCAGATTCAGAAGTCTCTGAAGATGAATACGCAGCTTTTATCTTTTTATTCTGTTTGCCATTTCCTAGATATTTCCCTCCTTTACCTTTTCATTTAATTCATCTGAAGATTGTTCCTTTGGCCATTTCCTTCCAAGCACTTGTTCTCTCTCCGTGTTTGCCCTGGAATGAATTTACCTGTGCTGTAAGTCTCATACTCCAAGCAAGGTCTTGAGGGTTATCAGGTGTGGTCTTGAGGGCAAAGGACCAATTGAAAAAAGAAAGGAAGATCATGATTGAGCCAGGGACTGAAGGCAAACAGGGTATTTTCATAATATCTGTATACCTGTATACACAAATTTAACAGGGTTATTTTTTGGAACAAGGAAAAAAAAATCGAGGAAATTATAGACAGTTTAGTTTCTGGTGTAACCAAGAACTGTATATCATAGTTTGAATGGGCGATGTTTGCCACCAGAGGAATGGGAAACAAGTAAAGTGTTAGCATGCTGTAAGTAAAAGTAACAGGACAGATTGTGTTTTAGGAAGGATGTTAACTACGGTAAGAAGAGAAAACAGGCTTTACACTGATCTTTCAATAGAAAGAGCAAAATAAATCTGATACAGCATTTCCTACCCTGGAAAAATATCATCTGGTTGATGTAGCTCCCTGTGCACAAACCAGGACACTCCGCCACGTTGTATTTCCTGTGTCTGGCAAATGGGAACTGCCAGGTTGCTTCTCTGGCCATCTTGTGGGAGCCGAGTGAACCAACACCTTCCCTGTGAAGGGGCCTTAAAGCCCCGTGTGTTCATGGTCTTCACTTACAGTGCTGTGCAACTGTAGCATCAGTGAAAATTAATGGGAACTGTGGATGCTTCAGTGACAGGTAAACTAGTGGAGGTAAGCTGGAAGAAAGGTAAGCAGGTGTCATCTTGTAGTAAGGTTCTTCAGAACATTCTGATAGGTAAAATGGAACATTTAAAAGAGGCATTGCCAAGCCTTAAAGTAAAGATTTGCTAGCATTTTGCAGTTGCTCAGCATAAAGTTTGGCAGAAAAAAAGTCAGATTTTAAACTAAGCTGTATATGAACATTAATAGAATTCTTTGGATCAGATAATTTTCAAGCAAGGAGGAGATAGTATTTGGTCTTGTGGATATCAAAGTTATCTTCCTGAATGCTGGTCATGGCTGGAGAAGCTATAAAGTTAATCTCCATTCATGAAGTAGTCTATGAAGAGCATTTTGTAAGTTGGAAGACTTTGCGAGAAAACATTGAGAATAGAGGGATACTTATGTTTTCTATAAAATATGAAAGAACTAGAAGGGCTCTCAGCTTCTCCAGCAAAATGTCAATGTAAATGAAATTGCTTTAAGTTATCCAAGAGCACGATATTACTCTGTGGATACAATCTGTAGGCTTCTCAGAGAAACTATTGACCTAGCACAAAGGGAGTTTTCTCTCCTGGAAAGAATATAAAAATGGAAAACGTGATGTTTCCTGTTCAGCAGAGGAGATGCTGAAATGAAATGAGATCCCTCAAAGAGTGAATGTTGGACTGAAATGCTTTTTCTTACTACAGAACAAAGGAATGGCCTAATCCTGCAAAAGATCGACTGTGAGGCATTCAGCATTCCTTATCAAGCCACAAAATAATCGACAAAAAATAACAGTAGTGAACTCAAATGGCTAAATGGTCAAATGACAAAGTTAAAACAGTGCTCATGAGAACTATGGGCTGAGCAGATCACATGGATGGTGGAGACTTGTTGCCAAACCTTTATTTACTGAACAAGGAAAAGTGGATGAAACGAAACAAGTAAATAATTAAAAACTAATGTCACAAACACATCTCATTTTGTTTCTCCCATACTTTAGCATCCTGTTGCAACTACAGGTCTGCCAGCACTTGAAGGAGTGTGTGCCCGCACAGCATCTGCAGTGCTTTATTTATAATGTTCATTAGATATTTACTCCAGGTAGGTACCCCAAGAGAATGTACAATGAATTTTTCTCTTTGTGTCAAGTTTTAGCAATTCTTCATGGCCTCTCCTCAGTAAAACACACAGCCACATACACATACATCTAAACGTGCATGCATGTGTGTGTGAGATGGCACTTCCCTTTCCCAGTGGATGAATGCCAGCTTTGTTTAAATAGATCTGGGCTGACAGATCCTTTTCAGCACTTGCAGAATCATTCTAATATAATTTTCTGGTTTTAAAGGTACAATATAATTTGTTTTAATACCTGAAAATATAAAAGAACAGTGACTACAGCATAATATGCTGACTATTGGCAAGTGCTATCTACATGTCAATGGTTTCCAAACACCTCTCTGTGTTTGGGGTTACAGACGATAGATATGGCAGCTCTTTTAAAAGTCTGTTTTCCTTATGACTAGGGAGTTTATGTTTCTTGTCATTAGGAACTAAGGCAATTCTTCTGTCTTTTTGGTACTATTTTCTCCAGACAATGTCAAGTTTGCTAACACAGAAGTGTTTATATTATGTAGCATAAACATGCCAACTGAGCAAAGGCTCCTGGTGCGTGACACTGTGTTTGGGTGACAGTTTCTGCATTGCAAAGACTGTAGGTGGACAATGTAGGCAAAGGGTTGTGGACAACAGAAACTCCACAGAAACAGTATGATTTCTTATTTATTTTTTCTAATTTATCTTATGAGAAAGCAAAAGGTTCAGCGCTCTGTGCCTGCATTAGCTTGAAGTGTCATGAAGGCCTTTGCTCTGGAGAACTCGTGCTTGTGCAAGAGAACTGTGAGACTTGCAAGTCCTTCTGTTTGTTTATATGATAAGTGCTATGCATATTTATATATAAACATCCTGCAGCAAGACAATGATGTAGATTTGTGCTAGTGATTATTGTTTTCCATTTTCCAGTTGGTTTGGCTTATCTTTCGATTTGACTCTGCTTTCAAGTCCTTTGGCTATATCTTACTCATCAGCTGAACAATTTCAACTTAAAATACTTTTTACTTCAGTCAGTATTTGGGGAAAAAAAACCTTTGCATTTGCCTTCACAGGAAAAACAGTATGTTGTTTTCCTCAACTCAAATAATCTACTTTAAATCCTAGAAATAACAAGGCTTTTTTTGTTTTGTTTTCAGTCCAAACTAGCAGGTCAGATTAAAAGCCATGGAGATCTATCAGCCAGCTTATTAAGGGTGAGCACTATATATTTCCTTTTCTTTCTAGTGTATGACTTCCAGTTAGAAAACTCAAATTAAGAACATACCTTTTTAAAGACAAAATCAGTTGTCTGAACATGAGCTGGGAAGAAAAGAGCATTTCCTTGCCACATAAAGTGATGTAGTGCAGTCATTCCTCAGTTTTTACTGAACCAGGAAAGAGAGTAGCTTCATCAGTGCGGCATTGTGCCAGGCTAACGTGGCTATTCTGCTTCCGGACCAAATGTAGTATTCCCACATGACCCTGGAGTTATTATTACACGTCTATTGTCTATAATTGTACTCTGAAAAAAAAAAAAAGGTTCATCTGCTAACAATTTGCCTATGTTGAAATTCCTCAGTCTGATCTGCAGGGATATCAAGTAGGAAAAATTTAACTTTTCCAAAGCTCTTTCTGAAGGTCCACCTGGGAGTAGGATTAAAGCACCTCCAAGTATAACCATATTTGATCCTAAATCAGCAAAAACTCTGGGTAAAATTGTCTCCTTTGACTGGCGATACAGATATTTGCTCTTATTTATCTTTTTTTCTGTGGCAGTTCTGTGCTCAGAACAAATGAAATCTGTGCTTTAGAGGCATATCATGCAAATAATAAATAACAAAATGAAAGTTTCCTCCACCTAAAAATAGCAGAAAAACTGTGATTCTTTTAATCACTGTGAATATTTTTATTAAAAAAATAATTTAAATTTTGTGAATTTTTTGCTCTGTAAGTTACCATTTTGTAGTTACACATGCTTACAATATAAACAGATGGGTTTGATTTGCTGCAGTAAGATCATCCCTAGATCTTATCAGCAGTTCTCACTGATAGCAAGTATGCAATTTTCTTTTTAACATCAGCAATAGGTCTAATGTGAGTATAAATCTGATTTGCAATTGTAGGACAAAAGGGTCTTAGAGTCCCTCAGGTGGTGACTCATAAGAATTGCAGCAAAATGTGAAACTGCTTGCAATTCAGAAAGGAGTACAAGCTTTTGCAAGTAACAAAATATTCTGAGTGTAAGGACTGACCAGAAAAACCATATGGTTTAAAATCAAGGCTGTTGGTTATGGAATGTATTTTCTACTTCTGTGTAAAGTTATTTGTTCCTCCTTTGGAGGCTGTATTCTGATCTCAGGAGTAAGGATTTGTTTTTATTCATTTGTGGTAGCATATTTTGTTCAAAAATTTTAGATGGAACTGTGTAAGTTTATCCTTACAATTACATTGTGTTTCAGAATAAATTGAAAAGGGGATGCACACTCCTCTTCCTTTAAAAGTAACAACAAACTAATGTGCATTTTCACACTGGTTCATGCTTATGACAAGTTAATTTTATAATTCTTTGTGGTATTTCTCTCAGTGAATCATCTACTAACAACAGATTTTTTTTTTTAATTGAACTGTTCCTAAAAGTTGTATTTTTGTATTGTTACTGTTGCCTGATACCTCTTAAGGATAGCACACTGTATTATCTTCCTGCGTGAAAGATAGCAGGTGGGTCTTGGTGGGAAGCTGGTCTAAGAGGTGGTGCATTTTTGTTTTTCTGTGCTTTCAATTTGTTGGGTTGGCTTAGTACCACCGTTGGCTGTTACCTTCTTTATAGCTGAAAGCTGATGCCCTCCATGTGCGCTTCTGAGCAACTACAGCTATGTGCAAGCAAACAAAAGGCTGCTTGATGCTGCTGAAACCATGCCTTTCTGCTGCATGCCTTTCTACACCAGAGAGGGTTTCAGATGAAGTTCTGGATATTTAAAGACTTGTGCAATTACCGTCTGGTAGATTTCTTCACCACAGCTGCTCTTCATCTCCTCAAGTCTGTTTTTTCTTTCCTCCTTACTTTAGCATTAATCTCTCCCATAACCCCTCGAATAATTAGTACACCAAAATTAGATTGTAAAGAAATCCAAATTGCTCTTCAAAGAGAGAATCAGAAACATGGATTTCTTCTGTAACCTTACAAATGCTTTTGTTTCATTTGTGCATCACATGTTATGAAGCCTTCGTGCATGAAATCAGTAACAGAGTACAGGTGGATCAGAATTGATACAACCATGTTGTTCATATTGCTTTCATTCACTAAAAATTTTCTTTCTGGTCCTTGGAAGAAAAACTTCCGAAAGTGACTAATGTAGTTCGCCACCTGGGAAGAAATCACTCGCAATGTAGGCTATCTCCATGGTTAATTTTAAAATCTTAGGCATGTGAGGCACTGTACACCTCAGTGTCATAGTCTACACATAGTCAAAACAAAAAGTGAGCTCTTCTAGCTGAAGCTGCTCAAAATTCCCCAAGCTTTTTGTGGAGGAGAGCTTCAGGAAAACAAACTCCCCCTTCTCTTGCTGCATGGTGCATCCTTTGCCCCTCTCCTGAGTAAAGAATCAGCTCTTCCTTGCACACATGCCAAAGGCCACATTTCTCTCTGGTATGTGTGTCTGGGTGCTACTTGCACAGAATACAAACTGAGAACAGGACTTGGCTTTGTGGTCTGGCTTGTACAGCATCTAACTGCAGCCAGGCTCCTGCTGTGACCTCAGTGGAACTGAGCTGACAGCTCATGATCCACCATAAATACATACTTTCAAAATGATAAAAGGTAAGCCAAAAGAAAACAATTAAGCCAAACCAAAACCAGAACTGTGTGTGCACAAGGGGAAATACAAAGGTGTTTTTTTCAGGTGAGCTTTACCAATCTGTGTTGTACTACAATGCATTCTTAACGTTACTTTCATAATGGCTGCATTTACACAGTGACATGAGCCTTTCTGCTTTGCAACACTTTTTAATAGAAAAGCTGTGTTTTGCAGAGCTTTGGGGAGTTAATGTGATTTTTAAGCTTTTTTTTTCTGCTTCTCAGCTAGTTAATAACATGGATTCCTCCACAGACAGAGGTCTATATAGCTATTAGCAAAACGGTATACTTTTACATAATATATAGCAAAAATAAAGCAGATTTTAAGCAATTCTGTCCATGTCAACATGCTTTCATAGGAAGCTCTCTAAAATCAGAAAGACAGGAGGTGTCTTAAATTTGCAAAATTGAAAAGTCTTCTAAAAAATATTTAGTATATGATTTGGGTATTTAATTCACATGGTTCTTCTGTACAGTCTGCTGGGAGGAAGTAAAATCCTGTCCAGCCCTTCACAGGGCTGGAGTGGCTGGCTGCACTGCATCTTTTTACCTCTGTAATCATATTTGCCAGGTGTTTATTGCAGTGGTACCAAGGCAGTTCTGCCTTTTGGACCATACGTGCCTTTGAAGTGGGAAAGCACGTGGACTGTAATGACAGCCCATGTTACACTTGTACAGAGCCAAGAGTATTGGCTATTTATGCAACAGACAGCAGTTACTTCAGAGAGACAAACACTGTCTGCTGAAGCCCTTAGTAATGCATGGCTTAAAATGATAATGCAACCTTATTGTCTAACCATATCTTCCTTACAACTCTAAGCAGGAACTGCTGATAGTATTATAACAAAACTTCACGTTGGGTTGAATTTATTGTCTTCACAACTATCCACATAAAATTACCGTCTCAGAAAATGTACTTTTAGGTTCACTTTGTATTGCTTTATTTTGGTCGTGCTGGTTTTGTTGCAGAAATAAAAATGTAGAAGGATGTCCACTTCTGTTTTTCCTACTGATACTGCAGGAGAGGACTCCAGCATACTTTTCTCAGCAAAATGTTGAGACTAGGGAGAGTGGAACAGCTTCAGAACAAAAGGAAGCCTCTGTTCTTAACTTTATGTTTGATGGACAGTGTCATTTATTGCCATAAATATCATCATAAACACCTTCTTCAAATAAATATTTTGTCAGAGAACAAGACTTGAATAATTCAGGGCAAGGAAATATCTAGGGTTCTTAATAGATGTTAGAGGACTTGACATTAGTGCTGATAATTTAGAATTTTAATCACTGGGTTTGAGTTGTTGCACTGCATATTTTGTTTGTTTCTTTCAGTTTCAAAAGGGGATTTTACAGATGAGCATAGAACCATAAAGTATGGATGGGGGAGATTTAATCAGTGCATACGGGAATGTACTATACCACCAGATTGCAATTATTAGACCATTTCCACTTTCTTAAGAAGATCTTACTCTCAATTATTTGCTAGCAAATAAATGAGTAAACTAATAATAATGCTGGGGTCTTAGCCTTGCTTCCGTAATAGATGGCTCAGAAAAGATCCTTTGTAATTCAGTCTCAATACCATATGTCTCTGTTGACATTAAAGTGCTTAGTTCCAAATGAGTTGGCTTCATTCAAGCATCTTAATTCAAGAGTGGATGATTAGATCTTAAGCTAAAAACCTATTAGGATGTAAGCACTTATGTTGCTGAAAGGTATTAAAGGAACAGCATAGTATGGTTGCAAATAAATCCTCTATATCTAGGACTGATGGGTTAAACTTTGTTTGATCTTCAAACAATGTTAAAAACTAGCTTAAATGTTCAAAGTTGAATGTCACATAAGTAAACCTCCAGGATACATTATGTGAAAGTAAATTTTGATGGCTTTTTGAGAGACAGGGAAGATCAGATACTAGGACTTGACACTGCGAATAGAAATAACATAACATGTTTTAAGGAGCGCACAGACTCTTCAGCTTTTAGAACTGAAAACTGTGGTTTTTACTTTAGTCAATAAAGCATGGCAAGAGTAATAAGCAACTCCAAAGAACTTTATTCAGTCATTCCTTAGCATAGTAACTAGCATTTTTAATACTCCTGCAAGCTGTGTATTTTATTTTTCATTTGCAATGCAGTACAAACTATGTAGTGAGCAGAAAAACCCCAATCCTCTGTTAAGTGAAAAGAATTATTGTCTGATTCCTTACTGAATAAAACTCAAATACTGGAAGTAAAAATTGCTATTCTGAGGGACTGATTTATGGCACAATTTAGTTCTGCATGTGACCCAGGCCACTGTAAATTTGTTTTCTGAATGATGTATTTTGTCTCCAGCCCTGTAACAAATAGGAGAAGAAAAATAATATATAAGTGACCGTGAAATCTTACTTAAATAGTATTTTATAAAATATTTATTACAAATAACAAAATTAATAACTGAATTTCAGAGCCAGATGTGTGATTTTGGGATATAATTGGTAACATTTTTGAAGGAGAAGAGACCAACATCCTTCATGCTACAACCTCCTTTCAGGTAGTTGTGGACAGCGATAAGGTCTCCCCTCAGCCTCCTTTTCTCTGGGCTAAACAGCCCCAGCTCCCTGAGCCGCTTCTCATCAGACTTGCACTCCAAGTGGTGATGGTGAACTCACCACTACTGTACACACTGCTGTAACAGACAAGGAGAAATAAGAGATATCTTTGCGAACTGTAGTAAAAAGACATGAATTTAGGACACGTCTGCATGTGAAAAAGGAATCAACTTCAAAAAAACACTTTTAGAAATCAGCTCTTTTGGAGAGGCATAGTCTTCCTGGTGAACAGTGTGCTTTCTTCTTCCCTCCTGTGAAGTTCTCATTTATTAAACAGAAGTCAGTAAGGTACCTCTACTGTATTTGAAAACAACAAAACTTTCATATTTAAGTAAGCAAAATGCCTAAGTAGTCTGTGCTGCTATGGGTCTTGAGAACTGTTCTGTAGCCTTTTAACTTCATTTCTGCCAGGATGCTGAGTTGCTGCAGGTGAGGGCAGCCAGAAGCAGCTGTCCCTCTCCCTGTCCTTGGCAATACCATGGTACACAGACCGCAGTGCCTCTGTTGACTTGTTCTGGAGATATGGTCCTGGACTTGTGTGCTGCTGGGTCACCTAGCAATGAAATTGGGCTTAGGATCCAGCCTGGAAGCCAAACATGGTTTTGTCAAGTTAGCCAAAGCATGCAATGCACTGTTGAAGCCTCAGCTTGATTGTGTTGGCTGCAGGAGGAGACAAATACCTGATCCACAACATCAGAGTCAGGTATCTGTGTCCTGAGGCTGATTTGAACAGCACACAGATGCTTTGCAGCCTATGGCCATGTTGGCCATAAGGATTAGGCAGCTGTATATCATAAACACATGGCATGAGATTCAGACAATTTGATCATAGTCAGAACAAGAAAGATTTCACCCATCTACTGAAGCAATTCACATCATTATTGATCAGGGTTTCAATAACAGCAACAACAACAAAGCTCTTTTTATCCAGTTTTTAGCACCTATTTGTTCATGTATTCGCTAGGGTCTGGTACAGGACCTAGGCTAACATTGTGCTTCTCAGCTGTGTCCCAACAAACCTCTGCATCCATCTGTCTCGTTTTGATACACATGCGTGATTAAATGAACTCTATCAAGATCCACTGCTATGATGGAGTGAGATAAATTGATACAATAATGTGAATATGCTTCCTTACAGACTGCATTGTTTTGAGTAATCCTCTGAATATGTACTGGTTTACAGGATGAAATAAATACATGAAATAATTAGCCTAATGGAATATTGTGTCCAGTTCTGGGCCCCTCAGTTCAAGAAGGATGGGGAACTGCTGAAGAGAGTCCAGCGCAGAGTCACAAAGATGATTAAGGGAGTGGAGCATCTCCCTTATGGGGAAAGGCTGAGGGAGCTGGGTCTCTTTAGCTTGGAGGAGACTGAGGGGTGACCTCATCAATGTTTATAAATCTGTAAAGGGTGAGTGTCAGGAGGATGGAGCCAGGCTCTTCTTGGTGACAACCAATGATAGGACAAGGGGCATTGGATACAAACTGGAACACAGGAGGTTCCATTTAAATTTGAGAAGAAATTTATTCTCAGTGAGGGTGACAGAACACTGGAACAGGCTGCCCAGGGAGGTTGTGGAGTCTCCTTCTCTGGAGACATTCAAAACCTGCCTGGACACTTTCCTGTGTAACCTCACCTAAGTGTTCCTGCTCTGGCAGGGGGATTGGACTAGATGATCTTCAGGGTTCCTTCCAATCCCTATCATTCTGTGATTCTGTGATTCTGTAATGGGGAAAGAGAGAGTAATGGGGAGAGTGAAGACTAGGGAGCGAGTAGTAATGCATGAATTCACAGTCCTTGAGACCTAGGAAAGTCAGAGGAATCATGGCAACTATTCTGTACTCCTTGACAGCAGCAGGAGCTGATTTTCATCATCACAATTGAACCTTGGGAATTAGCTTGTTTCATAACTTCAGAAAATGCATATGTTCTGTATGTTTAAGATGAATGCCCCTATGGCAATGTGCAGGAATGACAAAAAATTCGTGATCTAAAGGATAGATACTATTTAAACAAAGGGGAAATATTGAAAAGTGGGGACAACCTCTCCCTGTTCTCACTGTAAAAATCATCTCTTTACGTTCCAATTTCTTGCTTGGGAGCTCTGCTTGACTTAGGCTTTCATTTCTGACAACTTATATACTTAACCTGAATTTGCCCATGATGACTCTTTGGTATTTCCACCTTAGCCAGCCTTCAGTTTTGGTCGTTCCTCTCTTTTGCTGTAACATTATCACTTTCAGTCTCACAGTGGCTAGTAGCAGCACCAGCAGCTACTGTTTTCTGATTATGTGACTGGAGCTGCAGGCTGCCTTGGTGCTGCTCCCAGCTCTGTCCTGCCTTGCAGGCAGCACCTCCTCACAGTCAGTGCTTCTTTCAGTCCAGAGTAACTGGATTGTGTGGCACTACAAGCTAAAATCCAACTGAGCCTGTAAATTTAGGCTGGAAATCCTCATACATGTCGCAGCATCATTTGCTTCAGTGTTGTCCTGTGGTCCACTGTATCCTACCCCCTTCACAAAAGGCACAAACAGATCTTATGGCTCATGGTGAAAGAAATATACAGCAGTTCAGCTTACAATAACAAAAAGATTTATGAGATGTATATACCCTCAAGTCTTGGCGGTGCTTATCAGCAGCACTGATGATGCCCTGAAAGTCTATCGGTGCTTATCAGCAGCACTGATGATGCCCTGAAAGTCTATCAAGTTAATAAACTGCTTACCACTGAAGCTGCATAACGCTGTGGCTCCAATCCTTCCACTTGTGGCAACATGGGGCAAATTGCTCCACCAGAAAGGTGTATGGAGGATAATGCTCACCCTCGTTGGGTGGAGGGGAGGGAGATAAGAGCTATAATGATCAGAACATCTCAGAGATTGTGAAGCCTGTCCCTGGAATAGCTCCTGGGATTTGAAAGCTGAAGGCATGACCTCCCAGACTGACAGGAGGGTATGGACTGTGTCAGTTCTGCTCTCACAGGAGTACATCAAGGCTAATCTTTTATCTCCTTAATGCCTTTTTCGGTGCTTCTAGAAAGCACTCACAATAAACATAGACTGATCAAATACCTGCTTTGTTAATGAATGTGAAGCTGAAAATTGCTATCAAGACATGTTTGGTCTAACAACAGTTAACATGTTAAATAAGTTATCAGATTAGCTCAGGTTTTTTTTAGTTTGACTGCCTTGCTCATTATCAAGTCCTTGTAAGGAGTTTCACTTATCCTTCGATGTTTTCAAATCACTGATCTAAATGTGAGATATGGTTATCTCTTCGCAAAAGGTGTTTTCTGCAGATTTGCCTACCATGCAACAGTAAGTGCACAGAAAATGCTGCCACATAGAAAGCTGAAATGAGCATCAAGAACAAGTCAAAATGCAGCATAGTGGGATTTCCTCTTTTTCTTCATTGGAAGAGAGAGCGTGCTGCTGAACAAAACTGCCTAACGGCCATCCTCCCAGTCTTGTGGTTTGCAACGCATATGGCAGTCTCCTGGCTTTTGGCGAAACTGTATTGTTGTGTTACAGTAAAAAAAAAAAAAGAGTAACATCATGTATACAAAACCCTTCCCTTGGATACACCTCAACTAATTCACTGACAGCAGAATGTTACATGTGAAGTCATGCTTACATGCTATTTATAGTTAAGAAGAACATGTATTTGACAGTAACAGAACATCCTGAGACCTTTCCTATTCTCAGTCTATTTTTGGAGGCACAGGGAAATTTTTCTCCCCTCCAAGGACATTGGTGTTGCATCCTTGAAGAGAGCTTTCAGATTCAGCAACTAAATTAGGGAAAGATCAGTACTAGTTCATACTCCACTTCAGGAAAGTCACAAGGCTCATTTTGATTATACAACTTGATTTCCGTGTTTTACTTGAGTAGTATGCAAAAATTTTAAAGAGCAAGAATCATTTCAGGAAAAAAATCCCACCCATAAGCGTCTTCAGCTGTAGGAATATAATCTGCATAAATGCTCAGTGAGATTGAGAATTTTGCAAGAGGACAAAAATTACAAAATAAAGGAACAACAGATGACACATTCACTTGTGTGGCCATGCTAGCTTTGAGACTTTGCTGCTCCTGTCAGCAGACAGAGAGTTCTGGCAGAACACCTGAAGTGTTTCATTCAGTCTAGGTCTCTGGCTACCAGAAAGAAACTTGAAACTGCAGGAAGGGAAGAGAAAAACAGAAAAGATGAACAAAACCCTTAGGACAGAGAACAATTTGTTCATGAAGAAGAGTTACGTGATGTTGGCTAAACGAAAATACTTGACACTTGCAAGGTCATTTGTGACCAATTATAGGGATGCACAGAGCAAACAGAAAGCATTGTAGCATGGATGCATTTGAATTCAAAGAAAAACATGAATCCCAAGGTGACTTTTCTGGACTAAGAATCTTTGTGTAGGAGATCACACAAAAAATAAGATCGGTTGCAATACTAATAGAAATAATATTACCAGAAGAAGAGAAAAAAACTACTTGCTGTTGGCAGTGCTGCCAAATGAATTGCTATAGAGCTTTTCCAGCCCAGGCTTTGCTTCTAATGGGCATTAATTGTATTTTCCATCTATATACAGATTAAACTGAAGTTCAGCACAGAATCTGCCTGAGAAAGGTACTACAGCCAAATGGCAAGCACACACCCAACAGAGAAAAACCCAATTTCTTTATAATCTTGTTGTAGTGAAAGTGTAAGCTTCCTCAGTCTACCCTGTGCCCAAGTCTCAGTAAAATGATAGCCCTTTAAACAGAAAGAGGAGTAGGTTCACCCTTTCCTGGAGCTATGCATGACAATGCCTCACCCTCCCTGTACACCCTTTGATGGTTTTAATGTTCACTCTTTATTGGGAGATGAAAGCTGGACTGTGGTGCAAGCTGCTCCTGCAAGGCAGGAGATGGGAGATTTGCTGAGCCACAGATCCGTGCAGCACAAAGGGCTTTGCAAGGCTGGTGCAGATGAGCAGGAGAGGAGTAGTCCTTGCAGGTCAGACAAGGGGAGCACATCGCAGAGCTGGTGCTCCCACATGGAGTGGTGAGGATGCTTAACCAAAGGCAGTCAGCAATCATTTTGGTAGACACTGTTTGAATGCTCTGCGTGTATGTAGCAATAAAAAACTATGCCTTGCAATAATAAAATACTGCCTAATCAGAACTGTCTATATACATCACGCTGGGACTTTAGACTGTGCAAATGATGGCACCAGGCCAAAGGAGCAGAGAAAACCTCTGGATGCTGGCCTGAATGGTTTTGCAATATTTAAATGTAACTTTATCGCTCCCAATCTTTCCTGTTCATTAAAAATACAATCAGAGAGGATGGGAACAGTAAATATTGGGTAAGTGAACTCTGCATTGAAAACTAACAAGTGGATATACTATGGCATGACATCCCCTACAAGGGTATTGGGTGTTACTGTCAAGACAATGTCAGAATTCCTGTTGTGTGTTATTTCTTCAAGCAGCTTTTCTGATCTGGGTGATGATTGTACCTCCCACAAACGCTAGGTTTCATTGACTGTCCTTATTATTGCTGCATCAAAAAGTCTTTAATCCTTTATATTTTTATTAGTGAAGAGCCTGAAGCCAAATTTTGTCAGCCTGTAATAAATTCTGTTTCATTTTTATTGAGACAAATCACCCATATTGCATGTATGTGCAGATAGACTTTCTTGCCTGAAGGCATCTATGAGTAAAACACTGAACACAGAAAATTCCAGTAGAATTCTGTTCCTGATAGTAAAAAACAGTACTAAAAGATACTTTTTAACTTCTACATCCCCGAATGTTTGGCTATGACAAGCATTTACTGTACAAATTGCAATAACCATCTAAAAAAGCTTATTTGATATTGTGCTGCAAACTGTCGACAATTTAAGCTAAGTACTTTAAAGAGAGTAGTAAGCCAATGTAGGGCTTTGACATAGCACCTGAGTCTTCTCCACCATGTGGTCAGAATACGTATTTGAACTGCATGAAGTTACTCTGACAATCATGGAGACTAACATTGTCACTCAAAATTAGAGGTATTGTGTCTCTGATCTTTAAGATCAGAAGAAACACACCCTTTCTGGTAGAGGCAGGCAAGAAAGAAACTGAGAGACCCAGATATGTAATAGAAGCAGGCAGAGACCTGATCAGGGTCTTCTGTGGCCTATGTGGATGTCTTGGGCTACTTGGCTATGGGTGTGCAGAGGGTATGCCTGTCTCAGGGCTTTCTATCAAGTGTTACCCTTGCACAGCTAATTCACTACAGAGGCAAAAAGCGTTAACTCTATGGCCTGATGCTGGGGCCACTCAGCTAAAACAAAGGTGAGTAGCCTGGGGGCTGGTCCTGTTAAATGCTTGCTTATGCTAACAGTAAGTGGAAGAGTTCAGACCAGAGACAGTAGGGGAATTCACCTTATATTAATTAATAATCTGATAAGTAATGAATCCCTTTGGGAAATGAGAGAGAGAGAGAGAGAGGCTATTTGTATTTGCTTCAAGTCCTCCTTCTTCTGGACCTGCCCATGAACTTTCTGGCAATTTGGGGGCTAGGGGAGTGTCTTCTGATTACTTATTTTCTTTCGACCAGTGATTCAATCCTGAACAAGAGAAATGTTCTGTGCAAAACTGACATTTTAACAGGAGTCATTGCCTTGAAATATCTTTTTAGACAAAAACCCACAAACAACAAAATGCTTTATTTTTTAAAAAAAGGAAACTGCAAATATTTAGAGTGTCTTCATAGTTATGTGGGTGAAAATTTCACAGCTGTTTTCTGAGCCCAAGTAAAAATACCAAGGTTGGGCTCAGGGGCAGAGAATCACATGACTACGCACGTACTGCACAAGGCATGCTCGTGTGCAATAACCATCTGCTGGGGACAAAAAGAAAGATACAGTAATAATGTTTTACTAACAGAAATTATTAAAATAAATATAAATGTAAAAAATGGCAAGATGCATAGAGACAGAGTGAAAAGTAGTACTAGTGTAGTACAATTAATGCAATGATCATCCATTGCACAGTGGTTACTGCTTGTAGTATCATTTCAAAGATTTGTGGACTGATCTTAAGCTCCAAAGATTTATGGATGTGATTGATGGCATTTATTATAAACTGTATTTTATTCTCATGTGTAGGTCTGAAATTCTCAGGTGTGGGTCTGAAATAAAAACAGTATATCAAGTGACTCCGACTTAGCAAAAAATGCATTAGATGACATTCTAAGCTCTGTACAGCAAGATGGAACTAGAAATGCACTTTGTTTCTCTGAGACCCAGATTTTTTAAAAGTACATGAAAATTTTTGATGGGAATCTAGCAAACCTATTTCAGTGCTGCAAAAAATCAGGCCTCCCTAGGACTTCTGTGGGAAGTGACACTGTAGAGTAGACTAATACAGGTTACAGAGCTTGCAAGGGCCCTGTCTCAACACAGCTGAAAATATTTTAGTGATGATTTGTAAGACAAACCACATTTAAAATCACATTCCTCTCCTGAGTATTGTGCTATAAAGCACCTAGAGAGTCTTACAGTAGTTTTAACTTAATCCCTTTACTTACTTTGAAGGGCATGCTGTGGACAGAAACCTATACCTATAATATTTACTAGACTTCTGCCTTAAGGGGAAATCTGGATGTTCTGAGAAACTCAAACAAAACCGAAGTTACTGTTGTTACTTCAGGACAGGTAACCAGTTATAACAAGACTCAATTTTTTTAAAAAATAAGGTTACTTAAGGTTCTAAGTATGGAAATCAAGAAAATATTCTAAGAGCTATATTTCCACGGGTCTACAATAACAAGAAACTACTGAATCATTTTTGTTCCAGGTCTGTTCCACCTGCCCACGTGTGCATGATGCTGAGCAGTGCCATCTTCCAAATGTACTTCTGTTCACATGCAGGTGATTAGGTGATGGTACTGTACTGTTCACTGTGAAGACCTTTTGAGCTGACTTCAACCCTTGTCTACCACCCTTCTTTCTGAACCACAGTTTTCCAGATTTTTCAATTAATGTATATATATTAAAAAAAAAAAGCAGTAATGAAGATACACTGGATATGCTGGCCTGATAGTGGCTGTTAAATACTAGTGCCCAGTTTCTTTGTTGCATTTAATCAAGGTCTTCAGAGTACTGAGGAGTATCATAAGACTTACCACATCAAAACATTCGCCCAGAAGTGGCAATCACTGTCCAGCTCTTCAGAGATTTCTTTAGAGTTCAAAGGGTTTGGAGGCTGGTGAGGAAAAGGGGAAAAGGCCTTCCTATACTGTGACTTCTTACAGCTGACAACATGTATGTGATGGCTTTACAGGTAACATTCACACTTTAATGCACAAGCTGGGCTTGAGGTCGTTGCTTTTTCCGGTCTTTTTCCCTTGCCAGAAGATTCAAAAGGTGTTCTGATGGCACCTGCTTTCCAGAGAGCTGTGGATGAGAACTGAAAGACAGGGATGGAGGCGGAAGGTACAGAGAGTCCTAGTACCTCCTTGTTTTCATGTCATTTCTAATTTCCACAGTTATGCTTAGTTTCTGCTAAGTGTAATGGCTTTATGAGGCAGCAGCAAATCTAAGTTGAGGGTCTAGGTTTTTGTCAGATGCATACAACTCCTGGTCCTGGTTTTCTTTCTTTCAAACTTGTGACAGCAATGCAGTCCCTTAACACAGGGTTAGGCTGTGCCTAGCAGGACTGGAGATCAGGGAAGAAGCAGCCTTCCTGCCCTCTGGAAGGGTTCACTGACCCTTGAGCAAAGTGTTATTCTGGTCACACCAAGCCATCGAGCAAGGCTGTAGGGTGAGGTACAGCAGTCTGAACCACCACTAGAGCACACTTCTGCTCGATACAGCCCCAGCAACCATCAGAAAGAGCAATACCTTCTCCTTCCCTCCTGCAGCTCCAGCAGCAAGGAGGACCCTGTGTGCTTCCCTAAGGCAGAGACAGTGCAATCCAGCACTGAGGCAGACCAGAGTCTGTGCAGTAAGTTTGCCTTTTAATGTCCCAGCTTGATGTTTCTTTCGCACAGTCCGCTTATGGATTAGTCCCCACCGTGCAAACCTTCATCCAGAGTAAATCCATATCTCAGCATGTTGAAGACACACTGAGGACATTTTAATGTTCTTGTGTATGACAGACTAGCAATTCTTTTTGCATGTCTTTCTTCTTCTTCAGAGACTCAGTGTAGCACTGTACCACTGCAGTGATGATGTTGCTGTGATCTCCAAGGCTGTCATCCAGGCAAGCTTTGCAAAGGAGTTAATTTTTTGAACTGAATAATGAATATAAATATAGGGAGGATGAGCATAAGGAAAACAGGCTGCATTTTATGAGCAGGGTTTGAGTGCCCCAGAACCTGCCGCATTATTATCTTTCCCCATGATAATCTCTCTTTACATTGCACAACTTGATTTCTGTTGGAGCTCTTATTTGAGAGAACTAACAATTTTTTGCTGTTGTGGCTATTTGAATGTTGTTTGCAGCTTTCTGTGTCTGAACACCTGACAAAGGGCAGGTTCTTCTCAGCAGTTGCTTCAGTATAAGAGTAACTAGTGGCCTTAGTTGATAGAAGCTAAGTGCTCACTCCACTCGGACTTCATCTGTAGCATTTGACCAACTCCTTCCACAGTAGATGACGTAAATTCTGGAAAAGGTGTTTGTGTGTTCTGTGCTTATTGCAAAGTTAAGAAAGAGGATGTCCAAAAATACAAGCACTTACACTGGAATGAAACATACTTGGTACGATTCAGGAAATGCAGTTTGCAGTTAAGCAGATTTTGTTCTTTTGTCTACATCTGTCTCTATAGCACACTGCCAGATTGCTGTCATGACTCTGCTTTCCCCAGCACTGATAAAACAGGAAAAAAACAACAACAAAGAAAGTTCTTCCTGAAAAGATTTGGAGGACAGGAGTAGGGTTATTATAATTCTTTTGAGCCTGTTTTTAGGCAATCCTGATAAGCACAGATTATTAAGAGAAAGGAAAAGTAAGTCTGGAAGTAATTTCGAGAATTTGGAAAAACATGTAATTACTTGTAATAACGCTTAGAACCAGCTGCTGCTAAAACTCAGCGTAAACTGTAGGTGGCACCATTTGTATAAAATTTTGGAGTGCAGTAGGGAAGAAGCTGTCACATTAACTTAGCAGTTTCTGATAGCTTGCCGTGATCGTATAGTGGTTAGTACTCTGCGTTGTGGCCGCAGCAACCTCGGTTCAAATCCGAGTCACGGCAGGGAAAGGTGCATCTTTTGAAGAGATGTAACTGCAGAGTGCATTCCAAAAATAATCTATTAGTGATGTCAAAGACTAAGATGAGAAAGCAATTGGAAGCTCTGTAAATTTTACAAGAATGTTTTTCTAAAAGAGTATGTGTCACAAGTATTAGTTCAGTAATCCTGTTGACAAGTATGATTTTTTAAAATTTATTTAGGTGTTTATGGATATTGTGATAAACACAGTGGCACAGTGAGCACGTAATTTTTGCTCATTACAACTATTTAAGATCTGGACTGAGCCATGAAGTCTGTTTGGTTTTGATCTTCGCTAGTTTTTCATGCTAATAAAGAGATCAGCCTGAATTGCTGGAAACATGACAGTGGTAGATGTGGAAATCCTGCTTACCAAGGCATGAACTGCTCTTAGCAGAAGGTCTTTGCTGGTGACAGATAAGAGGAATTGTCATTTGTCGGTTACTCCACGGATTCCCTTTGTTTTTGTGGTAGAAACAGCGTGTAACTTCACTGTCCTGCCTCACTGAGTAATATGAGCTCAGATTCTCAGAATGGAGACTTCTAAAATGACCATGTGGACTTTATAAATTAGTCATGGCGAATAATGGCAGTTTGTGCAATAAATGGTAAATTAACAACAAAATTGCATAGCTGGCAACAATTATATTAATAAAATATAATTATTATGGAGTTTATCAGATTATTTGGATGCTACTGAATAAAGTTTCTGGTAGTTGGTTCTTCGATTTGATAAGGAGTTGATTCAAGAGAAAGTGCTGGTTTTCTCTCAGTGTTGCATCTGGTGGGACATCAGTCCTCTGCATCTCCATCAGGCTTGGGTGGATTCAAGTTTCATGCAACAGGTCCAGCTCTTGCAGCGTGTGACTGACAGGTGCTTTTCTCTTTGCTTATCCTCCTACTCAGTAAGGAAGTGAAACAAAACTTTCTTCACATCGCTATCAGGAAAAATCAAAGTCCTATACACTTGCAAACCTGGGAGAGCACCTCACCTCTGGAGGCTGCAGGCTTAGGTGTCCCAGTTTTGCTGCAGTAGGCTAGTGGCCCCTGGCATCTCACCACCTCTCACAGATTCATGAGTGCTCTTTCTGTTGTGGTGTGTTTTTTTTTTTTTTTGTTGGGTTTGGTTGTTTGGTGGGGTTTTTTTTGGTGTTTTGTGGTTTTGTTTATTTGGTTATGGGGGGGGAGGTGTTTGGTTTTTGGTTTTGTTTGTTTGTTTTAATATCTTTGGGTATTCCTTTGATTCGCCTCAGATCTCTTGTCTAAATATCACTCAGCCTCTTAGGAACATATCAGAGGAACTGGTCTTCTTGGTCTAATTGATGAGGCAGATGTGACTGATTTCCCAAAAGAAAGCAATTTAGAAGCATGCACTAGCGTAAAAGAGACCAGGATGATCTTTCATACTCTGTCCCTGCTGTAATGTCTCAGAAATAGCATCAATTGTGTTAGATTTTATAAACTTCAGAAATACCAGATTAACTCATCATAGATGCATATATTCTTTAAAGCATCCCAGTGAATTAAGTCCTAGAACAGAAATTTTAAAAACGCAGCGTCAGAAATTCTGCTTTACTCATGTATCTTCCTGAGGCTGCCAAAACACTCAAGGCTCACCCCTGCTTGACTTCAGCCTCCCTGAAACTGACTTCTGCATATCCAGTGTTCATCTGTAGCTAAAGTGTGGAAACACTGTGTTACCTTCTTGCTGGCTATAGTAATATTGACAATTTCAAAGTGCCTTTTAAAAAAGAAAAATATGATGAGTTAGCCAGAAAAAATGGTCATTCTGTTTACTTGAGTTTATTTAGGAGACCAATATCTGTATCACTAGCTGAGTGTTAGCACTATAAACTGAGAGCAAGAACGGTATAGGCAGATAATCAGACACTTCTTACCAATTTTCCTTGAATTCTCCTCACAAGAGAAGGAAAACTAAAACACAACTTCAATTACACGTTTCATACAAACATGCAAGTGCAGGTGGCTCCCAGCATTCCATTTCCTGAGAAAATATGTCAATTTTCCCATCTCGTTTGGGGAAAACAAAGCAAAAACATTAGTACAAAACCATTTCCAAGGATAACACGACTGCAGATGAGGAAAATCCTGGAATGGATTTTGAAGCTTTTGAATTGCCTATATATTTCTGAAACATGTGACTTTTCATTTCTAGCAGACATGACCAGATAATGCTTTTCCAGTTGGAAACCGTGATCTAATAATACTACTAATAATATGTCCAAATATTAACAAAAATCCAGATTTACATATTTCTGAAGATCTAATTTTTTTTTGTCTAAGACCACTTCGAAGGCCAGAGATAAGAGTTCACTTCAGCAGCCTTCCCTGCCTTCATGCAGCAAGCTGATCTGGTGGGAAATGAAGAATATTGTTTTAAAAATGAGACGAGAAAAAGGAGTACTTGCCTTTCTCTGCAGCTGTTCTGTGTCTGCCATTGTTTAGTGCATGGCTCATTCTGCATAGGATGTCAAATCTTCAAGACATAGAGGTATCTATATCCCCAACATGCCTAATTCACATTTTGGCTCTGAAATGTATCAACACTATTTGGGAAGAGATTTATTTCTTTTTATTGTATTTTAACATTAGCTTTTAATTATGGTTAAAACTGCTGGAGTTTTTAAGCAGTGGAGAAAGATGTCTAGTTGTTAAAAAGGCAACACTGAACAGAAAGACTTGAAAAACTTTTGAAATGTTAATTGAACCTGATGCAGATTTCTGTTCTACTGCCTTTATTTTTCAGGGGTGCAGCAGAGTTGGTTAAATCCTGTTTGATGTTCATATCAGGTGCTGAGCAGGATAGAAAGCAGTGGCTGTTTTGAATCTGCAGTCATCAAATAAAATTAATTCTGTTTTTCATTCTCTTTACAGGAGTGCAGCTCATATTAAAACTTTTATAGGTCCCCTCTGAAATCCTTTCAAAGGGCTCTCATCAAGAAGACTCTTTGAAAGGAGATCTTCTGTGGTAAAGAGAACTCCTGAAAACTTAAAATAGCTGGTTGTGCTTTAGCAAAGAATGCCAGGAATCCATTTCACAGGTGGGATGATTTTACCTCTGGAAATTCAGCTCTGAGTTTACAGGGTATTACTGCAGGATGGGTAGTAATTGGGGAGAATTTGGCAGACAGGAAGATTCCTGAGCCTGATATGTAAACATAACTGCATAAACAATGTCTGATGCTGCAGTTCTGTAGCTTTTTCAATCATCTGCCTCTGGTGTTTCTTAAAAAGAAAGCACGTCCTGGCCTCTAAATAAGACTGTGTGGCTTCTTATTTGTAAAGCTGCAGCAGGCACTCACAGCACAGGAAAGAGATGCACGTATGTGAAGACTGTCATCAATTTTTGAAGATTTTAACTTGTCCCACTTTGGGCTAAGCTTTGAATCTCATAACTTTCTGCACTACATTTCAAACTACTGAGTAGGACCTGATTTCACTTTTTCATCAAGAGTTCAGCACAAATCCCAAAACTACCAAACATCCAAAACTATCTAAATAACGGTTTAGGTTGCTTTTTCTTTCTTTTTGTTTGTTTGTTTGTTCTTTTAATTTATTTATCTCTGTTGTTGTATCTCTTGAATTCTAAATTTCCATTTTTTATTCTAAAACCTTTATAGATGTGTCCTCAACTGGGAATTTTACAGAAGCAAAATCAGCTCTTTGAATTAGATTCAAACACATCTGATAAATATCTCTTTCACAAAGCTTTGTGAAAGTCATTCATGTGCTTAGTGTTTTACAACTTTTTCCTGCACTCTTTTATCAAGAAATGTGATATATGCTTTTCTCTGCACCAAATACAACTCAGAAGATGACACTGTGTGATATTCCTTTCAAAAGAATATCTTCTTTGTCACAAAGAATACTCCATCCAAAGGGATCCCAAAACACATATTAAAAATCTTTGAGAAGAGAGCACACTTTTGATATTCCATGATAATATAGCAAATTTTTTCTCTTATAACATGGCCTGTAATACTAACACAATCAGTGTCTCCATGCTGCTAAACCAGCACCTATGTGTCTCTTGCACCTGAAAGTTGTGCAAGGAGCTAACAACACAGCCGCCACACTCTTTCTGGTAATTTCTTTCTTGGGACTCCCTGCATTCTCAGTTTAGATCTTATGCCTCCAGACTCCCAGAATTTTTTTTTTTTCATTCTCTGATACAAGCAGCAAACCTCTTACTTTACTCTTCAGGATGGTATCACATTTGTTTGGGGATGGCAGGTCTATCCAAACTCTTCAGGAAAATCTGGCATAGCAGGGTGTGTTTATTCTGGGACCTCACTGCTGCCATTATTCACCATGCAGCTGAAGGCAAGAGGGTGTGCTGACTTTTGTACTGGCACAGAGAGGAAAACTTCTTTATGATATAACCATGAAGGCATTTATATTAAAACCGCATGGGGTAAATTAGTGTTTTACTATTACACTTGAGAAGGAAAAGTCTGAATCATTTGGCTAAAGCAGCAGTAAGAAAACTTGCATATAATGAAAAATTCTCTTCAGAAAAACAATTTGAAGGTTCTTTGTTTGTTGGGTTTTTTGGTTTGACACTTTTTGTGTAAGAACTGAACTTGACTGAAAAATAATTGCAAAGGGACTCTAGAAGGCCTAGCGTAAGAAACATGAAGTCTTCCAGAGTGACAAAAGTGTAAATTTCAGAAAGAGATTTAAGATTGATCCACTTACCATCGAACTGCTTTGTTTCATCATGTTGTCCTTCCAATTTCTTCTTTGCTGAGAGAAGAGTTTAACGGAATTAAATATTCTCTGTTGGTCTCCATCATTACACAAATCCCACTTTAAAATAAATTCCTTTTCATCTTAATAGGTTCAAGATAGTCTTGCTTCCTTAATGAGGCCTGGACAGACACCTGGAGAAAGTTTGCCAAGAGCTGAGAAGCCTGTGTCTGGATGCCTAAATAAGGTTTGACCTCAGGACATACACTGTCTTCAGTAAGGAAAACATCTGAGATTCTGGCCTCAACTGTTAGAAACATACAGCCATTTCTCATAAATAAATATTTGCTGCCTTGTCCTTTTTCATCCCCTGCTTTTTCTTTTTAATTGTAGGCGGGCCGTATGCTTAGAATAATTTGGTCAAAATGAGTAGTTTTTGCTTCAGACAGCAAGATGTATAGCTATGTAATGAAGAAATTACAATTGGTCATATGATCTGAAGTTCATGAATACATTTTGAGCATCTTCTATTAATAACAAATTAGAAGTAGAACTGTGTTGCTGTGTGGTTCAATCAGTATATGAAGTGCCCATCTGTAGGCACTTGGGAGTGTTTCTTGAAAATTTCACTGTGCCTTTCAGCTACCTTCTCTACCTCACCATCCCCATACTGGAAAACCACTGGTCCCTAACACCTTTGCCCCAGTGAACAGCAACATCCACCGTGAACAAGGGAACAGTACTTAGATAAACAGAGAATCATGTCAGGCTATTTTCTCACCTCTTAGCAGAGACCTCCCACACAGACCTCTCCCCACAAAAATGGCATTACATTTCCAGCAGTGTCAAGCTTCTCTTTAATCAAATTTCAGATCTAGACATTATGTCTCCCATCTGCTGCTATTGATTACTGGCTTCATAAATGCATCATTCTTGGAAAAAAGATACTAAGAAGTGTCACAATAAAGAAACTAATTGCATGGAATTTCATGCCTTCTTTGGTGCTCTTTCCTGAAAAATTCTTCTGGAATTTTATTTTGTGATGAGTCATCTCTGGGGACAGATCATAGAAAGAAATCAGTCGTCACTGGGAGAGAGAAAGGAGATATGTTAAAAAACTGACAGAATGAAGTCAGTGAAAATGTTGTCCCAGAAAACCATAGTACAATGACATCTGTGTGAACTGCTTGAAATCACATAAAAGGAGACAAAAAAACCTAGGCAAAGAGTGTCAACCACTTTATCATGTAGCAGTGAGCTACACGAGCTTTTTTTGTGCAGCTACTGCTTCCCTCCCTCTGCTTTTTCTGCGCTTCAGACATGGAGTCCTGTTCAGCAGTTACTGCAGTGTGAGGGCTTGGGTGGGTGTTGTGTCCCCCATGGTGTGCCTCCAGCACCAAACCTCCAAAAGTGAAGACAAAAATTGTTCCCTCTCCTCTCTGCCGTGACTCGGATTTGAACCGAGGTTGCTGCGGCCACAACGCAGAGTACTAACCACTATACGATCACGGCAAGATACAGAAGACTCAGGTGTCCCCTCTAGCAGAGCCATGCAAGCATTGCCACCTAGCACAGGCTGGTTATGATGTTCCAAGTGCTGGCCTCCTCCCTGGGGTGACCACAGCTGTTGGGGCACACCTAGGCATTCCCCAGCTGAAAACAGTGCTGCTGACAGAGATGTGCATGCATACAAGACAGGCACAAATATTATGGTGGCAGAAAAATGTTCCTGCTCCTTTTGGCAATTGCAGTCTGGTGTGGAAATCTTTTGTTGCCTTCTGTTTGGCTAACATCTATTTTTAAACATACAATGGTTTTGGTCTGAGAATCTTCTTTCTGTTTTCAACGCTGTGCCTAGTGGTGGAGGAAAATCTGGTGAAAGGACATTCAAAGTTACGTAATTATTTTAAAAGCTGTTGAAAAGGAATCACAAAAACACATGTTCCCCTCCTGCTGTAAGTCAGATCTGAAACAAGGTTTCTGTAGCCACAGCATGTATTATAGTACCAGCCACTGGACTTTCACAGCAAACTGGCACATTGTGAGAGGTTTTGAGCAGACATGGCAGAAGAATAAGATTTCTAGTAAAATATCAAATGTCGACAGCATCGAGTCATTGAAGAAAGATTTCTGTTGAAGTTTGAGAGTTGATGTTTCAAAACACGAGTGTTGATAGTAGAGTTATTCCAATAATTGTCCTTATTAAAGATATATCTGCCATTTAGTCTCACTTTTTAATTCTGTGTCGGACAGTGATAACAGCAAAAGATTGACAGTAGCAAGTATCTTCACAATTTTGTTAATTAGTTTAAAAAGTGGAAGGAATTGGTGGGTACATCAGGTGGTTCTGCTGCCATTCCAAGGGACTTTGTCAGGATGGAGAAATGGGCTGACAGGAACCCCATGAAGCTCAACAATTGGAAGTGCCAAACCCTATACCTGGGGAGGAACAGCCCCATGAACCAGCACATGCTGGGGGCTGGCCAGTGGGAAAGCAGCTTGTCAGCAAAGTCCCTAGGAGTTCTGGTGGACAGCAAGCTGACCATGATCCGGCAGTGTGTCCCTTTGGCAAGGAATGCCTACTGACTCCTTGGCTTTGCCAGCAGGTCAAGCGAGGTGACCCTTTCTCTGTACTCAGCACTGGTGAGACACACCTGGGTGCTGTGTCCAGTGCTGGGCTCCCCAGTAAAAGAGAAGTATGGACATACTGGAGAGAGACCAGTGAAGGGCTTGGAGTTTGAAAGGGTGAAAGAACTGGGACTTTTTAGGCTCAAGAAGAGCAGGCTTTGGGGGGATCTTATCAAATGTGCATAAATACCTGATGGGATGGTAAGGAAGATGGATCTGGACTTTCTTCTGTTGTATGCAGTGACAAGACAGAAGGCAATGGGCACAAATTGAAATAAAGGAAATCCCTTTTAAATCTGAGAAAAGCTTATTTATTGTGAGGGTGGTCAAACACCAGACCAAGTTGTCTGGAGAGGTTGTGGAATCCCCATCCTTGGAGATATTCAAACCCAGCGGGGACATGATCCTGGGCAACCAGCTGTGGCTGACCCAGTGCAAGCCACAGTGGGACTACAAACTTCCAGAGGGACTGGCCAGCCTCAGTGATTCTGATTCTCAGGAAAGCCAAAAGAATAGCTAATCCAGGCCTGCCAACAAAAATAAAATGTCAATTATTGCAATGTTTTTTTAAACATCTCTGTAATGTATAGCTGTGCTTAACAGCAGAGGCAGTCGAGCAGAGAGAGTCCACGAGTGCCAAGAAATGGGATACTGAAAACTTGACAACCTTCCCTGTTAACATCCACAAAGCCTGTGTGACTTGGGGAATTAAGCAATAGCTCGAGGTTGAGCGTCTTAGTTGATACAGAAACATTTAGGACAACTTTGTGTCTTCTGTTATGTTTTCAGAATTGACAATGACAATTGACATGGATCTTGCCCAGCACATGCATGTGTTATATTTTTGCTGGGAGTTAGAGGTGACAAGTCATGGGTATGAATGGTTAAATGTATAGGTCAGCAAGATTGCTTGGGATTTTCTAGCTTCTCCTTTGCTGAGGTGAATTGAAATAGATTACACAGTTTCAGCTAAACTCCCTGTGATCATGAAAAAAAGAGTTGCCTAGTTTTTATTCTTCTAACCACAAATAAAAAAAAATATGACAGTTTGCCAATCTATTCAGACTATGCTCTTTTTTCTTTCCCTCCTTTTTTTTTTTTAATAACTCCACCCAATGTCATTGGTTGTATGTACTGACATAATGATAGAAATATCCACAACTGTCTGCAGACTAATGCCATTTCTAGGAATTCATCTTCTCCCAGTATTTGCAATGCCTTGGGTTTGATCCAAAGGTCTAAATTATTTTAATAGTGCACAAGATCTAATTTCTGCACCTAAACATGTATGTACAGCTTTTTTTTTGGCGTTGTTTTGTAAGATTCTATGTGCTAAATGACTTCTGCGTCTGTAAACATGATGCTCATGGTCTCATGTTGATTAAATGCCTATCTGCTTCATATTGAAGGCCTACTAGCAGGCCAGTAATCGATTTCTCTGTCACTTGGTCCTCCATACTTATCTTTTGTTGAAACCAAACCAGATTATTGTCAGAACTCAATTCAAAGCTACCAATTACATGATAGTGTGTGTCATTCAAGAAAAAGAGTGATTTTTAAAACATTTTAAACTCAGAAGCATGTTTGCATTATTAAGTATGCCTCTGTCTTTGATTCAGCTTGTGCATTTGTAACTGTTATATCTGACTAGTTGGTGTCGGCACCAAGGGAAAAACTTGGCACATTAGACTGTGTCAGCATATTTTAATACAAAACATGAGCCTCTGGAGATTCTTTGATTTGATAGCATGCTAGTTACGTTTCTTTAATTGACTGTCATTGCTAAAGTTTAGCTAAGACCTTGATTAATTTGGAAATAAGGAATTTTGGCCTAGTGGTACTGAATACAAGGATATCTCCTTGAAATAATCCTGGCATACTGTGCTTCCAGTATTTTCTCCATTTGAAAATGATCCAAGAGGCAGTGGTTGGGTCCAAGTTGGTAGTAGAAGCAGAAGAAGTTTAGCTATGCTCACAGGTGGTAAGGTTGCCTTACATTAGAGGGTACCATGGGAACGACGAGGAAAAGAGGGTTCCAGAATAAGAAAAAGCCAGAGGCAAGTGGATTTGAACTGAAGACACATCATCTGTTTTGTGTTCAAGGTGTTGGCTATTTGGGGGTAGCAAGACCTCTCAAGTGTATAAGCATCCTGACTCACAGTGGTAGAGCAGACCTCTGCCCCAAGACATCTAGGTGGCCATTTGTGGTACAATTTTTGGTATTGTAGGAAATGTTAGTGCTACAGTTCAGACTATGCTATTGCTTCCAGTAAAATCCTGTTGCCCTGTCATCTGTCTTCCCCTTATGTTACTGCCTTTCTTTCCTTACATTTTCACTGACTTAGATTTTCACTGGACTGAACTTCCTTTTCTGTGTAATTATATCAACGTAAAGGAACCCATAGACACATGTGATGGCTTATTTCCCTCTTGAATGATGATATAACATCTAGCAAAACAGCTCCAGAGTAAAAGGCTTTCTCCTGGGCTGTGTTAAGGATGCAGAAGAGCTAACTCAGCTGCTGAGCCCTGTGCACTTTCCTTGGAGAAAAAAAAAAAAAAAGTGAACCTCCCTGAGATGTGTGCATTTCAAAGCAAACTCTTTGATAAACTAAGTTTCATTGCAATCATCCTGATGATATGGTACCATTAAATGAGCCTGAAAAGTCCTTGTGGTTGAGCTGAACATTTGCAACACAGTACTATCTTTGTAGCTGAATAAAACATAGAAATTGAGTCTCTTATTATACTTAGTTTTAGAGTTGTCTGAGTTATTATGTGTGGACAGATTATATAAGACTTCAATGCAGTCTGCAGGATGCTTAGTATGTATGTAATGTAATACTAGACAGTATAAATATTTGGTTTTGAAGTGTATTACTGTTTCTTCAATAGAGTTGGTTTGGGTTTTTTTAAAATTCTTTATCAAAACCTGAGGTTGACGATGGACATCTCACTACTTAAAATCACTTTTTGAATTAAATTCTCATCTTATTTTAGTACTGGATTAATATAAAAGCCAGTGAATGTTTTTTACTTAGACTTGAATTTTCATAGTGTCTAATCAATATACTGGATAATAAACCTGCCTTTAAGTAAATCTGATTAGCAAATCGAACATGTGTGAGCCTGAGGAAATCTATGAAGCATCCTATGACCCTGTTCAGTTGGAATTCTTCTGGTGCAGAAGCTTGCCTTATATAATGCTGAGAAGAAACTAGAGGAGAACAGTAACAGTGACTAAAACATAACACCTATCCCAGCCTGCTATGTTTCAGTCTGCTTGGCGCACATGTGCCAAAACTTCATTCATGACCACTATTTTTTTTACTTCTTATTTTTGAAAGCTGTTCTACCTCCGAGGCAGTTTAGAGGTGATATATCCCTCCATAATGGGCATGTCAGAGCAGAACAGACTGTTGTTTGGAGAATCCTGGCTTGAAATCCTACCTTTTGTACTCAGATTTGATGTAGATGCATGGACAGGTACAGTTAGGGCCATCTGTTTAAATGAACAGCAAAGTCCCATTCACAAAATTCTCAGACTTTTGGGTGTTATAGTGCAGAGAAGCCAAGCAAATGTAGATTGCTTGGCTGTCCAGACAGAATTGTACTTCATCTCTTCAGAAGAAACTCTTTCATGAAATGACAAAGGCAATAATGGAAAAATTTCGTGAGAGTCATATTTAACTTGATTTACAGCTTGCTCTATGGAAGGGGTAACTGTGAGGCAAAAATCCAAAGGAAATGTGCACACAACTCTCTTATGCAATGGGCGCTTAATGTTGTATGTAGAAGACTGACAAAAAATATTCAGAACAGCTGTAATAATGGAATACTCATCAGGTCATTCCAATCACATAACCAAACTGTATCTGACCAGGAATGGTATTTATCTTTTGAATTAGAAAAAATATTTCAAAACCTTTTTTTAAAATAACAGATTGTTGATAAAAAGAAAAAACAATTAAGCATGTATTAGGCTCTCAGAAACTCACCTTTCACAAAACAAGGTACACATGACACCCAGAACATTTTTAGTAAGGTTTATGTTATGCCGTTGCAAATAAACAGATCTCTCTGACTTGTTCCAATATGAAGATTTCTCTCAACAGAATTATGTAACAAGGAATGAAATGACCTTTAAGTTGCAGTTCTGCAGTCAAACAGCTTGTTATCTTCACCTTGGTCTCAGCAGCATTGTCCCCTTTAGCATCAAACAGCAACCATGCATTCCACGCTTTTTCTATTGTGTGCATCCCAAGCTCCTGCACATCTTCAGTTTGAAAGATGTTGTTAGTTTCCCGAAATCTTCATTGTAATGACTAGTTGTGTCACTTCCTTTAATATAGGAATAATCATCAACACCATAGCATAATACTTCTAGCAATACATTGTTACTACACCTTGCCTAGCAAACAGGGGAGATGTGTGGATCAGAAGCCAGAGAGTCTGCTTTGCTGTCCTGATGGATATTTATTGATAAAGCTACACGATATCCGTGTTTGTCTACCATCACCAGCTCATAGGACCTATGGCTGGAGTAACTTGTTCAGAAATATTGCTGTTACAGCTCAGCATTTATCTTCAGCTACCAGGCTGTGCTCATTGCTGTTGCAGGAAAAAAGCTGCCAATGCCACACACAGGAGGACAAAAATGTTTTTATAAGGGAACTCATGGAGATTCCTTTTTGGCTCTTTAAAGACTCCTTTTAGCTGCTGCTTGTAGGTCCCGATTTCCAGTGTAAAATTATGTCACAACCAATTAACAACAGACTAGTAAAAGTCTATAAACAGTTCAGTTCTGTGGATGGTTGTGCAAATTGATCAAATCTTAGTATAGTCTGGCTAAAACTTGAAATGGTGCTTCACCTTCTGCAAAGGTGTTTTCAGGTTTCTTCTCTGAGCCTTTTTATGGATACTGTCAATCCTGTTACCAATGCTTTTTTTCAGAGAAAGGTGACAGCACCTCTAGAACTGCTATTACTCAGAATACCTCATGTTCAAGTCCATGTACATCATCTATACAGAATTACTCCTTGCATTGTTTGGCTATGAAAAGCTCTTTTCTCCTTTTCTGTCTCCAAAGTTTCCTTCTGATTTTGAAAAGGTTTATTGCTGACAACACCCTCATGAACATAGAGGGTGGTGTATTATAAATATATCACAAGTTCATTCTGGATAATGCTGACAACACAAAACTAAGCATTAGGTTAGTAAAATACTGTCAATGAGATAATAGCAGTGCACCAGTGGGCTCATGAGAGCTCAAATACATTCCCCTGTTGATGTTTTCCCATTGACAACTAGCAGATGTTGGCTACATGAATGCTAGTGCTTTCCTTGCTTCTGTGAGGCTTTTTTGATTGCAATAAGAAGACACTGTAATTTTGGTTTTCTTTTGTTATGTACCATCTCATATCTTTGGGGATAGATTTTGTGAATTCAGTTGTGACCCTTACACTGGCTGCACTGAGAGCTCCCTGAGCACCAGCTCAGCAACCTGCACTGTAAGCCCCACATAAATGTATTTTCTATTCTTGGTAACAAAACAGTACATTTTAAAATGTATTCTAATGCCAGTTAATTAGTGTTAAAATAAGGGTGTTCAGATGATTGTAGTCAGATTTTGTTGTGCTAATTACCTCTTGAATATGCTATTTGTGGTTAGGAAAGTGCTGCTCAGGGACTGACAAAATGAGAGACACTGTTAGTAGAGACCCTTTAAACTCAGAGGTGGCAGAACTTCCTAGTACTTTGAGTCCTAAAGTTAGAAAGGCATTACACTCCACGATGTGGTCTTTTCTTGTATCAAGTGAATGCAAACCAAACAAATAAACAAGAAAACCCCACCCAAACCCCACACATGTATTGTTAAAAAATTCCCTGATTACCTTATTTAATATGTTACATGCATTACCTTATTTAATATGTTACATGCAGCTAGAAGTGGTTAAATTCCCATATTCATGATGTTTTGTTACGCTGCAAAATTGCAGAGTAAAAAAGTTATCTGGCTTAGATTTGCATAGTAATTAAGATTTACCTGGCAGGAGTTCATAAGGAAAAGGTACAACAATGTCAAACTTCTGGCTTCCTTTAAAAAATCTAATTCATGACCCCTCACTCTGCATTTGACAGGTCTGAAAGAGATTTTTTTTACACTGAATACAGGTTTTTGAAGAACACCTATTTGTAAAAAAAGCTCAAACAATTGGTTGGTATTTGTGAAATAACAAAACATTAAGTGATTACTATGTTAAAAGTCAGTTCAGGAGCCGCATAATACCATAATCTAAACCTCAGAACTAAATTAAGGGCGTTGATTAGCACCATCTGATCCCAGAGACTGATTCACGCTAAATCCATTAGAATCTCTTCAGTGGCTATTAAATGATTGTTTAAACAAAGAATTATTATTTAATAGTGATTTCCCCAGTTATGTCCACATTTTGAATATTTGAAGGGTTTAGATTATTCACTAATCTGATTTGTTCCACTGAGAATTTGCCCTTAACAGGTACTTTTTCAGCAAAAAGTATTTATACTGGTGCCAAAAGAAAAGCGACAAGATATTATCTGTAAGCAGGACTGCTGTTTACCAAACTCGTCCTCATCATGTTCCTCAATATCTTTCCCTTTTTGATGCACATTGGAATCATAATAAACAGATGATGGAAGGAGAGCTTTCCTAAGGTTTGGGGCCATAAAGCGATTGCAGTTTCACGTGGTGTTCTGTTTGTAAGTGAACTAGGTTTACTGCTGCCACCTCTTAATCCCTGCTACATTCACCAGAGATTATAACTAGCTTACATCTACCGACATAGCCAGCCACACGTTCACCCTCTAAGGTGGCTCTCAGGATGATACATGTTCCCTAAATATCTTTCATGGTAGGAAAGACTGATTATGACTGAGATATAGAAACTTCTGATTTTGGAGAACAGTGACATGGAGTAATATTAACCTAGCTCAGTTGTGCTAGAACATCCTGATTGATATCTCACCTCTCTGTAATATCGAAGAGATTCAGAAAACCAGCCATAGGCTTGCATCAGCTGACCTCTGTAGGCATGTCATTCGATCTCTATATATTAGGTTTTCCACCTGTAAAATGTCCCACAAAGGCACTGTAAGAATTTCATTTGTTAATGCTAGAAAATCTGTTTCTCAGAATAGATAGTACCTTGTCTATGATATCTAGATAGTAATTAAATTAGATGTGATTTCAAAATCAGATATGTTCCTAAGTATAATTAAAAGCTCCTTTTATGATGCATTTGTAGCAACTACAACAATAGGATCCTGATATTTATGCAATCAATAATTACCAAACAAGTTATTACATCAGCTGTCTTAAATTAATATAATCTGTAAAAGTTAAAGTAAACCTGAGGCAATTAATCCCTTCTTCTGCAATGACCAGAACCATGAAACGTTTATCAAGCATGACATTATCTTCCTTCATTTTGCAGTTCACTATCAGTGTCCTCAGTCTACAGTGCATTCATTGCTGTGGTAGTTTGTGAGAGCCCAGAAATTTGACTTCTGTTCTCTCCCAGTCCTCAGCAAGACATCTAACTATACCTTTTATTTTGCACATCTGTAAAACCCAGACAGCAAAGTACAATAATAATATCTGATAGAAAAATGCTTTGCAAATCATGGATTAAATACATACAAGAATGTCACCCACAACAGGTGGGTACACCAGTATGCACACACACACATATATATACATACATACAAATATGTATATGTATAACATTGTCTCAAATGCAGCTCCAATTCAAATGCCTAACAGCAGTTTCAACAATGATAATTGGTTGGAAATATTTAAAGCTTTCATAAGTATTAGCCAATGCAGTTTCATAGTTTTTCAGAGATGTTATTGCTCTATACAAATAACAAGTTGAACCAGAAAGAGGTAACTGCCATGCCTGTCATGACATAAACTTTTATGATCACTCCAATGACAGAATTGATCCTAATTTTAGACTTCACTGTGACTAAAAGTGTATCACAATGGCACTATCTTTACGGTCAAACACAGAGCATCTTTGTTTTGTTTTTTTATTACTAGATTACACAAATGTGCTTACATTTAGTTACAGTCTATGAAAACCATTCCAAATGACTTGTCTGTTAAGCATTAATAACTTGTTTCATGTAATTTAACTTATTACATCGGTTAGGCAATATTTTTTTACCCAAAATCTTAAACAGCTTAATTTTTAACTCAGCATTTTCACTGGGTAAACCAAGACCCCTCTGATGGATCTACAGAAAAGAGTGTGGATCTGCCAAGGTCCTGTGGACAAAGGCTGAGCACTGGCTGGGGCTTTGCCATTTTTTTTAGGAATGTAGCTTTTCTCATTGATCTTGCTTGTTAAAAGACCACTTAAAGGACAAGGAGTTTAAGCTTTATCTACAAGGAGTGTTGAACCACTGAAGAAGACTACTGTCTCCAAAGGGACAAAGAGGCCTTTCCTGAGACTAGTGTTTTTCAGTAGTTATTAGAAAGCCACCCCTTTCTGTGAAAAGAAAATAAGATTTTGAATAGTAAAGGAAACTATGTTATACCTCTTTCAACTCTGAAGACCTTAATTTGCCATTTACTGTACCTCACATCTGTCTTTCCCATGACAGTAGAAAAATTGCTCAGCCCTCTCTCTCAAAAGCATAAGACCAGTTTAAAAATAATGAGATTTGACATGAAACTATTAAGGCACCAAGAGAGCACATTTTTGGAGAGGCCATGCAGAAGGCAAGAGCAAAAAACTACTTTTTGAGTTGCTCTTTTCTTAATGAAAACTGAAATTATATAATCATAATTTTACTAGTACATTATTTATTAATTATAATTATATGGTTGTAATGACAATATAATCCTTAGTCTCCAACTATTGCTTAAGGAAAAACACCAAGCGTCATGAAAATCAGAATTAAATTATGATATACAGCAACACTACGATTTATAAAATCTGTGACAAAGTCTTCATTTTTCAAAGTTTGGTACAAAACAAAAATCAACTATGACAAAATATGCCCTTCCTAAATACTGTTGGGCCTTTTAATCATTGCTCTCCTTGAACGCAATGTATACTAACTGCTGTGTATGAACCAAGGAGTTTCTGAGATATGTGACATGTTTCTGTTCCAATTTGCAAAGTTTCATAAATTTTGTAACATTCTGTCCTTACCAGGAAATGTGAACAATTAAGCCTAGAAAGCTCTCTTGGACAGATCAGCTTTTCTCCAAAACAGACAGAAAGCGCGTTCTATATTATATTGTATTATTTTGTATATCTAATTTAAGACTCTTTGGGAACTGGTTTTCATAAATCCCACTGCATCTCACTCTCTTCCCTGCCTCTTGTAGCTATCTAATGCCTGATGGTTACATACCTAGACCTTTTGGAATTTTATTCATGTGACTTATATTTTGACCTCTAATATGCATATACTGGAGAAGGAACAAAACAGAAAGTGAAGAAGGAACAAAACTATCTTTCCACGTAACTGTGGGAACCCTTTGTTACACGGTTATAGGATTGTGTGTTTCGCCATGGCTACCCGTTTAGATCTGCGTGTTACCTTCTGCTTCTTCTATCTAAACACACACTGCTAACCACCGTAGAAAGTGCTTCTCTTAAACAGGATGGGATTAATAGACTATGTCACAATTTTTAATGGGAAAAAGCTGCTCATAATCACAGAATAGCTGAGGTTAGAAGGGACCTCTGGAGGTTGTCTAGTCCAACGCCCCTGCTAAAGCAGGGTCAGCTAGAACAGGTTGCTCAGGACCATGAGATTCCACACCTCCCTGGGCAACCTGTGCCAGTGCTTGGTCAGCCTCACAGTGATAAGGTGTTTTCTGATGTTCAGAGGGAACCTCGTATGTTTCAATTTGTGCCCATTGCCTCTTGTCCTGTCACTGGTCACGACTGGAAAGAACCTGGCTGCATCTTCTTTACACCCTCCTTTCAGTTATTTATATACATTGATAAGATACTCACTGAGCCTTCTCCTGCATGGCCGAGATTGGACTGGCTACTGCTTCATTCTTCCTGATGTATGTCTGCTCCAGTTAAGGGAAAACTATCCCTAGATGTGTTTGCTCACACAGAGAAAGAGCACAGCTCATCTACAAACAGGACATGCCTTTTAATGGATCAGAGCAGCAACATTATAGACATGCCAAAGCCAGATATTTCCAAGTTTTGGGGGAAATGCTTTCACTGACAACATTAGGTGGGGGAAGTCCTAGTAAAAACATTGCCATGTCTGCTATTGAAGTTTTTCTTTCTTGTCCACCAGGCAACCTGTCACCAGAATTACATAAGTCAGAGCTAGCCTTTTTAACTCTAAAGCAATTCTTACTGCCACCACTGAAAAGGCACTCAAGTTAATGCAGGAGACCTCTCAGAACAGCCTGGAGTTAGCACAGCTGCAGTAAAGGATGGTGAATTGATAATCTGTTGGAAGCAGGCACCTCCTATGTGTAGTGTGATGCTTCCTTTATCAGGTCTAGGATTAGCATGCTGCGACCAGCTTTACTTTCAACATATTGACTATTCTAACCCAAAAACCAGACGCAAACAAAGGAATAACATTTTAGGGAAGCAAATAAAGTAACAAATTTCAGCATATGCTTGGATTCAGCTCCTTAATAGTCTGGAAGCTAGAAAAGTTTGCTTTTTCCTTACAATCAAAAGATTCACAATAAAAATATCTGCAAGCAAAAGATTTCTTTAAACAGTTCAAGCCCTGAGCTGATTCCTGCACAACGTCACAAGTATCCAACAGATTTCATACTGCTGACCACTACCTTACAAGCCTCATGGTCCAGAAAGTTTTCCACCTTCTATATGGTTTGTTTATACTATTTATTTCTCACCAATCTGGCTATAACTGTCCTACAGGAGATTGCTCTTAAAGCCTCACTAATCTGAGGTAAACAGTATCCATCGCCTTCCTCTTGTCTGTATGGGATATTATAGAAGGCAATCTGGTTGGTCAGGTATGATTTGTCCTTGCTAAATGTATGCTCCCAATCACTTTATTCTCCTTCGGTCATCTGGACATGGCTTCCAGGAAGATTCAATTCATAATCTTACCATGGACCGAGGTGAGGCTGACCTTCTCACCCTTTTTGAATAAGGCTGTGCATCATTTACCTTTTACAAGTCATTAGGAACCTCTCCGAAACATCACAACAGTGAAGATGGTACAGAGTGTCTCACAGGGACATCAGCCAGCTCCCACAACACCCTGACATGCATTCTGTGTGGTCCCATGGGCTTGTGTGTGTCCAACCTGCTTAACTCAATCCTTAACTCAATCCTCCTCTATCCTTGGTAATGCTTCATTCCCCAAGGCATTGGCATTAGGCTTAGGGACCTAGGAGACCTGAAGACAAACACATCCAGTAGAAATCAAGGCAAAGAAGTTGCTGCATGTCTTAGCCTTTTCCATAGAATATCTTATTGCTGCTCTTCATGTCCCTTGACAATTTCAACTCCTGCTAAGTTTGGGCTTTTCTATCTCCATCTTTTTTTGTATATCAAAAAGTTATTAGTGCTTTGGCCTGTATGACATGACTCCTAACAAAGAGACTTGTCTATTATTTCTGACGATGCTTTTCACTGGCCCATTCTTCCTTTCATGCGGTAACACACAAAGGTGAAACAAACTTTTCACTACACAGTTCCAGGGTCCAGGGCTGCAGCTCAATTTCTCTCAACCCATCCTTCATTGCACCTCACATTGAAGGCGCCTGTCTGCTGAATCAGAACTTAAATAATAAAAAATTAATTTTCCTGTACCTCGAAGAAACAGAGTTAGAATTCAGAGAAACTCTGAAAGAATAAACATGACTAATACTCCCTCAGTTCTATCTTCCGTGTTACATAGATGGGCAAATGCCATTCCACAGTGCTGCTCCATCAGCAGCACGACCAAGTCACTACAGCCCCACTGAAAAATCATCTGTAATTCACAATTCTATCTGTAGGTGGCACTACATGATACTATGCATGGGTTTTGCTTTTTCTGTATTCAGATTTCTTATTTTCTAGATAGTATGGATAGCTTCTGACCTTTTAACAACTCGTGCCTGTGACAAGCAGCTGAGGATGTTTGTCTGAGAATGTAATAACACATCAGCAGAAGATTTTTCGATGCTATGGGAAGTTCTGTTTTAAATGTCCAAGGCCTTATTAGGTGAATATATTTTACTCTATTTTTCCATCAAATTCTGATGTAGAAAATCCAGTGGGTCCCTTTCAACACGCAAATATGGGACATGCAGAAATAAGTGTAGTATGCCAGCTAAAGCACACACAGCAGGAATCCATAAATCCCATAACTGCTTGAAATCCATCTCCCACTCCATTGTCATACATGGAAACATGCCCATTGCCTTCATTTTCAGAGCTTCAGGGATAGCACCCACTTTGAACCCTTTTAAATTCTGTTTCTGCTGTACAGAAAGTAAAGGACTGACAGCAGTTTTTCTATCGTCAGCTCAGAACTGAAACACTCTGTAACTGATAGGTCACTATGTCCTTACCCAGATGTTCATGCCTGATCTTGATGTAAAACTACCCCTTATGTATTTGTCAGTAAAGGGAGTGGGGGGGGGAGGATGGGGTGTGTTTTAACTTTTAATGCTGAAGAAGTAGAATGTTTAGAAATCTGCTATATATGTTACTATCACTTTTCTGTGTGCCCAGTCAAAAAAAGCATAGATAAGGTACGTTTAGAAGCTTTTCAATGAAGCCTGTTTTCTCTCGACATACTGAATACCATAAATACTGGATCTGGAAACCATTACAACATTTTTAGAAGCTGAAAAGTAATCATAATGAGATCTTGCAAACAATGAACTCTATTCTCCCTCTGACACACAGAAGGATTTACGGACATATTATTGCCTGTGCATTCAAAGAAAAATCCCTTGTGCATCAGCACAATAGGATGCAAATATCCACTGAGTTCTTCCACAATTACAGTGCTAGTTTCACCCATTTATGGTGGTTTTATTCTTATTATTCTAACAGTAGATGGCAACATTTAGTTGAAATTTAGCAAACCTTTGTGAGCTTTATGGAGTCATTTCAGTTCTGATTTTACTCGTGAGACTTAGAGATACAGAAAAACAACATATAGCAGCACATAATTAGAAAATGTAAATTAACTAAATTGTTTAATTATCGATATAAATTAATACAGCAATTACCTTATTTTGTTCCAAATTCCAGCTTGCCCAGGATAGTTTTTGACTGAAAGCCAGCTGTGCTCTGACATTTTATCTGGCAACTTGGAAAAATATCGATATCCTAAGGGTTAAGCTTTCCTTATACAAAGTCATAAGTGGAGAAAAGCAGCAAGGTAACTTCTGAAAGGGTTATCAATAAAGCTTTTCCTGAACTACACAGCTCGGATTCAGATCTGAACTGCCAGCATCTCAGGATGTTTGGATCAAGCTTTTCAGTGTAGGCATTTACAATTCTCCAGCTTTTACCATATCTGTTTCCCCTGAAAGGTGCTCAGTGAATATTCCCATTTAATGCTGAAGTTAATGAGAATTCTGCTGTTGACCTGGTGGAGACAGGAACATCCTCTGTACCATTAAGGGACAGAACTGCTCTTGGTTATTAAGATCACAGTAAAATTGAAATCTCTTAACACTTCAGAGGTTGTCTTGTAACAGATTACTCCATGCCTCAGGTGTAGGCTCAGGCATAAGGTGAATCAGTATGTCTCCACTCACCCAAGAAGGACAAGGATCCATCTCCTGGGCTGTATTCTAATCTTTGGATACACACTGAAGGTACTTGTGTAATGTTTGGCCTTGGCAGAGGAGGCCAAGGGCTTAGGAAAGGAAACGCCAGCTGCTTGGAGGTCTCTAGATAAGGCTATGTGTGTGTTTAATCAGAACAGGCAGGACTGCTTGAACTAAAGACTCGCCCCATAGATCTTTCAAGCAAAATATTTTCTTCAAGTTTAAATTCTTTTAAATATTAAATATAGACATGTGTGTAACATACATCTCTCTCTGTGTGGTTCCTTGTCTGGATCTGCCTTGAAATCTTGGGCTTCATCTTCTCAACAAGAAGAAAGACCATATAGTCAAGGAACATTCCCCAAACTCTTCTGTTTAAATTACAGTGAAAGTAAAAAGCAGATCAGCAGGTATATTAGTGTGCATGGCTTTGCAAACCCTTCTGACCAAGGCACAATATTATCCATGGATAGTGCATTAATCACTCAGAGAGACCAGGGCATTATTTCTGGCTTTTAGAACCACAGCCTGGGCCTTGTGCTGTTGCGCAGACAAGTACAGAAAGAATGTCATTTGAGAGGGGGAACGTGAGTCGAGTGAAGAGAGGAGGCCCTTGTGCGGGGAAGAGAGAAGAAAAGAGAAAGGAAGAAGTTCCAGACGCTGGCAAGCAAGATGCCTTTTAAGCTGCCAAGGGTTTAACAAAAGCAATCATGAGGTTATCCTAGAGGGAGTGAGCTTCTTATCATAAACACACAAATGATTTCACGGGCATGCTCTGGATCTCACCACACTTCTGTGTGTATCTTATGCAGTGGTGTTTGGTCTCTGGCTTTTTCTTGTAGAAGGATGTCTCCTGCAGAACTTCACAAGAGGCTACACATTCCACAGGGCATTTATGTGAATGTGGAAGAGTCCAGCAAACGTCCTGTATATCTATAGCTACTGCACTTTTTTTCTGACAATGGAATGAAAGATAGATAGACTGTTAAGAAATGGAATATTCTGGAATTGTAAAATCTAGTAAATGTAGGGCAGCCTCTGTATTCTTTAGATACACTGAGATTGAGCTATCACAAAAGGAGTGTTTAATCAGAGGAAGACAGAAGCATCTAGAGATAGAGGTAAATAGATTAGGACTAAGTAACTGAGGCTGCCTTCTGTGCTTCGATTGTGACTGCAGAATTCCTTTGGATTCATCTCCCTGCAAGAAAATCTAGCGCAGCTGCTTGAAAAACCTCTGACTGTGGAGTGAGCAAGAAGAGGAAGCTGCTAAAACTTTGGCTGACTGCTAGGAGCAGCTTTGAATCAAAAGCAGGAGAATATCCCAGCACAAAAGACATAGAGGTTTAAAAGCAGAAAAGCAAGACAAATCAGGAGACTCAAGGTCACTCATCTTATGAGACAAATTGCATTACACTCATAAAATGTTATGCCAGTGTAGACTGCCATTTACAAAATAAAGTCTGTATGTGATTGAAAGGAATTAGTCAGGAAGGACAGGCATACGTTTTCACTGATCTCTCCTAAAACAACAATGCATTTAAGCAGTAACTGCCTACTAGCAGTGTGCGCCATTTGACAAAGCTGAAGGACACAAACATAGCCAACCCAAGAGGTTAAATGTGGGGGTTGGAGCATAACTTTTCATATCCTGCAGCTTGAATATAACACGGGTAAAAGAGGGCCTCTGATTTGGTGCTCTGTTTTCTGGAATGTATAGCACAACTGAATCTAAATTTTGGGAGAGTGCCCAGTTTCAGATGTCTAAAGCCTCTGTTGAAAGCAGTGGAGACTACACACTGCCAAAGCTTTATGTACGCAACTGCAGATTGATTGCCTAATGGCAGTCATGGGCTTTGATCATGAGTGTCTGGAGAGAGAAGTCTCAGTAGGTACCGTTTTCCTCTTTTTTTCCCTTTACTCTTCTAATTCCTAATTCTACTGTTTTTCAGTGTTTTCTCTCTGTATTTACTACAAGACTTTCACTGATACCTAGGATATAAAAGTTCCTCTCCACACACATTTATTCTCTTTAACAGCTTGCTAGTCAAGGACTGTGCAAGAGGAGTTAACTGAAGAAGGTGCAAGGGTATGCAATTGCTCTAACACTTTGTCTATTTTGGGCTTTATGGGTGAGAGAAACAGATGAAGATAATTTCCTCTCATTCTCTGTTTCTTATTAGTAAATCATGAAGAATTCTTAGGTACAGAACAAGCGGGAACATCATCTGTGTGCAAGGGAAAATTCTTTCCTTGCAGTTTGGTTGATGTGTGAGTCAGAGTCACATAAAAGATGTCATAAGCTGCTGCATCTCACAATTAAATGTTTTGTTCTGATGGCAAACTAAAATTTAAGTCCAGTAGAATTAAGTGAGAAATCTTGCAGATTCCCAGCTAACCACATATTGTGATTCCACTTGGCAGCTAATAGGACTCAGAAAATTGCTTTTATTGGCTCCTACTTTCCATTTTACATACACCTCCGGAATTGTGCAAAATGACAGCAAACTGCCATGAATATATCCTTAGTCTGTATTCATTGCTCATTTCCTTTCCTTAATGAAAAGAAGGGTGGTGCATCAATTTTTATACCTTTTTACTGAAAAAAAAAAGTACCACTTTTAATACTTACACACCTAACAGACGGGGTAAAATGACAAAGAAATGCCTGACAGGATAGGCTATTTTCTAGTGAAAAATCTTGCACAGCCAAAGAATTAAAACATTTTTTTAAAAATCATGCTTGCCCTAGAATCAGCCTATTCTGTTTTCTTTATAACCTCAGTTATGGGGAATCATCTCAGAAGCTTCCAACTCTTACAAAGACAGATATTTGAATGATCCCCTCCTGCTCAGTATCAGCTGTTCAGCAGAGCTTGCCTCAGAAATAAAGGACCAGTTACCCCCTAGTTTTGGCTGCCTTTTCAGGAATGATACAGGGATTTTTTTAATAACAAAGGAACTTTCTTTGTTCTGGGGGTCAGCTAGAAAGCCTCTGGCAAGTGCAGATTCAGCTCAACATGAATAGAACTTGCTGTGGCTCCTTGCTCTTAAATTTCACTTACAGGCCAATTACACAACCAGTGTAATTTTTATGAAGGTATGGTGAAGCTCATCAGCTTAAGTCTCCTATGAATTCTGCATCTCTCCCTTTCAGGCATGAGGGATTCACTTATTCGATTAACAAGAGCAGATCAGGACACTTGAGAAAGAATGTAGGTACCCCCACGATCTGTTCTGCTGTGGGTACACAGTGAGGTAGTGAACCTGATTCAGTGCTCGAAGATAAACTGCCCTGAAGGCTACACCATGACATTGTTTTCCTCATAAGGCAGTGTCTTTGGGTGAGGATGTGAAGAGGATCTAAAGAAATGAAACAGACAAGCCTCAAACCAGGTGAAGATATGGTGTCAGTATGCTCTTCAGGTTGTCATGTGTTTTTCTCTAAACAGGCTTCACAAGGAGGCCCTTCAACATAAAAGCAAACTACGTTGCTGTATTCCTTTCCTTTTGTCCCTGGTTTCCCATTGTGGGAGAGGTTCTTTACCTTCCAAATCTAAAAGGTTTCTGAGAGGTGAACTGCAAAATGAAAAATAAAAATTAAACTTGACTTTGCATATTAGGATCTTGACCAGGGAAGGGAGCAGGAGAACATTGCCTATAAATGAACTCCCAATTTAACAAAATCATAAAAGCCCCATAAAAGATTAAGTATAAAAAATAACGGCAGCCCAAAAATATGGTAACAAAACACAGTAAATCAGTCTTGGAGGGAACCCATTTCATTTTTGTGAATTAGGATGACCTCTGCATACTTCACTGAAGTTCTTATTTTACCAGTCCTGAGCTCATAAAAGAGGGTATATTTCATCCCAGTGGTAACATTAAGATACTGTGAGTTAAGCCCAGAAATATGTGCTGAACATCCCCCCATTACCAGACCGGGTGGAGCCTTGCGCATAAGACTAAGACTTGAGTAACCCTTTCAAAACCTTCCTCCTCTCATGGCTCTCCCTGCTGCTATGCTCTGGTCTAAGGTATTTGTCCCTGTGAATAGGTGACAGCCCATATAGTGACTGGGCTTGCTGGAGTCTCAGGCAAAGATCTTCATTCGCATTTGATATTGCCTTCTAGGTATTCAACAGTCATCAGTGGACCAGAGGAACCATTACTCATGTGTGGGTCACGAAGGGAAGGAAATCAACACAAAAAATTTAAGGCATACTGTGGCCATAAGTAGCACTAGAAGGACTACTGTAACACAGGGTGGCCTCCAGCTCTGATAAATTACACCAAAATATAATTTGGCTTTTCTAACAGCAGGCATCCTAAGAACCACCTTTTCCCCACCTGTCATTTCTAAACATGCCGTATGTTCTTCAGTTCCCAGAGGTGCAGGACAAGCTCCCAGACAGCTGCTTCATCTGGAAAAGTTAGAGACTGACATATTCAAATGGCAAGAAAAAAATTGCCATCTCCTTCTCCCCTCCCCATCACCATTAAAGCTGTGCTTGAACTCTACTATGGCTCTCCTCAACCTTCCTTTCAATATAGAACAACTCTACATGCTTTGTGCTTTCTTGTTAGGTCTCATTTTTTCTTGTTCTTAAAGATATCTCTATTTTTCTCATATATATGTCAAAAAATGATTTTGCTTAGATCTCAGTCTAAATTTATGCTATTGTGTAGTAAGTGGAGAACTGTACTTCATTTCATGACCATGGTAGGAGCTGATGCTCTCTGTTTTTGTGGGTTTATCAGTTCTGCCAGCCTCATCTGCCTAAAGCAACATGGAGATCAGGACTTGCACACTGTGGCTCTCCTGGAGATAAATTGTGTCCCAGTGTTTGCTTCTCTGTTTCATGAAAGGGGATGACACTGGCAACCTGGCTGCCTTTGAAAGTTTGGTTCCGTGGCTGAGGTAGATAGTAGCAGTGATGACTTATAAACAGCCAGTTGATGTTAGATTTGAGCTGGTTAAGAAGTCAGGACAGGGGGGAGTAAAACTCCTCAACAAAAAATGGTATCTCTTCATGATGAGACGGCACACAGAAGCACATGGTGCAAAGCTTAGACTGCAAGAAACTGCAGCTCTGTGGAAAAGCTGTGCCTAAGCATCTCTGCAGGCATCAAGCTTGCTGGTAAACCTGCTGGGATGATTTCATAGAAAGTTATTTTTCAGTTTGCTTAATGAAGGAGCAGCATGCAGTGATATCAGTAAACAGTTTTAATCACTCACCACACCTCAGTAAATTAAGAACTATGGTGAATTCTGGAGCCTTAATACAGACTTGTGTCCATAAACACTATTGTATAGTGTTTAGGAGACCTGAAGTGTAACAAGACCTTAATTATTTCAAGCAGGGTATTACTTAGTTGGTAATTTTTACCCTTGCTTCCTTTCCATAACATGAAGCTAATGGTTCTTTCATCTCCAAGGGGTTTGTGTGCAAATAAATGAAGCCATGTTTGCAAGGCCTTTGTGCACTGTGATGAGAAGGTGGATGTTCCCAGTGGAAGTGCGGGGGCAGAGGATGTGTCTCTCGGGTTGGGGTCAGGTGAGCCAGTGTTTGAGGGACAGCAGAGGGTGATTGAGACAGTGACGGTGGGGCCATCTGGTTGTCACCATGCGTGGAGCAGGCTGGAGGTGCATTCGGCTGCCCTGGGCTCCCTCAGAGATGAAGAAGGGTGTCCTCACCCCAGAGGAGAGCTAGGGCGAGCACAGGAGGGCGACGTGGGGCTGGAGAGGCCAAACCAAGGCATGCCCCCACGGTCCACCCCTGACCCCAGAGCTGCCACCAGGTACCCATGGACTGGTGCTGTGGTCTGGGGGGGATGAGGGGACCCCGAGCCCCACACCCAGGATACTGGACCCAGAGCTGCAAGACAGGAGGGCAGACAGGCAGGGCGGGCCCCGCGGGCGGGAGGCGGACCCCACGGCTGGGGGTCTACCCCACGGCCAGGAGCCGAGCCCCACGCCGCGGGGGGGCGCTGCCGGGGCCGCGGTGACGGGCGGGCGGCGCTAGGGGGCGCGCGGGGCCCGTGCTGCGCTGCGCGGCCGCGCAGGTGCCCCCCCCTCCCCGGCGTGGCCGTCCCAGCGCTGCCCGCGGCGGCCCTGCAGCGCGGCGGGGGGGCCCGGGGGCCCGCGGCGGCGGCCGCGGCGGGGGCCGGTTCCCGGCGGTCTGCTGCGCGGCCGCTTGCCCGCATGTGGCGGGCGGAGGTGTCGCCGGTGGCTCCGGGAAAGCCGTGCCGGGCCGCGAGGGCGGGAGCGCTCCCCGCTTCAGCCCGCTGGCACGGAGAGGCTCTGCCAAATTAGGCGACTTTTCCTGTGGAGGGGGTGGAAGCCTCGGACGTCCTAAAAATAATCTCGGCCGGGCCGGCGGTCACAGGGGTGCGGGGGAAGGCAGCAGCGGGCTTTTTGGGGTGAGGGCGAGGAGAGGTACTGAGCGGACCCGCGGGGCAGCCGCCGCGTCCGCCGCTGCGCGGGGAAGCGCCGTCCGCCCGCCGCCAGCATCGCTGGAAAGCCGCGGGCGCTCTTCCACCGGCTCCGTCGACGGGGTTTTAAAATCCATCTGCGTTTAAGAATAAATGAGTAAACGCCACGAAACGGTCGGTAGAGGACAGGGGAGGCTGCGCCGCTGCCCTGCGAGAGCCGCCGGCGCCGACCTGCGCTCCCTGGGTTGCCCGGGGACGGGCGGGAGGGGAAGGGCACCGCCCGGGCAGGTGCAGAGGCTGTGGGGCAGGTCGGCGGCGGTAACCGCAGAAATCCCGCTGGCCTCTTTCTGCGGGAGGTGGTCGGTAAGGTCTCGGGAAAATCTCCCTGGCCTCTGCGTGCGCGCAAAGATGTACGCGGGGGTGAGGAGGGCGGGGGGGGAGAGTGGGGAGTGCGTCGCCTGGGCAAAAACCAGCCGCTTTCATTCTGGTAATCCGTCAACAAATACAAGGCAGAGTTGAAATGAAGCTTCCCCAGTGCACCCGTCGCGAACAAAAGGCGCACGTCCCCCCGCTCCCCATCACACCCCCAACTATGTCTTGCGTGGTGTTTGTGGGCTTCTTACTTTATATTTAGTCTCTCTACGGCGGCTCTAGTATTGTGTGAGGTCGGGAACGCATTTGCGAGGAACGCTCCGTTGCTCGCTGCCTGGGTTTTTGCTGTCCCTTTTGAGAAGTGCTGCTTTGGGCTGCGGTTCGTGCAGGCGGTTCTGCCGGAGCGGAGCTGGCGACAGGGAGCGGGGTGGGAGGGAGGTAGGGAGGCTGCAGGACAGCCGCTACCCCGCGCTCTCTTGTCCGCGGAGGCTCTCGCGTACCTGTGCCTGTCATTATGTGCTCTCATACAACCAAGGAGTCCGCTTTTTTTAAGCACACCGGTCCGGCCGAGTGTTATGACAGAGAGAAAAACAGCAATTCAAAAAGAAAGCGCGTTAACTTGAGCAACAATGTCAGTATTGCACTCCGGTTTTATAGGTTTTCCCTACCTGTCAAAGAGAGTTTGTTACTGTTCTCCGAGAACCAGAAAAAAGCAGCTAAGATGCACTACAAATACAGAGAATTTAGAGACCTCTAATGTTTGAGTGGGCTCGATATAATCATACGAAAAGGTTACTGCAAAGTAGGAATAGGTATTGAATTTATCGATGCGCACATACAGGAAAAAATAGCCTTTGTTTCCTCTATGCAATTTGGAAGCGTTAGTGCTGAAATTAGGATAAGTGGGAAACAATGTGCATAATTACAACGGGAAAAAAAAAAAAAAGACAATAACGATTGAAAAGGACAGGGGGGTTAGCAGCACGCAAAACACCACGAAGACAGTAGGCTTGTTAGATACGAGGAATGTTTATCTAGATCCCTGTTCACTCGGTTTCTTCATAATAAACACTACCTTTATAGCAAAGCAGTTATTGCTTCTAGTCATAACGATAATCACTGTACGAGCAGGATTTTGCCTCTTTCTGTCGTGCGTAATGATCGTGTTCTGTTGCTGAGACTGTAATGATTTGGAGCGCCGACACTCGGATTTTCGTCTTTTCTAGACGTTCTCCTTACACATATTTCAACGTCTCTGTGCAAAGAAGACTAGTTTGCCCTTATTTTATTCAGTTGACTTCGTTCAGTCTCTGGCCCCTGGCCACGGAGGGAATCCTACATGAAGATACTCTTGGCGGTAACTGAAAATCCTGTGAAGAAGATCTCAGTGATCAGGCATTGAATACAATGCAGTGTTTTTGCTAATGTGTGCGGGTGTCCAAGCGCAAGTGGTATGAGAACTTTCCAAATCTACAGTCATGATTAAAATTCGTCTTGGCATTTCTGCACCTCAGACTGTACCTATGCCTACATATAAATGCCTATGACATTATAATCTCAAGAACGCTAGTTTTTAAAGTCTGAATTACTGTAATTCACTCTCTAGGAAGCATCACTTGACAGAAATGGATTTTGCCCTTTCCTTTCCCACCTACTTTGTTGCGTTCCTTCATAGCGCTATTCACATTTATGTTGGACAGCTTGTAGTTAAACACACAGCGACACGTTTTTAAAATGGACACAGTAATAGTGTCAGCTGGAAGCTCTCGGACAACGCGGGGCGGGGGGGGGGGGGGTGGTGAGAATATTTAAACACACTTTAAAGTACTGTTACCGAAACAGTAGCTGCAGGACTACATCTGGGAAGGGGAAGCAGGGCTATTTAAATGATGTTTGAATTGGACCCGATATTTTAGTGCTGTTTATGAAGTGCATATGGTACTCCCCAAAACTGTTCACCAAGTGCCGACAAAATGTATTTATCAAGTGGACAAGAAGGCATGGCAGTATTTTGATCAGTTCTTATTTTGATAGCTGGGCACACCGTTAGGGTCATCATAAGGGCAGCATCTACGGTAGATTTACTGGTTTAATATTGCAGGCATTTCCCTGCAACATTTTAGAAACGTTTCTTTATTCAGGCAAATGCTCCTGTCTACGTTGTTGAGAGTGATTTGCCAAGCTAAGGGAGCCATTTCCTACAACAGGTAGTTTGACAAGGAAAACCGACGGTCTTAAATATCAAAGAGTAGACAAACTGCCATAAGATTCAAAGCAGGGAGTGTTGGAACATTTTGTTCCAGCGAACAAGCTAAAAATAACAGCCCCCACCCGTCTGGAAGGGGGTTGATTTGCCCACTTGGAAGGCCCGGTAGGAAATAGAAATTAAATTATTAATGTAATCAAACACAAAAATCTGCCTGGAGACTTGAAGGGTGAAAGAGTTTTGTTCTAAAGAGTCAGTGATTTAAAGAAGCCCGAGTCCAGAGCCGGAGCTCTGAACGGTATCTGATGGGTTGTTGGGTGCTTTAATCTAATTGTATACCTTCCTCATGGCACATCAGAATGCGTTTGAACAAGGTTATAATAATGCCAAACTGCACAGCCAATTGTAATCCTGCTGCTCCAGCCGTTCTGCCACTCGAAGCCAAATCTGAAAGTCTCATTTTCAGCCCAAAAGCAAGTTCCTTCCACAGCTTCACTTTTTTTTACTTACCTGCAGGACAGGCTCTCTAAAGATGTCAGAAACTGCTTAGACATCCATTTCGGAGATTAGAGGCTGAGTATGGTGCACGTCAATAAGGAAATACTTAACAACATGACAATTACACCATCCACGTTATTGAGGTATTTGCTGCCATGTTAGAGACTTTCACCGTCCTGGCTCCGCAAAAAGACAGCTTCGTTATTTTCACACCGTGGGGGAAAAACAAACAAACAACCAAACCAAACCAAAACAAAACAAACAAAAAACCAAACAGCAAAACTCAAAACATCCATGTTTTTAATCCCCGAATCACTTTTTTCTGCAGGCAGGGAAAGAAGCTTTCCCCTTTTCCAATAAAAGCGTTTCCTGCTAGCTATTACTTCCCTACTCCCGTGAGCGGCGTTGGGTTTGTTTTTGGGTGTGATTGTTTAAAGCACAGTAGAGACGCCGTAGGAAAAACAGCCCACGCCAGCCCGACCGAGCGGTGCTGCTCCCCGGCACAGCCTCCCCCCGCCGCGCAAAGCCGCGCTGCTCCAGGCTCGCTGCCGGGTTTCCCCGGCGGCCCCGGCCCCGCAGCTCCCGCTGCAGCCCCACAGCATCCCCGCTCAGCGCCGCCGTCCCGCCGCCCCCGGGCACTCCCATGCTGGTCCTCGGGGCCGGCGCCGACCCCTAGTGCGGGCTCGGCCCCGGGCAGCCGCCAGCCGCGAGCAGGCGGGTCGCCGCTCCGGCAGCGGGCACCGGCCTTCCAGCCTCGCCGGCGGGGCCGGGCGGCAGCCCGTGTGCCACTCGTTCGCTCTTTATTTTCACCTGGTCCGACACCTCAAGTTCTTAAAAACACCGTGTCGTCCCCTCCCGCCCCAGACACAAACACAAGCTCTCCCCACCCTCGGCCCCTCCGAGCCGCGCTACCCAGACGGGGCGGCCACCCCGACCTGCCCCTTGCCCAGAGGCAAGAGGCTTTTCCTCTCCCCTCCCAGCGAGTCGGGGCTGGACCGTACCCCGTTACCTTTCTCTTGTCCGCCAGGAGCAGGCGGGAGTCCTGCACCCCCGGCCCCTGCCCCAGCCTCCCTCCGCGTCCCGTCTGCGGGACTTCAGCTCTTTTGCCTTCTGTCCTCCCGCATGCATGCCTGCCTGCATGCCTCCTTTTTATTTTCGCTGCCAGTGACTTAAACCCAAGCCAAAGGAGGCACAAGGAAAAATACAGCCGTGGGCTCCAGGTCTATAAATACACTTCAGAGAGAGCGCCCAAAAGTTTGGAAGGAGAGAAAGGGAAAAGGCAGAGTACGGAGACAAAAGCTAAGGACCGCTCCGCAGCTGCCGATGCTCCGGCTCTGCTCGGGTTTCGTGGCGAAGGACCGAGTCTCTTTGCTGTTTGTTTGGGTGGGCTGTTTTCGGGGGCAGCGCGGCAGCGGCAGAAGGTTGGGCACACTCATCGTTTCGGGCTTAAATATGTGAATTTTAGCGAAAAATGCCAGTCGATCGGACAACTTTGCAGCTGCTATCGCGAGTGGAAACTTGCCTAGCGTGGCTCAAGCTGCTCGTGGAGAGTGTTTCTTTTGTTTGGTTTGGTGTGTGGGGGGGGTTGGGTTGGGTTGGGTTGGGCTGGGGTTTTTGTTGTTGGGGGGGGGAACTATATATATATTTATTTATTTATTTATTTTCAGCTGGTAAAACCTAAGAGGCTGAACATTTCCTTGTTCTCTCCACGGTTTGTGTGTCCATAGGCGAGGGAGAGAGAAACAAGCAGTCGGGTCTTTAAAGGAGGAGTAGTGGCATCCTTACCTGTTCTGTGTCATTGTCCCCTTCGGGACACTTGTAAGCGGGGCTGCAGTCCGCTGTAAAAGTAACACAGGGATGTCAGAGAGGAAATGGCCAACATATGTCTCCTGTGTCCTAAGTAAACATTCATGTTATGTTAGCTGCTTCTTTCTTCATCCTAGGTAAGCAATTGGTGTCAGACTGAAAGTAGTGCCCTTTCTTAGAACCGAGCAATACCCAGTTGTACTGTGCTCAGAACAGCAATAACAAAAGATTCGGTGAAATCTGCGTACACTGGATGAAATAGGGAGAAACCGACACATTTTTTTGGAGGTCGTCTATGTGGGAGCTTGGGGTTGTGGCGAGGAAGCAGATCTGGAGTAAGAAAACGAAGCTGGCAAGCAGAGAAAAGTGACATCCAGTGCCCAGCCAGCCTTTGAAAGCTCAAGGAGGGACAAGCCAAACTGCTCTGCAGCGAGAGTGCCAAGTGGAAGCAGTGAGAGGCCGCAGAACACCGTGTGGAATGATGCTGCCGGGAGCGGCCGCCCGCAGCGCCTCCCGCCCCTCGGGATGGGCTGCCCCTGCACACCGGCTGCCCCTGCCCCTCTGCAGCTGGGAGCAGGGAGAGGCCCTCACCCTCCGGGAGAGAGAAATAGTCGGCGGCTGCTATAAGACAGAAATAAAGGAGGCTCAGGGAGTTAAGGTCTAGGAGCCAGGAGGAGAGAGAAGGAGTTAATCGGAAGGAAAAAATGCGTTGCAGCTCAGCGCTGAAGATTTGCAGGAGTTATTGCTTGCTTTGCACGCCAAGCACTAGGCAGGGGGAGATATGCCTCCCCTGAAGAGCTTTGCAGGCTGCAGGCATCAGAAGAGCTCTTTTTGGGACCCTCCTACATCTCACACAGTTGCAGAAGGCAGCTTTACCATGCACTGCTACAAAACAGGGGGCTGGAGGTTCTTGCTTGTTGCCCTGCTCCATGCCACTCTCACCCAAGGAGGAAGGGTTGGCTCAGCTTGCCAGGCTTTGAGATTCTTGTTTACTTAAGGGTGGTGAGAGTTGCCCACAGGGATTGTTTTTGGATTGGGGAAAGTATGAGGAGGGAGAAATCGTGTATCAGCTTTATGTTGGGAAATTCACTGGTGGTAAACATCTAATGAGAAAACAGCACTGTGCAGTTTTTGCAGCAGTGGGGCTGCAGAACAACCCCCAACAATGCCTCCCTGGGCTAGCTCTCACCACATTTGCCATTCCACATGAGTAACACATGGAGAGGAGGCTTCCCCCACATGCACAGGTGCTGCCACCCTGCCACCACAACTTTATTGATGACAGATTTTTAGTAACTGCAGAGTTATTTTCAGGGGATAGGTCACATCGCCAGCCATCTCAGCCTGTCCCCCTTCCTAAAGGGTGAGCAAGGAATTGAGGGTGGCTGAGGAGCTGCACACAGATAGGGATAAGGCACCCCACAGGTGTGGGCACGGCAGCAGCAAAATGCAGCTCATCCTGCACTCTCAGTTGGTGTCCTCCCTTGCTGGCCAGTCCTCGAGGAGCAGCCTGCAGCCAGGGTTCCGTCTATTTAAAGCCTCTGCTGCTGCTGCAGACTCCAGGCAGCGTGTGCCAATCCCTTCAGCTTGGCAACATTATTTTTGGCTCTGCCTCCCTGCCGCAGCATAGGAAATACAATAAAATTAAAACAAACAGAAAAAAAGTGAGCACTCCCAGCAGGGGAAGGAGAGGAGCCCACAGATGCCATGTGTCTGCCCCACCACACTGTTCTGGGGTCACCTTCCCTCCAGGCATGACACCTCCACCTCCCTGCTGTGGGGTCGCAGCTGTGGGGTTAGAGGAGGCAGCATGGCAGTGCAGCCCTGCACCAGCTGCCATGGGGCCTTCCCCACCACTGTTGCTGGCCCTGGCCCTCCCAGGCTAAAAGGATGGACACCCCCCTGGTCCATGCTATGTGGGCAGCAACCTGCCCCAGGCCCCAAGGGGGCTGCTGGTGATGAGCTTGGGACCACCCTGGACTGTAATTTAGGTAGTATAGACCTCTCTGTGCAGACATCACTGGCTTGCGGATGATTCTGGGTCCTGCTGGTGTGAGCTGGCTTTAGCCTTCACCCTGTCTTCCGGGAGAGGTGGTAGGACATACTGCAGCTTTTGCTGATTCAGGTGGAGCCTGAATTCTGATGTTGTCCATTCCACTACTGGAGCTCAGCCTTTAAAATAGAGTAGTAATGAAAATGATATTTAAGCAAATCTTATTCCTGAATTGAGGCCATGGGAGTTGTAGACACAATGCATACCAGAAACAAAGAAACCCGTGCTTTCCCAGAAAACTTGTATCTGTCAAAACTTCACAGAAGACATGACAGGATGTGGTTTAGGGATGGAAAGTAAATCCATTAGGGAAAAAAGGAACTCCTTTCACTGGTGCAGAAGAAAACACCACATAACTTTGTAATGGGAAAGCACTGCTTGATTTTGTTTTTTCCTCTAATCTACCAACCTACATTTCCACCTCTATACAGAGAGCATGAAGATATGCGTTTATGTAAAATACATTCTTTACTGAAAAATCAGTAGTATTTCTACTTAGAGGCTGTAAGTTAATTTTGCCACCTCCTCTGGAGATGCTCATATATTACTCTCCTTTACACAGTGTAAGGTCTTATAGAGCTTTCCCCATGCCCTTTATATACCTCCTGCTGCTTCAGCTCCTCCTACTTCCAATATGTTTTCCTTTATTTGGCTCTGTAAGAAGCCAAAGGAAGACTGGGACGGCTAATGATAGAGATGATGGGAGTGGGGGCTGCGAGGATAAAGAAAGAGGTGGAGCTTGCTTTGGTTTTGCCTTAGCAATCAGTACTGCTCTTGTGACAAAGCTTGCCTTTGCTCATCCTAGTCAGGCAGAGCTGCTCTCAGCCTAGGTTGACCTCCTGCTGCTGGCAGTCACATCTTCCTCTGACTTTCTCTGCTTCCTCTACTCAAGAGCCAAGTGCTGTCCTGCTCCATTCCTTGCTTGCGTTAGCACATATTGTACTGCAAAATACATTACTTTATTAATCAGTTCAGCTGTTTAACAGAAAGATTAATAGTCTTACCCTATTAACTTGAGTGCATGTATCTCTGTATTCAGAGTATTCAAAGAACTACAGGGTATGATTAAGCTACAGAGAAGTTCCATTATAACCTTGTTTCCATATGTTCCAAGCATTCTGAAAATGTCGCCTTTGGAACTCAAATTTCCTGTGTCTAGTAAAAACTATTAACATGCCAGTAAGTCTTTCTCTGAACACAAAACTCAGCCTTTCAGAAAATTCACCGTGTGTTTAAAGTACGAAGCAGGACTTACATTTTAGCTTAAATGCATCCAAATAAAATTTTTTGCTCTGAACTTACATGGCCTTGAGAGCCAGGATCACTCAGCTGGCTGCTGGTACAGACAGGATATGGGTTTCATTTTAAAATGGGCTCTGAGAGGCTCCCTATATGGAGTGGCTGCTGCTGAAGTCCAAAACCCTTACGCCAGGTTTTAGTAGCTCCTCAGTGCTGTACTGCAGATCCTTGGGCCCGTACTGTTCCGCTCTTCTTCCTTCTCGTGGCTTACTTCTATGCAACACAAATTACCTGTGGTCAGTTGTGGCTTATACACATCTTAACTCTCCTGTCATGCAGCTCATTCTATTTTTACATGCTTGTCTCACCTTGCACATGCTGCTGAGGTTAACCAGCTCTTGACAAGACCAGGCTCATCAAAGGGTTTGGTTACTCCCTGATGTGATCATGGTTTACAGTTTAATTTTGGTAGGTGCATGGAAAACCAACACTGGTAGTAAGGCACGTTCAGAGACAGAGATGAGAAAGCCTGCTGCGATTTCAGGGTGTGCTATTATAAATCCAGTGAAGAACTGCAATTGCACCAAAATATGCCAACACCACACCTTGCTGTGCATCTGTACAGCTGTGACTATGGTGAGCTTGAAGGGTCCCTGTGACTGCCTCAAATATCTGCTTTTCGCCTAATTTTTTTTTTTTAAGAAAACTGTGACTTTTGGTTTGGCCACCACGGCTCCTTGTTTTTTCAGACCATGCTCTCTGTAACATTCACACCAGTACAGCAGTGTAGAGTGATATTTCTAAAACATTGTCTCCCAGTCCAGACTGTAGATGACCAGTGTTTGCATGTAGTAAAAGTCTCTACCCAAGGCTGTGGAATTTGTTGTTCTTGAGGCTGTCCATTCACAACCTTGCATCCCGAGAGAGAAGGAGACAATAAATTTGACAGTCTCTGCAAAACTTCACCTTAGTCTCCTGTCAACGGCTGTTTAAATTCCCTCCCTTCCCTAGTCAGAATGCTAGTATTTGCCTTTAGCATTTAAAGTTTAAAATATCAACGCCTGGTAGGCTTCCTGGCCAGAACAAACTTCCTGTAGCTCACCAGTCCTCTCTCTGCCATGGTTTGCTCTTCACTCAGAGCCTCATGCAGTGAAAGGTGGAGTTTCTTACACCTGAGAAAGTTACTTGCCTTCTTACCAGTAATCTCTCCTTACTAACATACTGGAATGACCCCTCAGTCCATTTTCCTTGGCTTCTCTTTTCAGTCAGTTAAGAAACTAATCTGAAATCCTTCCCATAACACATCAACGAGCTGGGAACCTGGTTGCTAGCAGACAACGCATGGGTCAAATAGAGAGACAAAGAAAAATGTCTGTGGTCTTGCCGTGTCATAGAATATAAAGGAGCAATTCTTTTGTTTCTTTAAATAGAGGACAAATTATATGCTCTTTGTTTTTCCTGGAGGTCAACAAACAAAGCACAATCAACAGAGTACTATAAAAGGGCTCATAGATGCATGAAGTAGATATAAACTCTAGACAGAAGTTGGATGAACATTTCAGCCAGTGAAGTGAGGAAGAGCAATGGCTACAAAACAAACAAACAAACCAAAACAACATAACAAAACAAAACAAACACAAACTATGGAAAACGAGGAAGGTAAAGTGATCTCTCTTCAGAAAAGCTGAGATACAGCTCTCTGACTAGGACTGGAAGAGCACGCAGGACGGGAGAAGAGAGAAAGGAGCTAAGTGGCTGGTCACTACCACAGTTTCCAAGGCAAGGGTTCCCACTCCTGAAGCATAACCACCTCCAATATTTTATGAGTGCTCTCTCCTGCTTGCTGCCTTCTTGCACAGCCAATCCAGTCACCAGGGAGCACAAGATTTTCAGTGACTGCAGGACTGGAAGTAGGTACTGCTCCCCATTCATGCTGTTCCCACCCAGCACACTGGTGTGTGGTCAAAGGGAAGTAGAACTCTTCAGAAATCCTTCTCAACTACCAGTGTGATTGTACCACAAGCACTTACCGGAACAGCAGATCTGTATCTTTAAAAACTGTTATTATAAGCAGCTGGAGTGCCTGTAATGCTTCTAAAATATTAAATAACAAATCTTTTTGTAATATTTTTATTTTAATATTTTAAAAATTGTTTAGGAAATTGATTAAACAATCATCATAGGCATTCCCAGGCACATGAATATTCAGGAGAGAAGTAATCAGGAAGACTAACATATTCAGGTTCCTGATTGTCAAAAAAGCAATGGAAAGCATATCCATGGGTGCTGGAGGAGTGTGCTGTGTCCCACTTTATTTCCATAGCACAACATTTTCTCTTGCACATTAGAAGCAATGCAAGTATAAGTGCAGCCAGCATTTTCCTTCAGTTCTTTCCCTGCTTACTGGACTCTACCCCATTGATGGAGAGCATACTTTCTAAGGTCTACTGTGCCTTGAAAACTGGTGGAGAGCCTCAGAGGTCCTTTTCCTTGGAGACATTGTGCAGGATACTGCAGAAGGCAGGAGAAGAAATGACACTGGGTACGCTTTTATCCAGAAGTGATTTGGTAAGGAGGACTGTCTGTTCTTTAGCCTGCTGAGTTCACACTTCAGCACTCTCCTCCAGCTGACACTCTTCTGCTGGCGGCAGCGATACCAGCACAAAGAGGGCAAGAGGCGTTTCTTAAAATGATACACGTCTTGCTGACATCCATACTTTTGGGAGAGTGTAAGATCCCTGCTGTTCAAACTAGTGAATATCATTTCTGGGACAGCATCATGCTGGTCGTCTTTCTACTTTGTGGGTGACAGAAGCCTGCACTGCCTTTCAGGCTGACACAGTAAGGTTTTCTCTGTGATGGGTGAAGTGCAGTATCCACAGTGTTAACACTGGCTGCAGTGCAGTTTGTGAAGCCCAGTCTCTTAAACCGTAGCTATTATTTTAAACACCTTAGCAACAGGAACAAGATCATAAATCGTATCAAAAGTCTTTGTTACCATAAGCTCTTCAGCTCTCTTGCTGACACCATGGCACAGACCTGTACAAGTCTGGATGAAAAAGCCACCAGGTGGCAAAATCGTCCACTCTGGACAAAAAACGCCTGCCCTCATGGGCAGATCCTGGAGATGGGGGACAGGAAAAGTTTGTGGTCAAGCCTCATGTGTATTTCATTTTCATGAAGAAATACTGAATGTCCCAAGACTACACACTGAGAGGATAGCTTTCTTTTGCACAGACTGTCATGCTGATGTGCCTACAGAGCGCCCATAGTGACTGCAGCGTGAGATAAGTGTCTGCCAGACCATCACATCAGCACTCATCAGCAGAAATAAGCTCTTCTCTTTTTTTTTTTCTTTTTTTTTTTTTTTTCCCCTGGAGATCCCAGTGTAAAAGTGAGATGTTTACATGAAAATAACCTTTGCTGCCTTCCCTAATCTCTCCTGCATCCTGCTACAAGAATGCTAATGCCACATTCATGAGTGGCTGATGCAGGTCCAGGCTGATGTAACAGGAAAGAATAGAAATGAAAGTGAGAAGCTGGGTTAGCAGGCTAAAATTACTTTTTCACAGGAGTTTGTAGGCACAGAGAAGTTCTTCCTCTGACCATTTTGAAAAATGCTCTCAAGCCGGTAAGTGCTAAAAGCCTTGGAAAACATGCTCAGAAATCCTAGTGCCAAACCTATCCTAGGACCAAATCCGATCACCTACGTGATTGCAACACAGTTAGAATGTGTTACAGGAGTATGGGCCACGTGCGCTCTTCAGGTGTACATTCATATATAGGTTTGGTCAGCTCAGGTAAACATGCTCATGTTCAGAGCAATAAATATACTGTCAAGTCAATTTGGATGCTCTAAGACCCACCTCAGAAACAGTGGGGTATGTGAAGTTTAGTGGAAAGAGACCCCCTAACTGGAGCAGGAAGGAGACTTCGTTCTGATAGATTGGTTTGCAAAAAATAGAAGACAAAAATAATTGTCCTCTAAGGGCCTGCCCTGGCTCCATTTTACAATGTTCTGCAATTTCTAAACTTAAAAACCAAAAACATAAACCAACCGAAAAACGACAAAAAACCCCCACAAATCTGCCACAAAAATACAGCTGCTACAAAGTCAGTTAATGTGCTGCTGGTCTGTTCACATAGCTTGGCTGAAAACGCTGTAAGGCAAAAGTAACAACAAAGATGTGCACCCCTTCCCTTCCTGTTCACCTTAATGAGGTGTGAACTCAAAAGGCTCTGTATGCCATTTAAATGCTACCATTAAGGCTCAGCTATTATTTTTTCTGTTAAAAACAATGATGTTACAGTTCCTCAGCAATCCTGTGTATCAAGAGAGGCAAGGGGCTGGGGGAAGAAATTAAACTTTGCTGTATGTTTAAGGACAGCTGAAGAACTGAAAGCAGTCTGTTGTATGGAATGTATAGGAAAATCTCTACCTTTTTAGTGCTTCATTCTGTAATCTCCTAACCTTCTTTTAATTTGTTCTGGTGATGATGCAGTTGTGTGGTGATATTGTGAAAGTGCTTCCAACATATTTTAATAGAAGTACAGGATTAAACAAATAAAAGCACATAGTATGACACTTTTAACTAGGCAGAAATAGATACTGTGTATCAGGATTCTGCAGTTGTTTTCCTGTACAAGGTAAAGGAGGCTGACTGCTGACTAAAATCGTATATGCCATATTTCCTCTCTTGCGTTGCTTTATTATCCGAAGTGAAAAATCTGATCTGCTCTAATTGGCAACAACTTTGTTACTGCTTGCCGAGGCCTCAGGGTTTTAGAAATAATTTTACGAAATCTCCTTGAGTTCCCCCTTCCCTAATATGCCAGAGCAGCTTTGGGAACAAATGGCACTTGTCACCGCCGTGACAAGTGGGAACTCTAGGTTTTGCGTGGCAGTATAGGGAACTACCAACACCAGCCTCTATGAATCTGTTGACCAGCACTCCCCATCTCTCTGCCCAGTGCATTTTACCCTAGACTGCAGAGTACTTGCCTGGGGGAAGCAGCAGAAGAAACCATTTCGCCCGTGCCAAACTCAGAGTTATAATTCTGCCTAGTTGCTAGGAAACTATGCAGGAGGCTCAGTGGGGCTGGGAGCCTATAAAGAGCAGCATGGCAAAAGTAGGAACTTTCAGAAATAATGAGCAAGTGTCGTGCACATGTGCAGATCGTGGATTTTTACATGGTGGGTTGCCCAGATGAACCTGAATGAGTTGTTGCAGGAATAGCAAGAGTAGCCATTCCCTGAAAAATGTGAAGCTCCTACTTGAGAACTGGTAGGGCGAGAGCAGTTTTTTTACATGTGCGAAATGATGTGTTTAGCCAAAGCTACCTGGTTTTCTCCATTGTCTTGTTATGCATGAGGATGGCTGTACCTCTCATGCACGTAGCTGAGTGCTACTGAGATTCTGCCTACTGTATTTTCACTTAATGCGGTCCTTGTTTACTTGGTTTATGCTGTGGCTGCACTACTGATAGAATTTACTGTAGAACCATTGATATGCCAGATCTTCTTCCACTCGTTTTATTTTCCTGTCCTGTTGATTAGTGAGGAAACCCTAAAATACAGACATTTTAATAAAGAAAATTATATCAGCAGCTTTGAAAATAAGTCTTGAAAAATTAGATCTTTCTTACAAATTCTGTTATAAAGATGTCAAATAATTCTTTGGGTTTTTTTAGTGGAAATTCTGCAAGTGAGTCTATCTCCCTTCAGATTATTATCTGCTCATATCTAGATAGGTAATTAAGTATGTAACAATTATCCATAGAGGAAAACTATTTAGAGTCTTTTCATGTTTCATCCATTATGAACATTAAAAAGTATCAATTATACAGATATACAATCTCAGAACACAAAAAAAATCCAGAGTCAACAGAATCTAAGGTCACCCTGTTACAAATATATGAGCTTTTGATAATATTTATGGAAAAGAAAGCCATAATCAAAACATGCTAGTGCTATACAATTGAGAAATAAAAGGCAATGGAAATGATACATAACACAATTTTTGAACTTAAAAATATGTTCAAGAAAGTTGTCTATGACAAACAATCCAGGCTTAAACTAAATAGAGTAACTATGGCAGCTTTGGGTAACAAAATTTTTCTTTCTAAAAGACTACAATATCCATGGCTTTCCCTGATGCCATTATTTCTCTCATGTGTTCTAATATAAATAGTTCCCAATTGTTTGCTAAATCATTTGCAGAGTTAGGCTTAGTAACTATATAGGCTCAACAAAAACAACTAAAAAGAGAAAGCTGCAGACAGTAATTGGCCTGTCTACCAGAACTTGAATCTTTGTCAGCAATCACAACAGCAGCACCAAAATTAAACCTACAGAGCAACAAAACCCCTGGAAATCTATCACGAAATATTGCCAAATTTCTTGTAATAAACTCTGTTAAGTATTGATGACGAGTGCAAATCGTTAACTGTCTGTGACTCTGTGACTCAAAGCTTGAATTCTGTTTCAAAAAAAAAAAAAAATCAACACCCATAGATTCTGTCTGGGATGGAGAAAGGTCTGCTCTCCACTCGACTGACTGGCCGTCATAAAGGTTACAAAATCTGTGCCACATATAGCATGAGCAATCATTTCCCCCCTTCACTGAACAGACAAATTCATAATTTAATTTTTCTAGGTTCAGCTTCTTCACAGAAGAAATCAGAAAAATAAAGACCAAAAAACCCCACAGTGATTATTCTTAAGTCTGAAAGCTTGTGTTTCTTATTTTTTTCCTATTTCATGGCAATTTGTACTTCATTCTTAGAGTGGAATGTATTTTTAGCAGCTTAGAATGTTTTTCTTGAATCAAACAAAAGAAAATTGACTTCCTGAGAGGCCCCCATGTTCCCAGCAATGGTCTCCAAGCAATTATGAAGATTCTTTAGAGTTCGTACTCAGCGAACAATTTTTAACAGGAAGGAATGTATTTGTTATCTGCCTGATTAAAACTCTTCACACACTTTCGCCTCGTGCAGTTTTATTTATTTCAAGTGCCTTAACCCTGTAGGAAGTTTTAGATGTGAAATCCTTCCTCTGCGAGGTGCCTTGCTGCCTTCAGGTTTGCGCTGCAGAACAAGTTCTCCGAAGTTAATCCTGAAAGGAGGGAGAAGTATGATGTGATAGTTTATAAATGGCATCTGAAGCAATGAAATTATATAACCTGTCAGCAAAAGCCTCTTATAAAGATACGTGTGAAGAAATGTACCCGTCACCCGCGGCCTGTGAGGGCTAAACTAAAATATTTTGATATTTAAATTTCAAATGCGATTGCAAGCAATTTAATTCTCCGACTCTCCCGGTCTGCGTCCATGCCCTCCGTTCAGCGCACGGTGCTTGCCCCGGCTGGGAGGGCTGTTGCACCCCCAGTCCTCCCAAAGCACGGCCGTGGGACTCCGCACCGAGAAGCCGCGATGTAGCGAGCGGTGGGTGTCACCCCGCGCCTCTGCCCGCCCCGCCGGCGGCTGCAGACGCGGCCCCCGCCGCCCCCGCCGCCCCGGCCGCTCCGGTCCCCCCCGCCCCGCCGGGCGCACACCGGCTGCCGCCGCCGCTCGCGTACCGCCCCGCCGAGCCCCGCCCCGCGCTCCCCATTGGCTGTCGCGCTCCTAATATGCAAACGAGCGCAGCGGCCCCGCTGCGGGCGGCAGCCGCCAGGCGGGAGCGGAGAGCCGCGCTTCCCGCGGCCGCCGGGCCCGGTGCGGGGAGCCCGGTGCGGGGAGCCCGGTGCGGGGAGCCCGGTGCGGGGAGCCCGTGAGGTTGTAAGGAGGCTCGGGCCGCCGCTGGTCACCGGCTCCACGCAGCGCCGGGGGCGCGGAGGGACGCGTGCAGTGGCGCGCAGAGGCAGCCCAGCCGTAACATACAGATCGATCGATCTAGCTGTGTGTGCGTATGTGTATATATTATATAAAAGTAAAAAATTTTCCTTGGACGGCGTTCAAGCGCGCCGCCGCCGAAACGTGCTCTCCAGCCTGGCAGCTGGAAAGGGGAAGGGAAGGTGGGAGGAGGGGGCTACCTGCGGGCTGTGTGGCTCTGCCGCCTTTTCCCTCGCTCCGGCCAAGAATTTCCATTACATTCGGTGTCAAGCAAAAAGCCGTCAACAAAAGACAACATCCAGCCTGAGCAAATAATAATACATACCACTTCCCCCTCCCCCCCCCAAATCAATGACAACAAACAGACCAAAACAAAAATGAAACACCCCACCTCAAAAGGTAGAAGGCCAGTTATATTTGGTGGGGGGCTTCTTCGTTTGGTTGTGGTGTTTTGTGTTTTGTTCTTGTTTTCTGTTGTTTGTTGTTTTTTTGTGAGACTGCAAAATACCGAGTCCTTGTGAAAATAATAAATTTGTTTCCTGGAAAATGTGAAGCCAACGGCTCGGTGGTGTGTGTTAGAGATTTCAAGATCTCATTTATTTAATTCAATGTGGTTTTTTATATAGGTATATATTTAACTTGCTTGACTCTTGTTTTGTAATTCCTCCAGGCTGAGATTGTGTCTCTGTGGTTTCAAAGTGGATGTTATACCCTCTTCTTAAATGCTGATAATCACTGCTGCTTTACAGGATGAGATATGAGTGGTGGATTGTTTATATTTTGCTTTTTTGGCAGCTTTGGTATATGGGTCACACTTTTATGCCAGGAATCAGTTGATGGAAGTTTGCGTCCAAAAGTGCTGAACTTGGCACATTTCCTGCTTCAACTTTTCCCCCTCCCCCCTCTTCTCTGGCAGGCAACTATCAGTTAAATGCTGGAAAGGATTAATGCAAATGCTACTTTATTTGTACCTTGCAGACAATTCTTTTCCCCTCTTTCTTGTTGCTGTAGAGATTGCTTCTTTACTCACATTTTAATATAATATTTGCTCTCTGGCTGTCTTGGTGGTTTTCGTAGTTACTAGACTGCAGCGTTAATGTATAATGTTGAGGAAACGGCATTGCTGCAGTGTATGGTCTGCTCGATGAATTGTCTGGAGGCTTGTGCTGGTCTCTTTCACGCTGTATTGATACAGGATACAGGATACAGTGCTCGGGTGGCACTTCTGGCTTGGTTTTTAAAGTTGCTTTAGAGGTGTGTTCTGTTTTTTTTTTTTTCCTCCCCCTCCCCCCCCCCCCCCGCGTTTTGTTGTGGGACCTGTGTGTGTATTTTAATTCATTCCTTTCTCTTGCGTGTCTGTGTGTGTATGAGTGTGTGTGTGTGTGTGTCTGTCTGCTTTCCCTCTTGTCCTCTCTTCGCCTGTGTGTCTGGGCCACATTTTAATGCACAATATCCCATCCATTAAGTTGTGGTTGAATGCGGAGTGTGTGAGGACTTGGCAGCTTTCAGGTTGAAGGGGGCGGGGAAGCCAGTTTCGACTCTGACACAAGATGCCGATGTGGCGTGATCTGAATTATTATTAGGGCTGCGAGCATGGCCATCTTCTCCTCCCGCTGCTGGAAAGCGCTGCCATTGAACTTGAGACAGGACAGACAAGATCTCCAACTTTTTTTTTTTTTAAGTACAGTAGCTAGCAGGGAAAAGGCGCCAAAACACACAAGATTAACTCGTAGTGTTCTCTGAAGCGGTTTTGAGCTGCAATGCTTACAATTCTTACATTGAATCATAAGAAAAAAAAAATAAAGCACTTTTATAATTCTAATTTGGGCAGACATTTAAATCCAGCTTCTAGACACCACTCCCCGTGCCCCCCCCCCCCCCCCCGCTCCAGTATACTCAAAATCTGGCAAGTGATTTAAACTGCCAGAAAAGATGGTGCTGAAATGGTACTGTTTTTGTCTTTGCTGCTGTTTATATCCACGGCATTTAAGATCAGCAAATGTGAATTTTAAAATAATTTACTGTACTGGGGTAAGAGGGTTTCATGCCTTTGTAAGGCTGAGAATGTGACCCACAGTGAGGACAAAAACTGCACAGTTGTGTAACCCAAAACGTTGTGGTTTACAGCTTTACACTTGAGGTTTGAGGTTTTCATCTGCTGGTCTGGGAGCTGTGGAAAGCTCAAGCATTCCAGTCTCCATCAAAACATCTGGGGATAGGGGTCAAGTACTCACACCCTTTGTATATATGTGTCACTGTATGTAGTCAGTAGTGTGTTTATTTTTGATTGTATACATGCACACTTCCTATCTGATCATAATCTACGCAGTTTATACATAGTGTTCTTTTGATCACTCCGAAACAGACAAAAAAAGGTGCTAGTAAATATTAGGATACATATATTTGTAGGTATGATACTACACTGTCTTAGGGTTTTACTGATTGCTGTTTGTGCTTTAATTAATAAATACCTTACAATTCAGCTGCATATGACAAGTATAGAGACCCCATAAACTAATATGTTATCAATTTAATTATTTAACTAGTTATGTTTATTCCCTAAATGTTTTCTAGCCAACTTTCTGTGCATGCACATACATCTATAGATACATATATATCTATATGCACACACGATACTATACATAAGACTACTTACCAAGGCTCTAATTATGCCAAAGATGTGAAAGTTTGCAGTTTAATAGGTTTGTACAAGAAGTCTTCAAGGCATGGAGAGAAGTCATACAGATAGAATTGCCATTAGATAACACTATGGTAATATAATATGGTTTAGGTTATTTGTTACATGTAGTTGACATAAACTATACTATATTTGTAGTGCCCAGTATTTATGTGTGTACCTAAATAATTGTGTATCTAATGAATATGGGCATGAACAGCATTTTCTAACGAAGTATGAAAAAGAAGTTAACAGTATTGCTATTGAACTAGATAGAACACTGTAAAGCTTGTCTTTTGGATCGCAGACACCTCTAAAGTGTAAGTTTTGGAGCTGGTTCTCAGATATTGAATCTTTTAGATGAAATACCATATGCCAGAATCAGTTGTTTCTTATTTTCACAAGGAGACTACTGGAATTTTAATGAAAATTTGATTTCTTAGAAGCTGGGTATGTGTATATTTAGATAGTGGGCCAAACTGCCCACTTGTATGCTGAGAGAATCTTAGACTGCATGATTCAGCATTAGCAATACCTTTCTCTTTGATTTTTGATGCATGATAATAGTCTTGTGCTCCAAAACTTAAAAACAGTTGAGCAGTTGTCCAGCCAAAGGGCATCAGATGAAACTCTGCTTTAGAAAGCATAGAGATGGCCTAATTGGCCTTTCCACTTTTTAATATTATTATCTCTGCAGTGCCAATTTACAGCATCTGGTAAAGTTTCTGAGTATTGTCTGTGAGGGAGAGAAGGAAAAACTAGGCTTTCTGTGCAAGTTTGGCATACCAGGATCTGCACCGCTGGCAGGAAACTGCTCTAGGGAGTGAGGGCAGGTTGTGGTGAGCAAGCCTGTCTGCTCATGGTGTCAAAAAACCTTTCTGGTTCTTTCCTGAGGTGAACTATTGCGGATCCTGCAGTGCGGACAGTGGATGCCCCTCTATCCTGGCCAGCCTGGCAAAAAGTGGGTGGGAGGCATGGGGGGATGTGGGGTGGTTGCACACTCTCAGAGAGGGTCATTCACACACAGCTTCAGTATTTGCCACTTACTGGTGTGAGAGGTGCCTTTTCTTCTTGAAGGTGCCTTTTTGTTGCATGAAGTTTTCTAGCACCCATGTGCCTGGCTGCGTGTGTGTCCAGGCCTGTCTTACCAGTGCTCATATCGCATCCTGTCTGCAGGCAGGATTGCTCAGGCCATCCTGGCTCCACAGAGTCAATAACAGCTCCCGGTGTCTCTCACCAGGAAGGTCAGACGGTGACTTCTATTTTCTTAATTGCCAGCATTGAAATGATAGCTGAACTACCAGCTACAGTGTGGAGGTTGGCATAGCTCTGGCAGCGAGGACAAAAAGCAACTGTCCCCCAACCTGGAGCTTCAAGGATAGAGAATTTGCAGCAGTAGTGGGGTTTTTAGTGTGTAGGGTGGGAGAAAAGTGTTTTTAGGGTGATGGGGAGTTAATGCAAGCCAGGACTTTGAAGCAATTGAACCACTTTCCCAAAAGGTCTCCCTTCTTGCCAGGGCCCAGCCACTGTGGCTGCTGTCATTACTGCATTAATACCATGTTTCTCCAGGCTAACCCAGTTCCCACATACCTCTTTATGTACCTCTGCAAGGAAGTTGTAGACAGTTGCTCTTTTTTATTATTTTAATGGAGTTCTTTCTCCATTCTGGAAAGAATTGTTAGCTTGCTTTCCTGTCAAATGAGCTGGGGTGGGGGGGTGTTGGGGTGTGTGTGTGGAGGCTTGTGCACACATATGTGTCTGTATGTGGGGAGGGTTCTCCCAGGAGAAAGCCTCTCCTGTGCAAGTTCCACTGGGGTTAACCAGGAAGAACAGAGCCAAAACATTCCTTTTTGGTGTCCAGTCCAGCCTGCTTTCACTGATGCAGTAGGAACCTGTGGGCCAGACTGGAGGCAAACCCATGGCAACCTGCACCATGTCTACCTTGCCTCCTAGGTCATGCAGAAGACAAGATGCTGCTTGAGCCATGCTGGCCAGGCAACTCCATTTCCTTCAGGATGACTTCACATGAGAGGCCTGCTCAACTCTGGCCAGCACACTGGCTCAGGGGATAGTCTGGCTTTGCTGTGATCCCCAGCAGTGCTACTCTGGGGGGTGCTGGCATATGCTGCAGGGCTGGCTGGGCCTAGCCCCCCCTTGTCTGCTCTGGGTAGAGATGGAAACCCACCCTCAACCAGCTCCTGTGGGGGCGCAAACCCAATCTCACCCTGACTCCACAACCCCTTGCAGCAGTAAGGGCTGCAGAAAGCACCCAGCTTGGTGTCTGCCTTTACCTTGCTTCATTTGTGTTTTCCTGGTTACCTCTGCTCGCTCCTGGGACCTTGCCAAACAGTTCTTGCTTCTCGTGCACAGGTCTCTAGCACAAAGTTGTTCCTTGGCCAGGACCTGGGAGGGAGTGGGGCCTTCTGCAGGTCCTGCCTGGAAAAGGACAGACTTCTCCCATCTATGCAGCTCATAAGGGCAGCCTTGCTGATGGCAGTGTTGTGGGCTTGCCCTGATCCTTGTGGAGGGGTGTGAGGAAGAAGAGGGACGGATTGGGGTTATTACGGTTTTAAATCAGGTCCGTAATAATGGCTCGTTGTGTAAGAGTTCAAGCACTCAAAGAGGTGTGTTCAAGGACATCAGTGCATTTGTGCCAAGAGGGATGTCTTTTATAGTAAATTAACTCCAGGTAAATTGAATATTTATTCAAAGGGAAACTCCAGTATTTAAAGCTGGTGTTATCAGCTTTTTGCAGTGTCTGGGTACAGGAAAAGATTATAGGATTTGGGGGGTATTCTACACCAGATATGAAAACTAATTTTGCTCATTGTGGCTAAGCCCGAGTTTGCCTCATCCCTTCTTGCCTAAGCGTATGCTCTGTAGTTGTCACTTACCGATGTGGTCTGTAGAAAGGAAAAACTGTGGCTGTTGCCTGAACCCTGCAAATCTGAGGGAACTCAGAAAATGCAGCCAGAAACGGAGCTGCAGGGATGCGGTGTGGATTCTGCAAGGGTTAACACGTTGGGGTCTTGATATTTTCTTTGACATTACCTGTCTTATACTGGTTCTCTCCTTCCCCCGCCCATCCCCCTGCTTCTTTTGGTTTGTAAATTTACGGGAACTGCAGCTGGTAGACTTGGCAAGCTCCCCTCATTAAGAGCCCTCGTTGAAAATGGGCTGTGTTTGAGCATTTCCCTAATGAGGACAGGACGGGGTTAAAAAGTGACCATTTCATGGTTGACTTGAACTTGCCTACTTGCCTTGATGTGTCGTTGTGAAATGCCTGACGTGAATAAACTCTCACTTTGGGCAAGGAGGAAGTCCGCGGTCTCTCCGGGACGCCGCCGCGGGCTGCGCACCGGCAGCGGGAGGCAGCGCCGGTGCAGCTCAGCCGCTCGTTCCCGCAGCCGGCAGCGGCAGCGCTGGGGGGGTGTGAACACACAGCGAGCGCTCCCCCCCGAGCTGTGCACCGCATCGCAGCCCTCATCGCAAGAGCAGAAATAAGTTTCGTTCAACTACTTTCCCCTCCGTCCCCAGCTCCCCTGGTAAAAGCTGCCCAGGAAGAACGAAACCAGACCCCTCGCCCTGTTGGTGCTGGGGAGCCGGGACCCCCCCGGCTGCCCGGCAGCAGCCTGCGAGCGCGGGGACAGCAGTTACTGGCAGTGCCGGGCAGGGGCCCCTCCTTTAGTGGGGCGGCGGAGGGGGCTGCCTTCTCCCGCGCCCCGCGGCGGGGCGGGGGCCGCCAAGGGGGGAGCGGGGGCGTCTGAGCCCGCGGCCGCTGGCAAGATTGTACCCCGAAAGGAGGGGAAGGAAAAGAAACCTCCTGCAGATAGCAGCCCCCCCGCACTCTTCCCGCCCCTTCCTCTCACCCCCCCGCCGGAACTTTCTCCCACCAGAAGAGAGGGAAAATGAGGGATGTTTGCAAAACGTGCGAGTTCCTTCTGCGGCGTTAGATGGTGATTAATAAAGAGGGAGGGCAGAGGAGGGGGATCTGGTGGAGAAAGAATGTGTTTGCAGGAGGAGGAGGAGTGTAAGCGATGATTGTGTAATTAAATAATTAAAAAAAAAAAGTCTCATTTGGGGAGAGAGCTGGGACAGGGTCCAGAGGGTGTAGCCGGCGAATTTTTCAACTTCCAAGTTTTGCAGAGTCGGGGGAGGGGGGCAAAGAAGGAAGGGGGACACGGCGGGAGCAAATCGGGGGGGAGCGCGAGGGGAGAGATTTATCGTTTGAATTTCCAAGAGATCATTTTTATTGCAGTGGGCGTTTGGAAAGCAGCCTCTCGCCATCGCTGCGGAGCGAGGGCGGGCGGAGGGAGCGCACAGGGGCCGCCGGGGGAGCCCGCAGCCCGCGCCGCCGCGCGCTGCCTGCCCGGGGCGCGCGCGCTCCCGCGCCCGCTCGCGCCCGCAGGCGCGGTCGCTGCCCGGCGAAGTTTCGCCTGCCATCACTCTCCGGGATTTTCCTGCTCCGCTCCGGGCGGTAACCTTGAACTTTCGAGAGCGTGGTGACAGTGCCGTAATAACCCACCATCACCAACTCCTTAAAAAAAAAAAAATAAAAAAAACCCCAACAGGGCCAAACAAAAAAAATCCTCCCGCCCACCCCCCCTCCCCGAGTCCTTCCCCCCTCATCTGCAAAACAACCAGCAGCAGCAGCAGCAGCAAAAGCAAGACTCCCGCGCCGCCGACTACAAGAGGGTTAAAAGTGTAGATTGGATTTCACCCCGGGAAATCTAGCACACGGAGTGAACTTGAATTTTTGGCTATTTAAGGAGGACTGGGGTTTGTTGTGAAGTTGCGGTGATCCAAGGCAGAGCCCCGTCCTGATTGATTTCATCTTCCTTGAGTCTCAGATGACTGTAAAATGAATAGATGAAATTATTCCTTTTTGAGGCTTTTCTTAGGGGCTCTCCGGGCAGCGTGTTCTCAAAGCGAAGTCATGATGTATTCTCCAATCTGTCTCACTCAGGTATAGATGCGTTTTATTTCGTTTATTTGTTAATTTACTTATTTATTTTCACTTTTTAAAAATTTTGATATGTGAGTTGTTAATGAGTCATTGCTAGTAGTTGTAACGGGTTAAAGCACAGTTGTAACTGCTTGTCAGATCCAAACTCCTCTCGCAGGAGGGAATAGTAGAGAATAAACTGTACCAGGCCATTGTTTTGGGGAGATCCATTCAAAGTGTCACCCGTAGACAAATACTGTTAATTGTTGGTGCATAGGAAGTCAAAGGTTAACAAAATGGAAATGAGCATAATTACGGTAAAAAGCAGGTTTGAGAAGTATTGATTTGATTGGAATTAAACGATTTGCTCTCTTTTCAGCTCGCCGTTTTAAGCAGAGTCTAATGAAAGGGTTTGAAAGGAAAAGTGCTGTTTTTGACAAAAAATGAGCGCTCGCCGCTGCGAACTAGTCCCGTCTTATGCTTAATTAATAATACGTAGCCTGCCAACAGCGAGGGCGATGTGAGTGGGGATGACCAAGCCGTGCACCGTTTTCTTGTTCGGTTGTGCAGGAGCGTGGCATTGCCCCCCTCCCAGCGAAACTGCAACGCTCGCGGACCAGCATGCATCCTCCCGAGCAAGGGGAAACATCTACCCGTGTTGTACAACCGCGCTTGCAGCCACTTTTCAAGCCGCGGCGGCGGCTGTCACCGGGACGGCGGGAGGGAGCGGGGAGAAGCCGCGGCCGGAGCCGCGCGGGGCCGCGGAGCGGGGCGCAGAGGGCGGGGGGCGGCGCGGAGCGCGGCGGGCAGCCCGGGCTGGGGTCCCAGCCGCTGCAAAATGCTTTTTGCCTTTTTTTTTTTTTTTTTTTTTTTTTTGGTGACCTAAGGGGTTTAGGGAGCAGGGTTGGGAAGTTGCCCGGGTGCCCCAGGAGCGTCCTTGCCTGGCGTAAGGTAACGGGGAGCGGGGGCTCCGGAGCCCGCTCCGGGGTGTAAAGACGGTCTGCAAAGCCAGGGGATAGTTTTCAGAAGCTTTTTGTGAAACTCTGTCTTAGGAGGATGTGATGTAAACTGATTAAGCGATAACTGCTTGCTTCCACATTGGTGCACCAAAAAGCTAAAGAAGCAGAAAATGTGCGAAAGTAACGTCTTCTGCGGTACTGGTGTTAAGCGGCCAACGATGCGCTTATATTTGCACGGTGAATAAATAAATATGATTTAAGTTATTCCACAATTAGAAAGCCTTGTAATTCAAAAGGACTGAAGTATTCATAAATTGTGAATGAAGATGGAAACAATGATAAGGCTTATTCAGTGATTGGATACAGTCCTGTAGCTTTTTGGCTGACACATTTTTTATTGTTTATATTTTGTTTGGCATCTAAGTGTGATTGACTTAGATATGGATATTTTCAGCAAGTAAACGTGAGCTACAGTGTAGCAAAGCTGGAAAAGAGTACTGTTGAGATATTTCTTCTTCAAAAGAGAAATTAATGCATGTAGGAAGCGTTTTGTGTAACAGATACGCACATGCGTACAGGTACCTATGTAGAAAAAATTACTTGGTGAAATCTGCAATTAGTAAAAATTAATTCTATGTGGGCTGTCCATTCTGTGAAATTATTGACAAGCAATAAGACCTCTGCACCAGAGTGTAAATGTGAGAGTACAACTTAAGAAAGCTTTTTTTGCATTGGGAACATGTAAATTTTCACTACCACCTCTGTTACAGCGGGTATTTAATTTTGTTGTTTCCTACTCTGATTACATTTTTTTTCACCCCTATGCTTGCCTTTTGGACTCACAGATGTAATAGATTTCCTTATTCTTTCCAAATCTGTATTAAAATATCTCACTCAGGTGTATGCAAAACCACCGCATTGTACTTATACAACCATAAATACAGGAAAGCAATTCCAGGGTTTCATGCATTGATAACTTCTCCATAATATTTTATAATTATGCTGTACCATGTACCATGAAGAGGCAGCTTCCATTTAGTGGTACATACATGGAACACGGTTGGGGGATATTTATTTTAATTTGTAATCTTTCTCTGCTTACTTGGAGTGATAAAGGCATTTAAAAATTATCTTCACATAAATTAAAAATTAATATTACACTCACAAAGAGAATTTATACTTTATGATATTTATTTATTTAAAGCAAAAGATTGATCTCAAAATGAGTTGTGACTGAGTTAAAGTAGTACTGCCAAAATTGTTCTCTCTATTGTGTTCTCCATCTCTAGGGCTCTTGCAATGCATATTGACTGTGGTAGTATATGCTTGGAAGAAAATATTTTGGTAAAAGTTCTAAACGCAAACACCTGTTCGGACCGTGCTCTCTATGAAAGCAGTAGTTCAGTTTGTGCTGAGACAGTGCTGAAGCATCTTTTAGGAAAAAGTCTAAAATCCAAAGTACAGCTTTAAGAAAAACCTTGGCAATTCAGATGGTACCCATCACTCTTTTAATAAAGATTTGGTGAGTGTAAAGTAGCTCCAAGGAAGAATTAAGACTTAACCAAATGCAATTTAATTTTTGGGGGTCCTTTCCTCTCCTTCCTATATGCTTCTTTCCCCGTTTTGGAATGAGCATAAACTGCATTTATCTCTCTTGCTGAGGCATGATAGGATGCAGTTACCGCATGCCTTTATGTGCTTGGTCTCTTGTGATATTTTTGCCGTGGTTTATTTTTATGTTGTGATGGTCCAGGAAACTCAGAATACATTGTCATTTTGTTTTCCTCTTGGAATATGTTGTTTCTTTCAGCACAGAGAAAATCCATGCAGGAAAATCTAGTACATTAAGTTTTCTGTATAAAATTTTTATACTGCTCCTCAGTTCAAACTTGCATGAATTGATATGAAGTTTATAAAAGTGTAAGACAGGAGGAGGGCACTGCATTTCCCCTTCACCTTTTCCAAAAAAGAAAACTTGGCCTATCTATTATCATTAGAAGACTGGTATTTTTTCCTTTATTTACAGGCTACTTAGATATTATATAGTAACTTCCATTTTAATGTAAATTGCCAGTGCACAATGGTTCACCTGAGCCATTTGGTATGACATTTGAAAATCTTACCTCCATAAATCACTTTATTGCAAGAGCAACTGTGGCACATGGGTGAATGCCACATAAAAAAAATTCAATAAAGCCTGTGTGAGTATTAAGGGAGAAAAAAATTAAATTCTGTAGATGGCTTTTTAGGAGGTTTAGTGGGGAATGTGTGTGATTAATTGCAAATCTCCATTTAGGATCATTTTTATGGGCACTTCTTCTTGTCAAGTAATGTTTCATTTGAAAGGACTCCAGGTGCACAATGAATCTCTCAAAGATATCTGATAATGTTGCTTTAGAACAGGATGTTCTTTGCTGTGTTTCTCCTTCACACTCTTTCACATATATTTATATCATTACAACTTAATGATATTATGGAAGAAAAGCCTGAATACAGTTTTGAAAAGCTTTTAGCTTTTTTTTTTTCCCCCTTCACTCTTTGAAATAGAAACATTCAACCACTACAGATAGGAATTTAAAGGTGGAATTTTTCTCTACAAAATTTTCATAAAATGTTGTAGGTTATTACTGGTACTGCTGTGTGCATTACCTGAAGGCATAACCATTACAAAACAGCCTGTGATGTTCTTCTTGGAAATGAAAACTAGACGTGCAGTATTCTAGTAGTGTAGAATATTTCCACATTCATTTTATTGCCATTTTAATTTATAAATACTGAAGTCCGTTTAGATGTAGGGGAGATCATTGTATTGAGACAAAAATTCATTTCTCCCAAAGCTTGTCAGCCCCCTGCCTTTACCCCACCTTTAGCCCCAGCTGTTAGAATTTTCAAAATCTATAGTAAATCTGGTTTATTCAGTCTAAAATGAAATGTAAGGATTTAACACTGCGCAGTCCTTATGCTTTTTTTTTTTTTAAATTTTCTTCGAATACTTCAAACAAGATGACTTCTGTGGAAGAAAAAATAAACTTTCTTTAGTAGTTATAATTGAGGGGAAAAAAAGCATGGCATCAGAAAGCATATGAAGATAGGGAAGTCGTATCATGGGCTGTGGTTACTCAGAGCAGTATTGCCTTCCCACACAAAGAACAGATTGTGGTTTAACTCTTTCCATGGCCTAGTTTTATGTGCCAGTATAGTATCAGAATTGTTCAAATCTCTTCTGGAAACTACTAATCAGTTTAATTGTTGCCTTTGTGGTTCTTTGTCAAGCATCATACTGTAATGCAATTGTTTATGTCCTCAATTACCTTCCTTTATTGTCTCTCTCTTTTATTTATTTATTTATTTATTTTTAAATTCTGTGAAGGTAACGGGGTCATAGGTAAACTGCTTGCAACTTTTCTGTTTTCTGTTTGATTTGAGGATGGTTAGGGAAGAGAGGTAACTAGATCTCGTGAGGTTTTTTACCACTCAGGAAATTTTGAAGTTTGTTTGAAATCTGAAGATTTAAATACTAAATTCTTGGCCTGAAGCTTATACAATGGCAGACTGAACTCTGTATAATTGAGACCATTAGTTATACTTTCATCATTTTTACCTAATGGACTTAATTGACCTATTGATTAAACATAATTCATTCCTTGTCTAGCAGTGTAGCTAAAATATTAGTTTGTTAATTGTATTCTTGAACACAATTGTATAAAAAAGGTTCTGTTTTAGTTTGGTTGGACTGTGCCACTCAGTGTGATGGGCAATCTGCATGGTATTTAAAACTAAATATGCCTGTGCACAGAAAGAAAGATACCTCCCCTAAGGTCTCCTTTCCAAACCAAAATACAGTAATGTTTGATGAGCAGATTGCACTGCTTTAAGCAGTGGCTTTGCTTGCTGAAAACAAGCATTAATTTTGGGGAAAAGCCTATTTAGATATTAACATGGATGTGTAGGATGGTACTTTAAGCAGACAAAATGAACTAATTTAATTGCCATAGGATGTATGCGTAGATGACAACTAAACATTACCCCCTTAATGCAATCCATATCGCTGCTAGGCAAAAGATAAGAACTTGCAGGTGAAGCCAGATGACAGAAAGGGATATTTTTGAACTGTAAATAAATTGCTTGAATTTCACAAAAGCAGCATTTGACCAGCGGTGCACTCGTAATGTCACTCTGCCACAGCATGCAGGAACACAAAGAATGCGAAGTTTGTGCCAAGTTGCCATTTTTCATTGTACACCTCAGATTGATTTTTAAGGGGTTTAGAATAATTGCCACACTCATGTGATCAGTTAACAAATTAACTGACTCTGTGGGGCTTCAAAACCCTCAGTGGAGCTGCTGAAAGAACATAAATGTAATTTTTGTTCTCAACTTCATAAACTTCTATTTTACAGAGTTTGGGGGTGGTGGGAGGGAAGCCCGATGAGCTGAAAGTACAGAAGCTTCTGTTCAGGATTTGTATACGACACACTGTGTCTTTTGCCTGCTTTCCCTTACTGTATACTGGTTTCTCTAGTTACCACCACTGGAATGGTGCTGTTTCAGTGCTGGAATGTTGGACGTTTGATAAGAAAATGGATCAAGTTTAATGGCGCATGCTCTTTGTGCCACCAGCAGTCTCTTGCTGAGAGCATGCTCCAAAAGCGGGAACTGTGTGGCATTACACTGAGCATGTATATGCTTTGTGTTTCTGTGCCACAGAGAAGAGAAATGAACTGTGGCATTCGCCTCAGCCTTCTGAACGTTTCTGCTCAGATTTTCTAAAACCGTATAGTGTCCTCTTTGTGCAATGGTACTTTTTTGATGTTAGCCGTTCACTCAGATATTTAAATGTTAGCAACAAAACATCTTGATAGCATCTCTTTTAAATGATATTATCTCTGCAGTGTTGCGGGTTGAAGCGAAAGGAGGCATAAAAAATAAAATCTTCACATGGTTCTTTCAAAGAAGGAGATATGGGGAAAATGCAATTCTGTGTGTACTTTTTGTCTGCTGCCTGACAGTGATAGTAATTGCATAAAAGGTGTTATGCAGAAATTTGCAAAAATTTTAAGTGTTTATTCTCTTTGTCTTGGATTTCGCTTTAAGATTTTCAGAAACCTTTCTTGATACTGCTTTGATTATGAGAACTTACTGACTTTGAGTTTTCTTCTTCTTTATTTCCCTCCACTTCTTTCCACAGGATGAATTTCACCCGTTCATTGAGGCACTTCTTCCACATGTCCGTGCAATTGCCTATACTTGGTTCAACCTTCAGGCTCGAAAACGCAAGTACTTTAAAAAGCATGAGAAACGAATGTCAAAGGATGAGGAAAGAGCAGTCAAGGATGAGCTACTTAGCGAAAAACCTGAAATTAAACAGAAGTGGGCATCCAGGCTTCTGGCCAAGCTGCGCAAAGATATTCGCCAAGAGTTCCGGGAGGATTTTGTGCTCACGGTGACTGGGAAGAAGCACCCATGCTGTGTATTGTCCAATCCTGACCAGAAGGGTAAGATTAGGAGAATCGACTGCCTGCGACAGGCTGACAAAGTCTGGCGTCTGGATCTAGTCATGGTGATCCTGTTCAAAGGCATCCCCTTGGAAAGTACGGATGGAGAGCGGCTCATGAAATCCCCACATTGCACAAATCCAGCACTTTGCGTCCAGCCACATCACATAACAGTATCAGTCAAGGAGCTTGATTTGTTTTTGGCATACTACGTGCAGGAGCAAGGTAGGAAGCAGATTGTCATGTTTCTATGTTAGTATGTCAAACTCTGATTCCAAGTAGCCCTGTTTCCCCTATGGGCTTGCTTCCAGTGAAACATTATTCTGTCGTCTATAGACATAATGTGGGTACATGTCCATATGTAAATCAGCATGTATAGTTATATACTTCTATACGCACACATTCCTACAGACCTGTGTAAATGACATGTATGTTTGACATATGTGCCTCGTTCTCTTTCAAGAGAGAGCGGGACGTACCAAGGTAATACTTTAGTTCCACTGAAGTTGCCTTTTTTTTTTGTTGATTAGTGGCAATATATTGTGTAGTTTTTCCAGTTGTGACTTCAGAAAACATTCTTCTTGTTTTTCAATTTTTTTTTTTTTATTGCCCTGATATAGTTAGTAACAGATGCAGGTATGTGCAACTGCACAATCACAATAAATAGTACGAATATTTTTTATTGTCTTTGTAGTTACAAATAATCAAGAATTCATCCTTAAACTGATGAACCTACTGTCGCTTTGAAGAGCAATTGTAGACTTTCTCATGTCTATAAAATAAAGCATGGAAAAACTTCAACACAGAAATACTGCTTTGTAAATGCCATATGTAGTCAGAATTACAGCATACAATACTTAACGTTTTATTCATATTTTACATCACCAGCTCATCTTACCTGTCTGAGCTTTTAAAAAAAGATCCAGGTTGTAATATTTCAAGATAATTTTCCATTAAAGGTATATTTTCATAAACACCCTCGTACTTATTTTATTTGGCAGGTAATTCAAATGTGGAAAAGTGCAAGAACACTATGGAAAAGCTTCTTAAACTTAGCTTTACAGAATGAAAATAAAAACAGGGCTTCTGATAACCAAGTATCAGGGGAAAAACTGCAAGTCATGTTGCATATTCAGATAACAATACTTATAGACAAGTTCCCTGAAATCGTAAATGGCTGCAAGTACATGAAGGTTTTTTTTTTCTCCAATACTAAGCCTTCTGAAATGCTTTTTCTCTGTGAGGGGTCATTTTGGTTCTTTCTGGAGATTATACCATCCTCTAGATGTCTTTGTATTGCTGACTGAGCAGCGGTAATAAAGCATTTATTTTTTAGCCGCAGACCTCAGCTAGGGGAAGTTTGGCCGGCTGCAGATGGTGGGCCATTTCACAACTTGGCCTGGTAGTGGGCAGAAATGGCCTGCAGAAGGGCAGATGGCCAGCTGTTATCTGATGCCTGATACATAACTGCAGGATTTAACTGAAAAACAAACAGAATGGATTTTGTTAGTAAAAAAAAAAGTAAAATTGCACGTCTTCATTTGGTGTGTACTCATTCTTTAAGAGAACAGATACACAACACAACCTTTTGGTTTTTAGTGAATTTGTCTTTTAGCATTTACTCACGAAAGTGGAGCACTATCTTTATGTGAACGTATAAATAGGGTTCAATCTTTTAGGATAATTGTAATGAAAAAATATTTATTTTTAATTTTTTTAATATATATATATTTTTTTTCTCCTCTGCTTGTACTTTTTGTACTTTCTCTCCACAGCAGTAGACAACAGTTATATATTTTGTAGCGACTTTAAGTAGCTGCAGTCTGGTGAATCTGATCGCCAATAACATAGAAAGAAAGATTTATTTGACAGCACTAACCAAAATAAGTTAATTAGAAATAATTTGTACCGGTAAACTCCTTTTGTGAAAAAAAATTCAGATGATATTTTGAATGCATATATTGCAACACATAGCTTACTGATTAATTCTAATGGATTTACCTGTCTCTAGACGTCAAAACTACAAAGGGAGGTAAAACAGTTTAAGTAGCTCTTGAGCCAAAGAAGCTGGGGTCAGAGTACTCTTACATACTGTCGACTTTTAAGTTGTTGGAAGCCAGTAACTTGAAGTGGGAGAAGGAATTGCAGGGCATAGTTGATTTTATTGATTTAAATTGATTGAGAATACAAGTTTACTAAAAATATTTCTCTAATTGGAAATGGGTAAGATAAGCATGCTATAATATTATATGTTTCAAAGCTATATAGCTATATGGTGCTACTTTGAAAATATACTGGAAGATGAAGCTGGCTAATTTCTATGTACCAAGTCACCCTTAGTAGACCCTTTTGTTTATTGTAAACTGCATGTATTTTGTATCCGTCTTGCTGCTTCACAGTAAATCTTCTGTTAACATCTGTTGGCTCTCTTCTTGAAGAACTCATATTAAGTTATCCTTATATTTTTTTTTTCCGTTTTGTCAAACTTTGATTCTCTGTCCTCATTGAAAGTAGGTTAATTGTGGTGCTTTGTAGTGCACTTGATTAAGAGCACCAGGCTTTGCAAAAGATAAGCATGAAGTCAACCAAAATGCTGCAGTATACACATGCTGTTTTGCTTTTTATTTCTCTTAGCATATATAAACTCGCCTGATAGTATCATGTAAAAACTAAGTGGAGACATAGAAATAATTAAATCCCCGAACGAAATATGAAGAAGGAATTAGCACATAAAATGAATAAAGGGGCCAAGTAGTTTGGTTTTTTGTTGCTTTAAAAAAAGAAGATTAGGGGGAAAAAAGAGGAGGAAGGATAGTTCGAGTGCCAGTGATGGTTGCCAGTGGCACCAGGATTGGCATCAGACCTTCTTTGTTTAGCCTAGAATGCCTGTGATTTGTTGGTTGGCATCCGCATTGCAGTGCGGAGTAATGTTACAATATATTGACAATTTCCAGATCTAGAAGTGTCAATAATCCCTTCAGTTCTTAATAAAAAGAGCTTCTACTTCCATGCCTGCCGTGAAAGAAGAAATAAGGACCGACCTATGAAATTTTGTCATTGACCAACTTCATCTGGTTCTACTTTTCCCTCATCTCCCTCAGAATTCAGCACCTTTCTTTTTCCCCCTCATTCTCTTTTCTACTATCGTCTCATGCTTTACGATCTCCTAAAAAAAAAAAAAAAAGACGACATAGGTTGCAATGCTGCTCCTTTGACTGAAATGGAGGAAGAAAATGGGAAGTACATACTGTGATCAATGTTTAACATCAAAATAATTCTTAATCATAACACACTTCTGCTTGTTATGTGTATCAGGTTCACCCCCCCGCCTGAGTTTTTAAAAAGCCCAAACTTTGAAAATGGTATGAATATCGTTTCTATTGACAAATCTGTCCCCCCCCTTTTTTTTTTTTTTTTTTTTGTCAGGCATCAGGGAGCGTCTATCGTTTGGTATGAAATGCATCTCAGTCCGTAAAATTGTTTGATGATATTTGATTCAGTGCAGCGCTTATGCTGTGTTCCCGTTGCTACAAGAACCGCCATTTTGTTTGTCAAGTGCCAGGAGAGGGAAAAAAAAGGCAGACAATGTGCTTGATGCCAATAATGGTTGCCAGTGGCACCGAGGTTGGCATCAGACCCTCTTTGTCTACTTGCTGAATGCCTTTGATTCGTTGGTTGGCATCCGCATTGCAGTGGGCACATTGGAAAGTTTTTGACAATCAGTGAATGAAAGCTGCAGTACTTGTTTGCTGCAACAGAACCCAGATAATATAAATCCCTTCTTCTGATAGATATTTTACTCTTACAATGGCTAATAATAATAAAAAAATGCGTTGCTGTTTTTTCTAAAGCATAATATATCTACAGCAATGTGCCTCATCTGCAGAATTCCTAATCCCCGCATCATCTCTGCTGTTTTTTGCAGCATAAATAAAATGCAAACTTGATGTTAGGTATTTCAGCACATAGTGAATGAAGCATAGTAGACCTTGAGAAAGGCTTTGGGAGTTTAAAGGACTGAAGCAATGGTACATGTAAATGTTAAACATTTGCAAGTGTTTTTAATGCATATGCCTCTCAGACTACATTTCTCAGATCAGTCATGTTACTGTTTACACTGTCCTTTGTCCTTCTGTAAGAGTGATTTAATTGGAGGACCCTGAATCCCCAGCTGTTAATAAACTCTGAAGTTGAGGGAGGGGAGAATCTGTTAAAGTATCCAAGAAGGAGGGCAGAAACCATCAAGATGCTGCCACAGTTCCAGCTGCACGACTTTGTTACCAGGAAATCAGCAAAAAGACTAAATCATTTCTGTTGGAAGTTTCCTAGATAGTTAGCATTGATATTGCTTTCTGGTTAACTGCTATTATCTCGTTAATAAGAAGGATTAGCCGCTCTGCCCAAAGGGCTGCACAGAAGGAAGGCTGGCCTGCCTGAGTCCCTGAATCGCCAGGCTGTGCCCTGTCTCTTGTGGGGGGAGAGAGGGGGCGGGAAAAGAAAAAGAAAGAAAGGAAGAGAAAAGAGAAGAGGGGGACAGCGAGGGCTCGGGCTGGCTTCTGCAGCCTGGGTAGTGGAGAACTTTGCGTGCAGGACCCTCCGGCTGCCCCGCGGGGAGCTGGCAGGTCCCGGCGCCGGGGGTGGCTGCGCTGGGGTGGCCTGGGCGCAGCCACCTGCCTCTGGCCGCGCCGCCGCACCTGTGCTAGTGGCTTTCTGCTTGTTAATGTCCCCCACGTCGGATAACCTCAGCTGGGGCGCAGACTGCTGCATCTGCCTTCATTTGAAACTGTCTTTACCCTAGTTTAATGCCAGCAAACTGTTAATCCTGAACTCACCAGGGATATCACTTTTTAACTTCAGACTGCCCTGGAAGCGTGAATGCACTGTCTTACTTTGAAAAATGTGTCCTCCTTCCAGGAAGAACTGTAATTCTTTTTTAAAATGTGATATATCGAAATTGCAGGGGTGGGTGGGTGAACTCTTGGTGTACCAATGGCTTGGTATTTTTATTAAGCTTTTTGAGTTTTTTGATTTTGTTTTTATAGGGAGTTCAAATTTTAAAATAGGTTTATGTAGTCTTTTCCATGTTATACCTTATTTTTCATTTAGTGAGTATGGAAAATTGATTATATAGTAATATTATAATAATACTTCTAATATTTTAAAATCATAAATAAATTATTTTTGTTAGTTTGCTGTGACTACAAGAAATTCCACTTAAGATCACAATCAAAATTGTGTTTTAAGCAGTCTTCCTTCTGCATAAGTCATATAATGGTCGTATGTCTAAGTGTCACACCACCAAGATGGATTTTGAATGAGGTTTTGCATTTCTTGTGTGCACTGATGCTTCCACGTACAATTAATAAAAAAATAATGGGCTTAGAAGAATCAATCAATCTGTTGAATTGCTGGTTGTTCCTACTTCCATTAACTTTAATGATTTGCCTCCTTCTGAATACTTTACCTGGGAACATACAGTAGAACATTTTACCTGTTTTGCAGAAGGGTATGTCAAGGTACAAGGTGATTTGTTGAAGTTTACATAGCAAATTATTAGTTACACTAGGAACAACAGGAAATGGAGCTTATTACTGCCTGTACCTATAGGCGTCTAAGTGATCTAGGAGCTTGTTACACACACAGTGAAACGGCATTCCGATCCCTTGCGCTAAATGTCAATTTTGAATCAGAAAGCAAATGCAGAAGCAGAAGTATGAATTTATATTTTATCTTCTCTCATATGACAAGAGCTTTTTTTTGTAGTTTAGGAATCTGATAGGGAATAGTAAACCTTTTTAAATCTTTGAATTACTTTGAGCAATTCCAGTCTATTCAGGCAAATAGAAAATTTAATTTTAAAATTTTTCTTGTGTCAACTGAAAAAGACATTGCATTGATTTGTTTTCTAGTTTTCTAATGTAAAATTTTGGATGATTACTTTGTCAAGTATCTCTATTCTGGTGAAAATTGCAGGCAGGAAAGACATTTGTCATTAGTATATATATGGGCATAATAAAGTTTTTCAATTGATGATTACAGATACTTTGTTCATGAAGATGTAGGATATGAAAACATTTAAAAAGGCCACCCATCGACTTTTATTTTTCAGAAAGTATATGTGTGAACTGACAGTAGATCCAAAGAATTCAAAATGTATATTTTTATTTTGGATTTTAGTTTCCCTCAGAACAGGGTTACAGGTCATATGACAGGTTCATGAGAAAGGAAAGAGACTTTTCCATATTTAATTTTACCGTTGCAGTCAGGAATGAAGTACATATACAGTTTAGGAAGGAGCATTTAGCTTGTTCTTTTTTTTTTTTTTTCTTACCTGATACACAAAGGAGAGTAATTTTCACAAGCTTAAGTGACATTAATTGTGTTTAAGACAAAAGAGGTTTATGGTTAAATAAATTCTGTACAACTAGTTGAAAATTTAGAGGTCAGGATTAATTTATGAATGACATTTAGATCGACAGCAAGAAGCTATGAAGTAAAGAAAAGAATAGAAAAGAAAACAGAAGATTCTTGCTTCACCATAGTTTCTGACAGAAGAACAATACTGGGAACAAAAAAATGCTCTAAAACTATAAATAATGCCAGTAATTCATAAAGTAAATACTTCAAATAACAGCAGAGATTTATGTTTAGATTTCTTAATTTTCCTGCATATTCAATTCATTGTAACTGTGAAATCTTCATTAAAATGATTAAACACTAAGTGCTGCTGCAGGTTGGATTTTAAAGTTAGTTGCGTGAGATTGCTGTTAAGTCCACTTCTTTTTCTAGCTTTCCCCTTTTCTCTGCTTTTGCTCCTTCTCCATCTCCCTGCTGCTAGTATAGTAATGTAGACATCTCAGGGACTGGTGGTCCTCCAAAGCTCTGGTCCTTGGAGCAGCGTGCCATGGTGCCCAACACAGTATTTCAAGAGGCTTCCTAAAACATCATGTTCCAGTCTCAGCAGCAAGGTGGTATGTTGCTTTGCGGTGATCACTCAGGTTGGGATGATCTCAATATCAATAAATGGCTAACTTAACTGAATAACGTTGCTCCTTCCATTGTACTGTGGAGAAGAAATCCCTTATTTGTTCGACAGATGTCAAACAGGATGTCATTCTTTGTAAGGAGGTTTCTCTTTTTTTTTTTTTTTTTTTAACTCTGGTGTAACTTCTAGAAGCAGTTGCTAAAAACCTGGCTCAGGGCAGTGAAGCCTGGATTAGAAGAGGTTTGAAAGGCTCAAAAGCTAGTAAAGGGGAAGTAAGTCTTAGATTATTATCTTTGTCCAAGAGAAAAGAGAGTTGGTTTGCATGTGTGCATTGTACTGTCTGGGGGCAGTGAGTTGTGTATGAAGTTAGGAACATTCTTCTAGCGCAGCTGTTAATCTTTTCCACCCACCTTTTTATTTACAAAAAGGTTACTCCCTTACACTCTCCCCCTGCCAAGCCTCCTTTCAGAGAGGTTCTTTCCTTTTCTGAAGTATATTGTGCTCTTTCAGTTTTAAATATATTCCTTGAGCCATTTCTTAGGAACCTCATTGTTGGCATGTGACTTTTGTTCTAGCTTTTTTCACAGTTGGTGGGAGATAGACACTTCAGACATAGGTTTTGTGGAGGATTTTGTCTGAGGAAGGGCTGATAGTCTGAAGTGTGTTTATCAATAATAACATTTTGGATGTTTTTAGCCAGCCTGAGGACCAGAGCTTTTGCCTTCATAACCCATGGCTCCTGTATGTTACAACCCTCTTACCTCCACGCCCTTCTTCAAGTCAAAAAGGTGACTTAACATTATAGGGACATCGGAGTCATTTTAATGTTAGTTTCCTCTGAATGACTTATGGTGTTTGGGAACTTTTAAACTACTTCTTTCACTCTAAGAAATAGAACTGAAATAAGAAGAAGTAGTTGTGATATGGCACTGGAAAAGCACAGTGCAAAAGCTTAGCTGAAGCCCATTTAACCATTAAGTGTTCTTTTCCGTCAGAGAGACCTTGCACTTTTGAACAGTAACCTTCTGTTTCCAGAGCAGAAGGGAAACTTTTATGTTTTCCAGTATCCTTCCATACAGACATCTTCACTAATGGCATCCCTATGGCTTTAAGTGGGCTTTTAATTATTTCCCCCTGAAAAAATACACAAAATGCAACAAAACGGTTCCCCATTTCTTACTCAGAGACTGAACAGGAAAGTCAACTGCAAAAATGAACCATTAGCGAACTCTGAGAAACTCAGCATGTTCATTGAGAAACTAGGAAAAAAGATAAGTTTTCTGATACTGGTTTGATGCAAATGCTGTGCACAAGTAAGTATATTCTATATTATTTACAGTTATGAGACAACTGAGAATTTTAAACTTTTAGGTCTTGAGCATATTGTTTATACATTTGTCTTCACAATCATCAAGTTCTACTAGCCTAAATTACTACACATATTTTCATAAGGATTGAATTTAAACAAGTGAAATATAAGTATGAACTATTTATCTTAAATCTAGCATTGCATTTTAATTTTTAATCAGTTTGCCATATGCTTCACAGGTTATCTTCTGAGAAGATGATATGGGATTTATACATTTTTATTTAAATTAGAAATAAAAAAATATGCACACATTAGAACCCAGTAATTACAAACTATATGTCTTTAGAAATTAAACATACTTAAAATATTTACAGAATATATGTCCTTTGTGTGTGAATTACTTTGCCCTAGAATGCCAAAACTTTTTCAGCCTTTTTTGCGGAAGCAACTAACAAGGGAATGCTCAGTTTGCTTAGCAGATTTTTATGGAAGTGCCTTGTGTCTGTGAGATAGTAAGTATATTTACTGCAGCATCAGTTTTCCACTGCATGATTAATGCTATTGAAAATGAAGCCAGACATCTTGAAAGGATGACTACACTTCAGTGTCCCTGATTTAAAAGTCTGAAAGCAACTCCTAGTCAAGACAACTTGTATTTTATTATTCTGACATTAGCAGTTTCTGGATGGATTACCTTAAATTTGTTATGCTATGTTAAAAGACATGTTTTACGAGGCTGGCCTCAGCTCCTGGCCTTAGTGTCAAGAACCCTGCTCCATGATGCAACATGTCTTGTTAGGTTTAATTGACCAAAGCTGATTTGTTAAAACAATTCATTTGTGCTGTAACTCATGCCCAGGCCAAGTTGCTACCTGAATCTCTTGACCTCAGCTTGTCTGGATCATGAAATGGCTGCAAACTGCTTGACTTCTCCATTGTTCAGCAGCCGTGCCCCTTCCTTTGGTTCTTTGTGGTAACTGCTGACAAGAAGATCTTAGTCCCAAGTACACCCCAGTGGGTTTCACGGTGTCCCTCTGGAGCAGCTGTGTCCTCCCTTGGATGTGCTCATGATGGTGGTACCTTTTGTCTGCTGACAGTGACAAGGGGACAAGTTGACAGCTTTCCATAGTGGCAGAGGTGGCAGGAGGATTTCTGGAGGCTGGAGGGAAGCTCCATCCTCTACCAGGCTGCAGGGCATTTGTCTTCTGTCTGGGTGCACAGATTTGCTTCATTTTTCAAGGGCAAACACCGTCAGTCTTGGTCCCATTTCACTGTGAGCATTGTTCGAGTGGGATGTGCTGGGAAGGTTCCACTTCAAAAATCTTTTGTGATGAAAATGTAATATGTATGCATACCACTTCAATTTTTAGGAGAAAAGAGTGATCAAAATATTTTTTTTGCCATGAAATGGAGGAGCATTTCATGTCAGTGTTTTAAGTGGCTATTTGATTTCTGTAGTACCAAACCATCATTTTGTGAGACCCAGATCACATTCAAGAGCAACTGTGGTCTCTAAAGTAAAGGACTTTACATGCTATGCTTTATGCAGTACAGTCTTTGTCTTCCTTTTTTTTTTTTAAAAAAAAAAAAAAAAAAATTTTTTTTTCTTCTGTGAAATGCTGGGTTTTTGAGGGAAACTATTTGTCCTCATGAATTACTCTTGGAGAAGGGGGGAGTCACAGACTCCATATCCCAACAGGCTTCCTACTGTCAATGTCCCTGATGCTAATGTCAGCTTCTTGATGTAGGCTTTGTGCTTCCTGTAATTACCTACAATTTGACTGTTAGGACAGTTTAGTTTTTTGAGATGAGTATTACATCTAATCATCTGCTACATTGTGCCATTGTTTTAGGAAGCGGTGCCTTTTGAAATCAGTGACTGGTTCTGTTGAAAAACTGATGGCATGTTACAGCCTTGCTGGGTTAAGAAAGCTCATATACTAGTAGTAGTACCATTATAAAACAAGTGAATTTGTAATCCAGTGGTCATCAAATAATTCGTATGTTCTTAATTTAGGGCCTCAGCCTGAAAACTTTGCTCATGTGAGTAGATTTATTCAATGAAATATACTTCATTTAAAACTTTTTTTTTTCCCTACAGCATGAGGCACTGACTTTTGCAGCATATGATCAAGGTTATATTACTGTAGTCCACCTGATTTCTATATCGACTCACTCTTTTTTTTGAAAAAGGAAAAAAAAATCACAGTGTATTTGTACATACAGCATTCCTGTGCACTTGTAAATGACCAAATATTTTATTTCAGGGTGAAACTTGACAATCTAGGTGTGATTTTTAATTGCACTTACATAGTTCCTCTGAAGCAAGAGGGTGGGAATGCTGATGCAAGGAACTCAAATGCTATCACTGTGATGCCAATGTAAAGTGTGACTCAATGTTTAGATGCTAGGATTTAAAAATCCTTGTCCTGGTCCCCAGCCCTGCTGCAGCTGCCCAGGTGACCACAGGCAGGTTGCTTCGTCTCTCTGTGCCTCCTGTTCCAGGGAGAGAGAGCACCGCTTGCTGCAGCACTGCTCTGCGAGGATCGCAAAATACTGAGATATGTCCTGACTGAAAAGTTAAAACTCTTCCTGTGTTTCATTGCAAGCAAAATCCGCGTGCTGGTGCCCAGCCCCCAAGTGGGCTCTGTGTCGTAAAGAAATGTCTTACCTGGTTTTCTCATGCTCAGACGGAAGAAACTTGCCCAAGCAGGGGGGCCGGCATGAAGCATTCCTCCACCGCAAACCCTGCAGTGGTACTGCTCTGTGGGAGAGAGCGTCGGAGAGAACCGTGCAGGAGGAGACTGGGTCAGTGGTGGGAGCAATCCTTGGGTCACCCATGCTTCAGTCTGCTTGAGCCCTGCGCAGGGCTGGCCCTTGAGGGGGGACCATGGTGCAGGGGCTTTGGGGCACTCAGAGAGTTGTCTGAGTATTCTTGCCCTCTGACAGTGAAGGGAAAAATACTTCAGACAGAAAGGTAAAAGAAACAATCATTATGGGCGGTTACATATATGTTCGTCCAGCTGCCCTGCCATGGAGGAGGCACCTGCAGTCCCTGCAGGGGTGGCCTCTGAGCTCAGTTTGGTTCCTCATCCCCCACCCCACTCTGAGCCCAGGTTTTTCAGTCATGTGTACCAGTAGCTCAGACCAGAGCACACCAGCACAGGAGGAGGATGGGTGGTCAGCAGTTTGGTCCGAAGTGTGAGATAAAACCCAGGCTAATGTAATGGCATGCTTATATGTGGAATATGCATCCCGTTTCATCTCTCAGACTTGGGCAGGTCTGATTTGTGAGCCAGCCAAGAGGGAGAGAATTGGTTTGTAAGGAGTCAATCAAGGGTCTTCTCTTGGAGTGCCTACCTTTGCTTGAAGCCCATGCTGCTTGTACTGAAGCTCTTTTATATACTCAGTAACTTGTACTTTTTGGACCCAGTGTGCCATCTACCCTTACTCGTTAAGTAATTGCTTTCCTCATTCCTTCCTTTATGATATTTCGTGATTGGTAATGAGCCAGCTATAACATCAACACCTACAAAATTACTGTGTCTAGTTCTCAGAGTGGGAAGTGACATTAATTTATAAAAATGAAAAAAAGTCTGTCCATTCACTTTCCACAGGTGATACTGAAACAGTACAGTTTACAGCTAACCAAGGGTTAACATCAAAAGTTATTCTATTTATCTTCCAGTTAAAGAATAACCAGCTTGTGCAGAAAGAAGAATTGAAAAATTGATTTGGCTGTCTAGATTCAGACACATAATTTAAAGTAATCTGTATCAAGTTGTGATTTTGCCATATATGCATTCATAGGTGAGTTCACTGCCTGCAGTTCAGTCATCTATAAAGGCTTATGTTGTAGGAGTCATGGACTTCTTTGGTTTTATTAAACCTGAGGCAATTTTTTGTAAGCTATGTGTAATTACTTTAACTTGCTCAATTGTTGCCTTTTTTTTGAGTTAAGGAAACAGATATCACATTGTTACATAAAGCGTAAGAATTGTTTCTGCATTTTTTTAACTATAGTGAGGAGTGCCTGGTCTTGCCTTGTCATACACAAGTGCACAAATGCAGCGTATGTATATAGTCTTCCCTGGCCATTCACTTTTTTTTTTCCACTAAATTTCTGCTGTAACTTGGATATTCTGGGACGAGAATTATAGTTGTCCTGTGATGATTTCTGTTCTATTTACAGCCTACAAATAAAGGAAAAGCTGCTTATAGTGAAATAAGGATCACTGGTCTTTCAGTAATTAAATAGACTTGTTATACTGCATTAATCCTTTTTGGAACATTTGGAATTACTTCTTAGCACTCACAAACACAGCATTAGGGCCAGCAATTAATCTGTTGTTTGTCCTCCAACATTTGTGTGATGTAAAACATGTGTGTTCAAAGATGTATTTCAGGTTTAAGACTAAGATCATTGCAGAGTCAAATAATGATAATGATTGTTCACTAGTGTGAACCAAGACCTAGAATGAAATTGCAGCAATTGTTAGAAGGACTCACACACCACTGTGTCCAGCTGGAAGGACTTATGGTATAATGGTGTCAACACTGTCTGGTTTTGGGTGTTGCACATGAGAAGAAAAGTGGGAATTATTTGAGGCAGCCAAAAACTTTCTAGATCTATGATTAGCCTTCCTTATAGGTACAAGAAGTAAAAGCTTAACATTTCATCAGGAAAGATTATGTTCAAGAAAAAAACCAGTAACCTTCTCATGATGAGGGCAGAATAGACTGGAGAGGAGAATGTGTTATTTTTGTCAAGGACAGGTTTAGGAAGCATCTACCAAAATGACACACCTAACTTGATCAAGATGTGCAGCAGAGAGGTGGTTCAGGTGATCACTTCATGTCCTCTGTAACCTTAGGGTTCAATGATGTTAATGTGGTAGTCGAATTTGCTCCTTTTCTGAGCTTTGAGTTCACAAATAATGAGCACATAAAGTGACCTGAACTTTCTTTCAGACTTTTGCCTTTTTGTAATTGCTTTCCTGGACATAGCCTGCTTAGTTTTCTTTGATCAGAAGGGCATACTAATTCTCTTGGTGCTGTGCTGGAGTCCTGTGCTGTTCTCCTGAATTGTTCAGCAGTAATTAACTTGAAGCGTGGTGTAGAGCATTAGCCACTGAGCCTGGGTTAAATCAGCAGAAGAGTCTTAGGTTCCTGCAGTATATAGTCTTAGAACACATTATCCTATTGTAGTAAGATAAAAGTATTTTTAAATATAGTCCAGCCAGTTTGACCTTGTCAGAATTCAAGCCATATAAATGGTACCTTGGGCTTGCTGATGTGTTTCATAGTAGGACAATCATTAAAACAGAACTCCCTACTTATCTGGTGAGGAACCTACAGAGAGGGCTATACATAGATTTTTTTTCTTAAATTCCCTATTACAATATAATGAGATATTCTGTTTTCCTTGTGCTTATGACACTTTTCTTGCCATTCATAGACACCCTGTGTCTGAGACCAACAGACACAGTTAAGAAGAGACACTAGAAAGCAACAATATTAGATCATGTAGATATGACTGCTGAATAGTAATAGTTATGGGTTGTATTTTGAGAAGCAGCAATTAATGACAGTTTCATTCTAGCAAATCTAAGTGTGATGTCCCTGCTTTCATTGTAATGCCCAGGAAACAGGTATCAAAATACACAGAACAGAACTTAATGATTAATTTACACATAGCATATAAGTTGCAAAAAAACTCTAGAATTTTTAAATTTGATTCTGCTGAAGTTTGACTACATGAAGTAATACCTAAAAATATCATAGTGAGGTCTGAGGAAGCTCCCGTGGGTCCTGAAAGCAGCAAAACGGCATTCATATGGCATCTTCATGTGATCTTATGTACAGTGCTCCTGAGGGTTCCCTACAGGATGATGTGGATCTCCTCTGGAAAAATATGCCCATTGGAGTAACTATAGTAGGCTCATTTGAACTTCTCTCAGTTATACGTGTGTTTTATTTTCTAATGGTAGTATATGCATATGAGTCTGACTATGTCTGTTGATGTGATGTTCGATATGTAATTTCCAGTCTGAGTGAACAGTGTTCAGCACACATCCTAGCTGTTATGTATATTATTGTCAAGGATGCCTTAATTTGGTTCTCAAGACTGGTTTCTGTATCACTGGTTGCACATGATCTATTTTAAAGTGTCACATGGAATCATTCATGTTGGAAGAGACCCTCAAGATCATTGAGTCCAACCATTAACTTAGCACTGTCAAGTCCACCACTAAACTATGTCCCTAAGTATCACATCTACACATCTTTTAAATACTTCCAGGGTTGGTGGCTCAACCACTTCCCTGGGCAGCCTGTTCCAATGCCTGACAACCCCTTCCATGAATATTTTTTTCCTAAAATCCAATCTAAACCTCTCTTGGTGCAACTTGTAGCTGTTTCCTCTTGTCCTATCACTTGTTACTTGGGAGAAATGGCCAACACCCTCCATGCTACAACCTCCTTTCAGGTAGTTGTAGACAGCGATAAGGTCTCTCCACAACCTCTTTTTCTCCAGACTAAACAATCCCAGTTTCCTCAGCTGCTCCTTGTAAGACTTGTGCTCTGGACCATGGGAGTCAAACTCATTTTCACTGGGGGCCACATCGGCCTCACGGTTGCCTTCAAAAGGCCAAATGTAATTTTAGGACTGTGTAAATGTAACTACTTCTACATTCATACAGTCCTAAATTTAAATTCAGCCCTTTGAAGGCAACCACGAGGCTGATGTGGCCCCCCAGTGAAATGAGTTTGGCACCCCTGCTCTAGACCCTTCACCATATTCATTGCTCTTCTTTGGATGCACTTCAGCACCCCAATGTCTTTCTTATAGGGAGAGGCCCAAAACTGAACACAGTATTTGAGGTACAGCCTCACCAGTGCCATGCCTGGGTGGCAGATACCCGAGGGGCAGAGTAACTGCATCACTGGACATCACAGGTGTTGAGTAAATGTGCCAGCATTTCCCAGCTTCCCAGAGTATCTCCACGAGACAGCTACCACTCATCAGCTTCTTTGTAGCCTGTCACCCTTTGACTACTTGGTGGCCATGGGCTGTGTGTGCCTCCTTTGCCAATGGAAACCACAGCAGTAACCTGGCTTCTGCAGAACCTGGGGGCATGTGGGGGATGGGTGAGGTGAGAGAAGACAATGCATGTGCGCCAAGGGAGGAGTGGGCAGGGGGTGCAGCGGAGAGTGCCCAAGAGTGGGTGTGAGGAGGGGGTACTGCATTGCCAATGGCACCAGTTTTGAAACCCCTGTGCTAGGCACGCCTGTTGACTTCTAAATAGTAGTCTCTCTTCTTCCATCTCCATGGTAGCCCCAAGTTACTGCATTCAAAATATTTCCAGCTCCAGGTTTTGATATCGGGAGAGGACAGTGTGCATATCCAATGTTGTGTTCCATTTAGGAAAAAAATAATAATAATTTTAAAAAATGGAGAAAAGTATCTTTTCTCCTTTCCCCAGTTTTGTAAATGCAAGGGGCATTCTTCTTGTGTTTTGTACTTTAATATGGATCGCGTCTTATCTCTTTGAATGTTGTTTGACTCAGGAGGGGTTGCTTTAGAGTAGTATAAAGTCCTAATGCTGAATTCATGTTGCAAGGACTGTGTTCAGATTTGTTCTGCTTCTGTAAGTGATGCTTGGCCTGTTCAGGAGCTATTCTGCTGTACTGGGTTCCCAGGCAACAAAACTAGAACACGTATGACTGAAGTACTGCAGACTCTCTAGACTGTAGACCTAATCCTGCAAATCCCTATTTACATAAATCCCACTGATTTCAAAGGGTCTGCACATGAGAAAGCAGGTTTTACAGGATCAGGCCATTCTTCCTAGAGACCAACATCTGTTGCACCAACTGTGATAATCTCATGACTGTTAAAGAAAACTGTGAGGAAACATTTTATCTGGGCTAAAAGAAAACAGCAAAAAAGTAACACTGTTGTCTGTTGCTATGACGTGGATTATTACCAAAAGCAACTCTCTGTGTATACTGTGTCTCTCCTCTGTTCCCTTCCTGCATATTTTTATTTACTTGAGAGAAAATACTATATGTAGTTGTATACTATATGTAGTTGTGTGCTGTTACAGCAGTTCTTCACCTGTGTTGTATAAACTTTCTGTGCCAGACTACAGATTTTGAGATATTTTTAGATACTGAAAGAGGCCTCTGGCATACAGGTTAATGACTGTCAATGTGTTCCTTTTGGAGTTTTTGGAAACTGAGAAAGAAATGTCTTCAATATTATTCTAAGGTATTTTGGATCTTGCAGTTCAAGTCTATGCTATGTTTTGGCTCTGTCCAAATTAACTGAAGTAGTACATTCAAAGAGTGCACTTGTCATTCGCTGTGGAACAGTGAATAGTCAATTGGTAATATTGCAAGAAAGAAAGACATCTGAGCAAAAGCAGATTGTGGTCATATGGGGAAGAGCAGAGTCCACTTCCTTTGCTCTCCTCTAAGAACAGAGAACACCTGCGTAGCAGTGGTAGCACTTGGTGCAGCTGGAGTTGAATATTTTTTGTGACTTCTGCTTGGAGGTCTGATGTAGAAGGGACAGTAGCCGGCTGCCTTACCTTAGTTGACTCCCAGTTCCTCTGGCCTGGTTTTGTCACACACAGGAGCATGTGGAGTCATAGTGCTGGGCTCACTTGATGTGTAGTCTGGAGATTTCCTGTGTATGTTTGCTGCATGCCTTGGGCTGTGCAGCTGAAGAGAGAAATAAGATGTTATTCAATGTCCCTTGCAGCACAGATGTTACAATAAAACAGCTGTACAAAATATAAGAGAAAGAGCTTGGCAACTGAGTTGGACCATTTATGTGGTGGTGGGGAAGACCTCCCTGAAGTCCAAAAGCAATGAGGGTCTACGTCAACAATGCAGTGCATGCACAATAGTTCAAGCATCTGCCCCATGTTTTGGATTTGCTGCACTTAAATTTTACAGACAGTCTGCATGTGACAAAGACAGTGGTCTGGGATTTCCATGAGCCATGTAATGAGCAATAAGCTACTGCTACTCATGTCATCAGACCAGTGGAAGAAAAGGGGCAAGATGGCAAAAACACTGACAGTGCTAGTCAGTCAGAAGCTGCAGAGTTGGTGGACAGAAGCATGCTATTGCTCTAGACTGTAGTATATTCTTGAAAGTTTTCCTTCTCATTTTGAATATTTCACATGGTTATCCTTTCACTTTCCTGAAATTAGTAACATGATGTTCAAAGCCTAACGGACAAGGCTTTGGCCGATATGTAAAAGCTAGAATCTAAATGAAGCCTGTGTGCAGTTCAGCTTTACAATGTAACGAGTTCAAAGACTGTCCTTTTATTCACAACTGTAACTTTACAGCATCTTCTAAATATCTTTCCTGGTTATTACAAGTCAAGTTTCCTTAAACATGCAAGATTCATAATCGTGCAGACTTTTCATTAGGGGAACAGATGCTTTCCTATAGGTTTTTCTTCTGCATCACCTGTATCTCCACACTGTAGTTACCACAATTCCTCCTTCTCTGTCATTTGGTCCATATTTGCCCTTATGTTGTAAGGTAAGTTATTGGGAATTATGCTCTTAATGATTTATAATGAAATTTTAACTGTTCCACTTCGCTCTGAAGTAATTGCTTTTGTGAAGTGGACAATAATTTTTAGTGTATATTTTCTAGATTTTATATTGACCTTTATGGAAGATAAGACCTATACTAAACGTGCAACTTAAATCAACTATACCATGCTTAAAAAAGCAGAATGGAGAGGATGATCAACTGAAATTGCAAAATGTAAACCTCCAGAGAATAAGTCTTGGGACCAAAGGCAAAACAAGTTACACATTTCTTTTCATAGATGTTAATATGAAAGATTTGAGAAAAAATGACATTCAAAATTTCTCTAAAGTTTATTTATATAGAAAAAAGAATGAAGAGAACCCTTGTGCTAATTTTCTGTATTGAGATATTGTCATCTTCATTTGTTAAGACCAATTAGTTAATTCAATCAGCAGATTTTTTCTTTTTTGGAACTGCATGGAACAAGTATTCTCAAAATAGCAAGTGTATAAGGTCAGTTTGCTCACATGTAGTTGTGCACACTGTATCACCCCAAGGAATATTGTAATTTCTTTAGGGTCTGAAATAATCTTTGGTTTGTGTTAGGTTAAATCTAGGAATATAAATATTGTGCCAAATGTTTGTAGTCCTTTTAAATTTTACTGGACTTTTTTTTTTTTTGATACTTTAGAACAATTCTTGCCAGGATTTGCAAATGTAACATTACAGCAGGTGGAGACAGCATGGGCAGAAGGTGAACCTGATTCTAAACAAGAAGAGTAATTAGTTACTTTTGAAGAACAGTTCATTGCTTTTTTCCTGAGACTACTCGTAACAAGTGATTCCTTGTCAATTTCTGTGTAATTTTCTATATTGCAATCTCACATCTCAGGAGAAATAATGTTCTTCTTTATCAGAACCAATGTACCTCATTAAGTCATTAAGATAAGAGGATGTCCTGTCATTCTGCTGTGTTATAGGGCTCTTGCTGAAGGTGAACACCTTTCGAATTCTAAAAGAGTTTTGCATTCTGTCTTAAAATAACATGCTGTCTCCTGGCTACCTAAGTGAAACAACAGTTATTTATATAAACCTGCTACATTATCTTGCTGCCTCTAGACATGTTTTTTACACAGATTTGAAACTCCGTGTCTGAGAGGAGGAGGTTTTTGGGATTGTTGTCCTCCTGTGCCTAAGCTCATCACCAGGCACAGCAGGATCTTCATCCCTGCTTGAGATCACTGTGTATGGTGGTATTCAAACACCTAGTGTGGAAACTCTGTGCTAAAGCAATACTCGGCACACTACAGCTGCATTTCAACCTGCAGGCTGTGATTCTCAGCACTTTCTTATTGCTAGATAAAACAAATCATTAAACTGGTTGGGTCCATTCATTTGTTATAATGTATTCTTAACATAGATTCTAGAGGTCTTTCGGTATGAATAAGAAAATATTTTTTCACAAGCATGGAAAGATAGGTCTGTTCTATGTCACTTTCTTTGCAACAACTATTGCATTTGTGTATCTTACCTCTGGCATGAAAATCTAGTCAATGGAGAAATACTGCCTTCAATCTTGTAAATGCTTAGATTTTTAACTTTTTCTTTTTCCCATGATAGTTTCAAAATACCTGTCAAGAGAGGAAATCCTGAAAATCAGATAAGGTTTTATTTTAGAAAAACAGATTTTTGTTAATCATAGTGAACACTAAAATGTCTTCATCTTTATAGTTGTTACAAAAGCTTAATACACCGAACCAGATAGAAGGAGACACTGTAGAAAAACACAGTAACACTTTCAACTTTAGTAAGAAAGAAATGAAACAGTTTTTTGTTTAGTTTTACTTGTTTGAAAGAAAAAAACAAAATAGAACAAAAACATATGTATAAACTTAAAGGATGCATTCACTTTACTGAGTTGTGCTCGGAATGCCTGATGCGCTTTTAAGAATTCAGTAGATGGTGCTTGTTCTTGTGATGCTGTCATTGCTATTGATGCAAATAAGGTAATTTGGAAAAGTCTCTGACCTTAAGAAATACTAGGACCACAACACTTGTTGCTATGAATTCTCTTTAGATCAATAATTCATTTATCAATAAATTTATAGTGTGTTTAAAATGGCAATATCTGTTTCTCCATTTTTGAATTTCAAAAGCCTTCAGACACAGCTGAGTTTTTACTTTTAAATATCAATGTGCATAAATGCATAGGCCTCAGAAGCAAAAATATCTAAAAAAGTATTTTTGAATCCATAGTGTACAGATTACCCACTTGACTAATCTGCTGTCCATCCACAGAATCATATTGAACAGTGTGTTTAATAGCCTTTTAAATTAAATATTTAATTACATGGTGACTTGTAAGAAATGGTAAAGATTATTATTATAGTGTTCATTGAAAAAATGTGTTTGGGTAGCATGGGCAGTTCTGCAGGCAGTTCAAACTTGCTGTAGAAGAAGTGAAAAAAAAATACACAATTCAAGAGTATTATTTCTGTCAGAACACTTAAGAGGTTCATCTTGGAAACCACAAAAGCATGACTCTGGCACAGATTTAATCCAGATAATGGTATCAAAATAAAAGTGTCTTACAGACTCCATGATTTGAAGACACTTTTTTTTTTTTTTTTGCTACACAAAGTAAATATTTGAACATGCATGGCAGGTAGTATTCTCACACATTTGTTGAAAAGTAAGAAATCTCAGACATCTAAGCAAGTCCAGATTTTTAAGAAGCCTCTGCTTTATAACATGAATGCATTAGTTCGTGTGAAGAAAATGAATTTTGGCCTGCAGCACATTAGTGTAAGCCATAAATGACCTTGATGTGCTTTCTGCCATGATCTTTCTTATTGCTGTGGTTGGCTTTCCTTTTGGTGTTTTTAGATTTTTTTGTCTCCTTTACCTATATTGTCAAAACACAATTATTTGTAGTGCATGCTTACTAATAGCAGTTTATCTCTGTATGTTTTACAGAATTAGAAGCCAATAACTATAATTACATCCATGTTCGTAGCTTAGCAGCAAGCTAGGAAAGTGAAGTTCAAGTATGTCATTGATGCAGTACATCCAGTAAGAAGTACAGCATAAAATCATTGCTATACATTCTTTTGGTTTCATGATAATTGTTACTTAAATTTTGTTTGAGGTGGCGTTACCACTGTCTGTTGTGTTTATGTGACCACATAAAGAGCATTTAAGTTCTTTGCTTTGTGACTTTCTTGTTGTATTTATTTACCACGTCTTCCTTCTGACTCAGCAAAACCGTGAATTACAGATAATAACTTCCTACAGTAACCTGGCATTTGTGCTGTGTGGAACCAGTGCACTTTTTACCACTAGTGGTGCAAAAATGTAAGCAAGGTTGCAGCACCTATGACAAAGTTCAACTGTGAAGTGTCATAGCCACTATCATCTACCTGGCTTACTTGCGAGCAGTTCTTAAACATATTTAAATCAGGCAGCTGCCTGTAAGGTTGAAATGAGTATAATTGAGACTAATGTACAGCAGGTTTTCTGTAACAATGGAAGTATTAACATTTAGGGATCCAACTCAATTGCACAGATGCATTTACAGGTATAATTATTTTTTTGTTATTTGGCAGCTAAATTTAAGTATTCTTTGAATATGTATAGTTTATTTGTTGTAGTTCATGTTTTTTTCTTTCTCCTTGCCATAATAATGCAAATTTAAATATTATTTTCTTACTGACGCTGACTCGAATTCAACACAAGAAATATTTAATTTCCTGAACATCTGCCTCCCAACATGTCAAAAGATGAAAATCTTTCATAATTTAAATAAAAGTTTAGCCAAACATGGGAGAGTTGTGCAGACAAACAAGAGGCAGATCTAAGTGTACTGAAACTACTGAAAGTTCTAAGTGTATATGACAGGCAACAAGAACTCTGCCAAACAAATATAAAGTTTCTCCAGTTAAAGTATTAAGCAACTTTCCTTAGGCTAAACAAAATAACAATGGTAAATTGACAAGGCAACTAACATCCAGTGTCTGGTCCCTGTGCCCGTTGAAATGGACCATGTTACTGCATTTTCAACTGTGGAAATCTAGGGCTGGTTTCCTGCCCACACTTATCAGCATGCTTCCTGTTGGTTCTCTGAGACTCCACCAGACTCTCTTTTGCATTGGTCTTGTGCAGTACTGTCTTGTTGGCAGCCAGTCTTAGAAGGAAAAGCACACTTACATTTTGAAGAGTGTTTCTTGGTGCTGCTGTGAAGTGTGCTGTAGCTGAGCATTTTTGTCACAACCTAATTCTTACACAAAGAAGTCTGAGCTCGCCTTCCAGGGAAGTGCTTTGTGCTAAAGTGGATTAGACAGTAGTTATGTTAAGAAAATTGAAGCAAGATTAGGACATATTTATATGGTGTTTTGTAAGCAGACTCAACACACTTTCTCTATGCACTGAATTAGCCAAGCCACTACAAGGCACTCAGTTCTGGCCAACTGGCTCATGGCACTGTCAAGGCTTGTGTGTGGCTGCCTGCAAAATACCATGTAAATACACCCATACTTGTAATAGCAGTGGGAACAGGGGAGTGGTCAACGCTGACCTCTCAAATAGCTCCTTTCCAGCTCAAGTGACAGGGATGAGGCAGGCCATGTGTCAGGGGAGGGTGACGGTGTTGCTTTTCAGATGCAGCTTGTGTCTTCTGGCAGGCTCCCTTTGAAGTGCCCAGCTGCCACTTTGCAATGTCGCCCACCTCTGTAACATGACCCAGCACAGCAGCATCAGGGGTGGCTCGGCTAATTGTCCTCCCTCTTTGCAAGACCTGTTTGTCCGTTTGCATGGAGGCAGGGAGCGAGGTACTGGCTTGCTTTAGACTACTTTGCTCTCTCTGTTTCCCAGTTGTAGAGCTTCCTCATTTAATTCAGTAGGTAGTCCACCTGTTTTTTTGGGGAGTATGTAGAGAAACAGAATAAACCTTCATTCCCATTATTTTCAGAACACAATATTTGGGGTTTTATTGAGTTATGGATGCTTTTGATTTAAAATGTCTTGGTTTTTACTGGAAATGACTGCAACATTACGTTTTTGTTTCAAAATAGTCCTTGTAAACTTACATTTGGAGATACTGAGGAAGAATTTACCAGGAGTCAACCTTCAGTTTCCTTTTGTTCCTACTTCTGTACTCTCAAAACAGTCAGTTTTCATTGGATGGAAAATTGTTTCAAAAAAGCTTTTTATCATAAGAAATTAAGAAGAATAATCTGAAATAGTGGAATTCCCCAGGAAATAGAAGTGACTTTTCTCAATTAATATTTGTCATTGAATTTAGTGTGGTCATTCTGTTCTAGGGACTGAAAATAGACACTCAGATTTAACATGTGTACCTTGTTAGCAATGTTTTGACAAATAGCAGCAGCTGTATAAACTAATCTTTCTGTAGCTTTCACACATGGGACTCAATTAACAATGAGCCACTGTCAGTATCTAATCCTTTCTATCTTTTTTTTTTTTTAAAGTTTCCTGGTTTCTGTACATTTTTCCATGTGTAACTCAATTATTTTTCTTACCTATAAAATGAGGAAAGTGACAGACTGTAAATGGATTGACCTTGCATGACATTTTACATGTGATTTATAGAAGACAGTGGCACTCATGTTTATATTCCTGGTAAATTCAGATTAAAGTGAAGATTAAAGTCTGTTATTTGCAGAATGTTGTAATGATTGCAGAACCTAGAATAAAGCTTTGTTTGAAATTACTGTGTCTCAAGGTCTGAAGTGTAGAGAATCAAGAAGTATTGCCCTAGGTATGTCATTCAACCTCGTGGTACTAAGTAAGAGGAGGAAGGGCTCAGTGGATATTGGCTATAGTAAGCCTGTGAACCCATGGTATGTATTGTGCAAAAGTCTGTATTTACCTATGGCACAGTCCTGGCACAAGACTTCGATGTTCCAAGTAATTTTACCTCCAACTAATCTCCAAATGGATCTGTGGCCAGAAACTGAAATATTAGAGATTTCCACAGTAGGACTTTTGAAATTTTTTAGGTGTCTTAAAATAACAGCATGTACAAATGCAAGCTCCATTTTAAATGCACTTGACATTTGAACCTTCCATTTGGAATTCCTGCAATAGAATTATCTAAGGAGGACATTCTGGAATTACAGGGGCCTCTTGTCTTTGGCAAGTGAGCAGAAAGATGGCAAAAGGATATGAGGACAGAGCTCAAACAATACATCATTAATTTTTTCTTTCACCTAGTAAAACTTAAGTAAAGCTTAAATTGCTAAATTCAGAGTAGGCTGTTGTCACTACTTGCCAAATAGTACATGCTTGTGCATCTGTCTAATCCATATTTGAAAGCCACAAACAGAAGCACATAATTTGGCACAGTACCAGAAGCATGCCTCGGCACACTTATGGAGATTCTTCCAAATGACTTACTAATTCAAAAATTCTATACCATTTGCCTCTGCACGCGCACTGAGTATCTGGAGAAGCTTAGCATAAATTCTGCAAGAAAACTATGTGCATTGTGTTTGAATTGGGGATGTGATGATTATGCATCCCTGTTAATTTACCAGGAGTTCTAGATGTATAACAAAGTTGTGGTTTTATGCTTTCCCTTTCCCCTTCCTATTCCCCTTCCCCTTTCCTTTTCCTTTCCCCTTTTCCCATTTTCCCCCTTTCCTGTGTGTGCAAGGAATGGTTGTGTTTCCACTATCAGAAAATCTACAGAGACAATTTACGTGAAACAGGCTGGTGATGAAGTGTGCTTGTTAGCCAGAATTTTTTTCAGTTACTTTGTTTTCTACTCTTTCTGTTGAATTTTTAAAACAGGGGATTGACTAGTGCTTAGAGACTTCAAAAGCGGGATACAAACTCCTCCATAAAATAAACTCCACAGTCAAGAAATCGGTTTTCTTCCTCCCATGGTAGCAATCATTCTTTAGATTAATCTCCTTAGGCTCTGGCACATCTTCTTTTATTTCACTGTAAAGCGTTTCAAATATTCGGATAGGTTTAAGGGTGCAACTCCATGAAACAGCTGAGATGACCTCATGGATAGCTGCTGCAAAAAGTGGCCCTTCTCCACTGGTCCTCTGCACCCAGCTTCCACAGCAACCTTCACTTGCCCTGGTGCTGGTTGTTGGTTGTCTCACCACTTTACTGACGTGTGTTTCATACTGGCAGAAAGTGTTTAGATGGTCAGAGGATGAAATTAGTCTGGGAACTGATGTGGTTAAAATATTAAATTTAAAAAACCAGATGTAATGTTCTAATAGTTTTAAATATAATGAAATGAAACGTAACACAAAAGTAATCAGCCATTTCATTTTTTGAAGGGGCTTGAGATTGTCCTTCAGTTTTAAAAGAGCAATCTTGTTTCTTTCATGCTGCTTTGCCACTCTAGATGTAAATACACTAAATCCTAGGTAATTTATTCCGTAGTAGTTATTCCAGTGTAAATTACTGTTGTGGGCACAGGTGTTTCAGAAGTGAAAAAAGATGCTTTAGAGAGGAAAAGATGCTTTTATTCCAAATCAAGCTTTCCAAAAGGGTATTATGTTATACCAGAACTGCCGTTCTGGTAAATTTGCTGTGTTGGACAAATCTTTTTGTGAACAAATCAGTTTTTTGATTGAGAACCGTATGTACAAGAAAGGGAGGTAGATGCATCTGTACTCTGTGTTTCATACTTATGTCCATAGTTCTGCAGAACAATGACACACATGATGTAAAAACTGAGATATAAGCCTGCATTATCTTAGATTTCAAAATCTTAGATGTGGAAATATTGTCACCTGATGGTTTTCATTGCATTTTTTTTTTTTATTGATGAGCAGAGAGTGTGCTGAAAGCTGAGAGTGATGAAAGGCAACTTATGCCATAAGATGAGCTTCTGGCTTCTAGTTTGGACACTACTACTAGGACAGACAGGCAAGTACAGCATATTCTGTCACAACAAGAAAAAGACACAGCCCATTTTGTCTTTTCTAAGTGTGATAGGTTGAGCTTGGCTGAGTACCACACACCTACCCAAGCTGCTCTCTCACTCTTCCTCATCAACAGGACAGGAGAGAAAATAAGACAAGAAAGCTGGTGGACTGAGATGAAGACAGAGATGTCACTCAGAAATTACCCTCATAGGTAGAGTAGACTCAATTTGGGGAGAATTAATATAATTTATTGCCAATTAAAATAGAATTGGATGGTGAGAAACAAAGGAAAATCTAAACGACCCTTCCCCACCTCCTCCTTCTTTCCAGGCTCAATGTCACTTCTTCATTCCTGACTCTAGTTGTGCAGGGAGATGGGGAACTGGGGTTGCTGTCAGTCCATAACAGCTCCTCTCTGCCTCTCCTTCCTCCTTTTCCTCTGCTCCAGCATGGAATTTCTCCATAGAATGAAGTATAGAATGTCCTGAGTTGGAAAGGACCCACAAGGATCATCGAGTCCGACTCCTGTCCCTGCACAGGACAACCCCACAGTTCACACCACGTGTCTGAGGGCGTTGTCCAGTCTCTTCTTGAACACTATCAGGCTTGGGGCCGTGACACCTCCCTGGGGAGCCTGTTCCAGTGTCCACCACCCTCTGGGGGAAGAACCTTTTCCTAATGTCCAACCTAAACCTCCCCTAGCACATCTTCCTGCCATTCCCTTGGGTTCTGTCATTGGTCGCTAAAGAGAAGAGTTTGGTGCCTGCCCTTCCTCCTCCTCTTGTGAGGAAGCTGTAACTGCCATGAGGTCTCTTAGTCTTCTCCAGGCTGAACAAACCAAGTGACTTTTGCTACTCCTCATACGGCTTCCTCTCCAAACCCTTCACCAACTTCATAGCCCTCTTCTGGACACTCTCCAGTAGCTTAATATCTTTTTTACCCTGTGTCGCCCAGACCTGCACCCAGTGCTCCAGGTGAGGTTGCACCAGTGCAGAGCAGAGCGGGACAGTCACCCCCCTGCCCGGCTGGCCATGCTGTGCTGGATGCACCCAGGACATGGTTGGCCCTCTTGGCTGCCAGGGCACACTGTTGGCTCATGTTCAACTTGCCGTTGACCAGAACCCTCGGATCCTTCTCTGCAGAGAGTACTCCATGGAGTACAGTCCTTTGAGAATAAGCCACCTGGTCCACTGTGGAGTCCTCCATGGGCTGCAGTGTGGACATCTGTGCTGGCGTGGTCTTTTGTACAGGTTGCAGGGAAATACCCATTTCAGCATGGTACTGGAGCACCTCCTCCATATCCTTCTTATGTGAACTTGGTGTTTGCAGGGCTGTTTCTCACACTTTTTTTTTTCCTCAGTCCTCACTGTTCTGCCCTTTCTTAAATACATTTTTCCAGAGGCACCACTATTTTGGCTGAGGGTCTCAGCTGTGCCCTGTGGTGGGTCTGCTGGAACCAGCTGGAGTGGGCTGGGTCTAGTATGGGGCAGCCCCAGACTCTTCCACAGAGGTCACCCTGCAGTCCTCCTCTGCCAACACCCAGACACTTACACTCAGTACACTCAGGATTAGAGTTTTTTTGTTCTTTTTTGTTCTTTCCTGTTGGAAGAAGACTCAATTCACTGCATATGCTCTGGGGCATTAAGCCTTCCCTCAATAGGTAATGAAGAAGGAAGTGAGACACTCCTGTTCTTTCTCCATGCTTCCTGCAAACTTACTGCATTAAGCTAAGTGTATATCAAATATGCAAAGCATCTGAAATGTATTCTGCAGGGCATTTCTCAAAAACTTGGTATGGAACAAAAAGACTTCAACGATTACACTCGCTGCTTTGAATATGGTTTCCGAACATAGCTGTGCATGTAAGGAGGATGAGATGTGTTAGCAGTTGCTTCAGCTGAGGTTTTGGGTGAGCTTAAATCATGGAGGTGTGACTGAAATGTGTGTTCGTGTGGGTAAACAGCTGTTTGGCATCTGTGTGGGAAACTGTGGTTTAGTACTACAGGACTGATTTGTTAATTTCAAAACTTTTGACATAAAACCTTGCATTTGCCTACTTTAATGTTGCGGTTAGAGGCTCCAAAACTAAACGCCACCAGGCCAGCTCTCTCTTCCACCTCCTCCCCTCCACCAAACAACAGAGAAATTACATTTATTAGGCAGTGATATAATATATTTACTGTCCTTCAAATGGGTTTAGGGTTTTCTTTCTGTATGGAAAGCAGTTTAAAGTAAGCTAAATAAGCACAGCTGCAAACTTAGCTACTCTCTTCTACACTTCAGTAAAAACTTTGCACCAGCTCTTGGTGTGAACATCCTCAACTTGTGCTGCATGTCCTTGTGCAGGGAAATTTATTGCATTGGCAGAGTTTAGTAATACGATGACATTGGTAACTCTGGACAATGCTGCAGTAATTTTCCAGTGTAGACAGACCATTAAATTAAATACATCTTGGAAGCTACCATATTTTCCTGTGCAAATGATGTAGATGGGCTGCTGAAGAGAGAATTCATCTGTTTATATGTTGTCCATATACGGGACTTTTTAAAAGAAGGCTAAAACCAGGCTTATTTGCCTAAAATTCCATTGACAATGCCAAGAATAGAATTTGATAATTTTTTTCTTGAACATTTGAAAGAAAAAAAAGCTCCTCAGTAATGACTTTTGGCAGGCTAACAATTAATCATCAGCAGAACTAGGACTAAAAATTTGTGGCAGAAGTACATGAAAAATAGCACGAAAATGAATGTTATAATTTGTGCTGTTCTACGCTTACTGGATCACAAAAATGTATCCAATACAACGAACGCAATTTTGATATGTATCTCTAACTTCAAACCAGGGAAATTCATTTCCTGAGGTAAATTTCAATTAAAATGATATAAAAGATTGGCCCTTGGCTTATTTTTTTCCAGTTTAGTTTATTATATATATATATATATATATATGTATTTACAATTGATAATTGGACCTGTGTATAGATTTGTCAAATATTTCAAAGACCCATTATTATTTTGCACACACTCATTCATAGTGTAAACTGGCTGGTTTTTTGCTCCTACCAGTCAATAGTTAGGAACTTGAGCTCTGTACAAACAATTCTCTGGGAATTTTGGTCAGTTTCTTCAGTTTCATTAGTGCACTCCTCATTAATTCCTGCCTGAATGGAGGTCAAAGGTGAAACTCCTTTGGACAACAGTAGGTGCCTCAGCTGCTCAGCTCTCAGACTAAAACTCTTACTATGTTTACTTATCTCCCAGTCGTGGTAAGGCTTAATCATGTTTGTAAGACACTTTGAAGCACTTGGATAAAAAGCAGTACAGTGGTTATCGGCATAAAATCTGCAATTCTCCGTGGTTATTGTATTGTGCTGTCTTGGAGACTGCTGTATTACCTTGTTTCTAAGATAGGAAATTACTGTGGTATTTCAGAGGTTGTGGTTTTGGAACTGTCAATAAATCCTGATAAGCAGTATATATAAGAGTCCAGAAGCTATCGACCAGGTTTTTAGGTGTTCTGTTTTGGCTTGCTGATTGGGTGTGAGTTTTTCAGATTTTACCCTTACAATATTAATTTTAAGCTGATGGAAAAAAATATTTTTCTTGAGGTCTGTGAAATTAAAATGAAAAATTGGACATTTGTGTAGACCAGCAAAAGAGATGAAGCTGTATTCTCATATAAAATCTTTATTTTTCGGGGCTTCATGGTCAAAATATAAGTCCAGTTTTGTACATGTAGTTTTATGCTCTCAATTATGCCTAAAATCTCCTAAGTGAATTGTCAGCTGGGGGAAAACTGGGGGAAAAAAGGCTTCTGTTGGGTCAAAAAATGAGATCACAGTTCTGATGCGTCACTCCATGTGAACAGACTCCAGCCACTTTATTGCACAAAGAGGAAGAACGATCCCACAATGGGTGGTATAGCCTAACAGCAGACAACTGTTGGCAATAGTGCCACATTTGGCACTGACACAGTTTTGGTTTGGCTTAATGACAGTGAGCTACATTGCTTTTTAAAATAATTTTGGCACCCAGCACCAGAAACATACACCCTGTTGGTATAATCTGTAATTGAATATGGTTCAGAACAGAAATAGAAAGTGTAGTTACAGGCAGGACAACACGTTTTGACAATCCTTATCTAGCAGTGGTGTAATGGCTGTTACAGTGTCTTCTTGTCTTCAGAACAGAAGGATGCTGTATCCAAAGGCAGAATGTATGAAAAAACAAAATAAACAAAAACCCCTCGAACCCCCAAACAACAAACACAAACTGCAGAAACCACAGCCCCTCAAACATGGAGATTTTTTTCTTTTTATTCTGTGCTAGTGCTGGATGTCCCCATGTCTGCTGTCCTGCAGTTCAGAGGAGGGCTGAATCACAGATTCACAGAATCACAGAATGTTAGGGATTGGAAGGGACCTCAAAAGATCATCTAGTCCAATCCCCATGCCAGAACCTCACCTGGGTGAGGTTACACAGGAAGGCGTCCAGGCGGGTTTTGAATGTCTCCAGAGAAGGAGACTCCACAACCTCCCTGGGCAGCCTGTTCCAGTGTTCCGTCACCCTCACTGAGAAGAAGTTTCGTCTCAAATTGAAGTGGAACCTCTTGTGTTCCAGCTTGAACCCATTACCCCTTGTCTTACAGTTGGTTGTCACCGAGAAGAGCCTGGCTCCATCCTCGTGACACCCACCCTTTATATGTTTATAAACATTAATGAGGTCACCCCTCAGTCTCCTCTTCTCCAGGCTAAAGAGCCCCAGCTCCCTCAGCCTTTCCTCATAAGGGAGATGCTCCACTCCCTTAATCATCTTTGTGGCCCTGCGCTGGCCTCTCTCCAGCAGTTCCCTGTCCTTCTTGAACTGAGGGGCCCAGAACTGGACACAATATTCCAGATGAGGTCTCACCAGGGCAGAGTAGAGGGGAAGGAGAACCTCTCTCGACCTACTAACTATCCGGCTTCTAATACACCGCAGGATGCCATTGGCCTTCTTGGCCACAAGGGCACAGTGCTGGCTCATGGTCATCCTGCTGTCCACCAGGACCCCCAGGTCCCTTTCCCTTACACTGTGGCAGGGTTGCCTTCTGCAGCACTTTTTCCAAGCACTGTTGTGTTTGAAGCACATGCTAATTAGTACTGTTGAGCATGGACAAGTATCAGTCAGTAAAAGCTGCCCCAAAAGACTAGGAGCTACCTCTGTGATTAGCCAGTTAAAGTCTGGAATGGAAGTTCTGTCAAAAGTACCTGCAGGAGACTGTGGTCTCCCTGGAATAAAAGAGAAGACTTGAAGGTTTAGTCTGGCTTCTGGTGGACTGGTATCTGTTTTACGGAAAATCACTGCTGAAACGGTTGATTATCCAGCAGAGAAACTCAAGAATGAAAAGGCATGGTTAACTGAACAATTGTTTTCCCCTTTGATGTGGTTTCTTTAGAAAATCATTAAGGCACATTGATAGAGCCCGAGAGGAAACTACTGCCCCTGATTTGCTCTGTAGTTGGGGGATTCGAGCCATTAGCAGGCCTGTTTTATGTGCTACTTTTACTTGTGTTTTACAGTCCCCCTCCCCCACAAAAACCTGAATAAACCGTGTCAGTCATGTGCTTGGTCCTTTTCTACTAAAACTGCCGTAGGAGCCCTGAGGTACTGCTATTGACAAGTTTCATGATGAATGGCTGCAGAGAAGTAAATGTTTGCAGTACTGTCGCTGGTTCTTCACTTTCAAAGTGACTTAAGTACAGCACAGGGGCAAAAGCTCTATGGACAGATAAAGGAAAAGAAAGTTGCTTGGCATTGTTCACACAAGTAACATTACTTAAAAAGCCTGGAGAATTAAGCCTTTTCAGTCTAAACAATTTTGTATACCCAAAGTGGCAGTTTTAGAAATAATATAACCACACAAAGGAGAAGGAGGAGAGCATTTATAAAATTAGGAGGACTTCTGTGGACTACATTTATCATTAAAAATTTAAAGAGGAAGAAGTAATCACAGGGCTTTTTTCTTGGCTATGTTTATTTTTTTTTTCCTTCCCCCTGTTGCGTGTCAATACTATTGCTGCTAACAATATCTGTTTTTGAGCAGATTAGTGTTGCTCTCTTATTTTTTGTTTGTTTGTTGGGTTTTGTTTTTGTTTGTTTCCTGCTTTGTAGCATAAAATGTCACTCCGTGTCCATATAAGCACTGTCTTGGTCAGACACCTTTGCGCCTTCAGATACAATCTGGATTTCATTGCCTTATCTCTTTAACGCCATTGGAGGTGAAAAAAAGGCTGTTTTCCTCTCGCTAATTGTGGTGAAGTGCCACTTTTTTTTTTGTATTGTAGTTAACAACTTCAGGGGCCTGAAAGCCTTTAGTTTTGACTCTTGGGAGTGAGTCTTTTCCTCTTTTGCTCAGCTCCAGGAGACTTGAACATTTGTATTTTCAAGACCACATACCATTGGGAAGGAAGCGGGGTGGAGATGTGTGCAGAGATTAAGTGGATATAAGAAGCAGTGCGCGTTGTAAAGATCTAGGAACTGCATAATTTTGAGGAAGACACACTCTCTCTGGCATGTCCTTTGGCATTTTTAGGAGTTCAGTGACAATGCTGCTAAATCTAGCAACCTGTCAGAAAATTCCATGTAGAGCTGTTTTTTATGTGTGGTTGTCACAGACCACACTTTTTTGCATGCTGTTCCCTTCTTGCACTGTAGCATATATAATGTGTATGCAATGTGTGTGTTTGTTATGCGGGTGCAAAAGCTTTCATATACTCTAGCTGTGTTTTTCTGGAATACATATTTATTATTCATCATGGTAGAGGAATTCCATAACTGTGGGAACCAGTTATTAAAAAAAACCTTCAAAAATATTTTTACTAGTGTAGCGTTAACTCTTCCCACTCTGATGTTGCATCTGCAAGTAATAGTCTGGTTTTAAATTTGGACCCCTAAATTCTGTGCCTCTACTTATTTTAATTTCTGATAAGATAATATTTTGGGAAAAATAGAGCATTCAGATGAAATCTGGATTTGCTAAGTATTTTGTAACTTGATGGTACCACTCAAACTTTTGTAATGCACACCGTTGTAAATTCAGTTAACAGTGTGCCATTTGAGAAGAAATTTTCCCTTACTTTCCTGTTAGAAACCCCTACACATTTTAGCTCAAGGCCAGATTCAGTGTGCTTCATATCTATGCTTAAATGCTTCTTCAGGGCAACATGTTGTACAGCCATATAAACTTTGTGGGTTCTTACAGTAAGAACAGGAGCAGTACATTCCTGCAATTTGAATTATTTATGTTTATATAAGTGAATAAAAACTGTACATGTACCATTTTTCCTTTTTATCAAGTAGTCCATTAAACTAAAGTCAGTGAGAAACCTGAAAGTACCGTTCCTTACTTTATTTCTTCGCAGTTTTCCTGATGTTTTTTTGTGATGTGAAGGAGCCATATGTGAATGTGGATCAGACAAGGCAGGAACAGGTTGCAGGGATGGCAGTGCATACACTTCTGCGGCAGAATGTATGAGTGTGGCAGGGAGGAGCACATTCAGTGTTTCTGTCTACAGACCTAATCCAACTGTGGAGGAAGCCATAGGCTTCAACATCAACATGTCGGGTCGCCAGTGAAGGGGATTTCTCAAAAAGTGGAGCTTTTGAGAAGACTGAATGTGAGACTCATCCTCCCAGACATATAAATCTGCAGAACACCCTGCTTGTGTGATTAATATATTTTCTCTTTGTGCTTTATTCTGGATTTGCAGCACTGACACATTCAAGTGATAGTAGTTTATTTTCCAGGATGAGTATCAGTGTTCTTATTTGGCAAAAGCAAAGATGGGACTACCTTTTTCGTATTTACTTTCTTTTTATGCCTCTCAACTTTGGGCAAAATGAAAAAATCAAATAAATCAACCAAAATCTTCTTTCAAATAGAAAAAAATATATAATTGAATTAAAACTAAATAAAAGCTGGTAGGTAAAATGAAGTTCCAACATGGTTTTCTGAATAATTAGCATACATATTGCTTAAAAAATATGAAGAGGCTAGACGACCAGTATCATCTTGTCTGAAAGTTAATTCTACAGCATTTTTTTCACCAGAAGTAATGCTGGAGGTCTTTATTTGCAAAGGGTGGTGGTTGCTACTAGCACGGCAAAAAATATGCACTAATGGAAGAATTGGTGTAGGTGAAGCTGACCTGCAAAAAGTAAAATGCCATCTACTTTTTGGGTTGTGTTTTCTCTCTTATTTAGAAAATGTTTTCTGTTCCTCTGATAAAAAAAAGTACTTGTGATAGAGGCATTTCTTGAAGCTGTACTCTTTGTAACAGACAATTTACTCATCTTTTCTGTGCGCTGTTGTAGAGGAGGTGCTGTTGACAAAGAATGAGTTGGGACTAATGCAAGACAAACACTTTTCCAACACTTACGTATTTAGTGCCTGACATTTTTTATTCACTAAATGTAAACAAAATACAGGAAATTATTAATGGTTTGTTTACCTATCACTTAATTTTAATAATAAAACATATAATAATTATTTAAAGTGAATTAGCTGTCGACTGCATTCTGCACTTAAGAAACACTTTTGAGAGTGAAGTACCCTGTGAGGTGCAGGGCTGTGTCTTTTAGAGTGAAAAATCATCATTCGTTCTGGAAAAGTGCTATAAAGTACAGAAAGTACATACCATGTCTATGAATGCCAGAGACCTTTAGGAGTGTAACAAGCAAATACATGGTTTAACCGTTTCAGTTGAGTTCATACTTGTGATTGAAAGAAACTATCATCTACATGAATTGTGGCACAATCATCCGATAGCTTTGATAATCAGATCAGTAGGCAACATCTGAATATGAAGTGTGGCAGTGCTTTATCCTTTACGGTCTAAACTTAGTAGAAACTGACTTGCAGATATTTTACATTTTGAAATTTTTCTTCCTTTTGCTGTTTTCCAGAGAGATAATGTTTGGCTTAGACTTTACATTTTTTTCTTTAGTATTTTCTCTACCTTAGTCCTTGTTAAGTGTGCTCCAATCTGAAAATATATCTTAACTAAAGATATGCTCGTTACATGTGGAGTAATTGAATTGGGGGGGTGGGGTGGGTGGGGAGATAATATGTGCACCTCTCCTACCAGCTTGTTGTGGAATCTTTTGGAAACAAGATTTCACACAAAAGAACATGCTGTTTTAGAGTCCTGCTGTGAAGATCACCGTGTTAATATGTTTTTCTTCTCCCTTTCTTCACAAAGGCCATACAGAGGTATAGGGATGTGTTCTGTGGGAAAATCGTATCCGCTTCTACCGTATTTCCTTTGTTTTTTTGGGAAGTTAAATAATGCATATTTTTAATAACTGAAATGTGGAAAGTTAGATGTTTTTCTTTTGGACCTTTTGCTGTATATTTCTCTCCCCTAATGCAGAGTGTGTTTATTTCTACATGTGACAAGTCTGCAGTCGTGTGTTCTTTCTTAGTTATAATGACTCAGATGTCATAATTAATTTGATGAGCAGGTGGGGGTTATTAGCCTTGTGCTTCACTTGCTAATAGCTGCACAGCTTTTCTAAAGTACTCTTTCAACTAAGGAGGCATTTCTTCACATAGAATAAGCAGTGCAGCACAAAAGCCTCAGTTAGATAACTATCCATGGGTTTGAAAAGCTGCCAAGCAGATGTTGTTATTGGAGCGGGCCCAGGCGAGATTGGGCAAGGCAGATGCGAGGTGGGGGAGGAGGTTACACACAATCCAGGCGCTTTCGCTGCGGTGGCTGGAGAAAGGGAGGCTGGGAGGTGTCTTCCCATAAACCAAATCCATCCTTCACTGGCCTCAAGACCCACCCTTTAACTGTAAATAAACGAGGAGGAAGCCCCCTCCCCCCGCTTTGTCTTAATATCCATGTGGGAATGAAACCGAGTGTTCATCCAGCAGTCAGTGACTTCTGGTTTGCATTAAATCGGCTGTGTGCAATTTTTGAAGGGCCTACAGAGACTTTGCTTCATACCTATCAACATATGTAATGAACATGACTGCACTGACATTTACCAGAACTCTTAGGCTCTGCTTTATTACTATAAATTAGGTTGTGCAAATTTAAGACAAAATGCTGTTTTGTTTCCTGTCACCTCTCAATGTTTTTTTTTTTTTGAGATTTTTTTCTTCTTTATAAAAAATTACAAATACCAGTCCTTTTTTGAATCGCTTTCTTTTTTTTTTTTTTTAAAAAAATTATTTAGTAAGAAAATCTAGTTGATTTGTATGTAAGAGACCAGTAGATTGGACTGAAAATGGAGCTGATCTGTCTTTTACCTTCTACAGATTTTTTTCTCGTCTGTGATCTTAGGCTTTTTAGAGCATGTCTCTCTGTCCCTCTCAATTAAATTGTATAATCCCATTTTTCTTTGACTTGATCTCAAGCCAGTGGTCTGAGCTTTTATTGTCAAGGGATAGTTTTTGATAATGGGCTATTAAAACACTTGGGTTTTCCATCCTATCTTTCAAATCTGTATATGCATAGATCGCCTTTCTGTGGAGAAAGAAAATCTCATGGTTGGTAAAAATCAATGAATTGTATGTATGTATAGTATCAATGACTTAAAAGAAATAGATCCTTGTTAAACTAAATACAGCATAAAAATATCACAAGATCCAGGTGACTGTAGTTCATAAAAGATGATATTATGCGACTCTTGGCTCTACATTTTATTTTTTACCTGCACTGATAGTTTGTCAATTATTTTGCAGATTGATATGGTACAGGCAGACAAGGGTTTATCCTACGGTCTTCTTAACCATGGAAATTCACTGGTACATGACAAGATATACAAGCCATTTGACCTTCCATTGCCATTTAAAATGTAGTTAATATTAGTTTTAAAAGGACATAGAGCTTAAAGTACATCCATATATTCTATACAAATATGCACACTTAAGTATTTGGTATGTTTGACTTGTGAACTTTGTTAGTCTTCTTCAGTAAATATTGTAAGAGTCATAAAAGCTCAAGGCAAGAGTTTATTTGCCAGGATGTTCTTTTTACTAGCTTAGATCTGATTTTTCAGTCTGAACACAGTAGGCTTACATGTTTCACAGGATAGCAAAGTGCTAATGACTTCCAAAATTCAAACATTCATTTTTCATTTCATGAGTGAAATGAAGCTCCTTGCTGCAGTGGTGTAAGATTTTTTTTTCCTTAATCTTAACAATATTGTTTTTCATTGTACTCCTTCAGGAAGTCCATGGAAGCTAGCTGACCTGCTAGAAACCTTATCCCTCTAGGATTGTATAGCTAGGGTCTGGTACAATACAATTTAAAAAAAGAAAAAGAAGAAAGAATAATGCAAAGATGTTTCAAAATTCAAGTAAACAAATACCTTTAGGAGGGAACAGGAAGGCACAGCTTCTATGCATCTTCATGTGAAACAGGCTGGCATTTGGTTTGTCACTTCTCTTGTTGCTCCAGAAAGCTGAAGTTGTAAGATTCTCCATACATCAATTCTTACCTTCAGACATTAGTTCAGTTTTATCCCACTTGTTTTTCTCCCTTGATTGACAAGTATCAGATGTGTTTATGAACACAGAGATGTTGGTCCTTCAACTGTGTTCCAAACTAGTGCTACTTCCATGTCTTATTCAGATTTACATAAAACCCAAAAAACCAAAAACTACCATATATCTATCGATAGAAAATATGGTGCCAAACCAAGCATTTCACATATTTTCTGTTAAAAAAATTTCTCAGATTGTCAGCTAGGACAAAAAGAGGTCAGTCTGCAAAGGACATTTACTAAAAACTTCGCTGCTAATACAGTTTCATTGTAGCCTTTTTACAATCTTACCCATTTTGAATTTGATGTCAATTTTGTCTGGAAAGGAAGCAAATGAAAATTAAAAAAAGATGTTATTTGGTTAGTTTATATTTAAGACTTTCTAAACCACTGAATTATTGGCTGCATGTTTGCAGCATGGTTCCTTGCTTTTCTGATGGTCTTTCAATTTCTCAGGTGCACTGCATGTCATAATCATGGAAAAAATTAAGTCAAAAGAACTTTAAGGTACATTAAAATGTTTTTAATAGTCTCTTGGGGACCAATCTGATGGCTCAGCACTCTTCTAATGTGAAAAAAAAGGTTCCTTCACATGTAAAGGTCTGGCTCCCTTTTGTTATATTTTATTAGATTTATTCAAGATAGTTGTAACCATCCCTGTAATAGATTTGAACAATACAAACAATGGCATATGGAGCTGGTGATCAATGGAGCCACTTCTCTGACATGAACATCCTTTTCTCTTTTGAGAGTTTCTGATCCCAAACAAGACCTGAAACCTCATTCACTGGTAAAAATTGCAGGTACAATGGGAGAAATGAATATAATGGCAAAAAAAATCACTGAGATGGAGCAGTCTGGACTGGTTCCTTTATGTCTTCTAACTCGTCCAAATATAAAGTTGCATGGAGAAAAGAATAATAATCACGCAAGCATGAGAAAAAGTGACCTTGAAAAGTAAATGGTAATAGACAACAGTGAATAAGATTAATGTGGCAACAAGTATGAGTCGCTTATAAGTAAATAGGAAAATCCTAAACAAGAGGCTGGTGGCATTTTGGCTGTCTGATCTAGAAGCAGTCACTGATAACAGGCTTTGTTCTAACAGGCGTGCTTCAAGAAGAACAATTTTTGAATGCTTTGATGAACACTGCTTGAGGTAACAGTCTAGAAGCTAGTAAAAGCCAGCCTTGAATCAGAAGCATTTTGAAGGGGGCAAAATAGTTAACTGGATTTTGTTTTTTCCCCTGGCTTTATTCTCCAGTTCATATTTCCATCTGGGACCAGAAATGTTGAAATACCACAAGTCATTCAATTTTTACACTATTTCTGTTCCAGTTGGAGAAATAAAGTATTGGCTTGATCTTGGAAGATTCCTAGTCCAACATTTCCTGAAATATCTTCTCATGAGGCAAGGGTCAGATCTATAACAAAAACTTCTGCTCGTTGAATAATGCCGGCTAGAGGCTGTGGCTTTTTGCAGCAAAACTGTAGCCTGTGCTCAGTTCAGCTGCAGAAATGTTTGTGTTGGAGTAAACTGTTGTCCTGGTGCACTTCCCTAGGTTAGATCAAGCTTCAGATAAGGTACTGCTCCTCACTTACTTTTCTTCAGTAAGTTCTGAAAATCAAGTACATTCCTCTATTACATGTCTCTTTTTCAGCAAAGTTGATAATGCAATCAGCTGAATTAATCACCACAAAAGAATATGATCATAAGAGAAACATTGATAATTTGTGGTATTCACAAAACAATGTAAAGTCATAAAAGTGTGTATCAGTTTTATTTGGAAAGAGGGAACAGTTACTTTTTTTCAGTGTGACCAAGAGGGAAGGCTTTGAGTTTTTGACCTGTACGTTTACTAGTCCTGCAGTGCTTTTCAATTACTATTGCTCTTTCTAATATTGAGATTCTGATTTAACTAATTTCTTGAAATGTGGGCAAATAGCTGACATGTAAATATTTCAAAAGGCCCATGTGTTTTTGAAAATCCTAACCTCAGTCCTTTCCCATAATGTTTTTCTAGCAGCCATTCTATGCTATGTTACACAACCAGAAGTGAGGTAGACTCCTCTGTTTGTCTATACATAAAGTTGGAAGAAGTAAAAATACTCCCTGTTATCCCATGCTGGGGTGGACTACTTCTCAAGAGTCCAAAAATCCAGAGATAAAAATCTGTCCAGAATCCCAATGTACAAGTACTGAGTAGAGAATATCTGTGTTCTTCAATCTTTCCAAGAAGCAGAGTCTCCTGAGACAGGCTACAATACACAGTTCCCTCCAAGTCATACAAATCCCCTGAAAGAAGCATTACTATAACAGTTTCATTTGATTCAACGCATCTATGATATAGAACCTCAATGCATATTTTTTTTAATATTTACTAAAGAAAGGGCTGCCTTTTTTAGGTGTGTGTGCGCATTATTGGCTTGTGTGATTTAGCTAGTTTTTTACTGTAGATTGTTCCCTTTACATCTGTTTTATGTTGTGTTACTACCACGTGTGTTTGGCTTCTTGCCAGCGTTCTCAAAAGCACATTTACAGAAACAGATCAACTTATGGTGAGTCAAGTGTGCTGCCTGCTTCTGAAAACTTGACAGACAATATGAACAAGATTTCTGCATGGCCTTTTTACTTGGCATGATACTGGGCAGAGTTTATTGGTGGAAAGCATCTTCTTATTCACAGCACTGGAAGGAGTTTCAAAGGAGCCTCCCTTCTTAGGGGAAGAGGACATTATGTGTGTCTCTGTTGTAGGCTTTCTTAGAGTGCCTCTAAGGTGAGAAGCAAAGTCTGCATTCATCATGGAAATCTTAAAATCTGACCTTGTCTTTTCCATGTTACTGCGGAGAAGGTAGGCAGAAAGAGAGATATGGAACCGTAAGTCATCTGAGCACTGTTCTGGACCTCAAACACTCCTTAAAAAACAGTGAATATGAAGTGTCTCTCAGGATAAGAAGAGTGGCTTAGGATTGTGCTTCAAGCAGCTGGACAGAAAATGAGACTGCTCAACTTCTTTTGGGCCCAGAAGTTTGTCAGCCAGAATTGCTTCACAGACAAATCCCTTAAGAGGCTAAATGCTGTCACTGTACTCTGTGAAGGCCCATATTGGATATCAAGCTTGGCTACTATTAGTTGTCTGTTTCACAGCAATCTGGGAAGATATTTTCAGCTCTTGTCCCAAATAAAGACTTTTGCTGTATTCATGTTACTACAATTCTAAAATGTCTGGATTAAAGGTGCAGTTACTTTCTTTTTCTTAAAAGGTTAGTTTTCTCTTTTTATTTTAAGTGGAGCTGGTAACACTGTTGAGAGTCAAGGTAGCCAGGATCTTCCCATTACAAGTATGCTTCCAGTTGCTTATAACTTGGTCAAACTTTACTTCTTTGAGCTTCGACTTTTCCATGCAGAGTGTCACCTAGAGCTGAGTTTCAGCAAAACTGGGCTAGACATTCCTAAAAATGAGATAAAACAAAAAAATGTTGGATTGTAATAAATACATTTTACAGCTGTTTTATTGAGAAGCTATGACCCCTCCATGCTTTTGAGCAAAGTCTTGAAATTTAGCATAGAGGTCATTCTGCTGTCAGGGGATGCCTGTTACTGTTCTTGTGAAAAAAATGCCTGCATGTGGCCAAGTTATAAGCCTTTGCAAAGGGTCAGTTTGCACATGTTAACTTACAGTCACATCAGACTTAGGCAGACAAATTCCTCAGAAAGTTCCATCTGCTGTTGGATTTTAATATAGTGGGGACAGGGAGTTCAGAGGAATAGAAGAACGTTAGTTGACTAAGATAAGGAAGAATTGGTTACCTGTAAACATTATGCTGTTAAAAGACATGATGATATTGGATTTATTAATATGATACAGCTTTAGAAGATGAGTGTCTTTTCTAGGATCATTTGGGTAAGGCAACATGAAACCATTTTTGGCTTGCTGAAATGGCAGTAATGAATTGAGTGATGAATTTCTCTTTACCTCTCTTAGGCATTTTTCCTTTCTTCTTCAAAATGACAATGATAGTGAAGCCATGAAACCACAGTCCTATGAAGTATTTTTTAGATCTGATACTACTGTGTTCAGTAGCCATTAGTCGTTAGACAATCAGAAGTTGCTGGTTCTTTTCTGTGGCAAAAGCATTTCTATGGTAAAGGTATGAATAAAGATAAGCTCCCTAGTAACACAACATCAAACCTTAATTTTTTCAAAATGTTTTGAACTCATTATAAAAGTTGAGTTAGTTTAGATTATCTTCAGAAACCTGCTGTGAAGGGCAGTATTAATTGGTGTGCAGAGGGTGTTATGACCACACTGTCACTGTAAAAATTAGTCAGAGAAAGAAGAGTTCTCTGTTTGTGTCTGAGCAACACAGTGTAAAATATCTTTGTCTGGTTTCCACCCTATCAGCTTGCAAACTCAGCCTGAGTTGTTATAGCTGTATGGGGCTTGTTCCTTCTCATCTGTTACCAGTAACAAATATTCTACAGGCCAAACTATGTCCTCAATTGCACTTTTGCCTTGAGTCAATATGCACAGGTGTGCAACTTTAATAAACAAACGTAGCTGTAATAGAAGGGCTAGAATCTATTTCTCATGCTTTCTTAACTACATAAGCTCTTCAAAGCTAATCAGAGTCTCTTTTAGTTTCCAAAATGAGTAGCTTGGCCCTGGATAAGCATGTTGCTGGTGTTTTAATAACAAAACTACCTTTTTTTTACAAACGTTCATAGTTGTCTTTTCAAACTTCTGTGTAATTACTTATTCCTTTGGCTCTTTTTGGAGGTGCAGACCCCACATCAATGTCTATCGCTCTCTAGTTTATTTATTAAAACTTTTCTTAACTGACTAAGAAAAATGTGTTCATACAAATTATTAAATATATTTATTTACACAAATTTGTCTGACCACATTTTTGCAGTTATTTATTTTTCTTCAGAGGATCACTCAGACTTTTATATTTGGATTACACAGGAAAACCATTTTGGTCAATACTGCTATCTACAAAATAAGTTACTTTCATAAACACTTTGCATGAAGAATAATGACAGATTTGAGCCTTTGACCTTTTCACAGTTAATCACTATGTAATATACATATATAACTATGTATATCTACAGTAGTTTATCCCCACAGATTTACTGTGTCCCCATAAATTTATCTTACAGAGGTCATCACTGAGATCTTAATTATCGGTTGAACTACATTCTAAGTTATTAAACTGGCATTGTTAGTCTTAGTATGATTTTTATTCTTCTTCTAACAATAAAACTAAATTCTCTTTCAAAGAATCTTGCCAAATGTCTAAATAGTATAATCAAATTCCTATATACGGTAGTCATGAATGAGCTTGGGAAAAAAGTATATTTGAACCCCTGCTGTGTAGCAGTTTGAGACCCTTGACATAGAAACATTATTAGTGCATGTTTAGTTTGAGATTTGTGCATTGACACTCTAGTACTTTGAAAGTACAGCCCTCAAAAATGGGAGGTAGCAGTTTCAGGAAGAGTTTTTTCTTTTGTACTTTCCTAGATGGGGACCAGGTGTGAGGGTGAAATAATAGCTTCAGATGTGCTTTTTATTATGCTTTGGAAGTTCATTGCTGCCTATGGCATATAAGATGTGAGGGGCTTGTCTTTCCATAACTCTTGGCTGTACAGGGTAGGTTGTGGACAACTGTCTTGATTAGTCTTGCACAGCAGCATGAGCCTAGTTGCCCAGACTGCCCAGCAGCATACACAGAGAGTGTGTGCTTGCACCAAACTGGCATTTACCCTTTGAATATTTGAGGTTATTTTACACTGTGCTATTCTGAGCACTGATCTTCCCCCAGCCCTGTCCTGCCCCCCATCCTCCACTCTCTCCTTACCATCTTTGATCCTGGCAACAAAAGTTCATTCCATAGCTCAGGTCAGACAGAAATGATGCATTGCATCACAGCTGCTTTAATGAAAGTGTTTATTTCATATCTGAAATGTTTTTATATACATTTGCTCTGCTATGACTTGCAGGAGGAGAAGGAAAGCAGTTTTACTTGAGGCAAAACAGCCACCTGTGAAAACTAATTGCGTAGGTTGCGTTGTGCTGGTATGTCTGGGAATGATCCATCAGGAAGAAAGTAAATATCCTTAATCTGCTCGGAGATCACCTGTATGCCAAAATGATCTCCTTTATCAAAGTGGTGATTGAAATATCCCTTCAGATTTGCGGTGGTATGTGTATGGGGGGAAGGATGGGAAGGAAGCATAGCTCTTGTAGAGGCAGGTGCCTCATCCCAGCAAAGCATATAGAGAAATGAAAAATGACAAACTTGAGAAGCTCTGACTAAATTGTCTCATTAAAGACTGTAATTTAATATGCTTGGTATCTAGTTACTTTCAAAGAAGAATTTCAAGAGACCAGGCTGTTCTTCAGCTTTGTCTTTTTTTCTTCGGTAAGATAAGACTTGCAGAGTCAAGTTAAGCCACTCTCCTCACTCCTATCGCAAAGTTCTGCTCTCAGTCAGCTCTCCAAACATCTTGCAGTAGACTTAAAAAGAAAAACTGGTCGAAAAATGCAGAGCTCTAAGGCAGTTCAGCTGCCTGCTACCTCTGGGTGTGTTCTTCATCCAGTCTTGTGAAAGCCTGCCACGGAACTGTTAAAAAAATCATCAGGGCTTTTCTTCAAGGCACAGACAGGAACAAGGGCTTTGTTTCTGCTACGTGCTGTGCGCCTCTGTGGCTGCTGAGGACTTGCTGCTCCTGGTCTCCCTGCTCCCCGGACTGCAAGGGCTCGGGGGCAGTGCCTGAGCGCCTGGTGCTGGGTTCCATGTCCCTGCGTCGCAGGGCACGGCGGTGACCGGGCTCTCTGTGAGCCTTGCGAGTGGTGCTAGGACCTGGACCCAGGGCGCTGCTTGGCTTACTGAAACACCAAAGGCCAGAGTGTTGTATGCACAGGATTATTTCAATCCTGTGGTCTGGCTGTCTCTTCATTCCAAGATTAGATGACTTTTTTCACCTTGTTTTTTGACCTTTGGTTTCATTGTGCCTTAGAGACTGACCGGGCCAAGGAATGACCATTTTTCTGCAGCAACATGGAAACTTGCTACTGACTCTATTCCTGTGATTTGTGACCACTGTGTAGAGTTTTCAGACAGCCCTTCAGCCACAGCTTTTCCATTCCTATTGTTTACCTATTTTTGGAACATTTGAAAGAGAAGTTGTGGGGACTCTGAGGAGAAAATGATAATTAACTGCTTTTCTGACCAGCTTGTATGAATGAGGTATATGACGGATATTTCACTACAGCTCAATCCTTGCCATATGGACTCAGTCAAAGTAAAATACCTTACAGCAAGTTTTAAGTGTAAAAATAATTTGCAGCTCTGTGTTTTAAGCAAAATATAAAAACATGTTTCCCACACCGCTTTCCTTAATCTTAATCTCAATTTAACAAAGTTAAGGTTGGAATTTTGGGGAAAAAATATCAGCTGATAAAGAAACAACTGAATCAAAGGGATGGGCTTGCCCTGTGGCATGTATTGTGGGTTCTAGCATTCAAAAATTGAGAATAATAGTGTATTAAATAAGAGCAGACAGTCTTTGTATAAAATGCATAAATTGAACACTATTCTATTAGGAATGAATAACCAGAGGAACCAAAACTAGAGTGACCTTGAAATCTGGAATTGACTCTTAGTATTAATCTTCTAATAATTAATCTTATCTTTGGGATTGACAGCAATAGATATAAGTAGCAAGAGGGAGATGCCAAAATGACAGATTGTACACAGTATTGAGATATTTCATAACATATGGGACCACATCAAGTCATGGAACAAGTCGTTAGTGGCAGTGAAGGTTGTTTCATTAAAAATGTGCGCTTTCCAATAGATGAATATGACTGCCTTGTATAGTTATCAGTCTTATAGGAGGCAAACTGAGGCACAACAATTAGCTTGCATGGAATTTGAGAGAATGCTGAAATCTTGGAAGCCAGCTCCATGTTTTGCATCCTGCATATTGAGATTTCCAAAAGATTTGCCCAAAGTGTTTGGATTTAATCTGTTAGTCATGAGTCATGGTTTTGCTTAGTTTGTATATAGTGTAGCTATTGCGTTGTGCTTTTCCCAAGAATTAGTGACATTATTGGGAAAAATATCTGTCATCAGCTGGTCTCTGATACCTTGTCATATGGTATACCTTTTAAACAGGATTTAGATACTACAACCCTCATTGCCACCAGGTGGAAGAGTACTGAATTTGAATGACAAAAAAGATGTTTTCCCACCAAATCAAACAAACTGTGTGTTGCTTTTGTTCTTATATCTTTGTCGTGGTTTGATTGCAGAGTGACTATAAAACCGTGGCAGATGTATTGTTAACCTCCTCTCCCTCCTCTTTCCCCTTTAGCCCCTTCCTCTCCCCCCTTCCCACTAAGGACAGGCGATTGGGAGGGAAAGAAGGACAGAGAGAAGAGAGTTGGAAAAATTAAAAATGTTTTACTAATGCTACCAATAAAAATAGAGAAAATAATACAAAATATACAAAACCAATCTTGAAAGTCCCGGCAGCTGCTCCGGCAGATGTGGGGCCGGCACCCGAAGTCCTGGACTGGACTCTGCAGCCAACTGGAGCTGGATTCAGTCTGTCACTAGGCCTCAGTTCGCCGGGACAACTCGCAAGGTCCTCTCCCAATGTCAGCCATAAGGAAAAGGGACGAGATCCTCGTGATCTCCCACTTTTATATGAAGTATCATGTGAATGGGATGGAATACTTTAGTTCGTCAATTTACAGTTCACCTCCTGCTTGCACATCTTGCGGGATGCATCGTTATCAATGACCTCGCATTCCATTGCTATGTCTACCAAAACATGTACCTAACTTTCAGGAAAACTGCAGTTAGTAAGAAGACTTTAGCTGACATGGAAATTCACTAAAAGAGAAACTTGTTTTTAACAAAACCAGGACAATCTTGCAAATTAAATGAGTGACAGTTTTTACCTCTCTTGGTTATTATTCAACCACTACTATTTTAAGTTCTGGAACTTAACAGATCGTTTTATTTTTACAGTCATAGCTATTTTTTCAAGTTAACAGAAATGGTTGTCATAGGTGCAACCTTATACCCTTTCCCCTTACACTAGGAAAGAGACAGAAGGACCACTTGTCAAAAGTCTCAAATGCTGGAGGGGAGGAGGATGTTGCTGATGCCAAAGAAATCTGAGAAACACACACCTGCTGTTATTTCAGAGTGCTGTGCTTCTGCTGATAACTAGCTGAGGTTTAAAGTTATATGTGATTTAACTCTAATTCATAATTCCACAAGAGAGTTACACACTGGAGTGAACAAGGGCAAGTTAAAAGCAGAGAAGTTACTGACTGCTAGATCGACTTTGGAAATTGGCAGTGGTCCTCCAAATGAAAAGGTGTCCCTGCATTTTTGCAGATGGACACCAACACACCTCTACAGGGACAGGCATTTGAGCCAAAGGGGTTTGTGACTGCATTTCAACTCCATTTGCTTTTGTCACCTGTCCATCCTGACATACTTACTTTGTCAGCCAGAGATTTTTTTTTTCCCCCAACTCTGTGTCTGTGTTGTGAGAATTCCTGGCTTCCTAAACTCTTCTGGGCAGCTGTGTTGGGCCTGAGGCTCTTGCTCAGTGTTTAAAGCCAATTTTTTTACTATACTCCTGCTGGTTTGAATCTTGCATCACTGCCACTTTTGCATCTGACACTAAGATACTGCCTAACAGTGGTCAAAGGTGGTAGAATTTGTGAAAATTACTCTGGCACTTGAAGACTGATAATTAAATCAACTGTTTCTGTATATGTTTCTTTTGTGATAAAAAATACCTGCCCTGCCCTGCGCCTTAGCTTATGTGCAACAACAGACCTTTGCAAATGAAAGTGGAGGAGAATAGTAGCTCCATCACTTTTTCTTCTGGTATAAGGGTGCTGGAGATACTCTTCAGCCTCTTTTCCTTTCCAGATATTTTCCCTTCTTCTTACTAGTTATTCTCCGTGTGGTCCAGAGGACTCTTTTTCTGAACATACACTCATACCCTGCAGGAAAAGGTTTACCTGGTTTAGCTCCACTCAGCCAAAGACAAATTTCAGAACCTTAACTGCACCAGCACAGCTGCCTTGTCAGAGGAGTGTTATTGATGATCCTCCAAACTTTTGAAGTAGAAAAAAACCCCTGGTTCTTTTTTCATCATCACTGCATTTCACTTTGCAAATGCTTTGCATATCTACAGTATGATGTATGCTGTTGAGTATGTAATATAGAAGTGGACAGGTCTGTGTGTTGGATTGGGTGCAATGTGCCGGGAGAGAAATCTTTTATGAAAAACATGCCACTTGGACATCAGTTTCATTATTTCTTTCCGATTTCAAATTTCCTGAGATGTTAAGTGAATATAGATTCACTTCTAACACGTTTTTAGGAGTTTCATTTCCGCTCCATACACGTAGCTGTAAATTTCTCCCTGGTTTCTGTTCAGCTCTACCATATCCAGTAATCTGGCGTCATCTCTTTCTTTAAAAATAATTAGAAATGTGCTTTCTAGAGTGAGATTTATCAGTGCAATTGCCGTAGCAGTTTTTGTGTAGTTATGGCAGGAAGCCTGAATGGACACCCCTCCAACTGCAGAAACACATGCTGCAGAGGTGAGTTGTGCTGTCCTGTGTCGGTAACCACTGGAAGTCAAAGCAGGCACAAGCCTTGCTGAGCCGATGCCATTTGTTTTCATACCATTTGCGGCAACCTGAATGACTGGTTGTTCTGGTCAGGAGAAAACAGTGCTGACATCATGTGATTCTGGCAAAGTGAGCCACGCTGGATTCTGGCCTTTGAATACCCAAGGGGCTGGCAGCAGTCTCAGGGGTTGGCTGGCAGCCCCATTGAGCTCGCTAGTAATCAGTTGACTGCTGGGCTGGACAAGCTGCCCTACTTTCTCTGACAAGCTCTGTCTAAAAGAATGATGGGCAGCCTGCCACTAGTGCTCTTTAGCAGAGTTACTGAAGATTAACTGTTTAGCAGCTCAGCACTGACAGTGCTTCCCTTTGAAAAATGGGTGTCGGAGAGGACATTGTTGAGTAGGGATGGCACTTCTTTGTCTCACTTGTTGCATATTTTAATCCTAAGAAGCAAGACTTTTTTTTTTTTTTTTTTTTCCCAGTGCCCTTCTTGCCAAATTTCAGAGAAATGCCATTAGATTTGTTTTCCTTTGAAGCTTCTAATTTTTGTTTTATTTTTTAATGAAATGTGACATTCTGCTAACTACTCAAACCCTAAGATCCTAGACTGCGGAAATCCCTGGAGGAAAGACAGACAAAAGAAAAGTTGACTCTTTGAAAGACCCAGAACATTTAGTATTTATTTATTATGACAGATGTACTCATGTGTATTTCTTCCAACAAAACTTTTGATGTGTCCTCTATGAAAGATAAAACGGGATATTCAGTGTAGAAGGAGAGTTACATTCATGGAGAATAGTTTTGAAAACCTGATTGTCATAAACATGAGACTGATTGTTGGCTAACTGAAGTGTAATGAATAAGTCATAATTATAAACAAGAAAGGTTATATTAATGAAAAGTCTGCTTAATGGGTGATGCTGTGAGTTGGTGGAAATACAGTTATTGTACTGTCCCACCAAAAGAAAGGAAGTGCTAAAATAAAGACTGGAGGATAGGTACTTTTTCAACAGGTATTTTTTGTAATATTTTCCTTGATAATTAGATTGTTTCAAAGATAAATTTTTCTTTGAGTCATTAATAATTTAAAACATGCCACTGAATTTTTTAGATAGCCTTCTGAAAAAGGGAGTTTGCTGTGTTAATATCATGATTCAAACAAACTGATCCAAATTCTTATGAAGTCAATGGAAGTCTTTATGGGCATTTCCCTCTCTGAAAATTATGAGAAACATAAAAGCTTGTTATTCTGGGATGTCTTTACATTCCATACATTACATGTGTAGACACAATGTCAAATCTGTATGTAGTATAAACCGGCATACCTTTGCATTAGTTACAATGCAAGTTAGCTGGTTCTTCAGGTTTGCTGCATTTGAAAATTGTTTTCCTATCTGTTAAGAAAAAGGCAGGCAGAGAAATGCAAAGATAAAATGACATTCTGAGGATACCTTTGGTTGCTGATAGAGTCTTTTGACACATGTATGTAAAAGGTTTCCATTTAAATATTTTGAAAAATCCCATCTGTATATGTACTACCATTCTACCTTCCACTACGAAAGTAATACTTGGACTCCACTGATTTATAGGACAATACCCTGAACAGCTCAGCCAGTGAGTGGCAATTTGGAAATATTCCTCCTGTTTTCAGACCACATACAATTAATTTATTTTGGTGTTGCTTTCAGCAGTCTTTCTTGTCGTGTTTCCTAAAACTTGAGAGTAACGTTATTCTTAAGCCTTTTTGTTTTACGTCCTAAGTTCAAATGACTGTCTGGCAGACGGTGGTTGATCAGTTGACTGACCAGTCATTGTAAACAACTTCCATCAACTATCTGCTAAGAGATGAGACCTTCTGAGACCCTGTGTTAACTTGGACCCATTGCGATTAGGAAATGCCTTAGCTCTTTCACCTGGAAGTGTATATTTTCATCCCACCCAGCATGCCAATGACACACAATTTCCTCATTCATGAGTGAAAACACAACAAGAATGCGAACAGCAGTCTCCTCTAGAGACACCTGTACTTGTTTCCCTGGCTTTTTACTTGTGAGCTTTAATGGCTTTTCTATCCCGAAACACCTCTTCACTTTGAAGGGTCTAGGCACAACAGAAAATTGGTAGTGACAGTATTTTTAATTAAAAGCAGGAAGGTACAACTGTTGAAATCCCATGAATATTGTAGTCAGTCTTTCTGAGTGTCATTCAGTACGAATGAAAAACCAGACTACTCGTACATATGTAGGATATATATGTGCAGTATTTTAAAGTGTTTTAATTTACTCCAATCTAAATCAATTAAAGAAAAAGCCTACAAGTTAATCTCTTTGCCAAGGTAATTTTGAAGAATTGTCATTTGAATTCTCTAAGAACCATTCTTTTGTGATTATGGCGTAGGTGCCTGTATATCATGGCAGAAACATACCTTTTATGTCTGCATTTCTCAGCCTCTGCTCTTAGGTTACAGTAGATCATTGCAGGAAGGTTGCTTCAGCCATTTAACTGATTGTGTCTTTCTCTTCCTTATCTTTTAGATCATTAAGCCAGAAAAATGTGGTGTTTCAGTAGGCTACTGCTGAATGTCAGCATTCAGAGGGGGGAAAAAGAAAGGCATTGAAACTTGAAAGTTATATTTAATTTTAAGGGCAAATTAATTATTTTATATCAAATATATATATGTTCATGCCCATGATAATGCTAAAACTGCTGCCATGGATTGTAAATGTGCACATACTCCACATTTTGCAGGGAGGTGAGAGGTTGCTAGGTTAGTTTGTGGAAGAATCATCCAGAGTATCTGACTTCATTAAAAGCTCCCTGATTGTGGATATTTGCAGATGTTGCAGATATTCCCAAGTGATTTTCAAAGCATCAGTGCAATTCTGAACATGACAGTTTATAAGACTTTCAGTTACTCTATTTCAGTACTTCAGTGTGAAAGAGTATTTCAGACATAATTTAAACGTTTTCTTGAAAGTTTTCTTTCTCCATTTTTGTTGAACAATGAGCTGCATAAAATAAATTCCCATGGAGTAAAAGTATGTTGTAAGGTCTTTGACTGATACAGAATAATTGCTTTGTTGATTGTATATCCATGCATGATAAGATATGCATAAGAAGAAATCTGGTACAGAAGTATAAATAATACTTATCTTTAAGCCAGCATCTGTCATCTGCTTCAGCAGACAGTGTTTTCTTTCATTCCTGCACAAAAAGAGTTGAGAGATTTATGGAGCAGCTTTGTTTGTGCTCTGTGATGCTTAATCAATTTTTATTAAATTCTAAATTAAAACTTGGCTTTCATCATAGTTGTGTTGTTTTTTTTTTTTCCCAGTAGACGTATCTGATGTATAGAACAGGAGAAAGGCTCATGACAGCCACAAAGTTAATGCAAAGGTGGGAGGGCTTCAGTCCTGAACTCCTGGGCACTTTGTTTTCAGTGGGGCTACTCTCAGTCATTTTTCAGAAGCTACACTGGTGTTTTTGTATTCAGACTGTGACATCCATGAGTACTACTAAACCAGAAAAACCTTTGAGGCGTTAAAATATTTAGACTCCCTTTTTGGTATAATTGTTATTGATCTTCGCAAGACATCTCTGAAAGAATTTTACTCTTATTAATTTGCAGATGGTATGTGTGGTTCTGTTAATCAAACTGTGTTCAAAGATGGCGTTTCAACTTCATGGCACTTTAAAACATTAGCTAATCTACATTACACATGGAGATATGTAAATAAGTAGCATTATCTCCATTTTACAGATGAAGAAATTAAGGCAGAAGTGCTAAGTTACTTAGTCAGGGTCACATCTCTTGAAAGAGGCAGAATATAGACTACAGGCCTGCTGGAGTCCTCTGCTCAAATCACATCGCTTTCCAATTACTGTAATAAACAATAGACAGACACCGTATACACAAGTTATATTTTCAGAATTTAGATACATGAAATAAATGAGTCACCTGAGATATGGAAAAGTGTCTTAAAATTTGTTACTGTGAAAGAAGATGATTAGAGCATTGGGGAGTCAGTTTGGATGATATGATTTTTGCTCTGAGTCAGGCCATCCTCAATTCAGACAGGAATGGTTCTGTGTGAGCAATGCTAAGAGTCAAGCACAAATCAAAGGTAAGAAGATAGAATTAAAATTATTTGTGCATTTATTTTTCCAAAGCAGAAATCACCTAGGTTGCTTTGAAAAAGGAAAAAAATACATGGAGCCTGAGGTCAGAACGGACATTTGATCCGGTTGGTTGACCTCAGTGTAACCCAGTAGCAATTCTTCTTGGCCTAGCAACTTGCATTTGGTTAAGCACATTTCCAGGACGCTATCCAGCCTTAGTTGGAGAGAAGTATCTGTTGCTTTGCTTGGTAGTTTGTTCCAACAATTTGTTATTCTTGCTGTTGCTAAATTGAGGTTGTTTAGCTTTATGGGATAGTTCTTGTTATGCCATTCATGATTAAATTGAAAAACTCTTAGGACCTGTTGTGTTCTCTCTGTGAAGGTACTTACATACTCTAATTAATCCACTTTTTTCCTTCCTTTCGAAGAAGTCTCTTATTGTGGGACTTCTTCTATGACCTTGGAATAATGTTTATGTCTCAGTCCTTCACTAAAATATGAAGACAGAATGGTGCTTCTGCTGCTTTCCTATTTCAATAGAGTCAAAACTAGTTTTACCCTAGATTGTGGTTGGGAGCTTGTATTGAGTTTTTCATGCTTAAAGCCTTTCAGAGTCACAGGTTCTTGTTTGTCCTGTCTAAGAAACTTGTGAGGGAAAACCTGAAGAGAAACCTTGTTAGAATACTCAAAGAGTATTCCAAAGATAGAAAGTAAAAGTAGTTGTCACTTCAGTGTCTTCAAAGAAATTTTTAAAAATATCAATTTGAATAGGAATATTTTTGTTTAACCTAACATCTCTGCTTTTGGATAGTTTGGCTTGGGTCTTCTACACAAAGTCTCTGGTACATACCAGGCTGACTTTAAGATTGTTTGTTAACCTCACTCTACTGAGTAGTTAAACACTAACTACAAGCTTTGCTGAAAAGTGAATCTCTTGGTCCCCAAAGCTGCCTGAGAAGACTCCTTACAGTTTATGCATGTTCCTTTTAAGAATTACAGCAGGCAGTAAGTTCAAATCAGTGTGCCTGAATTCATTAATTGACTTTGGTGGGCTGCTGTAGAGAATCTGAGAAAATATTTTTGTTGATAACTGCGAGGGAAGTAGAATATAGCCTCCAGAGTTTTTACAGCTCAGCTCCTAATCAAAGAGATGTCAGTTAGTTCTCTTTGTGTCCTTTTGCCTCCTTTATCCACTCAAAATGCTGTTTGTTATCTGTCCTGAACACATTACTTCTGTGTCCAGTGTGGCAGCAGCAGCAGCATGGAAAAAAAGCGTGGGGCTGAGAAATTGGAAGAACTTAGAAAGGAAGACAAATAAAGAAAAGTGTCACTGAAATTTTAAAGTGAAAACAGGATGTGGATATGATGTACAAGTGTGCTTTCATGATACAGTGCAACTGTCTTTGTAGATGCCCAGCTATATGCTTTCCTGCTGTTTGCCAATGTTCCCTTTTTACTGCATGGAACACAATGCAGATCTTGTAAGTTTGTATCTGTTTCATGTGGAGTAAATTCAGAGTAGATGAACAGAGTCTGTGGAGCCATTGCCAAATGAGGTGGTGATGATGGCTAGAGAGGTTTGGAGCTGGGGAGTGCTTCTGACAGGAACGCAGCACATACTGCATCATGCCTTTGACCAGGGTGCTTTAGACACACTGCCAAGTGTTTGTAACAAGATAGTGCTGTTACTGCACTTTACTTTTAACTTTCCCCTTGCATAGAGTACATTTCCTTTTTTGTTTTATAAACTGTGCTCTCCATAGTTTTTGTACCTCTGTAAACAGTTCTGACTATTGATATGTTGGCAAAGTATGAGGTAGTTTCTTACAACTTCCTCTCTGTTATACACCATTATAAACTCTATGCTCAGTTTTGGTAGTGTGGTCAGTTTGACTCCATAAAATATGATAAAGACTTGCACAACAAATAGCATTTTATTGACTGATGTTCTGGAAAAGAATAAAGGCATTGCTTGTATCTTTTAAATGAGCAAGAAGACAATTATAAATTTGATAGTCATAGTGTAAGAAGGGATGTACCTTAACAACAGTTAGATCAAGATTTTTTAAGAAAAATGAGAGTTTAACTTTGCCACTTTATATAGGGAGAAACTGAGTCATCTTTTAATAAAATGCAAAACCTGATGATTTTAAAATTTAGTGAATGTTATTGAAATCTAAAAAAAGAATACTAATTTTAATCCATGATTTATTCATACATGTATAGGCTGAAACTTCACCTTTGCAAAACTGAAAACTGAACTGTACCACACCTTTGAGACTATGCTGTGACATAAATTCTCAGGTTGTAAAAACTACAGTAATACCTTTCAGTAATGTTATAGATGGTATAATACATCCCAGCCCAACTATTTTTTTTTCCTCCTTGTGTCTGTTTTTAATGTTGTTCCTTAACGGATCTTGTAACTGAGGTCTCCCTTTGAACTAAAGAGTTGCTTCTGCCTGAATGAGTAGCTGCCATGTGTCTGACAGTGGTGTATGGTGATTGTGCAGGATCTTTGGTTTAACCCTGGTATCCTGCAGTCACCATGAGTACCTTTGAGAAGGTAAGATTATATTAACTAGGAATGTTTGTAACTGCAGAGGTTTCTCAGGCTCCAGTTTGAGACATTTCCTAGACAATGAGCTTCTGAAATACTGAGTATCTTTAACTGCAGCATTAAACCTCTGCCTATGTTCACCTCAGAAGCAACTGCATATCTGTGGTGGATAAAATGATTTCCAGTGGTGTAGAACAATAGTAAAGTTTTCAATAACTTTTTTTCATTAAATGTTTTTTAATGCTGTGATGTTTGCCATGTAGCATGCCATGTCAGCATGCAGTAGCACAGCTCTTGTAATGTTAATCTGGTCATCCACTTCATAAACAGTTTTGCAGGTGAGTCAGAAAAGCAGGGTCAAAGCCGTGCAATGTGGTTTTGGCAACTCTTCCTCTGTTTCTTCATGCTTATGCTTTTTGTAAAAAGGTAGCTGTTAAACCTGAAAAAATATGCTAACCGATAAGTGAAAATGTACTTGTTGTGGCTTGGCTTCCTTAGTTACTATTGTGAATAACCTTACTATGTTTGTGTTTGCAAGGGTGGTTTTCCACTCGGGAGGGTTACTGAGTCACCTTCGCAGCCTGCACACCTTCTCTCTTTCTTTCTCTGCAACAACCATGGCTTTGAAACGGCAGCTCAGTGCTGCGCCATCATAGCAGTAGAAAAACCGGTCACCACGAGTGATTTCCTGCTGGTGAGTAAATGTTATTGCAGAGCTGGAGATTAGGAAATGAAAAGAAAAGTTAAGGACCAGGAGATCTCTCTTGAGCAAAGCATTTATCTGAACAGCCTGGAGTGTTTATCTGCTGCCTTTTTTTTTTTTTTTCCTTCTTCTGGTAAAAGAGTGAAGAATAGGTACTGAGTTCCAAAGCCCTGACTCATGGGGCCGCAATGAAGCATTAGGATACAGCCGTTTCCTACCTTTGTTTGAAATCAGCCGAGCAGCCCTGGCGGATGCAGCCCTCGGCTGCCAGGCTCCGTGGAAGGAAACACTTTTTGTCTTTATTGAGCACCGACTGCTGCTGAGCAGTTACTTTGTGCATCAAATGCAAGAGGCGATCATTGTGTAAAACGTGTAAGACACTTTGCTGTGCCTTGCTATACTCCTCAGCCACCTGAGGCTCCAAGGGGATTGATGCATGCTTCAGGAAAAGTTCTTGCCACATAGCTAGAAAAGTCTGGTGAGGGAGGTCATGAATTGCAAGAGCACTGTCAGCTTGCACCATATCTTTCCAAGGCAGTTTTACAGGTGTAAATAAAATATCACCAACACTTCTTTGAATCAGAGAAATATTGTTATGGGAACATGAAATTAAGCAAAGGAAAAAGGTATTTGTCTTGCCTGAAGTGATGCTACAGATTCTGCGGCTGAACTCCAAATTGGTTGTACAAATTTGCTCACTTATTTTTGTGCTCTGACCACTTAACTCCACCCAAATGCGGGTGTCGTAATCTCAGAAAAGACAGCACATTTGCATGTGGGGAATGCCTTAAAAAACCCCAACAAACAAAACAAAACCCAACAACTCCCAGAGTAAGTAAAGCAATGAAGCACTAAAAGAAGCAATGGGAGCACTAAAACAGTGACAATTGGAAACTTATGAGGTCACTGTGTATTTATCTTTAGCCTTGAAATTCATTGAGACACTTTCCAGTATTTTTTCTGGGTTCTTCTGTAAATGACTCCTGGGATCTTTCGTTTATCAACACTAGACACATTTTTAGTTTCTTTTAAACTCCCGTTAGTCTTTATGGCTTAGTGATTCCTTTTACATCTCAGAGGCAAATTGTTTATTGGTGTTTTACCATATTCTTCTTAAATAGGGCCTTACTGGCATCTGCAATCAGTGTTAGTGAACGCATTAAAAAAAAAAAGGAAAAAAGTATAATCCTGGAAACTCTCCAAAGAGGGGTTAGGAAACGACGTACGGAGAAATGCTCTTGCTTGGAACAAAATAGAAAATGGTCCCTGGTTCATGTGTTTGTCTGTGTGTGTGTTTTTAGTTTTTGTTAAACCAAAATTAAACACAGTGGAGTTCACTGTTTGCTAATCACCATGTGTTTACTTTCCCTTCCAAAGCTGAAGTTGCCAACCAATACATTTCCTACCCAGTGCTATGAATCTGTCCAAATAAACATGGGAAGTAGTAAAACAATGCCACTATATTAAAATACATCCTCATTCATTAAACAGAGTTCAAAAATTTTTGTGGGATTTAGCAGTAACTGAGAAATGTGCATCTTATGGGTTCTCCAGCATATGAAAAAATAATAACATAAGATGAATGATGTTCTCAAGGAAAGCACTTATCCTGCTGATTTACAGAGATGAACATGGATTCTTTTATATTATGCTCCCTCTGTAATCCCTGTGGAGTGGCACATTTTGGGTATCTTACGGTAATGAGGAAGGTAAGCATCTTGCAGAGGATAACTAATCAATTCTAGCTACCATCTCAGTCATTAAAGATTACCAGTGTGTCCTTCAAAGTGCATATTAAAAGGACTTCTCTCACAGATCACAGAAGGAACAGCAGAAATGTTAGATTTAAAATTAGGTGATGTCTTTTGCTTGTATGACCAACTAGTGTTGGCAGAAACAGTCTTATATGCATGAGAGAAAAGATGCTGTACTGAACAGCTGTCCAGCTCTTCCCACATGCCAAATTCAATTAATTTACAAAATTTTTGGTCTATGGCAGAACTTACACTGATGTCAGCAGACAGTTTGCATATGAGTCAAAAGTAGCGTTAAGACTCAATGTTGCCTATTGCTGAGCTGGAGGATGGGAGATGGCTTTTTTCAACACCTCATGCTGTGTTACACACATTGAGTGGAAAATAAAGAGCTACGCAAAAATGCACAGAAACAAACTGTGATATGAAGATTAACAATCCTAGTTCCTCAAGAGTTTACTGGTTTTGATACATTTTAGATCTCATCCAAAGGGAGAGACTTTCAGGAGCCCATCAGCCTTAGATGTTTTTGGTTTAGAGGAAAGTGGGTTTCTGTGTGAATCATCTACACTGCTGCCTGCTGTGGTTCCCTGTCCAGAGAGTGGGATAGAACTACATACAGCCAGCACTGAACTTCGGGGGGAAGTACATGATGTGTGTAAAGCTTTGTGGGGACCTATGCTTTTAAGGCCCCTTGTTCTTGAGATACGGTCCTGAAATGGCAGGACATTCTGTCCTGGGGATGCTGCTTGATTGTCCTTGGCAGCAAGTCAAACAACTGCCTCTTTCTTCCAGCACACTACCTATTTGTTCTCTGTAGATGCGACTTTTTGAACCCCATCCAAAGCATGATACATTTAAATGTTCATGTGTCAGTCTTAAGGACTGCCATGCAAGGTGATGGCCTGGGACTATCTGATGGTACATTGTAACAACTACAGCATTCCCACTCCACATATGTGAGTGTTTTTCTGGAAGTGCCTCTGCCAGCTGCAGTTTACCCCTTCTGCTGGTATTTCCTTTATAACCTTACTTGTTAGTGTTTATGAGCTTGGATGCTAAGAAAAATGTTTCTGTCAGAGTTGGGAGCACATCCTTTACAGTGAGGCATGGTGCACAACTGTCCTCTTAGTCTGCAGCCCTGCAAGCTGAAACAAAACCAGCAGGAGATGTGAACTTCTTGCAGTCCTCTGTGACTGGGAGGCTCTGACTTTGAAGTTGAGCATTTACCCCTGAGATACTTAGGAGTTAACCGGTTCACTGGTAATCATAAAGGAGAGGGCCAGCAAAAACACTTGCCTGAGCCATGATTTAGTGTCTTTACCTTAATCTAGCCGATACATTCCTTGGAAAGTGAATTCTGGGGGACTGAGGTTTCAATTTTGAGTAATAAGATTGGTACAAATTGCAGCTTGCTGAATATTACTTTAATTGTTTGGGTAATTTAGAAAATCAGGTAGACATAGTGCTGACAGATGGAAAGCACTGGTCTTTGTCACATGGTCAAGGATGTTTCATCTCTTGCAAGATAATTTTAAGGTATTCAAAAATTTGTTTTGTTTTGTTTTGTTTTTCTTCTCTTCCCCAGCAAGGAATGCTTAAATAAGCTCAACAATTAGGCATGTGCCATTTCCATCTCTGCTGAAAGAGCTGTGTGGATAGGAGATGTCTGCAAGTGTGTGTGGGCAGCAAAAGCATCGGGACAATGTGTCTGTGATTTCTCTTGAAGATTTAATAAGGATTTTAAAGTATTTTTATTCATACTTTAAATCACTATTCCATTACATGAAGTAAAAGTCTGAGGTCAAGAAAAATATGAACAAAATTTTGAAGACATTTGATAAAAACAACATGTTCCCTGAAGCTGCTTCGTAGCCAGCCTGTTTCCTTTATATTTAAAAAATCTATAGAAATGACAGTTGGGATTAGAATTTAGTTGTACTGGGCACTGTGCAAAACCAACGCAGACATAATACCTGCCCTAAGGAGTTGATGGCCTACTTCAAGGCTTGATGCCAGGAGAGGGTGTAACAGGCAATGAGAACAAGGAAGAGGTAGTAGTTCTAGGAACTTGTGACTATCCCGTCTCACTGGATAAACACTCTGCTCAGTGTCAGCAGCATTCAGTGAGGTTAAGATGCAAACAAAAACACTGGTGCATTTGGTAATCTTGGCTAGTCTTGTGATAAGCTTGGTGAATTTATGCGATAGCACTACCGTCAGCTTTATTTCTCAGGTTTTGTTATACTGGCTTGTGGGCAGGAGGATTTGGGCTGTTGATATGCCCACTCCTACAGAGGAGAAATGCTGATGTGTGGCTTTAGAGCATTTAAGTCTAAAACAAGATTGTTTTGTTTAAAGCTAGTAGTTCAGAGTTTTCTTCTTCCCTTGCATTTCTGATAACCTGAAAAATACTTTCTGCATGTGAACATTTCAGTCACTAGGAATCAACTAAGTAGTGAATGTACAGTGTATCTGAAACAGATAAGCCACTTTTCTAAGTACAGGGTGCTGCGTTCTTTAGCTGCTTTCACTAAATCCCTTTTTCCTTGGTTTGTTTGGTGAATGAGGCAGACACTGCTGGCAGATCACGAACAGGTATCACCATTTCAGGAATGCATTCTCTCCACAGGACATCCTTAAGGATATTCTCAGAATTCCTAGAAACGGAATTGAACACCTACTGAAATGTCATGAGCAGGGAGGACTGGCATGTAATCAGATGGGTCCTTAAACAGAGACCATGATTTCTGTGTGGGAGTGTGTAAAATGGTAAGATAGAGTTGTGCTATGACCACAGGAATTTTATTGTATTGGACAGGATCAATGGTCTGGGATCAAGTACTCAGTGGCTAGTGTAGCACCCTGTGTTTGACAGCAGCTGGTGGAATGTGCAAGAAACCCATTAATTGACAGTTACAGAATAACCTGCCCATAGGGGAAGTAGCTTTGTAAGCTCAGGCAATTAGTGGTTTTCTTTTGCCTTTTAGCAGGAGTTTGTATAGTTTGTCTTTAGTGAGCAAGCAGTTTAGGTTGCTGAATAAGAGTTTTCACTTGGCTGCAGAAAACTTTGTAATTGTGTTCTACTACTTTCAGAGCTTGCACTTTGCTGGTCTGTCTGCCACTCATAGGTACAGTTTAAATGGAGAAGGACAAGCTGAGAAAGCTCAAAGCAGAAAGGCAAGATGTATTTTAGGGAGACATCAACAGCAAAATCTGTACAATTTACCCTTTTTTTGGCTGCTTTTTAAGTCTAAGCAAAAATGTGTTTATTTTTATTGATGCAGTGATGTATGTGTGTTACAACGTAACACATCTTGTGTTTTATTGAAGGATATTATGCTTTTTATATAGTAAATTTTAGGGATGTAAAAGATGCATTATGTACGTGTTGTAATCCTTGGGCTTGTAATAGTAATCAGTAAATGAGACCAACACCCTCAACAGCTAACTCTTTTCTCATCAGATGTCTCACTGAAATGCACATCTCAGGTATGACAGCTTCCACAAATGTAGTCTGGTTTGGCAAAGGGGCTGTTATGTCACCCCTTTGGGAAAAGTTACAGCAGTGCTAAACATCTCATGAATGTAAAAATTTTCCTGAAATTTAGACCAAATATTAATTTTTTTTTCTTAGACTTTCAGATTGTTTGCAGTATGTTTTATCATGCACCCTATGTTTTTACTACTTAAACACTTTTACTACTTAAACACTTAAAATCTTTGTTGACGATCATCAACTGCGCTTTCAATCCCAGAGTTGCAGTTCAGTTCCTGGGCCTGAAACTTTCATATTGATCATAATTTACATTAAAATTTATAGCTACATCAGTCTTATTGTAAAACATTTTTCAGTATCAAGAAGAAAATACATTTCTGGATATTCACAGAATTAAAAAGCTGGTACTTGTTGAGTCTTTTGGGAGGACAATGGTGAATGCAGAGTTAAACAAGTGACTGGTTTATGCTGAACATTCAGTGTTGCTGGATCCTTAATTCCTAAACAGATGGTTTACCGCGGTCTCATTGTAGTCCAAAAGTACCTCTTCTATGAGAAAATGCAGTCATGCAGAAATAGTACAAACACTATTGACTTGCCTACTGCTTGTTGCTGCTCCTTCTTTTCTCTTTTTTTTTTTTTTTTTTGACAGGAGGCAATGTTAGTTTACCGTCATGTCCATAATGCCTTTTGGCCTTTACCTAGGATTTCTGTTTTGCTTCTAAATTAAATTTGTATGATGGATCTCAAAGGCCTTAATTATGAACTGCTTATGAACTCATTTTCAGATAGGACTGTTTTGTTACTATCAGAGGAGACTTCTTTTGCTTCACATAGCTTTTCACATCGTGGCATTTCAAATTCCTTAAGTCCTGTAATACTATATTTTGTGAACAAGAGAGAAGAGAAAATAGAGAGATTTTAGTTCCTGCTTTTGTTAACCCATTCTTGTTTTGGGCAGAAAAAGAAAGGGGTTTTGTTACTCAAAGCTGAAGATCTGCCAGATTGTAAAGTATTCCTTTTTTATAGGAGGGAGATTAAGTTGGCATTTTATGCAAGTTCTTTATGCACCTTTGTGTCTTGTCATAAGGCATATAATTACTGCATTTCACCATCAGCAATCATTCTTAAGTTAAAACCTACTATAAATCTCTCATTAGTAAAAATAAGACAATGAAAGTAGGACGTACACCTTCAAAAAGAGAACCGACTGTTAAGGGAGTTAATATTTTCTTTTCACTATAGATAAAGAATAAATAATTTTCACTTAAGACTTTTCTTTTACATGCAATCAAAATAGTTTGTGATAACAGACCTGTTGCCAAGGGTTTCATAAACACAGGGGGTTTTATTCAGATAGGGTTGATCTTCCTTCTGTGCTGCATTCAAATAAGGTAGTTTCTTTTTAGGTATGTGAGGCTGGGTCACATCCTCCTTGCAGCCTTGCTGCACAGCAGTGGGGCAGATCTTGATGCTGCTTGTGTTACAGAGGGTGGAGAGCCATCACAGGGAGCTTTGCGCCACCTCTTTACAACCTCAGCCAGGATAAAGACTGTTTTCTGGGTAAGGAAAATAGTGTGGCCAGACCACATTTTCTCTGAAAAACTTTGGTCTGAAGTATAGCCCTAGAATATGAGGCTGACATTGGCCCTGAGAGTGGTTGTTGGCAAGTGTGAGATTACTTTGTGGCAGGTAGAGACCTGGTTTGTCTTCCAGTCTTGCCTCCTATGTAAAAACCATGTTCTCTTCTTATTGAGCTCCAGCAAGCTAAAAGATGAACAGGTAAGAAACCAGATTTGTTTCCTTGTTTTCAAAGCTTTCCTTAGTTAGGAGGAAAGCCTGAAAATTTTTCAGTGTGCTGTCTTCCAGAGTGAGTTTCACTGAAATGAATACCTAAGATATCCTCCATGTCATGTGAGCGTTTTAAGTGGTGTTTTCCTGTGGAAGGCCTACTGTGGGTTCATTTGCATCTGTGTTGGGTACTAGTGGTTAGTGGGCTTCTATACCCAGTTCATGAATTTCCAGTTTTAAAAGGGAGAGCAGAGAAGAAGGTAAAAAAGGAAGGGAGAGAAGGAAAGATGGAGAGAGGGAGAAAGAGGTTGCAGATCCAGTACACTGAAAAAAAGATGTGAGGACTGAGCTGTGTTCATGACTAGTGCACCATCACCTGCAATAAAGTCTATGCCGTCCAAATCCTGCTTATGGAGTCATTGCATGAGATTTTTATCTAGGAAGTATTTTATCTTCCCATTGGAATTCACTCAAAATTTGTGTTCAGTATATGCAAAGTGGAGGAAGGTCAGCTGAATCTCTTGTCAGTATGCTGGCATGGTAGTATCAGCAGGAGAAAAAATCAAGGAGTAAAAATAGGTTCAGGTGAGATTTTCAAAACTGGTTATTGATCTCAACAGTAAAACTATGGGAATGCAGCCAGGTCAGCAGAGAATGCTTTTCAGAGCTCTGATCTTGTGCCAGAAGATGGGCAGACTAAATATGCCTGAATATTCAGGAAACAGGTTTTCTGAATGAGAAGATCCAACATTACATAGCTCTTTTGCAAGGTTTACATACATGGCTCAGAACAGAATCATACAACGAAACAGGCTTCAGGTAATTTTTCAAAAATGTTAGTGCCAGAGACAGCTTATTACGTATAAAACCACTGCATTTAAAAATGAAAATTAGCAGAAAGATAATGTTCTGTTGTTGGAGTACAGTACTAAAAGTTAGCTAGCTGAATTTCTCCCCTGCCTCCCCCAAAAGCAGCTGAAAAATGTATTAAACAAGTTTTTTTTCATGTTCTTACCAATATTAGAATTGAAACATGGTCAAAACTAATTTCCAAGAAACCTGCAGTTGTACAATATCAATTATAAAAATTATGAAAGATTCTAAATAAATTAGTTCTTCTGGAAGTTATCCACTAGAAGTACAAGTGAGAGCCAAACCACAAGCTCTTTTTTGCCTCTTTGAAAAGTTTAGATGTCAGATGGAATGCTTTCCAAAACAAGGATGTGCTTGAAGGGAAAAAGAAGAAAAGTAATCTTGTTAACCAAAATAAGTAGAATTCAAAATTACTTTTGGAGCCTTCTTTTTTCTTATTGAGAAAAAAAAATAGCAGGGCAAATGTACTTAAACTAAAATTCCATTTAGATGTTAAATACACTTGGCATTGGAGGGTCCACTTGCAGTTGCAGAGCGGGAATCTTCTCTCGTTGCCTAATTTTATTCTTCCAAGGGTAGTGTGACTTGCTACTTCTACAAGGACTCCTTGAGAAAGGAGTGCACATCAAGTTAGTTCCTTCAGATGTGTGCGGTACACATCTTATAGTCATAAAGCACTTTACAGAGACAAATATCGAATAAAACCAACAACATTCCACTACTGACTTTTCTCCAGGCTCTTTGAGCCTAATTACTGTAACGGATACCAAGTGCAAATATCACTTCAGCAAAATGGGCCACCTTTGTTCTCAGGTCTGGTTAGACTACTGCTTATACAGAAATCATGTAGTCAGTTTGCACAATCACCAGTTAAGTGGCTCAGTTCTTTTCCAGGAGGTTTAAATCCCCAACTGTTAAATAAACCAACATCAACTTGCCTACTAAATATGGGCACTTATATTTGAGATTCATAAAAAATCTAGGAAGCAGTTATTTCTTACACCATATTTATGAATAATGACAAGACGCTGCCAGCTGGTGTGTGTAAAGTTGTCTAGACCAATCTAAGAGCAGTATGTTTTTGCATCTTTTCTTATGGCAGCTTTGAAGGCCAAAGAGGCAGGCTGGATAATTTTCCAGTGACTGCTAAATGACCTCAAGCTCTAGTAGAAGTAATGCCTGCAAACACAGCAGATTTGGCTGCTGTGACAGAAATATTAAAAAAATAAAAATTGGAAGGTTATCAGCACTTACGTTTTAGGACAAATGCTGTCTGAGAAAAAAAGAAGTTTTCTACTTAGGTCTAATATTTCATAATTTTGCAAAGTGGAAGTTTTGTTTTGTCATCAGAAGTACATAGTGCTGATCACTCTTTGAAATACAATAATGATTTAAACTTTGCAGGTGCAGTTCATTCTGCAGTGTTCCCAAGTGAAAGACTGCATGTAGGCATTTTCTAAGTTAATTTTTCTTTTTAAACCACATTTACTGACATCTTTTGGCAAACATTTATTTTATATCTCATGTGCACACTGAATTGTAGATAGCTACACAGTTGTATGATGTACCTTGTGGTTTTGTTTGTTCGTTTTTCCTCCTTGTACTTCTTTTGGTTAGAAGAGAGCTGTCTTGCAATAAACATCTAGCACCCAAGCTGTTTGTAGTAAGAGTGAAAACGCTAATCAAACATACTAGATTCTGAAAGGGGCGATGTGTAGGGATTTAGAAAAGAAAGAAAAAAAAACCCCAAGGTGTGGGGGGAGGGGATGATGAAGAATGTTTTAGGAAAGAGAAAATTTTCCACAAGAGAAAGGAGGAAGGGAAAGGCAGAAGAGCCATAAAAGAGAGTTAATTTTATTGGGAGAGACCCCATTTTTTCCCATGAGGGATATAAATTTTCACTTGATGTAGAAAACAACTACATCTCTAGAACAAAAGACACCAGCTTGCACCCAGATCACCACAAATTACTTACGACTCTTTAATTCTTCTTAATAAAAATGACCTGTAGATTTATTGGGAATATCCTTTTCTTTACGTATGGCAACTACTCAATTCATGCTGATAAAATCATTCATAGCTTTGTAAGCAGAAATGTTTGATAATAGTTATAAATATAAGCGATAAATCTGTAAATATCATAAAGCAAGTTCCCCTGAGTGGTCTCTAGAACAGTCCTAAACACTACTTTTTAAAAAAGTGGTGTACTTGGGTAAAAACCCTAAAGGTAGCATGGGCACAGTTCCTGCTGATAGTTTGCCACTTTGAGAACTTATGTCTCTATCTTTTAATTTTTTGTATTACAGTGTGTTCACATCTAACAAGTGCACTAATTTAAAGAAAATTGAGGTCAGCCGTGTGTAATAAGAGGAAATAATTCTATTGATTTGAGAAAGTCTCAAAAGAGAGGTAAATTTGAAAATGTTATCTGTTACAGTTTCCTTCTATTGCCTCATTGTGCCACAGTATCGTAGAAAAGAGAGACCAGTGCATGAGTTTGTTTGCCATTTTATTTTACACCTGGATACAATGAAATGCTGAGGGATAGATTGTGATTCTCAGAAGGCATCTAGACAAACTGTGACTCATTAGACATTCCTGAAGCATGGTGAAATGGAAAAGTCAATGGAGTACTGTATTATCTGGGTATAACTTGTGCAAGGACAGTTAAGATTATAGTGTTGATGGATTAATATTATGTGGTATAAATTCCATTTAATTAGCTAGATGATGCCATTCCTACTACAGTGGTATCTGTAGAGAAATAAATCCCAGATCAGCACGCATGTTTAGAGCTATAAAGCCAAAAGCAAGGCTTACTCAGTAAAGAGCAGAACTTCCATTTCTTCTCGGAAGTGAATGAACCTGGATGTGACACTGCAGAAATAGCCCCGTATTGGTTATTGTTTTGCAGTGAATACCTACTTGCCCACAAATCCAGGAGATATATTCCTCCGTGGTTTGGGGAGATGAAAGTTATTTAATGTCCTGCTAAGAGTCTCCATTTCTTGTTGAACCACTAGCAGATGTTTGGGTGATTCTGCCACTGGATAAATGGAGCAAGAGAATTCCTGCTGTGCTGGCTGCTGACTGCTCTGTATCCCTGCCATGCCTCTTCCTCAGGCCTACTTAACCTCTGGCTTTTCATTGGAACTCTCAGCTTCATGGCCCTCTTTCTCTTGCGGAGACTCCAGCTTTCTTGGCTGGTCATGAGAGTGGGTAGATCTCGCTACATCTTCTTCTTGTGCCAGTCAACAAAATTTGCAGTTTTTGCACTTTCTTCTCCCAGCAACAAGAGAGAGAACACCAAGTCTCTCCAAAATGAGAGAGGGGTGGGAGGAAGGTAGCTCCCAGCTGTCTCTATCCCCTGATTTTAGAGAGCATCCTAACACAAGCTGGTCTTTGGGATTAAGTCAGGCCTGTAAATGGTGCACTAGGCTGTTAGCTGGTGTCAAGACTCTGGTTGCTCTCCTGACTGACATCAGTCATGTCTTGGGCATGTTATCTTGTACATGTCAGGAATGGCTATCAAAACTAGAAGTGACTGAGTAGATTAAATTTTAGCAAAATTTGATGTCTGTGATTTGTGCCCAGGCCACACTTCAAGAAACCTCATCTGTAAAAGAGATTATATTCAATTAGTGCAGAATGTTCTCAAGTCATCTGAGAATTTCTCTTTATGGAGCTAGTTTAAGAGTGATAAAACAAAAGTTGACATCGCCTTTCTATAACATAAAAGCATTAAACAAAATAGAAAGGTATTTTTCCTTTGTTAGGGAAACAAGTCTATACTATACAGGATCTTTTCCTACTACTGTTTTGAACAGGCTACTTGTTATCCATGTTAAGACAAGAGCACTTGACCCACTTATCACTCTCTTGTATGACTATTCCAGCATTCCAAACTTCTGAAAGCAATCGCTAAATAAATAATAATAATTAAAACAAAACAAAAACCCAAACAAACAAACAAAAAACTTTTTGAGAAAGGTCTCTTCCTTTATTTTGAGCACAGATGAAGAGCCTTCGCTCTTTTTTACCTAACACTTGGAAAGAAATGTGAAACAAAGCCAAATAGTAAAAACCCAAATCAGACTGATTTAAACCCCAAGGCACTGATCCTTTGAGTGATGAGAATGAACACTTGGAACTGTGTCATGCTGGGAGGCATGACTGTTCATATCATATGTGTCCCTTATGTTATTAGGAAGGAGATATTACTCAGGACGCACAACCTTGTGTGCCATTTTGGAAAACAATTGCTTATCTGGAGTAGGTGAAAACTGCTTAGCATCACTTTTTGAGACCTCTGTCCCCTGTTATAAGTTTCTATGCCTGTGAACCACGGGCCAGGGTATCTTAATGAAATATGGTATTTTTTGGAAGATGGACATGTTCTATGGTATCAGATAATCTTTTCCAAAAGTTAAGTGGTCAGAATTTTCAAAAACATGTTTTACAGGCAATCTTCTACTCCCACCCAAGATAAATGCTGGCAGGAAAAACGAGTGTTTCAGTTAAGAATCAAAAGCAATTTGACTGTTCTTTCCTAAGAGGCCAAAGACTTGAAACAGTTCAACTTATACACATGCATCATGTCCAGCTTAAACTCTCAATGCAGTTTCTCTCATATATGGTATTTTTTTTTACAGTCGCAAGGTTGACAGATCTGTTGTTACGATTTGCAGATTATTTTCTGTAAGGAAGTTAATTTTTTGGAAAGCTGGGGTGGAATATCTTACTTCCTGCTTAAATTATTCCATTGGGCTTCAATATGACTACTCACAAGTTAGATGTGTATTCAACAGTATGGATTTATTAGGTTAGGCTTATAAACTGTGGCGTCTGTGAGTCGTATGTGGCTAAAAAAGCATATCTCAGAGATGGCTGACATACAGTTCTGTGAGAAAAGCAATTCTTGGGCCTAACTTTGCACTTGGCTACATAAATCTGCACTAGCTCTAATGAAGGCTGTAGAATTATTTCTATTTTACCTTGGAGCCATTGAGCGATGCCATCAGAGCACAGATTTATGTACACATTTGTGGTTTTAAACATTTTGGGGGCCACAGGATTTGTTAGATGTTTTAACATCACTATATCTTCTCTTATTTTCTGTTCCTAGCCAGTGGAAAACCTTTAGATAACCAGGTTGCTTGATATACTTTGGATTAGAAAGGTGTGATCCTGGATAAACATATTTCATATAAAGTAAGTGAATTGGGTACATTTCCAGGTGCCCAAATGAGTGTTTGAAAACTATCCTACATATTAAAATCGAAAGTATTAGGCTGTCTTTGGTACAGAAATATGCCATTCCTGTTTATGGATGAAATGCTTGGTGCTCAGTGGCAGCTAGATCAATAGGAATTTGACATAGCTGTGTCATTTATTTCATAACCAACTTTTATAGCAAGTGCTGTTGGGTTTCACCCTTGGCCTCAACAACCCGTCTGTTTCACTACTTGGCGTCCTCTGAAGACACTGCTAGTTTTAACACATTTTGTGGTTTTGTAATATGGCAAATTCCCACTAGGTGCTAGACAAACAACTTCTGCATTTGTGATTTAAGCCACACTTGAGCTGAGGCTGTCAGAGGTAAAAGATTGATATATCATTCCAGATCATTAGTTGGTTGTCCCTCTGAAATACTTCAGGGATGTTTGCACACTGGAAATTTTATGTAACTTTTAACTTTTGAATTGGAAATTGTCATAAAAATACCCTGAACTACTATTACAGCATCAGTGAACGGACTGTGGGATTTTAATTCTTTTGCTAAGGACTGCACAGATTTTTGTTCCACAAGTTGTTTTCCTTTTATTGTTCCTTAAAAAAACCTTTTTAATATGCCATTTTTTTTCAGAATATGTTTTTAATCTTAAAGTACATGTTGATGCTTAATGATAAGGGAAGAGGAAAGACTGGCTGCACCTTGAGGAAAATGCTCTAGTCCTACAGGCTACTTGCTCCCTCACTTGAAAAATCTTGGATCGCTCTCAGAATATTCAACAACATTCAAATTTGCCTTTTCCTCTAAAAAGGGTGCAAAACAGTAAATCTATTCTCCAAAGCAGAATGTTTGTAATGTCATGAAAAGGGAGGACAGATGGCAACATAAAGCTTAAGGGGAAAGTATAGCACTTTAAATCAAATTGTTTGACAGAACTAAAGACAGCCACTTAGTTATCAATTGCTTAAGTTATTTATGCTTCTTTGTGTAAAACAATAAAACAAGAAAATTAGAATATTTTGTACATTCCTGAGAGAAAAGGGTAAGATAAGGCAAACTGGTACTTTATTTGCTTATACTATTTGTTAATAGTTACACCACAAATGTGATTGATCTTATGAAGCAGCCTTACGGAATTGTTAGAATAAATGAAAACTGATAGTATAATTTTTGGTTTCACAGTTGGCAAGTTCACCGTGATACAGCATGACAGCCTACTAGGAAAATACACAGAGCTTTATAACTTGGAATCTTTTGCCATTTTCCCTCCACTTTTAACTGAATTAGGTTTGCAGTGCATCAAGATTTAGATTGTGATTCAGCGCATTAACTTATCCCCATACTGCTTTGATTGAGCAGCAAAGCATCCATTACCAATGCCATATCCAAAGTGACGTTTCCAAACAGACTGCCTGCTGTTTCATTCATAACCACAAAGCAGCCTGAAATGACTTGACTTCTTTTTACAACTTTCAAGGGGTTAATGGACTGTGCTGGCCCCCTGCCAAAACCTTTAAGAACTTTTATTAATGTGTTATGAGGCTGGGACACCATAGTGTGGGATTTTATTGGTTATTCATTTTAATGAATAAAAATATGTATGCACAATTAAAACCATGTTTTAAGCAGTTGCCTTCTACTACATGCTAAGGCTTTGGCAATGATATTCTTGATGTTCACTAGTCCCATTTTTGTCTTTTTATTTTCATAATGTAAAACTTTGCACTGCAAGAACATTAAATTTGTATTGTGAATGTTCCCTTCAGTACCAACCTCACCTTTAGCCCAGAGAATACTCTTTTCTGATGCAGAAAAAGATGCATTGAAAGCTTCTGGTTGGACTTTACTGTGCCCCTACAAATATGCTGTTGCAGAAGATGATGAGAAAGACTGTGAAGAGTATATTGCTGTGGAGATGTAGGCAGCCTGTACACAGTGCATAACATATGAAGAGCGATTGTAATGTAACTAGCTTCAAAATCAATGCCAGAGGTCAGTTGCTGGTATACTGGTTGTCTGATGTGATTTCAGTGTTATTTTACAAACATTTATTCCCAACAGGCAATGGAATTAGTTTCTGTTATACATTTTTAAAATTCAGAATTCACTCAGACACAAGGTAGATAAGACTAGGTAAAACTCTAGACAGTTTCTAATGCCCGGAAACAAGAACAGAGATGGTTCATTGCAGAAAGACGTGAACTCTTTTTTTAAAGAAGGTAGTTTGCTTCTTTTTCCTTCCATTACTCAACAATAAAAGTGGTCTCTTAGAGTCATTGCTCACTGAGAAGCATCCCAGTTTTCAGTCCCTGAATGCTTTTCTCTAAAACGGGTAAATACTATCAGACAAAAAAAACCAAACCAAAATAATAGCTTTAATGAAGATAACGATAGGAAATAGAGAAAGAAATGTGGAAGTGAAATTCAGTAGGTGATGGAATAAGTTAGTAGCAAAGCAGAAAGTTAAAATAAAAATGTCTCAGTCTGTTTAAATAGTTTACCGTATTAGTACAGGTTGACAACCATTAAGTTTGCATAAAAAATTCCATTCTGCTTTCAGACTTCTCATTTGGACTTGCAATTTTCAAAGCTGGCTTGCTTAGAAAGCAGTTGTGCTTTGCATGTAATTTATGTAATAGTTTGCAAGTATAAGGAGATTCATAAAGTACATTCTTTCTTGGTATAAAAATGAAAAGATCTCCTGACTTTCTTTTACACTGTTTTACTGGGAAAAATATGCGGAGGTAGAAAAATGAGTATTTGTTGGGGTAATGACCCTTACTAAAGAGTGCTGCAGTGATTATTTTAGGTTTGGTGGTGTGTTGCAAGGTATTTTCGTAGGAATAGTGCTTCAGAACCTCGTCTGTACTTTGAACTAGATCCTTCCTCTCTTTAATCTCTGATGGTCTATGCAAGAACTGAAGAACTGGCCAGGAATATATCTTCCAAATAAAACGGAGACATCCTTATCCTCCGAGAGACTCAAAATAAACTACATTTTTTTTTTACATATGTATGTGCACAGGTGCTGCATGGTTATCAATACAGCTTGAATTTAGCTTCTTTCTAAGTTTATAAAAAAACCTTAAATGGACAAATTTTTAAGACAGTAGACTTGCTTGATACAGAACATGAACTGGGTTACAGTAAATTATATTGCGTATGGCCCAGAGAGCTCAGAAAAAATCTTATTCTGAACACTGATTGTGCCATTTTGACTTTCAAGCAACTTTGTTTTTTGCACACAGCTGTTGTATACTTTAGGCAGGGTACATTAGAGATCTCTAGATGTGAAGAATAACCAAATAATAAGTTGATGCAAGAAGCAGAATTAACTTGTGATAACTTCGGCCTCTTGATTTTTGAGAATCAAGTACACATTTTCTTCCAACAGACTTTTATGGAATTTAGACCTAGCCATTAGCTAAGGAATGTGAGGAAAGAGAAATTCTTAACAACACTTCTCTGAAGCTGAAACATCTGTAGTGATACTCCTGATAGAAGAAATCCTTTGATTTTTCCTTTCTTGAAAATTTTCAGCAGAAGGAAGAGACCATAGGAGTAGTTATAAATAAAAAAATACTATTATGCCTTCATTTGTTTTTCCTTTGAATACTTCAGAAACCTAAGTGCCAGTGCCAGTGAAAATATGAACTAATTGTCAGGGGCCATTCTAAATACGCAAGTGGAACTGCTGAGATACAAGGGTGTTTCCTGCAGTATTAAAATAACAGTATGAATATCATGGCATTTTTTAATACCGTAAATAGAATTTCACAGTCATTTGAAACCTAGAAGAGTGAAGATTTGATCGTTTTGGTTTTAGCAAGCCTGTTGGCAGTAGTGTGCAGAACATGGGGACTGAGGATGGGATCTCATTTTCTTACTGCTTACAGCACAGAAGTGCTGAGTTATGTGCAAATATATAGTATACTAGGCTTTATCCCAGGTTGCTGACCTGACATCAGACTGGTCAGAGAAAGGGAGACATTGGAATTCGATGTTGAGAAAGCTGTTCCTACACCTCTATTTTTTGTCTTTAATAAATGAACAGAAATATGTTCTTGAGCACTTTTAATATTTCTTTCAATTCAGCTAGGTAAAACCAGAAAGTTTTGGGATTCCCAGTAAACTAAGTACTTGGTGCTTCCACATGGGAAGTTTTTAGCCCTGTTTTTATTTAGTGTTGGAACTAGAAGTGCCATGTTAACCCAGTGAGGAGGAGAAATGTAGAACAGGTAGATATTTATTTTTAAAATACACATGTGCATTTGAAAGGAAGAAGAGTGGCATGATGTTCACAGAATGAAGCTTCATGTGTAGAGGCTGTAAGCAGCAGATAAGATAGAGAAAATGAGATAAATTTGTGAGGATAATGCTTTACATACAGGGGATTAACCATGGCACATTATTTGGAAAATGGAAGAGACAAAGATGTCCCTGTGCATATCTGACTGATAAAATATTTTGAACGTAATCCTTTCTTTTTTTTTTTTTTTTTGGTAGAGAACAGTTTAAAGGTGTACTTATTAAATATTAATAGAAGAGAGACCAATTGAAATTGCATGCCGATGTAGTCCCCATGCTCTTTGGAACCTTAACCCTAGTTCACTGGTACTTTACAAGGCCATCAGTGTTACGTAGCTGTGTGACTTTGACCCTGATTACTCATTAAACAGATGGTGAAAGTCCCTTAATTCAGAAGCCTGTTGAGTGGACAGAACTATCACTGTGAGTGTCCTTTGTATTTACGGGGACAAAGATTTGCTCAATAGAGTCGAAAAGATGAGAAATTAGATAAAAGTTATATAAATAGTTGACTGGGCTCGATTTGAAGTTTTCTGATGCCACAATGTGGCCATGCACAATAAGCAGTTCATGGATCAGTTGACTAGCGTTTTCATAAAAAGCTCCTGTTCAGATGTTACTATATAATGATAGTTGATAGGGAGGCTTAGGACTATAAATAGACAGGGACAGCACCCGCAGAACAAGCTTTGTATTCATTTAGTGTCTGTAAGGTTGAGAGTCTTCTACTAATGGACTATTTTCTTCTGGCGTAGACAGTTCTTGTTTTCTTTTAAATTCCAAGTGATGATAAAGTGCCTGTGGAGTTTTATTTTTTAGAGGAAATTCAGTGGAAACATCATGGTACACTCAGGTGTCACCCATCATTATCCAAACCATCAGGTCTACCTGAGACTCTTGAGAAACTTCAGCAAGCAGTAAGAAAGAAGATCTCAGGCTCAAAATGCCTCTGCTTCAGTCAGAGTCAGTTGTGATTACAGCTCAGTAAGCAAGCCCAAGGAATCTCTCCATTTCTATTCTGTTTGACAATGGACACAGTGAAAGAATACTCTCCATCTTTATTATTCAGGCCCAAGACAGAATTGCTAAGATTTCGCAGTTCTGACCAAGCATGGGACAGCTGAAATCAAATACAGAGAGGCTGGCACAGCAGATGCTCGAGATGTGTGGAAGGGTTTTGTACATTTTGCTGGTTGCTTGGAAAAGAGATTTGCTTCAAAAGTGTGCAAATTCAATTTGAAGGAGGTATCAGGTGCCTGGGGCTTTGTCAGTTCCTTGTGACTGGGTGCAGAATAGCTGTGCTTTGGAAAGGTCCCAACATGTGTACTTCTGGCACAGGGCAAGCGTATGACGATTTATGCATAATTTAAAACAATAAAATTAAGCTTCCCTTTGGGAAACCCCTCCTCCCCATTTTTTTCCCCTGTTGCAGCGTGCGAGGAGCAGTCTGTGTGCCTTCCCACCCGCCGCCACGCACCATGTTCTGGTGAGCCTGGCATGACCGACCTCTGGTGCCAGGTCCCATGCTTGTCTGGAAACCCAGCTCCTTGCCTCATTTAAAACAATCAGACGGTTTTAAAACTAGCTTTGGCTTTTGCCCTTCACACAGGACGACACTAGGTCGACGACATTTCAGGATAACTGTTTGGCAGCCATTTTAGATACTGCCTGCGCTGAGAGCTCTCTGGCTGCCAAAAATTGCAGACACTCTGTGCCAAAACACTCTTGGCAGTAGAGATAAACTTCGCAGAGATACACAGTCCAGAAATATCTTATAATTACAAAGCACAGGGGGCAGAATGTTTTTACAATACAGCTGTGCTAATGTAAACATTTAATTTGGCAGCCTTCTCCACCCACTTTTCAATTAACCGGGTTTATGCAGATACTTTAGGTCTGCAATAAACTTTATTGCTACGTCTCAGAGTACAGTTTATGAAACACAGATCTGAAGTATTTTGGGGGGTTTCTGTCCATTGAGCAAGGCACATTGAAAATGTTAGGCTGTCATAAAGGGGAAGTGTCAATTCCTGTTTTAAAATGCCTTAGCTCTGGCTTCACTAAAAGCCTTTGCTTTAAAAGTATATATTAATTGGGGCCTGTCTCCTTTGGTTTCTCCCAAAGCAAGTAACAGGATATTAATAGAAAGAAATGGAATCACTTAAAGAGCCACAAAAGGACATTTGTGCTGGCGATCATTAGAAAAGACAAATGTTCCCGGCGCTGAAGAATGGTGCTACAGAGAACAGCTCTGAACAGCAATTCTTATGAATATAATTGCAATAATTGTGTGATAGCTGCGGTAATTGTTCTTATAGAGTAAAAGAAAAATAATTTCCAATCACAAGCATTATTCAGCCTCAGACATGCAAAAGCGGCCAAAGATCCTTTCCTGCAAACTTCAAAATGCTGGAGGTTACATATTTTATAATGAGATGAGTTAATTGTCTTCATGAAACTGGTTAATGTTTTATAATATAAGAATATATTAGATAATATCATTCTACTCACTATCAAATACATTAAAGTAACTTTCTAATTCCTTTCACATTTTGTGGGAATGAAAAGCTTCAGTGTGACTTTAAAAGACTGAAATGCTGAATCCTTCCTTGCAGTCAGGAGCTCCCCAATCCTGTGAGGGATCCCACTGTGTCACAGGGACCATCCCTGGTATGGGGGGCTCTGTATTCAGGGTCTAGGCAAACCAGAGTGGGCACAGTCGCAGAATTAGATTACCATGTTCTGTAGGGATGACAGACTCCAGGATTCAAAGGATCAATTCAGTTTGGACAAGCTGAGGAGTAGGAAACATTGTCGTTTTTTTGAAAGTATGTTGAGACTTCTTTGGTCATGAAACTTGGACTAGAATCCAAGAAACTTCTGTCTTGTCTGCTTTCATTTTGGCATTTGTATTTCCAGGCCAAGCCACTTGTTGTTGATAATTATGCAGTAGCAGCAGCAGAAAGGCTGTTGATTGTCCAACAGCAGTTCGGATGATGGTCTCTGCCCCACAGAGCGTTCAGCTTTGGTTTACATGTGTGTAGGGCCAGGAGGTGGTGGCATGAGGTAGTCTGATGACTGGTAAAGGGCACCAAAGCGGCTGTATGGGTTTTTTTCAGCTGACATGCAGAAACTTGTTGGGAACTGTGTGAAGGATTTTTACCGTATACTTCAAATGAGGGAAGAAAAGATAATGGGAGTAGATACAAGTGGCAATGTTCCTGAGCATTGCTCAAGGCATCGTTTACCAGCAGGTTTTTAAGTGGGCGAGCATGTTATGGCCCAAAAGTGAGTGAGTGAAATTAACTACTTGAGTTTTTAATGAGTTCCAGACAGTTTGATTCTAAATGTGAGTGAAAGGCCATCAGATAAGAGCTTCTTCCAATTGATTTGTCCATGCCTTATTTTCATTGAAGTGAACTAGTCTTAAATGTTATTTTTTAAAAAGTATATTTGCTTTCTAGTATACATCAAAGAAATGTGATTAGGTTAGTAAATACTAACATATAAAATAAAGATTAATTGCTATACTAAAAAGGTGAATAGAAGTCAGCAAAAGCAGATGTTAAAACACTAAAAACATAAGGAAGAAATTCTTCACCATGAGGGTGGTGAGGCACTGGAACAGTATTTCAGTATTAGGTCCAGTCCCGTTCAACCTGTTCATCAATGACCTGGATGAAGAGACTGAGTGCACCCTCAGCAAGTTTGCTGATGATACCAAACTGGGTGGAAGGACTGATGCACCAGAAGTCTGTGCTGTCATTCAGTGAGACCTGGACAGGCTGGAGGACTGGGCAGAGAAGAACCTGATGAAGTTCAACAAAGGCAAGTGTAGGGTCCTGCACCTAGGGAGGAACAGCCCCAGGCACCAGTACAGGTTAGGGGTGGACCTTCTGGAAAGCAGCACTGCAGAGAAGGGCTTGGGAGTTCTGGTGGACAACAGGTCGACCATGAGCCAGCACTGTGCCATTATGGCCAAGAAGGCCAATGGTATCCTGAGGTGCATTAGGAAAAACATGACCAGCAGGTCTGCCCTGGTGAGGCCGCATCTGGAGTACTTTGTCCAGTTCTGGGCTCCCCAATTTAAGAAGGATAAGGAATTACTGGAGGGAGTCCAGTGGTGGGCTATGAAGATGATTAGGGGCCTAGAGCACCTTTCTTATGAGGAAAGACTGTGAAAGTTGGGTCTGTTCAGCCTGGAGAAGGCTGAGAGGGGATTTCATCAATCCTTATAAATATGTCAAGGGTGGATGTCAAGAGGATGGGACCAGACTCCTTTCAGTGGTGCCCAATGACAGGATGAGGGACAGTGGTCACAGACTGAAACACAGGAGGTTGCATCTGAATTTGAGGAGAAACTTCTTCACTTTGAGGGTGACAGAACGCTAGAACAGGCTGCCCAGAGAGGTTGCGGAGTCTCCTTCTCTGGAGATATTCAAGACCTGCCTGGACACATTCCTGTGCAATCTACTCTTGATGTACCTGCTTTAGCAGGTGGGTTTTACTAGTTGATCTTCAGAGGTCCCTTCCAACCCCAACCATTCTTTGAACAGGCTGCCCAGAGAAGCTGTGGTTGCCCTGTCCCTGGAAGTGTTCAAGGCCAGGTTGGGTGAGGCTTTGGGCAACCTAGTCTAGTGGAAGATGTCCCTGCCCATAGTATGAGGGTTGGAACTAAATGATCTTTAAGGTCCCTTCCAACCCAAACCGTTCTGTGTTTCTATGATTCTATGATAAACTAACGTCTAGTTGTAAGGATAATTCCGTCTCTGTAACCTGAGATAGGCTGTAAGGGAGGGAATAAGGGAATATATTTTATGGATGGCATCCCACACAATTCATTACCATAGGAATTCAGAATAACTTCTTGTCACTTATGATCACAAGACATATTCTTAGACTCCTACTGTAGGAAGTGATAATTACTTTTAATTGAATGTCTCCTTACTCTTTCTACCAATCCATCAATAAATCAATCTTGCTGGTAAATTTGAATTATCTGGCTGTTTTTCTTAAGTGCTGTTCCCTTAATTAGGAGCACAGTTATTCAGAATTGTTACTGTGAATAGAGTGTAAGTACAGCAGATAACAGAGTGCTTTTAGGACTAAAACGAAACTGTTTAATAGACTTAGGCCATTACATAAGCAATAAAAATTCAGTTTGGTGGTGAAGGATCTCGTGAATGAGATCCTTATTCTCTCCTTTGTTTGACCACAGAAGTCTGTGAGAATCCTTATGATAGCTCATAGGCAGAATCAGCATTTTAAAAAACGATGCTTTGTAATTCATTGGCATTCCTTAAAATAGGTTTTCAGGATAGTAAAAGCCTAGCCACAGGAATGAAAGGTCTGAAAGGCAGAAGTGAGAAATGCATTCTGCACCCAAAAAGAGAATATCAGTCGCCTTCAACAACACTAATTTCACAGATAATTGGTAAATAACAATGTGCATAAACTGCAATCCACTCCTTCCCAAAGCTTTACATGAGCACAGGTGATACTTGGAAAAGAAAATAGCTGTTGTGTTTTGCCTATCAAGAAGCCTCCTAAACAGCTGGTTTTGGGACAAGGCTCTGGGAGAGCAGAGTCCCTGTGAAGTTTCTGATGGTCTCCTATGTGTAAACCAATTTCCAGGTCTACCAGGGAGCCAGGCCTTCCCGAGGAGCAGGGCAACATGTACTGTGTTCTGCCATGTCCTCTTCAAAATTTTTGGTCCACTGTAAGTGCAAGGAGCCTTGACTAACTTATGGAGGAAGCATCTATAGTGTTCCTCCATCCTCCTGCAGTGGCAGTGCTGATGTCCTGGGGGATCTCCATGTCTGCCTTTGCAGCCACGAGCACCACTGCTGCACTGTCAAGGTAGCAGCCTGCAGCAGTATACAGAGCACAGTGCTGGAAGTTACCTACCCAATCCTGCTCCTGGGTGGGAACCATACCCACAGTAAAGCCTGAAACAGCATCCCTCCATTCAGGGGTTTTGGAGGATGCAGAGGTGGGCAACAGCCACCTTTACCCCAAGCCCTTCTCTCATACCAGGTCACAGGTTTGGAGCTGTATGTTTACCTAATGTTTGGGCAAACATGGGAAGTCAAATAGTCCTGCTCAAACAATCTGGCAAGAATTAAAAAAATACTTTCAAAGAATTAAATGCAGTTTGTCGCAGTTGGCCATGCACTATGTATCTGGAGGGTTCTTGAAAGCTTGGATGCTCAGGAGTGGGGGTCGGGGCAGAAAATGAATGTGTGTGGTGGAGTTCCCCTTCCCTGGCATTATCTTAGAGGATTTTTTAGAAAGATGCTGAAAGCTCATATGCATATAGTAGCAGCAAGCTTTTAACCTGCCAGCCCTTAGATGGTAGTAAAAACGCCATGTTAGTTATTTGGGAAACACATAAACAAGGACAAAAGAAATATTCCCCTGTACAGCAGAAGACAGTTTAAATGGATTAGGCTCTGGCATAGCACTTAAGTTTATCAGTCATTTAGTGTTTAGGATGTACAATACAGCCGTATGTGACTTGCCAACTATCTGGGCTTCCCTCACTGTTTCTGGTTTGGCAACAACGTGGTTTTTCACCCTGTTGCAATGCTGACTGCCAAGGAGACATGGCCAGCTTTCTGCTTCCTGTCTTCCTCTTTGTCCTGGCTTGGCCTGCACTCTGCCTGCCAAGTCACAGATGCCAAAAGCTTATACAAAAAGGTCAAATAACTGAGGCTTGCAATCACCTATGCCAACATTTGTATTTTCTTTTTATTCTTCTGTATTCAGCTAAAGGGAGAGTACATGGCATATAGCTGAGACAGGAATACAGAGAAACTTTTGACAATAGGAGTGTATGGGTCACAGTTTTGCAAACTGCTCTCAGTGGCAGTCAACACTGAACATTTTAAGAGGAATTCCAAGTAAAGCTCAGAGAAATGTGAAGTGCTAAAGATATATAACCTTTTTGGGTTTTTTTTGCATTTATCCTTCTCCTCTCCCCCACCCAGTTTGTTTTTGCTTACTCCTGCAGTTCTACTGAATTTGGGAGTGAATGTCCTTCGGAGTTTAGTACTACAGTCCCTTGCAGTTGGATCTGCAGCTACATTAATATTTGTGATCCTGTTGTGACTATTAAGAAAATTAATCTTAAGATGGTATTTATAACTGGGAAGTTCTAATAATAAGTATATTCAGAACCTGAACTTCACCAACATAAATCTGAAAACTCCGGAATTGAGCAGTTTGTACATTTTTTCCCCAGATGAAATTTGTTTGCCTGATTTTCATTTTGCTTCTCTCCACCTTGTGAAGATGAAGCAGGAAAATGGATCTACTGCTTCTATTTCTGTAATGATTCTTACCATGACTATGATATTCACCTAATGCTTTAATCTCCTGGTTTTCGACAAAACACTAAGACTGATAATAGTAGCCATAAATGCAGCTTGACTGTTGGCCATGAGTTGTAAAATTGCATGATTGTAGGGGAAGCCTTCTGTTTGATGATTCATCAAAGTCCAGGTTGCAAAGCCCAGCTTTGTATTTCAGTTGGTCTTCAAAAGAAACTGTTCACTTTGTTCATCATCTGCCCAGCCTCTCCCCTACCTTACACACCTTTAAAGAGCGAGTGTTTCTTTAAAGTAACAGCAACAAGCAAGAGAAAGATCCTTTCAGCAACAGGCCCCTTCATAAAAAGCAGCATTTGATTGTCTGTCTCTTTTTCAGTTGAGCAAGAAACCTGCACAGTTCTTAGTGATTTTAGTTTGTTTAACTACAAGTATTTTCCCAGACACTGGGAAGGTTGCAGGCTCGAGAAATATTCCCAGGCACGTAATGGTGGCAGGAGAAAGGGAGAAAGAGATTGCAAAGAGAAGGTAGGGGAATGAATTTGTTGTTGGTTGTTTTGTTCATTCATACAGGTGGTTGCAAGTTATCTTATAGTAAATCTTTAACAATTTCATGTGCGGTATTATTCCTAAAGTTAATTGCAGACCTAGACCTTGGGTAAAAGGGCTGCCAATGTCATTAACGGAATGACAGTGCAGTTCCTAGAGTCAAACATTGCTTGTAGACATCCACTTCTAACTCTACACACAAAGCCACATATTCTGAATTCATTGCATACCAGGGTGTAATTTACTCAGATATATGCCCTCTGCTCTTAGTAATGTGATGGAAGAATCTTCTGTAAGTGCAGGTGGCAATTGTTACTACTATTTGTCTGTTCTGAAGGAGGGTTGTCTGTCTCTGTCCTTCCAGCTGTGATTCTCTGAGTTGTGAACACTGCTGGCTGTATTTGCCCCCTAGAGCAGAGAGCACTAGTAGTGGTGATGGACTTGAGAAGTCATGCAGTTTTGTTTCTTTATTGGTGAATATTTTGGATGTTCTTCAGTGCCAGGGTAAGGATAGTCATCTTCTCAGGTACCTGAAAGTGAAACATCACTGCAGAGTTTCTACAGAGCTTGATTTTGTGGAGTATTTCAGGAAGCTTTCTCTTGGGAACGCCTGAAATCAGCAAGATGATCTTGATTGCTGCTGTTTATTTTGTGACCTTAAAACTGACTCATCTGCCCTGCAGAAGAAAGGATTGCAGGTATGCATATATGTGAACAAGAGCAAAATTCAGTTTTAAATATTGTCCTTTGCAGGCCATCAACCTTGAATTTTTTTGCTAGCAGGGACTGAACACAGGTAGTCATCTGATCCAAGGGTCTTCAGGCTGTACAGGTTGTTGAAATCAGTCTGCAATCCCTGTAAGAAGGAAATGGTCTTTCCTGAGAGGCACAAACTTCATTTTTACAGATCTCGAGACAATAAGGAATTTGTCATTTGGGCTAAGAATTTACCATGGCTTTCTGATGATTTAAGCCCTTCAAGTCTTGGTCATGAGTCTGCAACTGATGTCAAGGGAATGTATTTCAGGAGTCTGAGAGAGCACTTGAATGAAGCATGGAAACATAGGAAAGAGTATTTTTAACACATCATCCAGATATGTCAATTTACTGTGGTTCTCCCCTGCTAATCTCATGGAAGTATATGGCCCAGAGAATTTGCCTCTTAACCGTACCTCTTGTTCTGCCTAATAATCATTGCACTTCTTTTTAATGTCTCATAGCTTAATAAATGTTATTTCCTAATGTGATTTTTATTACATATGTTTAACCTAGTCTGGTTATTAGTTTGTTTGTTTGTGGTTTGTTTTGTTTGTTTGTTTGTTTGTTTTTTAAATGGTGCAACATACTGATTATATTTTTTGCATCTGCTGATTATGAAAATGGACTTTGGCTAATAAATTTAGAAGACAGCTACCATTTTGGTGCTGATATGTGCTTTTGCTCAGAGATCTTTGTGATTGCTTATCATCCATACGAACTTCGCTACCTAAGTTGAGTTAATCTGTGGTGTATTGTTTGAAATGGTATAGGTGAGAGCTGTGCAAAGAAGCCCAGACTTGCTGTGGTTGAGCCAACTTGTGTATGGGAAGCAGTGTACGCTTGCAGGCTTGACATTCTTCCTAGATTCATGTTTTCTGGGCTGTCTCCTATATGCATGCACGTACTGCCTAACAAACTGTGGTAACCTGTAGGCTAAACTTTGTATAAAGCTTTACTTTTATTATTATTGTGATGGCAATCTGTCTTCATATGCTGTTTTTGTCTCCTGAATGCTTACATCATGCTGTTATCAATAGTTATGCATATGGAAGTGATATGATTGTTCATTTGATTAAAAAAGAAGAAAGGGGCCATACAGCAATGCTAGTGTTTCCTGGGGGAACACAGAGCTTTAAACTTATAGCAGACAAACTGGCTTGATATGGAGCTTGTTTTAACTTTGTTACATGAACTTTATTTTGAGCAATCGTGTAGGCAGGAAGGCTAATGCCAGAATCACTTTGGAAAAATTGGCCAGAAAATGCGCTGGCATATTCTTAGTTTCTGGCATTCGCTTCGCTGCTGCTGGCACTCTCTGTCGCCAGCCCTGACTTTGCCTCGCTTTGCTGCAGGCAGGTCACACACCTCTGTTTTGGTCTCACATGTGGAAGTGCGTTGGTGCCAGTGAATAGAAGAGTATCATGTGAAAAGCATACATTGCAATGAGACAGCCTCAGCCCTCTAACATGCCTGTCAGTCACACCCACTGGGTGGAGAAACACAGCCCTAGGCCAAGGTGAATTTCATGAGAAAACTGGATTTTCTCATGTTCTTACCATTACTGATATCATACTGTTGTCCTGAAAAGGCTCTATTGTTGTTCACGTTTCACTTTTAAGTAGACATTAAAGGGATACTCTTTGTTATTCCGATGTACAGCATCTCCTGGAAAAGTGCTTGAAAACATGAAAGCATTTCGGGCTTTCAGATATTTGCTTGCTAGAACTGTTCATAAAGGTAAAAATTATTGTATAACTAGCCAATTGATCTCAATGTGAATTTTAGCAACTCCTGAACTACTGAAAGATAGGCTGATCTGAATGAATTCTAGTCTTGGCATTGCACACTCTTCCAAACTCACGTCAAGTTGCTGAAGCAGCACAGACAGATTGACATTACACTGCTCTGAAGTGTTGGTAGCAACCACAATAAAGGGAGGCTTGGCTAGAAAGGGAGCTGTAAGAATATATTTTCGGAAGTGCACAAGGTGTATGTGTTTTTGTGGAGGGCAGGGAGGGACAGGCAGAAGGAAGGTAAGGCAAAGTCTGAGAAGTTCTCAAGTTTCCTTTAAGGTACTGTCGTCTGCTTGAAATCGGTCATAAAAGGGTCTGCTGTAATTACAGTGCATACACCTGAACTCTTGTGCAGTGCACTGTGTCTCATTTAACTCCTTTGGGTCAAGTGAGCTTAACCCATTTGTTCAGGAAAAATACAGCACAGAGCTGTCAAAATGCTTCAATGCACATAAGAAGATGTCAAACTGATTCTTGAACGTGCTGTGTGGGTGCACTAAGGGGAAAATGGTTAGTATTGTTCCCAGAAGAAGGACAGTGCAAGTATTCAGTTGCTATTTTTTGCTATACAGATTTTAGAAAAACCTGAAATATTTCTGTAAGGAATGCTGTTGTGAAGGTGCCGTTCACATTTATTCCTGTTCTTTCAGTAATGCACAAGAGAGTTAGCATGTTTAACTCATTAGACTTTTCCCTCTACAAAGCCCCAGACAATGGTATATAAGTAAGATAACCCTGAAGCTATATGCATTTATAATTTCAGCACACAGACGCAAAGATACATGAATATACAAACTTATTAAAATGGAAAGGACAGGACTGCTTGGATTAAATGTTATCCTATATATTTAACCAGCAGGAGTTTTTTTGTGGGTTGTGGTTTGTTTTTTGTTTTTTGGTTTGTTTGTTTGTTTGTTTGTTGTTTTTTGGTTTTTTTGTGTTATTGTTTCCTTTGTGTGTGTGTGTGTGTTTCTTTTCTTTTTTTTTTTCTTTTAAAGTAAAAAAGGGCCTCTAATGAGAATGTAACTCCTGCAGTTACAGTAGATATGCTGAGTGTCTAAAGTTGCTCATTCTGGCTTTGTGTCTTGGAGAGGTTGGGTGATGCAACCCCCATTGCTGTCTGCCACAAACTGAAATTTGAGTTTCTCTTGCATTTCCAGCAAACTTGTACAAGGTTTTTTATCTCCAAAGACTTTTTATAGCTGCAGACCAAATTAAACTTCATAGAGTTCTCAAGGTCCTGCTGTGGTGGAACAGCAGTAAGAAAATAAGCCTGAGGAACTCTGGACAGTTAAATAATGTTCAAGGCACTGGCAAGTTACCAGGTGCAGTAAGAATTGTGAGTTAGTGCTTTGTCGTTGTTGCTGTTTTTTGGGGTTTTTTTGGGTTTTTTTTAACTTAATTAACACTCAATTGTTATTCGTGCAAACAAAAAAGGTGGTAAGCAATAAAAATAAAAACCTTGGCATTTGAATCCATACAACTGTTTTTTTAGTTAAAAAGTAGTTTGCTTTTTCCAAATATAGGGATACCCTTAAGTACTACAAGAATATTTGCCACCTTTAGTAAATAAATCAAAATACAGGGAGCAAAAGCAGCCTATGTTGTATGCTGAACCAGTAAGCGTATTTTAAAGCCTTGGTTGCAGAACTGCACTTGGTACTGTAACTATATCAGGGAATTTCACCTATGTAGATGATGCTAATATATTAGAAATTAGCAGAAGTGAAGGATATGCTGGCATGTAATATCCGGTGAAAGTTATAGAATTACAAACCAGATGCTCCCATTTGATATTAGCCACAACATGACAAAATTATGCTGGGAAGGCACAAAAGAACAAAAGAACATGATCAGACAGGATTTGATATTATTTTTTATAGCTTTTGACCAATATGACTGAAACAACAGTAATATTGCTAATAGGGAGATAGGGAGTCCGTGGGAAAAATGTTCTTTAAAATTGCTTTAAAGGGCAAGTTTTAAATTACGATACTTTTTTTTCCTTTTCTTTGGTTGCACGCTTTTTAAAAAAATCCTTCATTTTTTTCAGAACATCCCTGCCAAAACCCCGAACAGTCATACCTTTCTATGGGTTAGTCGGTTCTACATTTTAAGTTCTCCTCTGGCACATCATATGATTAGGTACTGCTAATTTTTATCTACTGTAGAAGATCGAAGTAGGCAGAAAATCAATACATTGATCAGAATTTATTTTTTTATCAGGGTTGCTTCAGTACTCTATACATTGTCTCATCTCATTACTTATTTATTACCAGCTTGCATATGATGGAAAATAAACACAGTGGCTGTGAGCACACATGCAATGCCAGTCACGTTTATGAACCAGTGGTATGCAAAGGTAACATAACCTACAAATTATGTGTATATACATCTATAATAAAAAATATGTTACTTATGGACACACAGAACTGTGACATTCCTTATATCGCATCTCTGTTAGATGCAAATTAATATCCCAGTGTTTAAAAATTACACATAACATCAACTGGCAATCTCAAGAGAAGAAATACCCATCAGTGTATGGTCAGCAGTTGAAAAAAACCCAACCCAACCAACCAACCCAACTCAAACCAAACCATCACTCTTTTGGGGTCTTAGAAGTGTAATCCGTATTCTTTATGCTAAAGTTTGCACTTTACCACCAGTCATAAAGTTGGAATTAATTGAAATGAAAACATAGTCGTGGTAGTATTGTGGATCATAGATGAAAACTAGGAGATACTTTGGTAAATGTTACAGTATTTAAAAACACTACAATGACGCTCAGGTTGTCAAATCATTAAGACTTTTCCCTCCTATTTCAGAGAAAATTTTAATTTTGTTTTTGGCACCTAAATATTATTATACTTACTGGAAGGGGACTACCTCATACTGTTCTTAGCTGCCTTGAAAAAATACTAAACGCTGTGGTGCTCTACTCTAGTTTTGGAGTTTCCATGATATGTAAAACCCCAGTGTTTTAGTTTAATTGCCGTTTATTTCCACCAGTTAGTGTATAGTGTGGTGGCATACTTAGAATTTTAGGAAATCTCTGTCTAAAGAATAATATAGAGGCCTTGTGAACCTCTGCTAATGTTTGTAAACTACTTTGTGCATTGTCAGGCATTGTTTTAGAGTCATGAAGCAGCATAAAATTGTAACTTCCTTAAAGACTGAGGAATTTAGCTTTTATTACTGTATGTTTAAGTGGAGTATGCAATGCACTTTGAAGAAAAAATGCAGTCCCATCCTAGAGCATTTATCGAACTATGCTTTTTTTTTTTTTTTTAAACTGTAATTTACCATGACATGCCTCATCCAAAGCTCACTGGGACAACTTCCCATTGATTTTAACTATCTTTGACTGAGACCCATATTGAACAAAACTACTTCTTTTTTGTTTGTTTGTTTTTGTAGTCATGTCATCATCATCCTATGCCTAAAAATTTTGCCTTATGTAGTGGAAATGTGTATTTCAACTCCCTGAACTCTTTTTGCTTTACTAGTCTAAAATGCAACACAAAATGAAATCCTGACTGCATGGCAGCCAGCGGTAAAATCCACATTGATTTCCATGAAACCAGACTGCACATAGAAGTTCTTAGTATTATACATTGCATGAAAACGAGGGTCAACCTTTGTATTTTACGATATAATAAAATGGCCAGTTTATATATGCAAGCAAATTCCTATTTTTTACATGCAGATATGAGCTTTTTCATTAATTAATATGAACTATCATATATTTTCTTTCTTCTCTAAATGCCCAAATAAGTCTTTCACTGTGTTCTACCTTCTGCTTTTCATTTTTTGAAGAATCTGTAATATAATCTCTTTATGATACATACCTTAATTGAAAAGGTTTCTTGGTTTCCAAGAACAACTTCTGAATGTTTCTGACTATGGCTAGTATTCACGGTGTCTTCCAGATGGATAAAATTAAGTGTTCATATCTCATCCTTTCCTACTAAATCCAGCAAGTTTTGGAAAGCAGCTTCATTCTTTCACATTCATCCACATGTGGCAAGATACCTATGTAAATCTCTTCTTAACGTACATGTCAAAAAAGAGGTCAGCTAATATTATGTAGTATGGGGAACATTTGTTTCAGGCCATGAAAAAATATAACCCTTTTCTTAACTTCAAAATGTGTGTGCATGTCTGCGTGTGTATGCATACATATATATAATATGTATATATTCCATGCACAACTTAGCCTATAACACAGCTGGGGAAAGTTGTTCCATTTTCAAAATGAGCAACATATGGTCTTTATAAATTGTACAAGAAATATTTTGAATAAATAAGTATTGTGATTTATTTTACATAAACAAATAAGGGAATTTAAATTAAAAAGATAAATCTGTGCATGGTACATAAAACTGAAAAGCTGACTATGTTTATTGCTATTTTGGTTCTGGTAAGTGATTCTAGGTCCTTGAATTTCTTTCAACTATATGAAAACTGGATTCACTCCCAGAGCTCCACTTCTTAACTAGGGCAGTTTAAAAACTAAACAAGGGCTGAGTCAGTTAATTAATTTAAATGAGATTACAAATCAGAAACACATTACGTAATGCTGATTTAATTACCATTTTTTATTTACCTAATTAAAACACTCTGAAGAAAAGTTAACAGTCTTGACAATGGCCAGTGGAGTGACTTGGCAGCAGCAGGTCTGAGCTGCTGATAACAGGGGAGGTGAAGCAGGGAGCCCACCATGACCTGCATGGCTCTGACGCCCCAAAACTGTCACACACCGCCTTCTCTCAGCCCACCTGGTAGGAGGAAGTCCCTGAACAACCTGGCCATGGTGATGCCACTGCAGCTGCAGACCCCACCACAGCGGCTGCGGAGCCTGCCCCATGGGGATGGAGGGGCACTTGGCCAAAAGCTGTGGGGTTTCTCCCCGTCGTGCCAGCCACAGGAGAACTGGCTTTTTATGGGAGGGCACAAGGGAGTGCAGTAAAAGGGGATGGGCGATGACTGAGTAGCTCTTGCTGTGTCCTCACTCCAAAGCAAACAGGCTCCAACCCAAATGAAAGCAGAGCCCTCTCCTGCCTGCCAGGCCAGCTGTCTCCCAGCAGAAGCACCTCCACGCCTGAGCTGTGAAGGCTTCCGTTGAATGACAGGCCTGCTTCGACTAAAACCTGGGTACCCGCCTGAGCTGACGGGTGACACAGATAGATAGATACCTTAGCTTTCTGGGGCCAGCGGTCAGTTCTGTTCCTCACTGCCTTTTTCGGGGAGGTGAAGGTTAGATGGCAGCACCCTTTCAAGGTAAAGAGAGTAGGTCGCTGTTACAGTGCCTCATGGCTCCTGGTGTGACGCGTGGGTGCTGATGAAGCCTGCTCTTGGAGGATCACAAAATGGATCAGCACATTCAGAGCAGCCCTTGCCACTGCTCTGGTCTCCCAAGAGGTCTCTCCCTTACCTCCTGGGTGCATACTAATGAAGGGAGTAAAAGTCAGTGAGGATTACTTGCTAAAGTGGAGTCTGCACTGAGGAACTGAGGCTTTCTTGAGATTTAAATGCACCTCATATCAATAGCAACCAGGATTTCTATTTCTGTGTCAGCTTAAGAGCACTGGAGGATGCCACAGACGCTCTGCAAGGCCAGCAATAAGTAATCCTTCCTTGCATGGCCACTGGGCCTTGCCAGTACAGTGTTGTCTGGGAGCAGATGCCACTGCCCCATGACTTGCACCTAAATGTCTAACTTCAGTTCATTACGGTGTTCATTTACTACCAGCTGTGCGAATATCAGGCTCATAAAAAACTTGTAGGCCTAGCACATCTTATACTTATCTGCGATAGCACCAGGTAGCAGTCTTGTTGATGGGGTACGATGCGAGACTTCTTCCTGCAAACTTGTCTGTCTCACGGTGCAGCCCTACTTGGTTTTTGAGTTGCTGCTTCTCCTTGTGTGAACTGTGGTTCATAGCATATATCTTCAGGGGTATAGAATAATAGAATCATAGAGTCACTTAGGTTGAAAAAGACCCATAAGATCATTGGGTCCAACCGTGAGCCTAGCACTGCCATGTACACTACTAAACCATGTCCCTAAGTGCCACATCTACACATCTTCGAAACACCTCCAGGGATGGTGACTCACTTCCCTGGGCAGCCTGTTCCAGTACTTGATCTAAACCTGCCCTGATGCAACTTGAGGCCATTTCCTCTTGTCCTATCACTTGCTACTTGGGAGAAGAGATCAACACCCTCCATACTACAACCTCCTTTCAGGTAGTTGCAGACAGCGACAAGGTCTCCCCTCAGCCTCCTTTTCTCCAGGCTAAACAGCCCCAGTTCCCTCAGCCGCTCCTCACAGGACTTGATCTCTAGCAAAGAAAATGGTGGGGGTGAGCATTTTATTATACTATACATAATCAGCCAAAATTTTCAGGGGAAGGATTTCCATTAAATGTGATGATCTATGAAAATGTGAACAATAAATCCCCTCTCAAGTTCACATACTTATGAAAACAAGGATGATGCTTGTACCAACTCATTTCAGCAGATATTTAATGCAGTAGAACACTTTCAGCTTGTTTATACCATAAACAAACTGAAATATCACTACAGCTGATGTGAATCGTGTGCATAAAATTGTACAATAATTCAGGGTCGTCTAATATAGAAGTTGTGTATAATGAAAGACATTGCTTTTGCAAAACGAAATTGTTAGAAGTATTTGAGAAGTTTGTCAATCCAATCAGTCACTTTGTCAAGGTAAAATAATGCAGGTAGTAGAAGGTGTGTTGTAGAATTAGGAAAATAATAATTAATGGTAATTATTTGAAGTGCACAAATGAGAGTACTTATTTATTTGCTTTATGAATTTTTGCTAATCACATTATTTGCTTTGGAGGTGAGGGAAATATCTTGCTTTTTTGTTGCCATGAATGCTTTCCTACCATGATGATGTTCTGAAAATCTGTGAAAGATGAAGAGATGATTTGGAAAGCTTTTTCCCTATGAGGACAGCCCAGCAGTGGAGGCTGGGCTGTCTCCATCCTTGAAGATTTTCATGCCCTGACTTTGTAAAGCCCTAAGCAGCCCAGTTTGATCCCATGGCTGAGCCTTCCCCTGGGCAGGGGCTGGGACTGGAGGTCTCACCAGATCACGGGCAGACTGAGGTGTCTTGCGATCCTGTGATTTTCAGGGGTACAAGCAAGTGCCTCAAGTTTGTGATGTCAGGTGGCAATGTAATCCTGAAGGATGACAGTCTAGGAAGTAGTTGTGTTTCTTGTTCCTGGTAGTGACTCTGTCAGTTGTCAAGTCAGATGCTGTATGTGACGGCTTGAATGGCATCAAACTGATACTTACATGGTGCCACATCTCTCTGCTTCTTTATTATCCTCCATCATGGACTATCAAAGAACGAGGGTGTATTTACATGCTGGTGAATGATTAAATTAGTGTCTGTTGGCTGAGATGAACTGAGTGCAAAGGCTGTCTCCTAGCCTGTGGCAAATGAAAAGTGACATGTGTTCACTGAAACCACTGAGGAAGTTTATTTGATTGGTATGACACCTGTGAAGAATCTGCTTATTTCTAAGACATGACTCAAGAAAGTATTTTTTCTTTTTACAGATTCTGCCTCTATTTGTTTTCAATGCCTTCAATGTTATGCTAAAGCAGAGGGCCTTAAAAGCAAAATTCCTTATACGGCATGGGGCATAAGGGAGATGTAGCATGACTTACTTCTTAAAGACAGTATCCTCTCTTATGGGCTGAAAAATGAAAGATTAGAGTACTGAGGTGACGAATACTAACTAACTACTAACTTTTATTCTGCAGCAAATAAGGATAAGTATTTCTGAGACCTGTGTGGAATAATTTTTTCAAGAAAAGCACATTGACAGTGAGAAGGAGGTTTTTCAAACAAACAAACAAACAAAAACCTGAAGAAAAAGAATAAACTGAGGGAACTTACAGTTGCAAGCTACCTAAATGACAATGGTGAAAATTTCAGTTTCATCATGTTGATGTGATGGGGTTTTATTTGCTACTAGTTGTATATCTTTGCTTACAACTTCTGGCTTAGGAAGATTTTTAATGCGTACAGATTTATTTAGTGGGAAAATTGAATGCAAAGCCAGATAGACAGATCATGAGTCTGGTTTATGTCTTTCTCCATCACACTGGAAGAAAAGTCTGTGATTTTTAAACCCAGGGCTCATGTATTAATTGATGATCTTGTGCAGGTGAGGATAAAGAAAGATTTAAAGTGTCTTAACATATATTTTACTTCCGTATTTTCTGTTGCTTTCCAAAAATGCCTCTTAGTCCCTCTTTTAGAAGAGCATTGCTCAAATGTCTCTTTTTATTCCATGTTCTGCTTATAAATTAAGTTATTAATATAATTTATTCATATAATGATTACGGTTCTCTTCTACTTTGCAAGGCTATTTGCATCCGATCAAATCAGGAGAGTGCTTTATAATTACTGACACTGGTAAGAGAACCGGATCCTCACAGGCCATCCCAGATCTGTGTCTTTCATCCTAAGAATGAGATACTTCTGTGCGCTTAAAGTGCAGAGTTACGTAGGTTGATACGCTCATACAGAATACAATTCTTTACTTTCTCAGCTGCTCTAAGTGAAGAGTTAGATAGGTTGCTTCTCATATTCAGCTTACAGTAATTCTTTGCTTTCTCAAGATCATTGAGACCCCACTGGCAAATATATTAGTAGCGTGTACTGCTCAAAACTGTGTGAGAATCGATCTGTGAAAATCATGATTGATCAGTAGTTAGTGTAAAACAGAGATAAATCTGACTGGCAAAATATGACAACTATACAACTGCTTGTCCTCATAACTGGAAATTTCCTTGCTAAGTTTATCTTATTATAATATGAAAAATAATTTTTTAAACTACCATCTGTCTTTAAATCCTGGGTCCAGAAAGTGGCCATGTTGACAATGAGAAAGTAAGAGTAAAGGCAAATTGATGTGCAAGAGCTAAAAATATTCTTCACTTTATGCATCTTTTTAGTGAATTTTAACAGGATAAAACTTCAAAGGCTGTCTTCTGGTAGGCATCATTAATCTAGTTTCAAATCTCTGTGTTCTCCCTGCTATACTGTCCAACCTTTATTAGGTGCATCTGCTGCCAAATTGGCACTTCATTTAGCCACACATCTGCAGTAGTTTTACACTCGGACTGTTGCTGTGTAAAATTAATCCTCTCTGATAATCTTAATTTAAATAATAATATGTATGGTTTGCAGCAGCAGAGAATGCGTATTAGAATAATATTAAAGTTCACGCCCTGCAGAGTGAACCTTCCCATTACAACACAGGAAAAAGGACGTTTGTCTGTATAAAGATCCATATGCACAGAAGCATAATATTTTTAGCATTTATTGTGGCTGATTGAATTTTCAAATTAACTTGATTTGATCTTTTAAGGGGATGTGCTGTATCTTATAATGAAAAGAAGCAAGCTTACTGAATGGTTATGTGTTGTGCTGTACAGTGGGACTCTTAAGAGTGCCCAAACCATTGGATGTGCAGAATATGACCAAGAGGCCTGCGCTTTATTCTTCCTACCTAGGGTTGAAGGGAAGAAATTTCATGTGAAATTCACTATCCAATATGCATTTTATTGTGTGCAAGAGTGATTTAAATCAGTATTGGAAAATTTAGTTGCGTTTTTAATGAAATTGAAACTGAGTTTTGCATGTGCCTTGGTCTTCCAGTACTCTGGTATGCCCCAGATGCTTGTCTTCCGTGAGAACTGTGATTCACATGAATTCAGTAGAACCTGAACTGTGAAATGGATTTCCATCTCATATCTTTTGTAGAATCAAAGTTGTGTTAACTTAAGCTTCTTGAGAGGCACATGTCTCAAGCCATGTTTGTTAAGCTATACAACACATGGTAATAGATTTCAATGAACTTCGTGTAGCAGGTGGAGAGAATCTTTCATTCTAGGTTGAGGGCTATGTTGGCTTTAAGAAGAGGTGATGGTGCTTGAAGGACAAGTACTTTTCTCCTTTTCTATCTTTTTTTCTTTATTTGGACACTGGTAGCAGCAATGCATTCAAGAACTCGGACTTCCCTCTGGGGTGCATTTGAGAGCAGCAATTTCTGTGGTGCTATGATACAATCTTTTGGTGGTCCTACACTTCTAGCAGGCACTGTTACATTAAAAAAAAAGAGTATTTTTTATTCAGACTGTAAAACTGCACCATTTTAGATACCTAATTACAGAACAAATTGTTGTGCTTCATTTAATTTCTTCTCTTTGCATACAAGAGTGTCTGTCATGTGTTTGTCAATAAAAAATATTGCAGTGGAGCAGGGTTTTGTTGTATTACTGGTGTGGGAATACAGCAAAAAGTAGATAGTTTTAGAGGCAACTGCTTTTATGAATAAGGATATAATTTAATATTTAGTGTGTTAACATCAAAGTGCATTATCCTCTTGATTCATTAGGTGCATGTATCATGAAAAGAACACTCTCTGAAGTCTACAGGGTTTGGATTTTTTTAGTTTTTTTAATTACATAATCTTTGTTTCACAGCAGAGATTTTCAGAAACTAGGAACACAAAGCCTAGATTGTATTAAAACGGACAGTCGTATTAGTGCAGTCTTGAGTCTGCGGAAGCAGCACAAGCCTTTCCGCTTTAAGGAAAGGGTAAAGATATGGGACTCATGACTGCAAACGCCATTAGTTGCCTGATCCAGTATATCTTTCTGGTCGTTACCTGAGATTAAACTACCTCTGCTTTGCTGATTATGCAATATTATATTTGTGGGATGGAGGGAAAGGGAATGAAAAGGTACCCTTGTAGATGTGTTTACAACTTGAGTGTTTACCTGAATGACTCTCTTGTCCTTATTCAGTGATCTGTGAGTTCCTTGTATTGGGATTGTTGCGTCTTTCACAATGTTTCTACTTCTGCATAGAATGGGTTACTTATAGTGTGTTTGTTCAATAATGCCCGCACGTAGGAAGTCAGGGAAATGACCTTTAAAGAACAAAGTTAAGTATTAGTTTAATACTGAAGAAGGGTCTTAAAAGATTGTGAGACACTTTCAAAACAAATTAGTAAAACATTTCTTTCATTTCTTTATAGATTCTGGACAACCAGGAAGTCCAAGCCACAATGATCCTGCCAAGAATCCACCAGGTAAATATAAGTTCCAGAACATGTGCATCTAACATTGTTTGAGAACAAAGATACTACTGTTAATAGTTAAAGAGAACATAATTGGTCAGCAACCTATTTTGCACTGGTAGGTACATATAATCAGGACAATCTGTGATTATTTTAGTTCTTTTTAACTGGCAATGCCTCAGTTGTACTTTGATCAACATTCATTTGATCTAAGGAATTTTTCTTTCAGTTCATGGTTCTTATAATTTTGTAAGTGGGGATGGGCAGAGGAGTAAGAAGAGAAGATCTCAAATAACTTTACTTTTATAAAAGTTTTCAAATGCAGCAGTTATTCTTTCATCTCAGACAAAACACAATTGGTCTACCTCTAAAGTCAGTGACCTGAGCTACCAGCTTTTTTACTTCTATTTAATACCTGCATTATGCAGGTATGTTCATTTTTTATATTTTTCACATCAGCTCAGAGCAGTTTTTGAACATGTTGTTAATGGGTCATGCTAGTGGCATTTGGATTTTTTTTTGACAGAGACATCAGTGTAAACAGTCCTTTCAAGGATTATCTAAAAATAAACATTCGAGGGAAAATCAAACCTAGACTTTGCTATTCCACACTGTTTAGACCACAGGTTCTTTGTATTTTCATGGTGTTATCCTTCAAATCATTTGGGCTATGCTAGTAAATCTTGTAATCTTTGTTGTTTTATTTAAGACAAGTGTGACAGACATACTATCACTTCTTAATGAACCAGCAGTGACTCCCGGGACCACTGTCCTACTATATCTTCTTATTTTGGCTCTCAGAAGAAGCGTCTATCTGAAATAAGCTGCAACTAACTCAGTTTGCACTTTTTCTAAATGCAAAATTAACCACGCTCTAACCAAGAAGTACCTGTGTGATGCTGTGTTGTTACATATACATACATATTTTCTGGATCTGTCCAAACATTAGGGAAAACATCCTGTGTTGTGGCTGTACCATTTTGTATGATGCATACGATCAAAGTATTCTCTATGTGTATCATGTGTGTTACATGTGAGTACACAAAAGTGGGAGAACCATCAAAGCTCATTATACAAAAAGCCACATTCCTGTAATATAAAAACCAGAAACATGTAATGGAAGATTGCAGATATGTTTTAGAGATATGAGGGCAGAACCAGTCAAATAACATGATAAACTCCTTTTCAAGTGATTTTTTTTTGAAGGGATGTTGCAGGCTTCAAGTCACTTGTGGCTGAAGACTTCAATGCTGTTTCTCTCCAAACTGCATGGCACGACTAGTCTTTTATATCTCTAATAAATTATGTAGGGTGGTGGTTTAGAAACCCAAACCAGCAAATTTTCACCTAAAATAAGCCTGAAAAAATTCCTCACAGATAAGCACAGTTTTATAAAACTTGCAGGATTTAGCTGTAGAGCATTTATTTTTGTATTAGAATATCTCTGGCTGTGAGTGCAAGAAAAACCAAATGGATTACCCCTTGTAATTTTGAAGGGTACTTTGTAGCCTCTGGGTTTGGGAAGCTGAAGGCAGAGTCTGGAAACTCACCTTCAAGGTGTTTCAAAAATCTGTTCTTAAATTACTACTGAGCGTTTGGAGTAAGAAGGTAGAAAGACATATTCCTCTAGTGAGGGTCACATCGTCTAGTAAGTCCGGTCTTAACAACCCTCATTCTCAACTCTGTGCTACTCCACCAAGGAGTAATCTTGCTGCCAGCAACAGAGCCCCGCGGAGGGCAGCAGATGAGCTGTATAGGCTTTATTTTGGCAGCTTGTGAGGCAAGGCCAGATGCCCCAATGTTTGACAAACTCCAGAAAACTAAGGGAAGATAATGGGCAGAGAAATCTGATGCTGGTTTCGTCATGAAACTTTCTGCTTGAAATTTGAGCATAACACTTTCTCATGCTTTGGAGTCACTGCTGGCAGTATTATTGCTTTATCGGCTGCCAAGTGGGGACAGAAAATAGAAGCTGTGCCTTGCTTCCCTTGAAACCCTTCGTTTAAGCAGAGACAGAGGTATAATTGAATGTTTTCTGTCTACTTGGGGATACATGAACTTCCAGGCTCTTTCCGATTCCTTGTGTGATACCATCTTCGGGATAAACTGTCAGGGAGTAAGTGCTGAGGCTTGTGGGACTGCAGAACGCAGAACTTCTGGGGCTGTGCAGGAGAATGAGAGGGAGTTGCACTCCTTTCAGCTTGTCTGGGAAAAGGGCTGCTGTCCTGTTCTTTCTTATTAAACTTCACATGAGTCTTATTATTAGAAGCAGGCAGTCACTTCTGTCAGAGCCCCAGAGGATATCAACTCTGAAGTTTGTTTTCAGTCCCAGGCCAGGAGCACACAGACTGGCAGTGCCAGGAGGTTTTATTCTCCTATCATGTTTTGGTCTGATGCCTGTATGTCAAGGAGCCAGCGTGTTGGCAAGGGCTAGGTGCTGTTGGCTTTTGGATGCCACTATCTTCACAAAGACATTGCCAAGGAAGAGAAGGTTGGAAACTGAGTGGTAGTTGGCGAGGCTGTTGGTGTTAAAAGTGTTTTTTTCTAGGTTTGGCTAGACTGTTGCATTCTTTAGGGTGTCTGGTAATTTGCTGTCTTAACTATGGTGGTAGGGTAATGTCACTTGCCAAACAAAAGAACATTAAGAGCACTTGTTGGAATTCTTTGCAATACATTCCTAAAAATACACTGAATACTTTGATAGCAAGCTACAGTATTAAGATAGTGTAGCTTATGGTGAAAGTGGTATGCAGCTTTTGTAGCAAGATCCAGGAATTTCCCCGTCTAACTTTTTCAATAATTTCTAAAGAATGAAACTTGGTTTACTGAGAGCTGAGTTGTAAAGGTCACTTCTCCACGGGGATTGTTAAGTAGATTCCAGACAGATAGATGAGCTGAACTGAACTGAACTGAGAGAGGAGAAGAGTTTTAACATTGCTGTTGTCTGCATCAGTCATTAAGTTCCTGTTATGCTAGCACGGTGCTAATAAAAGTTTATATGGTTTCAGAGAGAGAATGGACATGCTCGTGGATCCATTCAGAATGAGTAACAGACAGAGGGCACACCTGGATTAATAAGCTTTAAAACTGAAAATACTTGTATCCTTGGATACTATCAATCAAAAAAAATCCCACCAAAACCCAAAACCAAACCAATACTTTAGGCCTGCTCTGTTTCTTACTGTTCTACTGGACATCTGCTCAGGGATACTGTTGAAGGCAGGCTGTTGAAGGAGACCTAGTGTGGCAGTTCCAGTGTAATGCTGTATTATTTGCTGCCTGAAAGTCCCATAGGTCTTTCATATGGCTTAAGAAAATGTAAAAAATGATCCTTCCTTGACATGTGTGTCTCAAAATACCTGCAAAGGTGTAGGAGGATGTGTACTAAAGACAGAGGGAGTGATCTTTCAGTAAGTTCATCTGTCAGGCATAAGAAAATTATGAGAGTGAGTAAACAGAGGAAAAATGTCTAGAACTACTAGTAAGCTAATTGGGTCTCCAGTGATACAAACCTTACTATCCAGTTCTTCTAGTAGAGGATTTTCTGGGGTTTGTTCTGCTTTATTTTTCTTTCCCTTACTTCCTGCCTGGTGGCCACATCTGTTTGACATTAGTAAGGTTACTTGCTACCTGTCACTGATGTGAGATTGCTCCTTGGTAGACTTGATTCATTTGTACACCAGCTGAACACTTCTGTATTCAGTCGTTGCCATGTTGCTCAAATTTTTTGAACATAGCCTTTTTAAGCAGCTAAAATAAGAGTAAGAAATAGCAACACTGATAGAGCAAAATGTTATCCTGATTTGCTGATAAGATGGGATAGAGACTTGAATACAATTTGACGAATCGAGAGAATTGGGAACCTGAGGGAGTAGATACCGGTTCTTACTGTTGCTTCATGTTCTTCATCTTTTGTTTTCTGGATGGAGCTGGAGGAGAATAGTCTCTTCTTGTACACGTCGCTTCAAGGTTTCAAAGATTGGGTAATACAAAAGATACTTTTCAGAAGGTGCAAAGGAAACGTAACCATTCTGACACAGACAGTCATGAGCGTCATTGGTGAGGGAAGAAATGTGTGTTCAGATTTTGCTCTTATCCAAGCAGTTGAGTTCAGAGGTTGTTAGATTTATGTTTCCTCACAAGTGGGACCTGCTATTTTTTTTTCCTTGGTAGAATTTACTCCACTTGAGCTGGTCCAAAGAATATTGTCATGTAAATTTTTCAAACTCTGTAACATTAGTCGGGGCTGAATGAGAAATGCAGATGACTCGGATTTGAGCCTGTGTGATGATGAATATTAGATTATTTGTATGGGGTTACACACTTTTAGACAGAGAGATTGAGAAACTGTCTTTCTGCCTTTCATTCCTCTCCACTGTTTCCCTTCTTCTTTCCTTCAGAGTATCCATGTTGTCATGGAATTAATGTAGTGATAAGATCTTTAATCTGAATGAGGCATAGTTATGTGAGTCCTCAGTCTTACAGCTCTGGAATTGGTTTTCCCCTTCTGTTTTCACCAGAAATTTTATTCTGGGAACCGTTTCCAAAGAAGACTTGAGTTAAATTATTTTTTTTCGTTCTAATTAAAGAAGGTATTGCCAAAAAGCTTGCAACCAGCCTCACCTGTCTGTCAATATGCAAATCTCTCTTGCAGCTGTAGAGCCTCAAAGGCATTTTTGTGCTTTCGTATGGGCTAGCAGCCACAGAGAGAACATTCTTTTTGGATCAAGCCCTAAGAAATGTGTAATAAATTTGCCCCTATATGACTGTTTTAGATAGAAGTATTTAAGTTTTAGCATGTATAGTTTCAGAAATCACCTCTGAAGAGTAACGTGGTCTCAACCTTTGCTCTTTTTTTGGAAATGCAATAAGCAAATGTTTTTGAGTTTTCAATGACTGAGAACACAGATGTTTTGATTATTTTACTGTATTGGAAGTTATCCTCTTCTGGATGGGGAATTAGCCCCTTAACTAATAGGAACAGAAGAGATATTCCCTGGACTCATGATTGTAAGCAGCTTTTCTTTTGGAAGCAATGATGCCATAGTAGCAGTTTGGGGATTCAGCCAGAACCGTATTTAAACAAACATATATTCACCTCGCTTTTTCAGCATGGGAGTGGATATTCTGAAATGCTAAGTGTTTCCCATATGCCTGCTACTGTGTCATCTCAGATAGTGATCTTCAAATAAAACAGGCTTGGGTTTGGTCAGGGCTTGATTTTCTGTGGAGTTCTCCCTTTCCCAAATGCTCTATGAATTAGTAATGCCAGTGTCTGAGAGGTGATACACTTCCTTGTCAGCCTCTCAGCCCTGAGCCAGGTGGGACATTGGGAACCAGTGCACAGCCACACTATCTCGACAGTCAGAAACCTGCACAGATTGTACGGCCCCTTTTTCCAAGAGGAGGAGTTTTTGGCCTTGCGTGCTGGTTTGAAATTTGGTGTGGGTAGTTATCACTGTCTACTGGCTTAGTGTTCTGATTTTTTTTTTTTTTTTTTTACATCAACTGTCCAGCTGTTTAAATAAATGATGCTGTGATCACTTCCGATGCCATGTTCACTTCTGATGCTGTTGTGTTCAATGGTGAGCGCAATGGTTTTTACTTCAAAGTATGCACAGAGCAAGGATTTACTAAAAACTTTTAGGTTACCTGTTATAATTCTAGCAACTGGTGTTGGCATCAGGAAATTATTTTTTTGGTATGTGGCAGTCAGCTGTTAAATAGCACCTGCCCCAACACCTTTTTAAATCTTGACTGTAGTTTGTATATAACCTGAAACTCTCTGGAGTGGTAGGCAGTATGCATTTGTGTTAGTTTTCTTTCTTGTTAGGTTTTGGGGCAACTAATTTATTACATTCCGGTGCATGGATTCCAGAGTCCATTAAACCAGATGTTTACTTCTTCAAATTACTGAAGCACTGAAGGATATTATAGTTCTTGTTATTAACTTGAGAATATTGAAAATCTTACTTGTTTCTGAAAGTGGCATAGGCAACTTCTTAGCTCCTTATTGTGCTAAAAAGTAAAATGGAGTCAGGGGATCTTTTTGCAACATGTTTGTTCTCTGTCACATTTACAGCATCATTGAAACTTTCAGGAAAAAACAAAACACCAAAACAAACTGTGGGTATGCAACAAGGCCAGAGACAATTGTGAGATAACCAAAATATCCTCGTTCTCTGGACAGACCTTAGCTACTGTTTCAAGAAACATCATAGCTGAAATCTTCTCCGTCACTCCTTGGCTCATCCACGCTTCACTGCCTTTAGGAAATTCTGGCCTATGCCACTAGGATTCCTGCTGAAGTGAGAGAGCTTCCTGTAGAAGTCATATACTGCGGAGAGCAGCAAGAGCTGGTCCTTGAAAAGTCAGTTTTCAAAGACTCAAACAAGACAAGCAATGCAATGAAATTAGTTAATCTTTAATTGTGGCATTTTCAGAGGTAAAACAAAACTGTAGCAGCATCCAGAACATTGCATTGCATAACTTAAAGTCAAGCTGCAGCTCTCTACTAGTATTTTGTATACCAGGCTGAAGCTTCCAGCCTTTCTTCTCACGGTAGCTCCTGATGTTGAACCTGTCTCACTGCTAGTAAGTCTATCTACTGCTTTATAACTCCTATTTGTGAAGATCCAGAAATAAAAGCACAGTAACACAAATAGTTTCCTGCGCTGATTGGAACCTTACTCCTGTTTTATAAGTTACTCAAAATCAAGGCTGTATCAGTGAAAAAACTAGATGTTTAATGATACAAGGAAGCAATTTTACGTTTCGGCACTAGACAATATGCAGCAGAATGTAAACAGGCATTCTATTCATAAAGTACAATTAAATCAGAAGACATAAAAAAGGCTGGTTAAAGATTTGTAAAGCCAGACGTCACCGGTAATCTTTTAAGTAATGTGAGAAAAGCCCTTTACAGTACGTTAGTGCAAACTCAGAATGTTTTTGGGTAGATTTAAACAGCTTTTTTTTTTTTTTTCCCCTCCATTTGAGTCTTAGCATGGTTAAAAGCTATACTTGAAACCCAGATCTTGGAGGCACGGCACAGGTACAGAGCAGAAGATGTAAAAGGACTAGGACAGAATAACTTCTATAGTAGTTGGAGGCATTACTGAAGGTTTCTCCTGTTACTGACAGTATGAGGGGAGCCTGATCAGGACTGCTGCTCAGCTTAACCTGTTTCTCTTTCATGCTTGCTGGCACTGGTCTGGTCATTGTAGTATTGTTTGGAACATGTGTTTTTCAGAAATGAGTTTTCTGTACGAAAGGTAAGGAGAGAAGACAGATTTTATACTCACTCTGCACAAAGGTGAATACTAAAAGGAAATACAGAAAAAAAATCCACTGCTGTTCATGGATTTTGGAAGTTACTGACTGTTTATACAGAATTTCACTATGGTGCTTTTGGTAGAAATGTTCTTTTATAGAACTTAGATTTTCAAGAATAATGACAATTAGTGAAATGCATTTCAGAGAGTGTCATCTCTCTGGCAAGGTGTGTTTCAGTCAATGACAATACATGCTCATATTAGGTTTGAACAATAAAGACAGCAAAGTGTTATCACAACCATCAAAAGATGCAGTAAATCCTCTATGAGGAATACAACAATAGACTGTTATCAAGTGCATTAGTTTCTGTACTGAACAGATCAGAAAAACACACTTCAAGAATGCTAATTTAAGACTCTTTAGCAAGTTAATGCAAGCAGTGCATCAGGAAATGCTTAACCAAAAACCCAGTAAGACCTATAGCATACGGAGTATCACCAAGTGTTTTTTTCTTGCATGCAGTGTATTAATGTGAATATGAATGTTAGATCTTCAGCAGGGAGATCAGCTGCACAAGGTAAAAGGCAGTGTCTCACACCATAAAGTCAAAATGTCCTATGCTGTTGTCCTGCTGCATACGATCTTGCTCTTTATCCTTTGTTGTATGTAGAGTACATGTATCTGCAACAAACTACATCAGTTTAATGGAAAAAAAAAATTCCTGTTCACTTCCTAAGTAGTTAAAACTGTTGAAGTCCACTAGTGCTGGAACCAAACCTACTGTGTTTATTTTTCTGCACTTGGAGGCACAACTGGAATGTAACTTCACTGTTAGAGCATAAGGCTCAGGATGAAGTTGCTCAGTGCCTGTGACATAGACTGTTTACTGTTGCATCAATTTTTTAATAAAATTTTGTGACATTCCTTTGGGAAAAGAATGAAACTGTTTTCTAAGTTGATTGAGATTTACAATAGCTGCAGTTTCTCTCTCTTTCCTAATGCCAGGCAAAGCATTTGCATATGTCTGTGAGTGTCATTATTTTTGGACCATCCAAGGCAAGGTGAGACCTAGGTGGAAGATCCATCAGTGAACAATGCATCCTTCTGTGAGGGGGTGATGAACAGTGGTACCACTCAGTGGCAGAACTTTTTCCCTGCTCCCATTTCATTGTCACAATGAGAGAAACACACTGTATTGCTTTTGTGTTATGTGGGTATCAGCAGTATTGCCAGTGAGAAAAACTAAGAATTCATGAGAGAAGGCTGAAGATGAAACATGTGTGTCTGTGTGTGTGTGTGTGCATATACATGTATACATCTGTGTTCTTCCATATAAAATCCTACATGGACTTTTTTTTTTTTTTTATGTGAGCCTTGGGGCATGTTCTTACTGTAATGATAGCTTGACTAATCTACACTGGGGTAAAACTCCTCTCAAGTTAGCCCAACTCGAATGGGAGAATTTGTGCTTTGAAATAGTGGTACTGGTATTTGAATAAGCAGCAAAGAAGTTCACTCTTGTCTCATTACCAGCTCCAGAGCTGGCTGTATATTTGTACACTGGCTTTAAGCCATACTTCACTTACATGCCAACTAAAATCAAGAGACCAAATTTTTCTTTGGAAATCTTCTGTTCATGTACTACTTCAGCAGAGAAGGGAAATATTGCCATTGTCAAAGGAATTATTAGCGTTTATCCAGCTTGCCCATTCTTAGGTTAAAAAATGAAGACTAAGGAAGAAAGGAAAAAGAAACATTAACTCTGCAGTTTTTTATAGTAAGGGTATGCCAAGTCCTGTCAAATAAAGAAATAAATACTTGAGAAGCCAAGTTGTGTTTTTGTCCACACAAAAAACAAGGACAAAGTTTGCATGAGAATACAGAAGATGAAAGAGAAAGTCTCCTATTTCTTAGAAACTGGAGATGAATAAGGTTGCAGAGAGGCCTGCAACATCCAGGTGAAGGACAATAAAAGTGGAAAAAGTAACAGATATGGAGAGAAGCTGTTGAAAATGAGAGGGAGAGGAATGCGAAAAGAGGTGAAGAAAAACGAGTGAGACCTGCAGAGCTACCAGTGGAAATAAAGACATACAGGGATATCATATGAAGTAGCATGCAGGGATATCTTATGAAGTGACATTGACTGGAAGATAAGAGGATGATGGCATTGTCATGACACGGTTCAGGATGATCCCACTGGCCTATAGTGCTCTGCAGGCCCTCTGCACCTGCTCCTGGGATGGTTTTTCATCTGGGGAAGACTGACATTTGCTCATAGGTATAACAGCATAATAAAGACATCAGGAAATGTGCTCAGCTGGATGTGTTCCCTTTCTTTCAGCTTGAATTGTCAAGTTCATTATTTATACATGCACTGGTAAATAATATCAGAGATGCTGGGTGAGGCAGCTCTGTGGTTTTAGTAAGATTGCTAGCAAGCAGTGAAAACTGCTCTTTTTGCCTGTACCCTCTTTGTTTGATACTGAAAACGAAGTAGAGATTTCTCCAGATGTACCAAGGACAGATATCTCAAGTGAAGTGTGCTGCCTTTTCTGTCACTTTTCTGATTATAGTGGCACTATTTTCCTAAAGTACTTGAAGATGAAAGCAGTAACAGACAAAAGAAACCTAAAGAGAATAGTACTGAACCTTTGTTTTCCAAACCAGTAGATATTCCAGGAGGTGCATTTTTTGTTTGTTTGTTTTGTTACTTAAGACATTTAGTGTGCTTTTGCTCATTCGGACATTTGGAACAAAAAATTGGCAGTGAATTTCTGAAAGAAAAAAGCTGTATTGATTCAGAAAAGGAACTGGAGAGACCACAGTAAGAAATTCTCAGTGCACCATCTCACATGAAAGCAAATAAAAAAGTAATACTGTTGGAGCAGCAATGTGCACCAAGTATAGATCTAAATATTTCTGTTGGTAAATGGTTGGCATTCCTACCTGTAAAGGATGTGATGTCATGTAATCTCAAATTCAGTCAAGTCACCTCATGCAGTGATTATTGATATGAGGCTTCCACAGAAACCTGTGTTTCTCAGCTCCCTTTTTATGAGGTATGTAGTTACACTACTGAGATAACTCTTGCTTATCAGCTATTGTTTCACTGCAGTACTTCCAAGTTGTGCCGGAATTTCATGGCAGGGAGAGTATATCTTATACATTTATCTTAGAATAAGTAAATATAAGCCAAAACAATAATACATGGTTTCTTAAACGTAGGTTTCTAGATATATAATTCAGCATGTATACAAAAATCCATGGAATAGCTCAGCTATTTTGCTGAGTTCCTACTTTTATGGGAAATACTAGCTAAGTGGTAGTGTGAAGTCACTATGAGCAGTGTAAGAGTTAAGTAAAAATCTATTAAGCACTAATGTATGAGAGGACAGGACTGCTCTATGCTGAAATTGCTTAGTCCAGCTGATACAGTTCAATACTGACTGAAAAACTGAAGATACTAATAAAAGGGCCTAGATTTTAAGCATTTTCTATATGGTTAATTAGAAACTCAGTGTGTTGCTTGTGAGTTTTCATACACATATTAAAAAATTACTTTCTCAAAACTCCTCAAAATTTTTTACATCTCTGCATCCATTTTAGCTTTCAATAGGTCCTGTGATCAGCTTTCAGTGTACCTTGGTTTGTGTATTATAGTTCTGGGACTCTTCATACTGTTGTTAGCTGGTGTATAAACTTATCTACAGTTATTTATTAATCTTCTTATGATACTAATTATGGTACTGTGATCTTTTGCAGTATACCTTGAGGACAGTTTCGTAAAATCTGGAGTGTTCAACGTGTCAGAACTTGTGAGGGTGTCCAGAAGTAAGTTATCATTTACATTTAATCATTGCCAACGCCTGCTGTAATCAAGTGAATGTTTTTTTCTTAAACTTTTTTTTTTTTCCTTCCTGAGGTGTAGGATACATAGGAAATGCTTATAACACACAACTTTGATATCTTGTCCACAGTATTACAGTTCATCTTGCATGTGTTTGTAATAAACCAAGCAGAAGTTTTCTTTTTTTCGCATGAATTTTTAAGGATTGAATCGATTTGTTATGTGTCCCTCTGCACAGCTTCATGGACTGATATGTCAGTGAAATTACTATATGTAACAAAACCTTGTATTTGTTAGACTTGCAGCTTTTTAAGGTTGTCCTATACTTCATTGGATGTTTCTAAACAATCTGATTATTCTTTTAGTTTGTTTTTGAATTTGTAGCTGTTAAAACAAAAATCATAGCATGGATATAAAGGATGACTACTTAAATGTATTATATGCTTGTCTTCCTTTTACTCATAGCAGTGGCTGTACCTGAATTTGTAATTATGTTGGCTTGTTTTTGCATCAGAAATGTTATGCATGTGAACATTAAACAAACAAAAAAAAGTAGCATAAAAATTAAATATAAAGGGATGTGTGAAGCTTTTGCAGAAAGGAAAAACAAAATGAACATAAATAAGATCTATTTTGTTGATTTTTAAGAATTTGCTATAATAGTATCTCATAAAACCAATGCATATCTTCATTTGCCATTGCTTTCTGAACACGTCTTTTCTCTCTTTAGTATCAATACTATTAAAGTATTTCTCTTAAGACTTCATTAGGAAGTGAACAAAAATACGTGAAAGTTGTAGTTAGAAGTGTCTATAGTGATGACACCCACATTATAACAACTGAATGACCCAGGAAAATCTCTTTTCTGATGGAGTGAGGAAAAAACCAGCCAGGCAGAAGTTTCCAAAACTGTCTGTCCAAATTTTGCACAGGAGTTAATTCATGCCAGGTCAGGATGCTTGAGGAATTTAATAATCTTAGTGAGGCTTAAAGTGCATGTGCCACTTCATTTGCTGTGGTCAGAGATTAATATTCAACAATTAAAATTATTCTGAGTCCTCAGCAAAATACTGAGCACTGCCATCCTGCAGAATTAAAACATATTCCTTTTTGTGGTTCCTGAAGATATGGTTTTGCTCTTTTAGGAGGCTGAAGATATGCAAAATACAGCTTTCTTTTAGTTGTCAGGTGGTTAAATACATTTTTAAGTGTTAAGCCATTCAGATAAAAAAAGAATCAATATCGTAACTGTTATGAAGTTGTACCTTCTGCATCTGCTATACAGATATACTTCCAATAATAAGCTTTAAAGCATGTGGTTTCTGTGGGGTTTCTTACCATGCATTTGTTTAACCTCAAGCCACAACTGAGTAGTACTTTAACCGTCAGGAAAAATACAAACCTTCAGATACATTACACAACATGCAATTATTCTTTTAAGTGCCAAAGGTAGTTAAAATGCACAATGCACAGACAGTGAACAAAGGTAAATACACCACAATATGTAACATATAATTTATTCTTGAAATGCCAAGACATACAGTACACAGGCTGTGTGAGGAGGTGAAGATAATGCTGAGTGTGTGTGTTTGTGTGTAGGTGTACATATACAAATACCTGTGGCACTGGGTGAAAGAAAATGGAGGCAGCAAAACAAGCTGTCAGAGCTGAAGGCCATTATTAATACAAAAGAGTTAGCGTTAGGGGTAAAGAGTTTTTGTGTCCCCAAATTTGTTCTTTCCAGTTATTTACATTCTTTAGTAAATAATACTAGCTGTCCTTATAAACTCTGCCTCATTCATTGTAAAACTCCTTCTACAGAAGGCTTGACTTTACACCAAGGTTGGTGTTACCTTTTTCATGTTAATGATTCCAGGTTATTTGTTATAAAACAAATATATTATGTCTGCACAACTGCTAAGGGATTTCTAGGGACTGGAGAAGATAATTCACTTTTTTAGGCACATAAACATTGATAGAACTAGTCTGTACTTTGTTTCTGCAAGAGGCAGAAAATTAGATACTTGTAGTAATGTGTTTTTCCCAGTGTTAAAAATGAAAAGATGGCTAAAAATGTACAAGATTGTCTGTGACTCGTTACGATGATGTGTTTTTCAGCACCCATAACCCAGGGAACTGGAGTGAACTTCCCAATTGGAGAGCTTCCGAGCCAGCCATATTACCATGATATGAATTCGGGAGTAAATCTACAGAGGTCTTTGTCCTCTCCACCAAGCAGGTAACAACTTGAATTAAGTGCTAATGAGAAACCAAGTTGAATAATGTAGGACAAGCAATTCAGAAATACTGTCAACAGTGAACTGTCTTGTGAATTTCCTCTGATTTTGTGAGGTAGGCAACTTACATACATTACCATAGTCCATGTAGAGATATATATGTTACAAAACTTGTAATTTAAAGTGGTGTCATTGTTGCCTGTCATCATCGTTGATACCAAAGACAATAGTAACTTTTGTCAGGGTTTGAAATGCTCACTGAATCATCTGCCAAGAGAACAGTTACTCATCCTAAAACTCCTGCTGAGTTTCTGGAAGGTGTAGCAGCTGAGAACCTGCTGTCAGGGTTTGATGCCATGGGATGGTTGCAGGGACAAAAGCTGTCTTTGAGGGTTCCCTCTTGGACCTCTGTCTGGAAGGACATGTTGGGACAGATACTGTTTCTTGTGGAAAAGGCATTAGGACAGATGTATAAAGACAAGGTGATATCTTTATCTATAGCATCACCCCAGCTCATGAAAGTTGCTGCCTCACCCTTACAAGAGGCAATTCCCAGCACAGTGGTAACAAGGAGGAGCATGTGAGGTAGTCAAAGCCTCTCTAACTTTTCTCAAGGGTCTCCATGTGCTAGCTACACGCAGTTTGATCTGAGGGACCCATATCTTCCTTGCTACAACATGTTCTCTTCTCCCAGCTCTGAGAAAGACACTGTTCTGTCCCTCAGGAGCAGCCAGCAGACCCATAGAGGTGGAGAACCTGGTGTGCCCTCCTTCTGATTTCCAGACAATATACTGTCTGTCACACTCCTGGGACCCCTTGGTTTTCTGAAACTGCACGGTGTAACATGAAATCATAAGCACTATAGGACCTCTCACTGTCCCGGGTTTCTGCACCCCAGTGAGTCAGGAAGTGTGTGCACAGTGGGACAGGGTTTAACATGACTGTCAGGGTGCTGAGGTGCTCTTCCACCAGCACCTGGTGCTTCTGAGTTACTTTGCTCATATTCTCTTATTTCATTCTATTGTATTTTCAGTTTGGCAGTTCACCTAGTACCTTTTAGAAATGAATAGATTAATTCTCACAGTGTTGTCTAAATAACAACAACAATATTAGTAATATCACTACTATTAAAAATTTCATCCTGGTTTTCTTTGGCAGTCAGCATAACCGCTTCAATATATACTGTTATGAAGAAACCTGACTTCCCTCCACTGTATTGAAGTGCTCCTTCATTATATATAGAGTGACTTGAAATATGGGCCTTTTGTTGTTTTTAATTAAACTAGTCCAAAATGAAAAGTCTTTGTTTCAGGTTAGACCTCTGAAAAGCTTACAATTTTGACCTTATGAAATGTGGTAAAAACGATATTTTTTTCCTTATTAACACATTCAGAAAAGTTCCTGGTTACTTTGACTTTATTAGTAATACTTTTACAGTGCTGTGTTTTGCTTTCATCATTTCTGTGTAGTGTTAACACCCTCATGACACAAACTTTCTTTGGTGGGTTACAGGAGCTGGTTTCTTTGTTGCTCAGCCAAATGCTGGTGAACTGAGAACACTTAGGGCTTTTATATCATGCCATCTCTGAAATATTAAATCACGTGAAAAATGCAAGCACATACCTACATTACATATTGTTAAATAACATTGTCTATGTAAGTTAATGTAAGCTCTAATATTCACTTTTTTGTGTTTTGTATGCCTGAATTACTTTGCATTGAAATATTTGTTGAAATCCAAACAGTTTATATACCACTAATAGCTGCTTATCATATTCACTGCCAAATCTCACATTACTTCAACAGCAAAAGACCCAAAACTATCTCCATAGATGAAAATATGGAGCCAAGCCCAACAGGAGACTTTTATCCTTCTCCAAATTCACCAGCTGCAGGGAGTCGGACATGGCATGAAAGAGATCAAGGTGAGTAACATGGGACCATTTTACCTTGAAGTATATTAAAATACACAATAAATCTCTGCATCTGCCTTTCCATTACTGCCATAAAATGATGGCATTTTAGAAGAATCATTATTTTTCTGTTAGGTATGTGTATTTGCTGGTTTTGTTAATATAGTTAAAACCAACAGTCAACAGGATATGATATAAACAACCACGTAATAACTTTTCTGTCTGCTGACTGCCTTATCTATTGTTTAAAAAGATGTGTGGCAAGTGAGGTACTTAATATTGTGTATGCTGTGATTATCCCAGCAGGATATTGAGTGCAAGTAAAAACCAAACCATCTCCATACTATGGTTGAGTCAACACTAGTTTACTCAGTTGTTGTTTTACCGTGACAGACTGCTGTGTGTGCATTTAGTCCATACTGTGTGACTCAGACTAGGTCCAATAGGCTCTTTTCTGAAGAGCCCACACGTAGCTCTGTGGGACTATATTCATATGCTAAAGGGTGTTGGTAAGTGTTGCTGTGTTTTGGATTGTCAGAAGCAAGGAACATGGTTTTATGGAGGAGAAAGTTATGGCTGTCAAAACAGTAAAATTAATTGTCAAAACTTTCCCTCATGTTATCTCGATGCTTTATAAACCTAGATGCCAGTGTAGTCTTTTCTCTCACCTTTGTGATGTGAAAATGTGTACAAAGTCACATGTATTTAACCAGTGTTGGTTAATGGATCCTATGGCTGAGGTGCGGCAGCTATTTGGAAGGTGTAATGTGCAGCACAGTATGTAACAGTGAAACAGAGAAGAAAACATGCCATTGCCTCCAATCTTTACCCTCCTTTTCCTTGTCCTCTGTTCGTAATTGCTCTCAGTTCTTCAGTAACTGACTGACCCTTTGGTCTTACCTAATTTTTGTGTTGTTTTAGGCTTTTTTTTTCCCCACCTGCTAAGTTTTCTCTTTCATCTCTGTATGCAAGGTAGCATGTGATTAGTATTTAATTTAGCTGCCTTTTGTTTTCAGATTTTCGATACAGTCAGTCTCCTTTTAATCTGCTTCTGTCTGCCTTCTGATCTGTGTTCTCATCATTAGGCTGTTCCTCTCACACAATATCTGATAGTCTTTTTCTTAATGGTTTCTTTTCTACTTTTTGTTTTTCATGGATGCTCTGGTATTTTCTTATTTCTAGCTGTTTGCAGCATTCACTGTTGAATTTAATAAAAAAAAATCTTACCCATGTGTTTGCAGAACCAAACTTAAGACAGCAAAATAGCATTTCTACCAGCCAGAATCTTCCCCCTTGTGCAAAATATTTTCCTCTGTGACTGTTAGCTGTTTTGCCATGACACTTTCTTACATTTTTTTTTGTAAAAGACAGGATTGTACCTCAACTAATTTTTGTGCTTTTCAAATAAATTAATTTTGTGGTTGTGGGGAAAACAACCAGTTGTTCCTTGGTGAAATAGTCTCTGCATCTCCACACTTGTGAAATTAAGTTCTTTTGTGCTGATGAGTGAGCTGTAGGGACTTCCAAGAAAGTCAGTGCCACGTGGAGAGCTGAGCCCAAGTCCTTTCACAGATAGGTCCTGACTATTTCAATTGCTTTTTAGCTCTTGAATCATTCTGCTTGCAAAGAACTGTGCTCTGCGAACGCTGGATTTGTTCCGTTTTACCAGCCTTCTTCATGTCACACTTATCAGTAGTGAACGATGTTATTGTTCAGATTGCTTAGCAGATTTACAATGAACCGTCACTTAATTTCTGTGACATTGAGTAGCCAGACTTCTGAACTGAAACAGCCTTTAACTCTCTATACACCTTTCATAAACCAGGGAACTTCAAAAGATGAGAGAGAATAAAAGAGGTAGACTTGAATCAGTTTATTTTATTTTTGCTTCCCAGAGTTAACACTCGTCCCTGAATATCCTGTTCTCCAGCACTGCTGGGCCTAGTGACGTTTTACCAGATCCCTGGCAAAGAGGTTTTCTTTGAGACACTATGAGGGACTTCATTTTTTCTGTCCTGAAGATGTTCTTGCATTCCTGCAGAGGGACAGATATACCATTGGCCACTCTGAGAACCGTTATACTAGGGGAAGCACAAGCCTTTTACCCCTAACTATTTCTGTTTGTACCTTCTGAGGTTATAATGCTGCTGCGGAAACTCTGTAAGGTAGTGACTGCAATGCCTGTCCTTGGTACCTGGCCTCACTGGGAAGGGGTATGTGGCAGCTTCTGACATATTTGTTTTGCTGCTAGTTTGTTAAGATGCTTGATAGCATCTTCATACTGGCATGTATCTGTGTTAAACTCCTTTTGGACATAGAGGTCTTACAAGGATATGAAATTTGTGAAAACCTATACTCTCTTTCCTTATGCCTGCAAGCACAAAGGTAATGATGTTTGGATGTGTTTTCTATGCCAGAGTGCTCACTGATACTATGTTCATCTCTCCCATGGAGATCTACGTGTTGTATAAGGTTAGGCATAAATGAGAAAAAAAGAGAAGCCATTTGGGATCACATTTGTGTTCATCCAGTGTCACCAGGGGATGCTCATGTAGTCCCAACAGGTACTGCTTTTCCAGGCAGTCTCCAAAGGTCACCAGCACCAGAAATATGAATCATTCCACAGTGCCAACAATTAAGAATATGCATAGGTGTCTTGTTTATGGGTAAGCAGCTTCTCTTTCACTCTGATGCAATTTTAACTCTTCTAGGAGAAACAAAATCAGAAATAGAGTTGATATAAAAAATATCGTATTATTCGTTGCAGCTTCATTGTCTCTATTTTGAACCTGACAGTGCAAAAATCTCTTAACTTGTGAACTGAAATAGATCTAGTTTCTTCATCTGCATACCCAAGGGTAATGTATTTTCACAAAAACAGAGATGACGTAGATTTGAAAGATTCTTTTATCATGAAGGCTTTTCATGTCTTCGTTCAGCTGCATTTTTGAAATAGCAGAAATGAGATGACAGTGGTAGTCTGGCACTGGAGATAGTCACAATAAAACAATGATAACAGAAATGGTTTGGAATAAAGTACTTAGGAGTTTCATAGGTATCTAAGGAATGTCGAACTATTTTGATAGAGAGGATGGGACAAAGATTAATGGGTAACACAGAAATCTACTGAGATTTAAATGTAACAGATGAAAATTTGAAGTGGAGTGGAACAGGTTAGATCAACCTTTTATTGCTGTGAAAAACAGATATGTAGTTTAGGAGGTATGTAGACATCAGGAGAGGAGTCATTTTGTATGCGTGATTCTGGTGTAATCCTCATAGTTTCTACAGCTTCTCTACTGTGCAAGCATGCATCATGAGGGATAGAAACATGGCTACAGGAGTACTTGTGGTTTAGCCAGGATATGGCATTTGTGAAACGAAGAAAAAGAAATCTAGCCCAGCTACAATAAAATCTTCCTCATAACACACCCTACTCTCAGTTGTAAAACTCCAGACTTTGTCCTTTTGCTGTTATCTGTCGTCTTCCTGTCATACCACTTCCAAAAATGTTTTGATAGGATTTCCAGATGTTGTATTTTATAGTCTATTTTAGGCAAGTTGGCTGTTTGAAGAGGTAATTCTGGGCAGAAATAAGTAACCATATCTGAAAAATGGGAACTTTTGATGACATAGGGTTGGTCAGAGCCAGTCCTCAAAGGTTTGTGAGCAGTGGCTTCATTATCCAATGCTCTAGTATTGTTATGCATGTTAATGTTCTGATACAAAAATATTAAAAAATTATAATAAACAAAATCAGTCTTAAAAAAAAGTTTTTATTTGTTTTTCTTGAAGTCAGATTGTAAGTCCTTATAGAAGAAAATAAGAGAAAGGCTCATGTAGCCATGATACTGTCCTGGAGGTTTACTTCATTGGCTTGCAACAGTTTGTGACTATTTTAAAAATATATGTAACCACAACAGAATGTGAAGCAGTTTCAAAACCAGATTTAAAAAGATATTATTGTGGATTTACAATGCTGTTTCTGAGTTTACATGCATTCAGTCATTGTGGGAAGATTTTGTAGTCTGTGCCATTATTTTTGCTGTGTTAAAATACTTAAAATATGACTCTGTTTGCATCATTTTTTGTAAAAGGTGTGAGGTTTTCCTGCAGAGCAAATAGACAGGATCATAACTGCAAAGATTTTCCCCAAACCTCCTCTCTACCATTAGTCTTCTAAGTAACTAACCATTCTCCAAAAATCCCAGAGCCTAAGGAACTGAAAAGTCATCTCTGAGAATGGTGCATTACTTAGAAACAGAGCCCTAAAATGACAATTAGGCGTTCAATTTCTGTGTCTGCTGTCAGATATGGAGAAAGTTATTTATTCTCTCTTGTACCTCGTTTTTCCTAGTTGAATGTCTTATTAGCTTCAATAATGTCTGGATCATGTCTTACATTTCTACCAATTGGAAATATATCTAAATCTAAAAAGTAGTTTGTGGTAAATCTCTTGCAGTCTTCCTTTTTCTAAGTTGCTATTACTAAATTCTTTATATGTTTCTGTGTTAAACAAAATTTTTAGTTCCTGCACTAGTGTAGTAATACTTTGTGAAATATATGGAAGTCGCTGCATGGGTAAATTTGCTGAGCACTTCAGAAATTCTGAGGAGGATAAGGTTTTGTACAGGAAAAAGAATTACCATCCCTATTTGGAAGAGCAAGTTATTAAAAATATTACAAACCCAATGGCTAGCGGAGTGGATTAATAAAACCTTCAGATCTAATACGCTAAGAACTGTTGGTGAACATCTTGATTTATTAACTGGTAAGTAAATCAGATACTTTTTCCATAAGTCATAGGGAAACATGAATATCAGAAGAATAGAGCATAGTGTGTGCACCTCTGGCTTCCCTTCTCAAAGCTAGCTTGACAAAGTGCATTAACATAATTGCAGACAATTTCAGTATTTGTCCTTGAGATCTGTTTTACTGGTAGGTGTTACAATTCTGTGTATGTTGTAAATAAATAAAACAGGGGTGATCACCAATGCATGCTGGTCATGATAAAAGTGGAGAGATTTATGTGGATTTCTGTAGTGGTCAGGTGTCTTGAAATACTGAATGTCAATATACAATGAAGTGAATTTTAATTTTACAGTTTCTTCATCATGTTCACTCTCTTACACCTCACCCACCTCTACCAACAGTCAAGAGTCAAGATGCCAGCATACCATTAAAACTGAAACAGCTGGACTGCCTTCACCCATTGATTGGCCAGCAGCTGTTGGACCCTTCACTTCTCAGGTCCCGACCCCCTTTGTTGGATATCCTTCTTCTGGACACTTGTCCCCTTTTGCTTTCTTCCCACCCCAGTCCTTCCCCATTGGGGTCCTTCCCAATGGCTCTTACCTTCTTGGGCCTTCTTCTCATGGACCATCAAAGATGGATGTTCTTATTTCCGAAGTGAGGGAACTAAAAGATGAAGTAGTTAATGTTGTCCAGGAGTTGAGAATGATAACAGATCACCTTGGCATTTTGGTGGCCAGTGTTGGACAGAGTTCAGGATTTTTTCCAGCTCCCAGTGCTCCTTCTGAAGGTTAATGCTTTAGAAAATCATGTTCTCCATCTAACAGATGAATTCATCTTGTGAAGGTTTATGTTGATGAATGTCTGTTAAATGCATTTCTGTGTTTTTGGGTCAGTCTGAGTTCTCAAAATCCTTGTATGTCAAAGCATGTTTTAAAGCAATTAATGTCTCGTTAGTAACTTCAGTTACATCTGCCTTTGTATTTTTTAATATTTCAAGATACTATTTCATCAATGTATACAAACACATACACGTACTTTTCATGTATATATATATGCACACCTTATGCACCTGTCTGAATTTTCCGTGTTTTTAACTAGTATACTGTGCGCATACCAGTCAAATGCTGCCACTTGATAAGCTTTAATAGCTTCATATTTTTAAGGTGAGTGGTACTTTTCTCCAAAAGTAACTTTTCAAAGTGTATTTCCAGAGAGAATTCTTACCCATGGCTTCTCTTAGCCTGTTGGCTTCTATAGTGCTGAAAGTGAAATTGTGGTAACAAACAACAGCATTAGCACGGAAGACTCGCCTAGAGGGCCACAGGTTGGTTCTCCTCTTTCTTCCTGGTTGCAGAACAAGACATTGGTAGTGCTCAATGAACAGGTATTATGTCAACTCATTAAAAATCAGTAGTTCTGCCGTGATAATTAAAACGAATTTAAAATCAACAGGGAATTGTTTACTTTCAGTTTCAATAGAGGCAATTTTACAATAAAAACTTCTGGTACGTAAAATAAGTTAAACATTACTTTTATAAAAATGAAAAGTGCTGCCTTATCCTTAGAGCTTGAAAGGTACTAGGTACAGAAAAATAGGTGAAGAAGCTTTCAAATGCTTATTTAATTAAAAATGCAGAGAAAGGGGGAAAAAAAATCCATGAACAGGACAGCAAAAATGTTATCTCAAAATGAGTGAAGCTGCTTGTACATCAAGAAAATGTACATCCTCCATTATTGGGTGAGAATGATATTAAATTTACACTTTCTCCAAAAGTAAAGCAACATAGATTATACCTAGTTTTCTGTGTTTAGAATAGCTTTAGAATAATTTAAAACATGTTCATAAGAACCTTCAAATATTCAGAGTAGCAGATGAGGAAGTTTCTACCCTGGGCAGAGCAGGGACCTGACTTCTGCCCACATACTCTTCAGTTTCTGAACATATGAATGAAGAATAATAAAATGTTTAGAAATGCAGACAACCACAGTAGGAGATACAGTAGGAAGCATAAGGTTTGCTTTTTTGCGTTCCTGGAAATGGCTGTTCTTTGCTCAATAAAGTCACTGTAAAAAATCTCATTATAGGTTCTTTGTCTTTTATTTTGCCTAATATATTGTGGCAAGGCCTATTAGTTAATGTTTTCCATGTGTGATGAGTGAGGTGAACACACTCAGGTCTAGAATATGCATCTCCTGTATACATAAGTGAAAAACGTAAGTGAAAAGAATATTTTTGTTGTATGCATAGCTCTTAATATGTGATAAACTTTATGCTATGGCAACATTCTGTTACCTTGATGGTGACTCTAGACATCCTTTGTTTGAAATTAGTGATAAAAAGCACATCTTAATGCAAGATATGGCCCAGGAACTATTAAGTGTAACTGTTCTATTCCGATGTTGCTGAATAACAGTTTTCATTAGTATTTTTTAAACTAATTAGCTCTTATTAGAAATTATTTAAAAACCTGAGATCAGATTTTTAAATGTGAACTTATGTGGTGCAGAATATCTTCAGTTACTGAAAGGATAAGTATATAGTGCCTGATGAATCACAGGGACCTGCACTGACATTTCTTTCCAGTTACAATACATCCATGAGATGGAAAAAAAATTTAGTCCACATATTGTAGCTTTTTTTGGGCACCTCTCCTTTTTGTCTTCATTGATAAATTAATTATTTTTGTACTGTATACATAGGTACATTTGAAAAGGTTCTTATTTTATCTTTTTCTACTGCTTTCATGTAAACTGTATCAAACTTGATCAAATAGTATATTTCAGTGTGAGTTAATGATTTTATCTCAGTTCAAAACCATTCCCCACATGGTTGTACAATTAAATTAATATAGCACACCTATTAAGCCATGCTAAACTGTTACCAATATAGACTATAATAGTAATAAAAATGAGATGCCATATCCTAAATGCTTTTAAATCAACAACTTCCTTTACATTGCTTTATCTCAAATGCCTCTTTAATCTTATTGCATTAGAAGTTGGAAATACTTTTCTGACTTTTGCAGTTAAGATTACAGAATTCATTTCATTTTCTAGCCAGGTTCCTTGCATTCTCAGCATTAATGAGATGTTATAGCTTTGCATTTTTCCTTGGAGTTTGGATGACTTTCTGTAGGATAATTAAATAAATGACTAAAATGTACTCTAAAGTCTTTATAATTTGTTTGGCTTTTAAATTATTTTTTTCTCACAGTCTCCCATATGCTCCTCTATCACAGCTATCTACTGGAATCACATCTTTTAACCAAGATTCAGAGATGATGAAATGGCCAGGTCCGTTTCTAAAGTGTAAAGTTAAATTAAAAGTAGTTGAGAATCTAAAACACACTGTAACTGCTGAAGGGTTATTTATGGCAGTACAGGGTACTTGGAGCTTCATGTGGGCTTGTTAATGACTGCATATATTTGTTATAGTACATTCCTTGTGGCAGCAACCTTGCATTTTTGGTCTCAAGCTTTTTATCTCTGTTTCCAAAGTCAGCCTCATTACTTGCAGTGCCTGCTCCATATTTAGCAGGTAGCCACCTCACTGAGCTCTGAGTTACTCCTAAATGCTTCCCATATGACATCTGATGGGCTGTGCTGGCACAGAGGTGGTTGGATGAGCTGAGTCTGAAGGGAAGAAGTGAGGCAGGACAGGCTGCAGAGATAAAGCCAGGCCCTCTACAGCCAGCTCCCACGGGTCACTGTGGAGCTGGTGGGGACATTCTCATCTCCCTCCAACAGCAATACCCCAGGTCTTCATGGTCTCCATGGTGGCCCTTGTGGCTTGGGGGTCTCACAGCTGGACAGTGTTTCTGGTATGAGGCATGTAGTGTGAGGAAGGCTGGCCAGCTTTATGCCAGCAGATCAATGCATGGAAAAAGCAGTATTTTTTCTCCTCAGAAGAAACAATGCAGGTATGATAACGCAGTTGTTCTGATTATGGACCTTTTCTGGAAGGTTTACTGTTACTTGCTGATGAGGAGTGGCAAGGTGGGTTTGAAGAATTGCTGCCCACTGTTCTTGCAGGACAATGTGCCATAGTTTCACCCTAATCCTAGTGGGAATAGATGTAAATTTAAATAGGAATAATCTCTTCAGTATGGCAGTTAATTACTTACATGTTATATGACACTGTCAAACAACTGTTATGGGATTCGGTCCGTATGTCCCAATCTACAGTTAAACATTTTTTGAAATTACTTTGGGATGAGGAGGCTTTTGATGTGAACATATTCAATATTAATGCTTTATTCTGACCATCATATCTTTCCATTCCTTTGCCTCTAAGCCTCCACCCCCCCAGGATGCTGGGAGATATTAGGGAAGGTAGATAAAACCATTCTATCTTTTGTGCAAGCCTCTTTCCATTGAGAAAAAGAAAATCGTCAAGGTTAACACATCCCACAGAATGTAACTTTTGGCAATGGAGTACAGTATTCTGCAAGTTTGCATGTGGGTAAGGATGAGAAGAATGACATGTTTACTCCATCTAAAGGATTTCTGACACTCATATTTCAGTTGTCTGTCTGAAAGTTCTTGCATCACTTTCTTCTCTTATCTATAATAAGAGAATGCTTATTGAACAGTGCAAAATAAAATAGTGTACTTCATTAGTAAAGATTAATAGAGGAACAAGGAACGAGAAAATAATACAGTTTCTATTGTAAGAAATTTACCTCTGTTTTACCATAGCTCTTCTGAATTGCAATTTTGTTGTAGTGTTTTTCTCACCAGCTTGCAGTACTGAAAATGGCACTGGAAGAAATTCTAGTCTAGCTCCTCTTCTTAGATTTTTCACTGCAAATCACAAAAGATAATACATTGAAGTGGTTTCTCTCTTATGAAATGTCAAAACAGCACAACAGAGTGTTTGATTAGCCCTGGGCATGGTGTAGTATCTGAGGTGTGCCAGTGAAAGTAACTTTGGCCCTAAGTAGGCTGATTTGAAGCTGAAAGGTTATCAAATCTTTGTACACTGAAATATTCTACCTTAGTATCAAATTTTCCTATGCAAAATGCTTTACTACACTCAATGTAGAGGCAAAAAGAAAATGGAGATCAGGTTTTTAAATGGGAGAAGAGCAGTTATCTTCAAACCTTGACACTAGCTGCTTCTCAAGTTCAGAACTCTCTAACTGCTAAGTAACGTGCATATATACCTTCATGTAAGACCTCAATGTTTCTCTCAAAAGCAAGTACAAAGGCCTTCACACTGATAATTGCTATATGTGTCTCAGAAAGGCATGGAACAGAGCAGATCCTGATTTGTTTGTTCGTTCGCTTTGTTGATTTTCTAATCAGAAAAACAACAACAGAACTGAATTTTTCACGGAAATAAATTTTTTAGGAGGGCTTCTCTCTGGTCTAAGATAAAACTTATAGTGAGGAGGAATGAGACACCAACAAGCCAATGATTACAGCACAGATTTGGATGATGGGAGAGCTACATGCAAAGCGTGACGTCTGCCTGATGCTTAACAGAACGTCTTTCTCTGTTCTAGGCACCAAGTATCTCAGACACCAAGCTGCTCAGGCACATCTGTCTTTCTTTCCTGTTTATTCACAAAATAATACATCACCATTCCTTTTTTTTGCAAAGAAGATAGATGAATTAAAATGTTTTGTTTTTCAGGATTCTTAGCTTCCACTCAGCCCCAGTGCAAAGTCTTTAGGACAGATATAAAAAAGCCTTTTTCTTGCAAATGAGAGGTGGTTGTACTCTAAAATCACTCAGCTGTCAATCTTCAGTGGTAGGTGCCTTATTATGACCTATAGTTGAGAAATACAGAATGCTTACAGCATTAAAGAAAATCTGAAAATTGGTGATGCTGGCTCTGCCTGTGCAGAGTGGCTCTGCTTTTTCTTCACATGCACAGGTGTAAAACAAAACTGATTCTCCTGAGCACAGTGGGATTTGTCATGATGTGTTATCATCACCCAACTCTCCGATGTGAACTTAAAATTTTACTTAAGTTTTCACACGCGCTTTACACAAATGTATCTACCAGATATGGTGGAGAGTGAGGTCCAGCTGGATGTGATGTATGTAGTGTATCCTGCCATAAGAAATTATCTCAGGTCCTGTCTCTTGGAAAAAAGCAGTTCATTTAAAACTGTAGCATGAAAGGATGCCTCTTATAGCTTGCCAGTCGTGCTATGGACTCCATAGCTTTTCACTATGTTTATCTATACAGCAAGTTGAACGTTGTTTTATCTTGCTCTTTCTGGAGGTGATACTACACTAATGAGTTGTAAATGAATTTTTTAGAGATTGTTGTCTGCAGGAGTGTACCTTGTAAAGAAAGGCTTTTGAAACTAAACAGTAGGAAATATATTAGTTAGAAAAAATAATGAATAAACTGGATTAAAAGATATTTACTATTTGTTAATGATTTATTTATTCTTACTCTGCTCTTGAGCATGTCTCAAGAGCAAGAAGGAGAAGCTGCCATGTTGTGGTGGTGAAGAAGGCAGATCAAGTGTCCAGAAACAGACAGGCGGATGTTTGAACTTGACCTGGATCACTGCTCAATTCCAGCTGAGCTCTCCTCACAGGTGGCTTGCCAACTAGTGTGCCAAGGTGACAGGGAACTGCCTGGATGACAGGCTGCTTCAGACTGAGGAAGACGGTCTTTGCTTTGATGAGGAAATTGCCAAAACTCATGTCTCGTTAGTGTTTCCTAAGGTTCTTTGGAAGTGAACAATAGTTTGATTAAAGGCTGACATAAACACATTTCTGCACACTTTCCCTGCAGCATTTTATCACGTTAGAATTGATCAAAATTGTTGCCTTGGGCTGTTTTGAAGAGCTATACATCTGAGCACCATTTGTGCAAACTGCTGATGAACAGGCTGCATATGCTATGCTTCACAGCAGTTGTTCTGCCTTCCTAGGTGGGCAGATTTACCTTGTTGGGAGATGAGACGGTCTAATAACTCTTTTTATTGGCATAAGCCCTTTTTCCTTTGATGTGATGCTTTAAAATGTATAACATGCCACCTTGTTTGTGTTCATACATACTATATCTCCACAGTAATATGAGAATATAGGCAAGAGTGATTTGAAACTGAGAATTAAAACCAAAACAAAGCAAAAGCTTGTTTTTCGCATTTGAGGGAAATTCTCAGCAGGACAGGACACAATGTCTGATTAGTGTTGACCTTTAGATAATTTTGTCCAAGTGCTTTTGGCATCTTTCTGCTTTTCATCAGTACTTTGCACTTTTTCCAAAAGTCTAAAAATAAATCACACTTGAAACTGTTTTATTTTCATTCTCAAAGTAATGAAGGTTGGAATCTCATTTCTGAAATTTTGACACAGACATAGAGCAAGTGGCCTATTTTTTGTCGTTTGTTCTGTAATTATCAGTGTGTAACTAAGATCTGTATAGCTACTAGACTATATCTCATGATGTGGAAAAAATAAGACAAGTTTTAAAATGAGAAAAATGTGTGTTTTCTACTATGTATAAGCTACTAGTAAAATCATATGAAGTTTCACTGTCACATCAACTTATTCTGCTTGACTGTTGCTTACGAGCAAAATTAAAGGCAGTGAAAGACTGCTTTTCCCCCTCCCCCCACTTTTTGTAAATGGTAACTCTCCAAAGAAATGTAACTTGTGTGTCTTCCTGTTAAATCTCTGAGCCTCCTCTGTTGGCTGAAGAGGAGATGGCTGCAGCTTTTCTTCGTAAACTATACAAACAGTTGCTGCGCGTGTTATTCTGCAGAAGCAGGAGCATGAACGCTCCGACATGACAGCCGGGCATACGTGGGGAGAGCCGTGGGGACTTTGGGAGGAAGGGGCTCTCTGAATTAACCTCTCAATGCAAAGTGCATTGTTTTAACAGGGAGGCCTCTGCCCGCACTTCAGCCGTTATCCTTTGAGGTTGCCTATGTGCCATATATAATGAGACTTCCGAAAGTACTTCATGCTGGTGTGCTGTGCAGTGTATGTTAAAGTGACTGTTTTGGTGGGTAACGAGTGTTCTTATGGCAGTGCTGAATTTTCTGCTCCTGAGTACCAGTTGCATTCACCTTGATGAGGAAACAGTCTGTATGAGAAGTTCATTCTGTTTGCTTTGTAATTTTTGCTGTCTGTTTTCTGTGTGCTAGCTACAATTCTTAGTTCCGTAAAGTAGGACCAGGAATAAGTTACACATGTTTAAAGCAAGCTCTAGGGTTATCATAGTCACCAATCTCTTTTTCAGTACACTCTTTTCAAATTAGTGATCGGAGGTTAATGGATACTCTGATTACATTGCACTTTATATAGCATACTTCTTTAAAGCAACTGAAATATTTTGTTTATGAAAAATGCAACAACTTGTGGTTTTTTTAATGAAGTAACAGTCACCAACCAAATTAAATCTCTGTTGCATTCCAGAAATCAGAGCTGCTGACGTGTGCAGGAGTTAGGCAGCTTTTTCTTTCATGAGTTTTTTGATAAATATGAGCTTTACATAAGGAAAATATTTTCCATTTCCAGGCCATGGTTTGTTTTTTCCTTAGGGAGACTGAAATGCAGTACTTCTAATTTGAAATAAAAGTGATCTGTTTGTACATTCTCTCTTTTGTGATGGCATATATGTGATAAAATGAGATATTTGGTCACTGGTAAGTTCTGTGACAACTACTGATGATCACAGAATTGTAGTGGGAGGCTGTGTCTAAAAGCAGTATATTAGGCACCCTTATCTTTTTTCTCCGAGTGTAACACTGCTGCGTTTCTGCAGACAAAGTTTGTGCATGCATAGAACTACAGTACAAAGACAATAGCTCAATAATTTTGTCCTAGGCTTCTATAAAACCCTATGTCTGTTGTGGACATGTGAGAGTTTTCTTGCTCTGATGGAACTAGGGTCTTACATGAAGAAGCTAAGGCTGTCTTTTGAGCGGGAAGTAAAACAAAATGGAAAATAATTCCAGAATTAATTTACTTTTTTATCATGGTTTGCCTGTGCAAAACTCAATTTAAAACATTTCAGTCTTGCAATTTTTAAAATTATTTCTTAGCTTAGCAGAATGTCTTCAACAAAACTGTAACCACTTGGCAACTTTGTCTTTGCTACCTGCTGTTAGATTCAAATAAACAAAATATTTCTCTTTTTTTCTTCCTCAACAACAATTTATTTACCAAATTTTTATAAGATAGCTAGAGATGCATCTGTCAGCACTTAGTGTTTTTGATAACAACATAAAATTTCAACAGAACGGTATAATAAAAAAGTTTAGAGTAAACTTTGTCATGTCTGTTAAAACTGAATAAGTGCTGAATTGTTTTATTTTAAAGCAATTCCTCACTCTTCCTGAGTGTTCTCCTGAAGAAAATCCTTTCTTAGCCACCTTCTTGAGGAGGTGAACCTTGCAATGTTTCTGGGAAATCAGCAGACTTAGTAGTCAGGACCGAAGGTGGGCAGGGGAGTTGTGGAGGGGCACGAGCAGAGTCTGCTCTGGGTCTGGTGCCAGTGTGTGTGCAGGGCTGGACAGTGGGATGGGGCAGAGCAGACAAGTAGTTGCTCAGCTTGATGGGTCCTGCTATAAGTACAGCTTTCACGGTGAAAACCCACTCTGAACTCCAGCCAGTTCAGAAAGCACTGGTCCAATTTGGTCTCACTAAGGTGCTCACATTTTACAGGCCTGTCTTTGACTTCCAAGATGATTTTATGTCCCCCAGAATAGCACATTACAGTGTGCCAGTATTAAAAGTGCCAGAATCACTGTAAGAGCTAACATGGTCCATGTAGGAAAGTCAGCTGCAACGTGGTCCTAGTCCCCTAGTCCAGTAAAGTACTTAAGAAATAATCTGTCCTTTAAGCATGAGTTAGTTCCATTGATTTGAAATGGAACCCTTAATGATATTGATGTGTGTCCTATAAAAATATTATACTTAACTTTGAAATAATTTGGTGCAAACTACAACAAATGTTGCTTAATTAATTTAAAATTTCAGAAATAATCCAGTAATTTTGCTTTATGCAGTATCAGTAACCCTGCATGGTAGAAATCATACATTTGTTCCTACTAGAGTTTCATCTTCACTCAGTGAGCTCTAAAGAGATGTTTTTGTTGATGGGGATACTGGAAGGAAGAGGTGGGAAGGCTGTACTTGAGACTTGGAAAATATGAGATAGAGAAGTTAAAGTATCCTTTATTCTTAGACAATTGGCTTCGCCATGGTTTTTGGGAAGTGCAAGGGATGGGTTTTGAAATAACAAAATATAAATACCATAAACTGGCATGTGTATGGCAGCTACCCTACACACCTGAGTGTAGGTGTTCCATTAAAAAATGCAATAAAGATTATGTGGCTGTTGAAGGAGCAGATGATTTGTTGATGTTCTGGAAAGCTGAGAAGTATCTAGGGAGGTTCTGAAGACATGCATTTTTTCACTGTTTGGTTTGTCTGGTATGAAAGGAATGTAGTTTCTGTAGGACAAAGACCAGTTAGGAGATTATTATTATTCATTCTCAAGTTTGAAAGCAATAGTTTAAAATTAGTTTATTGGTCATAGGGGATTTGGGTCACCAAACAATATTTATGGAAGAGCAGTAAAAAAAAATATGTTCAGTCTACAAAATGATGTGTCGTGAGACAGGCTTCTAAGCTAATGTCACTGTTCCAATGTTTTTCTGTTGCAGATATGTCTTCTCCTACAATGAAGAAACCTGAAAAACCTTTGTTTAGTCCTACTTCTCCCCAGGATTCTTCACCAAGACTGAGCACTTTTCCCCAGCATCACCACCCAGGAATCCCAGGAGTTGCACATAGTGGTGAGAGTTGTGGAGGAGGAAGAAATACCTCCCCATATGTTTGGTCTTTTCTCCTTTCCTACAATCAGATTGTGATGCATTTTTTGGAGACTTTCTTAGAGAGCTAATCCCATTTTTAATACTGATGAGATTAGAAATAGAAGAGGTTGGAGTATCCTTGCAGGAATGCTCATTAAACTCAGTTCAGGTAGTCTGACTGCTGCAAGTCACTGGAAAGAATTTAGGATTAACCATTGAATAAAATAAGCCTTAAACTGCATGGGGAAACTAACAGAGGAAAAATCCTCCCCATCTTTCCTCCTTCCACCTACATGCTTTTTTATTATTGTTCCTATGGTTATGTTGTATTTAAATACCAGAATAAATAGGATTTAATATACAAGAGAAGGCACAAGCGTGTTCATGATGTGACACAATGAAATAAGGACCAATGCTTCTTTTGAATGCTCCGATAGATGGAGTCCAGATAAATACTTTTCAACATCTATTTTCTGAAATCCATAGTAAAACTTCACTGCAAGTGTGGAAGAAACACTTGAAATGTGACAGAATGCATGTTATCTTGAGGGTTTATCAGGAATGACAAGGAATTCCAGCATCATGGTCTGTTTAATGTTAGAGATGAGAATGACCCTGATTCTTCAGATGAGAACACCGTCCTTGGAAATCTCCTCTCAGCAGCTCATCGTGTCTCTTTATAAACTCTATATAAAGGGATTCATTGCTCGAGCAGAGCTGGGTGACTAGAGGAGTAGAGCAGATTTGAGGACTCTTTCTTCTTTAACATGCAGTTCTGTTTTGATAAGTTTCTGTTTTGTGATTTCTCCATGATTTCAAGTTCTTCTCTTTCAGTCCATGTGCAAAGACTATTTTGCCTCTAACATCCACTGATTTTGTATTATGAAAGTGAGCCTGGACTCATTGTGGTCTCTGTAGGGTTTCCACTATCAGCAAATACTCAAGCACGTCAGAGATGATGAGTGAAATGGAAGGAATTGATTTCTGCTCACTTGTGTTTGTTTTGCACAGCTCCCACATGTCAGAGCAGTAACGAATGTTTAATGATTTAACTGAACTGGTGGGGCTGTGATTAAAACGAACCTGTCATCAAAGAAGTTTCCATAATTATTTTTGTCCCTATACTTAAGTGTAGATCTTTCTGTTTGCTTTAGTGTATAATTTTTAGATATATGTACTTGGGTAACAGTTGTAACCTAATTTGTAGATAAGCTATGTACTTGCTAGAAAACCTAATTTCTGTCTGTGTAGCCTGTTCTATTATGTCAGTGGGCAATGGTTTTGAGATTTGCAAGATTTTGATTACCAAGTTTAGCAATTTTGGAACATTCCTACTGTTGTTTTTTCTTGGGCAAACTATGACTTGGTCCCAGCTCAAAAATAGCAAGTAATTTAAAAATTAAGCTGGAAAACCCCAAGATATGGGAGGTGGTCCAGAAGAGCAGTGTTGCTGTGCTTGTGCTGTTACAGTATAGAACCATGAACAGTTTATAAAATACCTTGCTTATACAGGCCTAATTTTGTACCTTTCCACTAATGAAAATGAAAACATTGTTGTATTTTCTCTATTTTCATTTAAATTAGTACCTACTTTTTAGTATGTTGCCAAGTGGGTGCCCTCTAGATGTGTAATAAAGGAGGAAAGTGAGTTAATAGTGCAGTGTGATAGAAGAACACTCTCCACTTACAGCTGAATGACGGGGCAGCAGCAGGACATGCTGTACATTCCTTTTGCTGTGAAAACATCGCTGGTTGTTTAGACATTACATACAGTTTGCAGATAGAGAAGTGTGTGTTTGTAGGGGCTGGGAAGAAAGAGAATGCAAAGAAAAATATACATAGCGTAGATACTTTTTTGTTTGTCAGAGTTATTTTTATTGGATGGATTGATTTCCCATGCCTTGAAATTGAACATTCATTAGCATTTTCACAAAGGTCAGCTAATATTAATGGCATTATTGATGAGTGGTTATTACCCTTTCCTCACATGAGGCAGGCAGAATACAATGTAGTGAGGAATCACTAACTGTTTCTTAGGACTTGGTGACTTTGCTCTCCTCTGTTGGAGTGCTGTGGATAAAAGTGTAGGTTTTATTTATTGAGTAACACACTTGTTTTGTTTATTTGGGCTCAAGGTGGAAAAACTGTATAATTGAAATGTCTTTTAGATTGGAGAATTATGACTGTTTAAAGAAAGAAATGAAAAAATATGATGGCATAACTCACAAATTCAAAACAATATACAGTATTTATGAATTTGAAACATTAGCACTTTCTGTTTCTTGGGATGATGTGATGGGAGGACACGTAAAGTTTTTCTGTAAAGATGCCACGAAGCACGAGTGCAGTGTACTGATTTATAACTGACTTTTTATTTTTCCTGCTGTAATACAGAAGTGAAGAATTTTAGAAGAAACAAGATACAAAGTAATTTTAATTTTATTTTATCTTCTCCAGTCATCTCAACTAGAACTCCACCTCCACCTTCACCATTGCCATTTCCAGCACAAGCTATTCTCCCTCCTGCCCCGTCTAGCTACTTCTCTCATCCAACGATCAGATATCCTCCTCACCTGAATCCTCAGGATACTCTGAAGAATTATGTACCTTCTTATGACCCGTCCAGCCCGCAGACTAGCCAGGTACTGTAAAACAATGTGAACCCTCCAAAATAAATCCTATGAGGAACGTGTGTCTTCCAGGGTGTCTAGACTGGTATCTCACTAGTTCTGGTATCAGAACAAACTGGGAACTGCTTCACCAACCTTTCCTGTTCAGCATGGTGGAATAAAGGGTGCAGGTTAGTCATATCCACTCACTGTTCCTCTGTGAAGTGTTAGAAAAATACTTGTACTGAACAACCCAGCAGCACCACCAGGACAGGTCTTAGTCCCGCACCCCTCCTGCAGGCTGGAAGCCTCTGTGGCTTTGCAGGGCCACCAGAGACACAGCTCCTGCTGCAGGGTGGAATATGGAGTCCGCTGATATGTACATGCACACCTGCACAGACATATGGGTATATTTACAGACTGACAATGAAAATAACCTCTGCCAAGGTAATGCTTTCCCTGTTCTGTAGGCACCTGCCGTTTCTTTGCACAGATATTAAGACATTACTGTAGTGAGCACAGCACAGACCCACAAAATTGTTTTTTCCTCTCTTTGTAGAGAATGTGCAGTAACAGGTGAGTTCATGGTTGCTACACTGATTCAGACTTGTGTCTGATACGGGAAACTAACATGGTTTTCATTAGCGAAGTAATTTGTGAAGGACTGTGTGCAAAACTACTTTCCATGATAGCATCAGCACATAGCATTGGTATGTGATCTACACTACAGGATAAACTGTAGTTGAGACTTGGTCTGTCAATACTTGGAATATTTCCAGTGTCTGTGTAATGCAATCTTTGCTGCTCAGGCTGTTGTTTATTTTTGATGCCTTGTCTGAAAGGCTCCTGTGGAGCCCTGTAGCTTGTGCTGTAGCATATTTTGTAGAAGGGCCTTGGGAATGCAAACTGAAGAGATTATGGTCAGGTTTTCCTGCTCCTAAGATTTAGGTTCCTTTGGAAGGACTGTCTTATCAGGGATGAAGGGGTTGCTGTGACAGCATTTTATTTTGGGCTTTGTTTTGTTTTGTTTTTCACTTATAATGACAGGCCTTTTAGCATGTGTTTCAGGCACAACAGAAATAAACTTGAGACTGAATCAAACTTTCTAATGCTGAATAACAGATATGGCCCATCTGGGCTGTTCATTGTGACTATTGTCCCCATTGCCTAATGCTCTGGTCCAGCTACATGACTTTCTAAGTATTTAAAAAATAAAAAGTGAGTCCATAAAACCAAAATTTACTTTGAAGGGAGAAGTCTTAACTATGTGATTTTTCTTGATTACAATACTAATACAAATGAAACCACAAAGTAAAAATGTAATATGTGGGCTTTAGAATACAAATTGCTATCTGTGCGTGGATTGGAGTATTTCAGGCCCGTATAGAACTTTTGCTGAGACTCAGCTGGGAATGTTGCATGTAGGACCTGATTTTAATTTGTGTAAAATTTCCATGAATAACAAAGTCTAATTAAGACATCCATGAAAAGTCCTTAACGTTAATTCAATGCAGAAATCTTAGAGTTCTGATGGATTTTTAAAAAAACCTGATGTCTTAATAAGGCGCTATTAAGGGAGAAATTATGCAAATGAAAATCAGGCCCTTACTTGTATGCATTTCTTTAATTATTCAGTGCTTGTTTTACTTAAATTTTGATTTCTTATATATATTGAAAGAGCAGATTAGGTGACAATCTCTCTGGATTGTTCAGTGTTCTCCTTTGGATCATCGGTGAAAATATACAATATCTAAATCAAGTATCTAACTTTCAGATGGTTGACAAATGTGTTGTCTTGTGGTTTTAATTGGAGAGTATATTCATTGAACAGGAGAAATGCTATCAACTCTTTGCCCGACAGGAGCCTTACTCTTTTCCTTGTCTGTGTTTGAAAGATTAATCTTTAGACCATAAAAGATAAAATTTTACTCTGCTGGCTTTTTCAGAGTAGGAGCAAACTGAGAACACTTTCTATTCTTGTGTTGTGCCACCGTAGGGAATAACAGGCAAAATTTGCCTCAATTTACTACTTTCATCACCTTTTATAACCTTTATATTAGGGTAATGTTTTTCATTTAATTTCATGTTCCTGAGAAGAGGGAATGGAGTTAAACAACAGCAAGTATGAGATTCCAGGCATCTGCATCAGCTATTTTCCACAATTTATTATCATTAATTGCTATTATTAGTGGAATCTATTTTAAATTTAATTCTTTAAGGTTCTCCTCTGAGATGTGCTGTACATTAGAGGAGCTGAATGCCCCATCAAAATGTCTCTGAATAGAACAGTTAAAGGATAGCTGTACAAGAAGTAAACCAGCAAGAATAATTTTTTGCTTAAGAAAAGAAGAAGCAGCTGTCTGTGAAATTTCAGTGACAAAAGGGAATTGTTCTGATACAATGGCATGCTTTGAGCCAAACCAGTTTTTCTTTTCTAAATAAAACATGAATTTTTATTCAAACAAATTTAATTATTATAAAATGCAAAACTGCATCTGTATGAATACCACATCAAATTTAATTATACTTTCCCACCTCAAAACATACTCATTTGGATTTCAAAAGGAGAACTATGATTATAGTTTTAATTTCAGCCTTAGAAATAGAAAGGATGGATACCCTGACAGCATTTACCTAAAATGAACTGTTCCTCCCCAACATCTTTCAGTAATACACTAATGTAGATTGTTACGACAAGCAACTGAGATGCCTTGTACTCCCCACAGCAATTTTGAGGTTAATTACATTACTGCTGCACTGATTATAGTGAGACAGTCATGCTATTCAATGGAATACTTTAAGTAAAATTAGTTTAAAGATATAGAGCTCCCATAGGTTTCCACAGTGGGAAGCAGTGGGCAATTTTCTTGACGTAATGTTAAATACTCCAAATTATGTGTGATGAACAGTCAGGAAGTTCAAACAGGCCCTTTGGCTGCAGTAAAAAATGATTCAGCAATGGATGATCCTGAACAAAAGCTTGCCGTGGCTGTCAGTTTCATGCTTGTCTGCCTTCTATCCCCTGTTCAATCTGGATAATAAATAAACACATGTACTGAACAGAAAGAGACCTTGTTAGATATAGGGCTGGACTTAGAATGAAACTAGTGGTCTGAAAAGTTCCCAAGGTTTGAAAACTGCTGTACTTTCCACTAATCAAGTAATTTTGCTGAGTTCTTTTTTGTTATACTTATTTCAACTCTTTTTTTCTTAGCTAAGCGCTTATGTTCCTGTATGAGATTGTGTGTATGTATCTGTGTTACGATCCAGTGCTGGTCTCTCCACAGTTAAATTGATAGTGGTTACTCTAAATTTCAGCGAAAACTGATTGATCACTATGTGTCTAATCCACCTATGGTGTTTATCCAGCTACAGTGCGTCGAGACTTTCCAAGTTACCACAAATTTTGAACACATATTTCCTTTTTGAATGACTCCAGATGGGTGAATCTTTTAATCTTGGAAAATCTTATCTCCTCTGTGTGCATATACACATGTGCACGTGCACGCGCAAATCTGAACACACTTGAAATGCATTAATAAACGGGAGTGTATGAATCAATATACAGTATCAAAATCAGGCTTCCAGTGAGCCTGAAAAAATCACGAAGCACACCACCACTTGTGTGGCTGAAGTCAAAACCAAAAGCTCCAAACTTAATGCCCCATCGAGTTAAATGGAATAATTTCCTAATTAAGGTGTGGTGAAACACAGAAGAAGGGTCAGCAAGTGTGATGAAGGAAATGATGGTAATGTGATGAAGGAAATGATGGTAAAGCAAATAGTTCAGGTGTATCCTGCTGAAGAACATCCTAGCATCAGTGAGAATTATTTTTCTGACTGAACCAACCAAACAGCAGTAGACAATCTTGCAAACCCTTTGAGTTTGGATTATGAAGGCCACAGTTTACAGGTAATGTTAAATCAAATTTTGTGACATTTTTTATGAAATCTGCAGTTTTCAGTGACATGGTAAAAATGCCTCCAATTTGGAGGCGTTAAATAGTGGACCTTTTTCTTCTTACAATAAAAGGCTTGCACTTGTTATATACAACAGTCCAAGGGAACCGCTGTCCACATAGTGACTAAAATTCCTGGGGCTGTTAAAACTTACTTTGTTGCAATGTGGGCTATTGTGCAGCTTTGTATTTTTAATGTTTTTTTCTTTGTCTGGAGACAGAAATATCTGAACTGCTTGAGAAGAGCTGCTTCTGGAAGCTGGTGAGGCCACTTATTTTCCTCTCATAACGGACTGGGATATTAAATTTTTGTTCAATGAAAGATAGGCACATTCTTCAGGAATGCCGGGCAGATGCTTTTTCATTCTTCAATACAATAACTGCAGTCATTTAGCAATGAGGAGTGAAGCTCTGTTTGGGCTGGTCAAAGCGATTTCTGGGAGAATACTAGCAGAATAAGCTGACACAAGAGATATGTGCGCATGTGGTTTCCTTGATATAGCTAGTACCTTTATTTGTTCACATTTAATAGTTTTCAGCTTCTTGGACAACTCTTTCTTTGTAATTTTTGAGAAATAATTGAAGATTAAATATGACAATGTACTTGTTTTAATTGTAATTGGGAGACAGAGGGAGACTACTAGCTTAGCTGTATCTACTAACAAGGCATTTAAAGATTTAATTGCAGTTGTAAATGATTACTTCATGTTTAGTTTGCTCATTTCTAGTTTATTAAACGCACAGGTATAGGTCTCCAGAGTGCATGAAAACCATTTAACCCAAAGATATCTCTTGAACATTTATCTTTTAAAGATATTGGCTTTCCCATGCTTGTGTAACAGGGACTTACCCTGTTGTTAAGGAACTATACAAGGAGGGCTGAGTATTTCCTTGTGCTGTGCCTATTGACGAATAATTCAGATTTTGTGAGCTCACAGATAAAATTATGATTTAGGATGGAAGACTCTTTGCGTAAAATGCCTTATGATATCTGTGTTTGAACATGGGTTGCTGAAGCTCTGCAGTTGCTCTTAGTTTCAGCAGCATTACATCAAGGGGAAAATGCTTTCCCAAATGGATGAGACTCAGAGCTTTATAGATCAAAGTCAACACCTTGATTTCTCTCAGAAAGTAGTACAGAAGTGATGTTGTCAGCCAAGAACTGGCAGCAACATGTTTTTTCTAAAGCTAATTCCTCAGCAGACAGGTAGCTGCGTGTCACATCACCTGAAGCTTTTGTGTGGCATCTCCCAGTGAGGTCTGTGTAAGATGTGCTGTAGGAATCAGTTACTCAGGTTGCAAGGGTATGGAAACTAGTGAGATTTATCATTATGAAAAGTGGTAAGGGGCACTATAAAAAGACAAAGTACATTTCTGTTGCTACCATAGTGTTCAATAGCAGAAATTAAATCTGTATAGCCTTGCTTCTTGTTAAACAAGTGCTTTATGGAACCCACCATATTCAACCCAAGGAGGAGCTGCCCTACAGTACCTTCTACAGTCTCACTGGCAGTGCTCTAATAATACTATTCACTTATGTTTAGCAGAGTATCAAAGGCACTGTGTTATATTACTTATATAGGTAATAACCTGAAGCTGTGCCTTCTGCAAGTTTGATGAAACTGCCTCCTGTACCATTGAGCTGTCTCCAGTGGGAGACTAACATGGCCATTGGATTTTTACAGTTGATGTAACTTCAGGGCGCCCTATGCAAAAGCTCTACTGAGGTAAAAGGTTTGATTTGTGTCATATAACCAAAAAAAAAAAAAAAAAAGAGGAGGATAGTTAGAAAAATGGAAGATAGTTTTTCCAGTTTCTTTTACTTGTAGATTTCCTGAAACATCCGTCACCCTCTGTGGATGTCACAGACCACAATGGCATGGACTCACAAATATGGAACTTGTCAGCCATGATCATAGTTCATAGATGTGGCTAGCAGACATCTCTTAAAAAAAGATATTTGGTCCGTGAGCAGGGGACCAAAATGTGCAGAACTGGATCTTCTACAGCTTCATCAACAAAATTCAATCAGTGGTCTCAAAACTACACTGCTGTAGGGTTTTGCAGTAATATTCTTCACTATAGTATCAGAACTTGGCTGTTACAAGCGACTGGAACTGTTGAGAAGAATTGAGTGACAGAGTATTTCCAAACACACTGCATTCAGTTTGACTAAACTACACTCATTGTTTGGTTACCTGGCTATAATAGGGTAGCCTTCTTGGGAAACACATTTTTTCTGTTGAAAAACCCATGTTTTGAGACACAAATATATTATCCTCCACGTGTAATGGTTAGCTGGAATAATGTAATTTTTATTAAGCCCTGAAACTTCTTTCTCAAGTGCCTAACACAGTATCATACATAGCAGTACCTAGGACATGCACAGGATTAACTTGATTTCTGGCTGTTCTTGAGTATTTCTTTGAAGTTGCTGTGTATTTAAGATTCCAAGGAAGATTGGAGTTATTTTATTTGGAAATTAGAATTATAATTAAATTATTTTGTAAAAAAATTTACTGTGCAAATTTAAACATAAAATATATTTTATCATTTAAGCAACTTAATAGTTTATGTGAATTGTTTAATATATATGTCAAATTTCTGCTATGTTTGGATATCTCATCTGTAAATATTTGTGTTGCCATTTTACTGTGGCATCAGAAGGATTTTTTTGACACTGGAAGTAGTGAGCTACAGGACAAAACACTGTCATAAACTGTAACTGAAGACTTAAGATGTAAATGTGCTGATATTTGGGCAAATATGTAAACAAAAATCTACGAGATGGTTGATTAATTACTAATTACAAATATGTTAGTAAAATCCCAGCAGGGAAAACAAGTATAGTGAGTCCTGATTTTAAGGAAGTCCATATTCATATCTGTTACTAGTTTCTCTTCAGAATTCAGATCAAAAAATTAACCAAAAGTGTGCGTGGTGCACACAATAAAATATTAACAGTGTGACAATGTGAGTTATGTTACAGCTATGACAATGAATACAAGTCATCTGTGCTTTTGAGCACATGAATGGATTGATCTGAGGCAATTCAGGATGATGTGAATTAAAAAGCTGTAAAATGTAACACAGATCCGGAAATCAAATTAGCCTCCACTCCAACGATAGAAAAATGTATACCTGCATAAATTGGGGCTAAATTTGCTAGACCTTCATTGTGTTTGCCTCCTTCTCTCTCCCATTTTCAAACGCACAGCTTGTTTGTCTAACACAGCTGCGTCCATGCAATTTGCTTGTGGTTTATGCCTCAGGCATCAAATCTCTGTTTGTGAATCCATCACACAGATATATTGATGCCCTAGCTGGTGGTAACGTTTGATTTTTCACCTGTAATGCATTTGTCTGTAAGAATCTCTCCATGGAAAACTGGAAATAGGATGTAGAACTGACTTTAAGTAAGGACAAAGTTAATTTGTATTAAATGATGTGCTATAAATATTTGGACTTGTAATTCATATGCGTACTGTCCAAATATATACGTAGTTTCCATGCTAAAATATCTTCTGACATAACTGCAAAAATTAAAAAGAGAACAGGGCACAGAAGCTATTTCTAGCAGCCAGTTTTCAATAAGCTTATGAACTGACAACTTCAATGGGCTATTTCTGACCAAAGGGTTTCCCTATTTGCACTGTAAACTTAAAGCAGGACAGAGAACTTGAGTCATCCAAGACAGCCAGTGTTCTTGAGCTCTATCAGCTACTATGGTCCAGAATCTAGACCTTTATTTCAAAAACTTCTGGTTTTATATTTGCAAAGATAACCATAGAAGTCTGAATTCAGCAATGTCAGCATCAGTCTGAAGACAGGTCTAAGCTATAACTCAGAAACAATTATGCGATCTCTTTATTTAGGACTACTTTGTGATTATAAGCTGCACACTACTTGCGATAACTTAAACATCAGTTTTGTTAGCGGCTTCACTTTTGTACACTGTATGCAAGAAAGACAAGTATAGACTTTTCAGGAAGGTTTCTTATGAGTGACATTCATGTGACAGAATTTGGGAGAGTATGAGACTGCTTTTTGTAAACTCTGTTTTCTAATGTAGCAAACCTAAGAAAAACACTGAAGTTTTAGGAAAATTTCATCAGTACCGTTACCCGTGACAAGCTGTGTCAAAGGGAGGACCTTAGTTCACATCTGAAAGATAGCTGGGATTGTTTAAGAAGAATTATAAATGTAAAAGTCATGGTAGGTTATGTGCTTACCTACAGCTAAGGTTAGTTAAAAATTTAAACAAAGGAAACTTTCAGTATGGGGGGAGAAGTTAGGTTCTTAGACATGGTACATCAAGCTCTGTCCTGTATGTACTTATCACTTCTTGTGTTATCTTGTTTGCCAGGCAATAACACCTGAACTGTTATTACAATACATAGTATTTGACATTAATGCAAAATTTTAAAACAAATGTTATTTCAAATGTGAAAAAAGAGGTGAATTACTTGAAAAAGGAAAAAAACCCCAGATGTTAGAGATGACAAAAATAAAAAGCAGAATAAATCATAAAGTGCAGTCAGAAAATACTTGGGGAGATGTGACAATGTGCGATAAAATTGTGAAGAGGCAGGCAACTAGGTTATAATTGCATTTGAAATATACTGTGCAATCACAAGCTGAAATGTTGAATAAGAATTAGACTCACTGAAGTAACAATTTTCCCTTTTCTCACTTTGAAGGTATTATTTTTCTGTCTAGAGATTGCAGACCTCAGTTTCATTCTGTTGTGTCTGCACTCAGTGTTACATGTAGGACAGATATGGAACAATGCTTACCATTTGAGAAGACATTAAAAAAAGAAGAGAAATAGAAATGCGGACACTTGTGGTCACAAACCACATCCACTAAAATCACTAGCAAATTGTCCATGGATTTCAACAAGGACAGGATTTCACACTCTATTTGGATTAAGAGGGGTGATGTACTGCACTGCTATGTATTACACAGGGAAAAACATGTTTTACGTGATAATGGGGTATAAGTGTATTCTTTGTCTGATAACTCAGCAAAGAAAGGGTTTGCTCGTTGGACCATATGCTCAAGGACTAAGCTGGAGTCCATGTGAGCCATTGCATTCCTGTTGATTGAGATCACTAGGGAACAGTAGAAGGTGATACATAGCTGTAAATCGTCCTGGTCTCCAGCTGTGTCCTTCTAATTCATTCAAGTCTCACTTTGGAGACGGAGCTGCTTTTGGAAGTTGATGATGCTGGCTGTTTTAATCCATAAATTCCCTGGAATCTCCTTTCTTAGTTTTTAATAAAAGTTGGTCATTTTGGTAAGGGCTTCTCAGTTGTTTTTGTGATTTGTTAGCACACCACTCGAGCTAAGGCTCCTAAGGTAGCCCTGTAGTCACAGGTCAGTGACTCCTCCTAGGAGCTACTGGACTCAGTGAGAGGTGGTTGTTCCTCCAGGAGGCCGTGTGGACAGCTGGGCTGCCAGGGCAGGAGAGGGAGCTTGTCTCTGCAGCAGGCTTCCCAGAAACATACTGAAAATCTAGTCCAACATAGCAAACAGGTCTTACTGGCAAGAATTTTACCCACAGATACTTCAAACTGTGTCACAGCTCCCTTACCTACAATGGAGCATGTTTTATTAATATTTCAACATCGAGATGTCTCAAGCTGAACTCTGTACAACTTGCAACCATTGAGTGGAGATACTTGCCTCTGAGTTTTGGACTGTCTTGGATAATTTGTATGGGAAATTTATTTTAGATAACTCTTAGAGATTTTCCGAAATTAGATTAGTAAAAATTTTCATTTTGTTCTAAGGCAAGTGGAGTCAGATTTCTGGTTGCCGAGAGATCTGGTTTTAGAGGTTGGCAGGCCTTTAAAACAGAGCCTGCAAAACACAATTCCCTAAACCACTGCTAAGATATATTTCAAAGAATGTGGACTTATTGATACATACTTAGATATGACTGTTTGTTGTAATATACAGATGTAATTTGTATTCTTGAGAAAAGGTTCCTGTAATTACTGAGTTGCCCACTTATGATCCATTAGTCATGTAAGCATGCAAGCAGATGCTTAGTAAACTTTTAGGCTGCATTATTATCTAGAAATTGTCTTGTATATATTCTGAAACATCTCATTTTCATTTCAAGTACACATAATAAGGGAGATCTAACCATTAAGTTTCACCTAGTGAATCCAACTTAATGTAGCACGCCAGTTATTTGGGAGAATTGTGTTATTTGTGAAAGTATTGTCATTCCTTTGAATCCATGCTGCTATCTTATTTTGAAGCAACTTTGACAGCTAAATTTATTCCCATTACTAAACTCCTAGTAGTAACTTCTCAGCTTATGCAACTAGAAACATGAATGAAAAAGTGGTAAATACCACCCAATTACTATATTTGTAAGATCTTGGGATTCTGTGGCTCTTTTGTCTTCACCCCGACACCAACACAAGCCAAACATGCTGTTACGTTTAGGGGGTGACTTTTTTTCATTTAGAGGGATAAGTTGTTGGCCACTTCTCATTAGTGTACACTTTTACTGTTACTTTTCATTGTAAGTCTCGTGATTTTAGAGAGGGATGTAGTCTGCTAACTGCTCAATGTTCCTATGAATACAAGATGGTCTCTATTCTCACTTATGTTTTCTAGTGTTTTTTTCTAGCTTAGTTTTAGATGTTCTAAAGAACAAGACTCTCCCCTGGGGGCATTTTCAAAGTCTAGTAGATCATACTGCCAGGAAGTTCTCCTGCTATTAATTTTAAATTTCCTTCTTCTTGATTTCATTCCATTACCCTGAGTTTATACTTCCTGTACTTTCCAAATAATTCCTTCCTCTTCTTTGTATTTATACTCTGCACGTACTTGCAGTAATTGTCTCAGCCCAGTTATTATTTCATTACCATAGTTATACTTACCTCTTTTAACCTTTCCTTGTATCAGTTGAATCAGGTCCTTTATCAGTCCATTTCTTTACCTGGGTTATCTCAAATTTGACAAGATCTTTCTGATGATAGGATTACAGTATTTTTTTACTTTGCATGGCTGTATTTTAAAATAGCTATGATTCACAGAACACACAATCAGTTTGAGACAAAAGTTATCAGTCACTCTTGAAAAAACTAAGTACATCTTCCTAATTTTTACTGCAAGATACTTACAGTTGGAGTATTTACAGTCATGCAGAATGTCCATGGCATGTTTAAGCATTGGATAAACACAGATACCAGTGCATATTGCTAAATTTAGATGAACCTATATGCAGAAAGTATGTCCTGTAGATGTCCTGTAGAATAAGGTCATGTGCAGACTGCCTCTTGTATCTGTGAAAGAAGTGTCTTCATTTATTATGCTCTCGACTTGCCAAGTTCCCATTATTAAAAACTTCTGTGTTTTTGGTAGGTGGCTTTTGGCCAGATGTTATGATGTATGCATTATAGCGCATTGTATCCTAACCCTCTCCCTCACTCCCAAACATGTGAATTATTAGTTAGTCTTCCAGTGTGTGTAATCTCTGTGGACAACTGTGGTCAAGACCTGGTTGTGCTCCAAGCCGGGGTGGTATGGCATGTGAAAACAGAGGTTTCACATCATTCATTTGCTCTTAATACTTCACACAATAGGGCCTATGCCTGGTCAGTTTAATTCTGCTATCATGGGATTTACTGTGGTTCACAGCCACTGCCTGAACAGCAAATATATTTTGAAACAATTTGATGCATGCTGCATCCAGAAAGAAAGAAGGCTTATGAGAAGGTAGAGCTACTTAAGCATGTACTACCTGAGGAGGGACCTGCCTGCTGCAAATACCACAAAAACATTCACAGCTTTGTTAGAATGGTGCATTGCAGCACACAGGTACTATGGTGATGGGCATTCTGGAAAACCCTAAGATAGGTGGGTAGGTTCCTTGAACTCAATGTGTATGTTTCACAAGGCATTCTTTTGGTTTTGTTTTGTAGCCTAACAGCAGTGGTCAAGTAGTAGGGAAAGTGACTGGCCATTTTACTCCAGTTTTGGCACCCTCTCCCCATCACAGTGCGGTGCGACCTGTGACCCTGACCATGACAGATACTAAACCCATCACTACATCCACTGAAGGTGAGGCATCTTCACCTACAGCAACCAGTAAGTATTTCTTTAGGAAGCAAAAATGTCCATCGAAGATTCAATACAATTTCAAATTGAGGCCAGAAAAAGGCGCCTTTTCCTACTATTTGACCAAGTAGGTGCTCATCATTTTACATGGAGAGCAAAGGTAATCTGACTGCAAAGCTTTTCCTCCTCAAATTTCAACCAATTCATCATGTTACATGAACCAAAGTTTGTGACATGACAACCCAAATGAAAGGGAAAAGCCTGAATATTTGACCACTATTCAAGAAAAAGAAAATGCAGTTGTTCATCTAAGGTGGACATTGTTAAGACATTGAGAAGCACACCCAGACAGCAAGGTTTTACAGTGACCCACAGATGGAATTCCAAACAGAGACTGGATAATTTGCTCCTCAATGAGCTTTCCTACAGAAATCAAGCCTTGTTACAACAAATACAGAATCCGAGCTATGAGAATTGCATTTTGATATAGGTTGTGTCATTTTTAGCAAAAACAACTGATATGGAAAAAGAAAAATTTAATTCCTTCTTGCTGCGATGGATGGTAGATCCACTGTTACTTTTTTTTTTAAACAAAAAACACAAAAACCCCCAAACATCAACAAAACCAACAACAACCCCCCCTAACTTTATAAGCTTTTTATTACTATATAGGACCATATTATTTATCCTATTATCTTCAATGGAATTGCGGTTTTGGAAATAAGAGCCTGTCTCTTGTTAGAGTAATTTCTTCTCTTCCAAACACTCATCTTATGCTCAGTAATGCAGAATATTGCTTTTTAACTACTTTCTGCATTTCTGTTGTCTTTGAACTTTTACTTGGACTTGAGATGACCAATGTTACCAATATTTATCAGAATGGTGAAGATTTTTAGGAGGCTCTTCCAAAAATACACTTCAGAAGAAAATTTACAAGTCTTTGAGAATATTAATCTCTTTAGAATCCATTATATTCAAATTACTTGTTTTAGACCTGTTTAGTATCTGAACTGTGGATGCAGTCCCTGACTTTTGGTCTGTCATTACTGGAGACTGTAAACTGTACATTTCTCAGGCGTTATACTACTTTGCATCTTTTCATTAGAAAGTGAAGCAGAGATGAGACTCAAATGCATAGGAGTGGCCAGGATGTACAGGAGGAAAACTGGTTATGCCATTACTATGATGGTAGTAAGACTTGGACAAACTATTGTTTAAGTAGAAACAAATAATTATATGGATAGGTTATGCAAATGTTTTAGCTATTCTTTTAGTATAGCAGAATTTTTGTTAAAAGGTGGTAGAGTATATCTGTATCCTCCCTGGTGGTTTAGTTCTTGCACCTTTTAAGAAGAGTCGGTTTTATCAGCAAACAAGAAGCTGTTGCTCTAAGCCTTTGGTCCACAAGAGAAAACCAAGAAAGCTGAGTTTGTGTGTAGTTTTAAGTATTCATGGTTTCATTCTGCTTCCTGTTTGATGTGATTCTGCCTGGCCTAAATGGCTGTCTCAGATGAGGTTAGGGTTTCTAATACAAATGGCAAAAAGAACAAATACAATGTCAGAACTGCGTTAGGATGTTTTCTGGTAATCTGACCATGTTATTCATCATTACAGGAAAGCAAACCTAATCTGTTCATTGTCCTATTACTAAAGGAAAAATCTGGACTACATTTTCAGATGAGTTAGCACCCAGTTTCTTGTGCAATTCATTGGAACTTGGGTACCCTATTCCTCACGAACCTTAGGACATCTTAGTTTAGATATTTGAAATAATGCCTCCTCATGCTTCCACAGCAGTGTGCAAGTAACTTCTTGCCTAAAGGTCCAATGTCTGTCACTACAGCACATATGTAATAATTAAAAAGGCCCTATGTACAAATTTTATTTGAATGTGCCAGTTCTGCATATGAGATAGCATAGAAATGCTACATGTTCAGAGCAGTGCAGTAGTCTATCTGCTTGGTAAAGCTTTTTGGAACTGGATTGGTAACTGTAAGAGCAAAAAAAGTGATGGAACATAGCTTGTTGATGAAGAAAATAGCAATAAATGATTGCTGTCTTGTTGATATATAAATGATATATGAATAAAATAAACTGTATTTTCAGTCATAATAGACCTGACATACAAAGTACTAATGTTAGCTTAATGGGAAAAATCAAGACTAAATATATTTTAAGGCACAGTTTTATTTGCAAAAACTAATTGATTTGCTCAAAATATATTTTTTTATATATATATGAAACAAATGCTTAGCCAACAAGTTATTATTCAATCTGATGATAATAAAATGGCAAATGATTAGCACTGTTTTTCATCCTGAAGTGCAATAGCAGAATTGTTTTGAATGAGAAAGAACAGAGCAAGCTTTGACAATATTTGAGGAACCCTTTGGCCTCCACCATAATTTCCTTCTAATAACTGATTAATTTTTAACATAGTTTTTCAGTAAAACCTGTTTACTGTATGTTGTGGTTTAACCCGAGCTAGCAATACAACCATGATAGCCACTCACTCACCCCCTCCTCCCCCAACAGGGGAGAGAATCGAAAGAGAAGGGAGAAACTTGGATTGAAATAAACACAGTTTAATAAAATAACAAAATACTAATACACTCCTAGTAAATATATATATATATAAAATAGAACTAAAAGATACTCAAGGCAATTCCTCACGAACATGCTGAGCAGCCAGTCCCAGGAAACAACACCTGGTCCCAAAGCTGATCCCAAAGAGGGAAGAAAGAGGATAAAGGCAGGAAGGCTCAGAGGCCTCTGCAAAAAGGGAAAAGGCCAAACTAAACATCCCGAACAAACTCCCCCAGCTGTGCCCCAGAGCAAGCAAGAGTCGGAATGCCTGAAAGAGCGAGAGAGCAAGAGAGACCGGAAGCTCCTGGCTCTCCTTATATCTGAAGCATGACGCTAACGGGATGGAATGCTTGCATTGATCAGTCTGGATGTCAGTCAGCTCTGCCCCATCCATGCCCCCCTTCCTTGCTGCCTCGCACCTGTGGGCAGAGCATGGAGAATGTCCTTGGGTCTCAGACCAGAGCAATTAAAAACATTAACTCTGTGCTGGGGTGTTGCGTTTTGTTCTCAAGCTAAGTCCAAATAATGACTGTGCTAGCTATGAAAAAATTTTAGTAGTTTTGCTTTGTCTGCAGCAAGTTTCCAGGTTGTGATGCTGCAAGTTGCAGTGTGGGCATTTCCACACTGGGAAGTGGAGTTTGACCATAACCTCATTTCATATGTGCCACCAAAAGTCATGAGAGAGTAATGGCTTTTATGGATTACTGACAGAGACCAGATAGGAATGTGACCTACAAGTGAATGCTCCATATCCTGTAGCTAATCTCAGCATTGCCTATTATTCCCTTTCTCCTCAGAAATGAATTGCTCTAATCTTCTGTAGCAGACAGTGAGAGACTTCCTTAAATTGTCCCTCTGGGAGAATGTTGTTTCTTGATGTGTAGAGGAGTCGAATATTTAATATTATATTGCACAGTAAAAATTAGCTCCTTTCTCATGAAAATACTAATCAGAGTACAACCTGTTTGCAAAGGCCTATAAAGATTTATTTCACGCCACGTAAGTAGACTGAACTATTGTTTCCAGTTTTTGTTGTTCTTTTACAGTTTTGTGATGGGCCTTCACACCCATAAGAATAAGTGTACACTAATATTTTCTCTCAAGATTGTAATACCAGTGATTCCACTGGTGCCTCAGATTGGTGTAATGGAAATGAGAATCAGGCTTTTGATTCCTTCAGAGACCTCATTATGATTTACACTTGCAGCTTCCATTGAAGTTTATAGGAATTTACACATGCTTTTTCAAATTTGGTCCATTTTTTCTATTAAAGTTTAAATAAAGGAAAACCATAGACACATCCTATACAGTGCAAAATCATAACTCTGGATCTCTCATATTTGTAATGTACCTGCACAGGGTAATAGTTATGGTAGGTTGGTATTTTTATCAATCTGTTTTGTTCTTCCTTAATCAGCCTACACAGCCTCAGGCACATCCCAAGCCAATCGATATGTGGGACTAAGCCCAAGAGACCCATCCTTCCTACATCAGCAACAGGTGGGCAAGTTTCACATAGGCGTAATGATATAGAGAAGATTTTGTGATATTACCTTATACATGCTGCCACTGTTATCTTGGATTAGACTGGGATCCTAAGGGTCTCAGTATTTGTCATCTGAAGATGAAGTTTACTCAAAAGAAAACTGAACCCTTTAAGAAACTTAAATTTAGCATATGCTTTATTTTTTAGATTTGTGCCATCTTAAGGAAATTCTAATCATATTTCTTTCAATTATTTTATTTATCAAGAGCTCATACATGTAATCTTTAATATGATTTTAGGAAAAAGAATGAGATGTATAAGGAACAAATACTCATTTCAAAATCAGTTTAAAAAATAAGCAAAATTTCCAAAGCAAAAAGTCCAGCTTATTATTTTCAAGCTATTTTCCCCCAGATGTTTAAGCTTACATTTCTTCATTTTAGTTTTATAAGATGAATTAGAAAACCAAATTTTCAATGCAACACATGATCATTTCTAGTTTAATAGGTTTAAATTGGTCTGCTGATTTCAAATGTGATAAAACCATGTTTTTGTTCTAGTTTCTTACATCATTTATGTTTCAAGCAGGATTTTAAATTTCACATCTCATTAATGCTGTAAATTTAATGCAAATGAAGTGTTTACCCAAACTGTGAAAATATACAGCCAAGATTAATGATGACTTACAGAAAAATTAGCTGCAGTCAGTAGCAAGGCCATGCATATACAGAAATTCTACATTGCTAGTAACTGGAATAAATTCAGACCTTTTAAAACTTTAACATATTTTATGATGCGTGTTTGTGTTGCACCTAGATCTTAACAGTTGAGGATTTTGAAATTAAGAGCATGTAAAATGTTATGAGGAAAAAAGCTGAATGTGGCAGTAAGAAAAGGGCTGTTGTAAAACCTACCTATTCTCTGTTTGTTGAGATATATATGTAGCTCAAGTGTGCTTCATCTAGAACTCTCTGTCCCTACCTGCTCATAGGGCAAGGTGGCATATGTCCCATCACATGCAAAGTTCAGAGAAAATCATAAAGATTATCATTTATTCAAGGTAGTTGATGCTTTACCAACCCTTTCTTAACCAGAAAGGCCTAACTGTACACTTCTATGAAAATACCAAATTACAATTAGTGGTTTTGCCAACCATTGATTTTTCAGTAAATTTTCTGGTGTACTGCCTTTTTTTTTTTTACATCTCAAAGATTGTTATATTATGAAATGTGTTGTAATTACTATAACATGGTTCTTTCTGAAAGATATACAGTACGTGTTTTTTGTATTTTAAAGCACACACAGCATAGCTCTTTTAAACACAGTGCATGTGATTCCTGGAGTTCTTTTTGTATGAAGTTTTACATAGCATCCTTTGAAAAGTCTCTGACATCCAGTTGATTTGGGGACGCACGATAGGTTTTTTTCACTACATGTTTTTAGACTTTTTTTTCAGCAAATTTTCTACTGCTTAAGACAACTCCACCTTCTTTCAAATTAATTGAAAGCATTACAAACTTCTTGTCATATGCCAGAGGGTAGTGGCAGCACCAATTTTCTCTTGGCTGAGTTTATGATAGGTAAATCATATGCTGCTTATTTCATGCATCTTATATATAATTTTGTCTTTGTGTAGATGGAAATATACCCAGAGATTTCAGCAGTGTCATAGGAACATAAATGTGAGAGGGATCTCAAGGGTCATCACCGTCTTTGGTGTTTACATGCACCGTGTTTTATGTTCCCTTTCATGGTAAAATGTGTGGCCAGATGGGTTAGGGGGAAGAGGAAAATAAATTAGGTCTCACATACACTTGGTAAACAGAAAAATTCTTCAGTGCCACTGTGAAACCAATGTTTTTTCCTTCTAAATTATATTACTTGTAGGCTCGTTATATTAATTCAGTAGCATCAACTGAAGACCAGTAAGACATATAGTAAATTTAAAAATTGTGTCAGGGTGTCATCTTTGCTATGAATTCTCTATTCTTTTCTAAATTTTGCAATGGATGCATGTGTATGCTTGCTTGAGTGTGTTTGGGGAGTACGCATGTGTGGATGCTTACACATATGTACAAAATTACAGAATAGTATGTACCGCTGGAACCATTTGAAAGAACAGAATACTTTAACAACAGAGCTTTTGAGATGGAAAAATACAAATATATAAGTGCATATATATAAGTTCCTAATGAATTAGTTTCCTTCACTCACTGAAATCTTAAAGACATCTCTGAGATAACACCATTTACATTTATTACCCAGAAAATGAGGTGGAGCACTGAGATTGTCTAAATAACTTTCATAGAGCAAAGGTTGTACTATAATAAGGCAGAAATGAGATTGATTTACTATGTCCTTTCATTACTTTACAACAATTTAAATGAGACCACTCTTCTTGTGGCAGATTTTAAATGCATTTGGTTTAAAGCAGCCCATGATGAATGAAAAGAAAAATCAAGGGGTACATGAAATAAAAGCAATCAATCATTTTGTATTAGTGAAGAGAAATTCTAAATTAGAAAGCCAATGGTTTTAGTTCCAGAGAGGTCTTTTAAATATTCACCATGCCCTGTAATGCACATTGACCCCTCAAGAATAAATACTGTCACTGGTACATTTTTCACTTAATTGGAGGAGTCTTTATGAAGAGAAATATTGGCATGTACTGTTGAGTACTTTTTATTGTTGTTAAAAATAATTATTATATAGCCTGTTTAAATTACAGAAACCACAATAAATTTAAAAGTTACACATTTATTTTGTGACATGCACTTCCATGGAGTCTTTTGGCAAAGGGATGGTTTGCTAGAACTTCTATTACACAATTTATAGCACAACTTACCTGGAATACTCACCTTTAGATGGGAAGCACTGAATACAACTTTGAAAGACAGTGCCAGCTAGCACCAATGGGAGTAATTTATTTGCTTTTATTGGTCTGGATACTATGAAAAATATGCTGTTACATGCTTTACTTAGCATGCTACATTGATAGGAAGACAAGGTTCTAAAGAGGAAGTATAACTATGCACTCCCCTTTCTGCTGTAATTACTGGTGGGTCTTCCTTTTACCTGCCTTGAAATTCCAGGTGTTTCTATACTGTGACATAAACAGTAACAAAACACGTCTTGCTTCAGTGGCATCTAAAAAGTCACATGTATCTGATTATTTTGTTGTAAAAAAGTCATGTCAACTCCCCCCTAACTGTCTGTTACAAATTGTTAATGACCAGTTTTTTTGCTTTTCTTGATTCAGCATCAGCTTTGGAGAGTTGTTAAGAATTGATAACATAACTGCAGGGAGGGCACCATAGGAAGGAGCAAGGGAAGTGTTAAGAGCTGGTACCTGAGTGATTTTTGTCTTAGTTTTACTATTGGTGGTTGGTGGGGTTATTTTAGGAAGTCAAATCTAGAACTTTGGTGCTCATAATCTGTGCTGGGAAATATCTTAAATGATTTGTGCATAAAAGATTGGATATCTCCACAATTATATAGGAGCACCTTTCCCGCCTGCTTTTTTCTCTGATGTGCAGCTACTGCAGATTTGTGGTTTCTAAGCCCAGACTATAGGAAAAAGCAAGAAATTGAGGCAACTCAGTCAATTCAATCTTCTACAAGTGGACACAGTCCCTTGTCAGATTCTAGTTGTGTCTTCATTCTTTTGGCTAAATAATTTTAATGGAGAGATCATTAGTTCAGTAACAAAGGCTTAATAATCAGAATTCTCTTGGTTATGTGACAACACTTCTATAGCCTCCTTGCGTTACTATTCTCAGCTTCATGGATTTATTATGTTCCTGAAATGACAGAAACTTAAGAGACAGGTTGATGTTGTTTCTGGCTATAAAGCTAGAATGTTGCCAGAACTACTAATCATGTACTTTACTTGTATAAAACATACAAAAAGATAGATGGATGGATAGATAAACATCTGTATTCATTGCAAATACAGATTAATGGTTTCACAAATAATAAGGTTTCTGTTGGAATGAATGAAATAACTGACAGGTTTTCTTTCTTATCCATTTAACTTTAACACACCTTCAAACATTGTATGGATGATTCTCTTTTTAATTAGAAAGTATAAATAAACAGGATAGCTGTTCAGGTCTGTGAAGACAATGACCTCTAGAACTTTCCTGTCTGTTACAGCAAACTGTGTTAACTAATGCTGGCCCAGTGACTGAGGAGGCGGTGAACTCTTCCAGTCTTTACACTGATTAATACACTGGCATGGTTTTTACTAGAGCTTGTACTTTCTGGATGTGGTGTGTGGTATGCATGATTTTCACACAGCTTTGACATTTGAATGAGACATTTGCCATGTACGTGGTAGTAAGAAACACTTCATGTCTCTAAAATGCAAAATCAGAAAATTGTAGATTGCTTTTTATTTCCTACACACCACACTGTCTGGCCTCTTCGGTAGGAAGTTAATCTTACCAGATGTATCCTTTAGTTACTGAATCACAACAGTTCGAAATGGAGTTGTCTTCTTACTATTCATCATGGAAATTGTAAACTTAAATGCCCACTGAACAGAGTATATGTTTGCAAAACATTTTGGATGGATGTTGCTTTTGCTTTCAGCAGAAGGCTGAAAGAAGAACACAAGTGGACTCTTAAACAGAACTTCTCAGTAAAACCAGGAAACAGGTTATCAACACTTACACTGTTCTTATTGTATCCCTTATCATAATTGACAGTTTGACGTAAAACTGAGTCATATGACCACCAGGGAGGTATGTAAATGGATAAGAGGTCACCTTTCACATATGCTTGCTGGAAAGGAAACACATTTAAAGGAAGTTTCAGTCAAAAAAATGACAATATGCAAATGTTAAGTTTTATGGGCTTTTCTCAACTAACAGAAGCTTTAGCACAGACTTCTATTACGCTTTCCAAAATATGTATCTACTTTCACTAGCCATTACAGAAGATTGAAATGCATGTTAGTCTTAAACAGCCACTCTTTAAATAGAATACAGCACCTGCTTAAATATTAACCCCTAAAAATTATTCAGACTATGACTAGAGATTGAGCTGTTGACTATAGGTTTTTAATGTACCTAGGATTTGCATACTTAAAAGTATGCAGGATGGTTGTGCTTGGAAGATGCCCAGTTTAAACCGAAAAGCCAGCTGTAGTGAAATCTAGCTAATGGGTGGAACGGCACTGGAAAGTGCAAACCAAAATCACTTTCCTGGCATTTGTCAGTGGGCAGAACAGGACCAGAGAGGTGGATGACTTTCGGTCAGGTGGAAGACTTAGGGGAAGCTATTGCTCTGCTTCTGCTCTGGACCTTCAGCCCCTTCCCATGACACAGCTGAGTTGGATGAGGGGGTTGTGCTGCCCCCCTGGAGAGGCACTTGGAGTGGGCTTTGTGCTCTCTGCTACTTCATGAGTGTAGCAGTGAGGACATGTCACAGGGGTAGGAGACCGCTGCCAGGAAAAGGCTGGGCTGCCTGTGGGGTTTCCCCATCTAGTGCAAGGCTGGGAATCCTTTTCTGCTTCGGAATACAGACCCATGTTCTTTTTCTGTGTGGTTAGGTGAGAGATAAATAAAATCATTGGTAATGTTTTGAGGATGGAAAGTGCTATTGGAGTTCATGTGTCTTGCCTTGCTGAAAATGATGAAGCCATAGGACTGAAGAGTAGGCCTGTCCAACAGGCTTCTAGGAAAGACTTTTCACCATGTCACATGCCAAATCAGGTCATTTGTTTTGCATTCAGAGCACATTTTTGAGAAAGTTAGTGATGTTTTTCAGCATTTATTAAAAGTCTCATAAGCACTGTTTCTTAAGTCCTTCTACTGAGGAATTTATGTTTTCTCAAGTAGCCTTCAAGTAGTTTCCTGCCTCTCCCTTTCACATCTCCTGCAAAGAAACTCTTTTAGGTGGCTTACTGTGGATGAATGTGTCTTCTCATCTCCAGCTAACACTGTGGCCTGATTTCAGGGGTCACATAAGTTACTCTGAGGACTATAACTAGCCAGAAAGCTTTCAGCATGACTCCAGACAACACATAGCACTCAAAGTACTGTACTAAAGTGCCCTACCTCCTTCCAAAGCTTGGTACTCATGTCAGGTCTGTGCCCCCAGGCTTTCCCTACTGGGCTGTCTGGACATCCTCCAAGAGCAGCATTCCTGCTGCCGTGAACAGATATCTTCTTCCATCAAATGGACCCAGGGCTTGTAGAGCTCTTTTAAGATTCTCCAGCCTTTTTACCCAGAAAGCACTCAACACATGTAAGGGATGCAAACTCAGACTTTGGAAGTTCTATTTCTAGGTACTTTCAAAAATATATTTCTATGTCTTAGACATCCTGATCTCTAAGCAAGAGTGACTTGGGAGAAGAAATTTAATATGAGGGAGGAAAAAAACCCACAACATTTTTCTGGCAGGTTAGTTTTCAAAGACAACATGGCAGCTACCTGAGCCTTCTGAGGAGTGTGGAGCAATAGTTTTTAACATTGGGAAGGTGGTTTTCAGCACAGCTGTTGCAGTCCTGGGTTTACCACAGAACCTGTTGTCATTCAGACCTGCAGTTCTTCAGGATGCTGTCAGTACCACAATTATGGCACAGTTGATGCAGTGAATAGCACTACAGTTTACACTAAGTATAAATGTGGTGTAGCATGTATCTTCATATAGATGTGCCTATATGTGTCTACAACATATATATAAAATGCACATGCTCTGTTATTACCATTACTGTATTTAGATGTATTTGTATTGAGGTATGTATGACTATATATAAAATGAAGTATGTCATTGCTAACATTTATGAAATGGGTTTGAAAAGCTCTTTGGAGCTTTCTTAATGATAAATTTAACACATTAACTGTACATGTGATAAGTTTCCATATAGACTGTCAGAAGAATATAATGATTTAGTGCAGAAGCTCATTTTCTAAAATGTAACGTATCAATGCCTTACTGTTTTCCCCAAATGGCAAATGCAATCAGGTTCTATAGTAAGCTAAGTACTTGCCAGATTTTTGAGCTAGACCTAAGTGCATAAAATCATTTGGTAACATTAAGTTTGGGATTCTAGTATTTTTATGGTTCTAATCAGCCAAAGGGCTTTTATTCATAGATTTTATATTTTGTGAAAGAAGAAAAGAGGGGGGCTTTAACCTTTCAGTCTTGTGTTTCAGCTGGAATGGAGTTTTTATAGCTAAGCTATAAAGCTTTAAGATATGCATCTGTAAGGAAGATGATGACATTCTTAAGGATTGTTACAAAAAAGACATCTACTGTACATTGACTAACTGAGCTGACATATTTTACAATGTCTTCAATATTAAAATCAGGTTTATGATACTGTTTTGTATAGCAACTAAACCAAATATTTACTTACCCCTTTCTTTAAACATATTCAATGTATTATTCACAGTTACCTCTAGCAAACTTTTTAACTGCATGTTTCCTTTTCTGGTTAATTTCATGTGGTTTAATGGCCTTTAGAAGGTCCCTTGGAGTTCTTTAGATAACAAACAAGAAACAATCCCTATGAAAACATCAGAGACTAACATTTCCATTTCTCAGACCTTAACAGCAGGAAGCTTGTGAGTCTAACAGCCAGACAGGGTCAGGTTTGCAATACTGTCTTGTCCTCAGCATTTGTATTTTTCAGGAAAAGACTGCAATTAATTGTGCTCCTGTGAATACAGTTTATTGTTGTTTGTTTGCTGTAGCCTGCGCTGTCTAAAGACTGTGAACATGGATTGAGAATGAATTGAATGCAATTAAACTCAGCGACATTATATTAAATTCAGAGTGCTGTATCATATATAATGATACAACAATTTATATACGCCATGACTATACAGAGGTTGAAATATATGTTTTCTTCACAAGACAGATAAATTCACTTTCTTAAAAATAGCAGTATACATTTTCAATATATCTGCTGACACTATAGGGCAGCTGTTAAATGAACAAAGCCGTAAAGGGTTGCTTGAACAATCCCATGAAAGCAGAACTGATGATTTGAAGATCAGGGAAGAATTTGTTTCAGCTAACATTTAGTACATTCCTTGTTATATTAAAATGCAACAAAGTATTTTAAATGCAATTATTTGGATTCTAAAACAAGTTTAGATTATTTTATCACCTCTTGCTAAGTAATACCACTTTCAGTAACACTAGATTAATAAACTTCCAATTACAAAATATCTTTACCCTTCTTAAACAGCAAGATAAGGACATACAGTATGTTTAATTTGGGCAAATTTTCTATAAATTGCATGTCTTCTATGTTTCACAAAATGCATGTTACAAGATATTTATTATATTTGACCTTAATACACATTATATAGAGCATTGCTTAGACAAAACAGCATTTTTATTTCCTTTCTTAAAGTATCTCACTATTGAATATTAACATTTCCTTTTATTCCAGCTTAGTTTGTAATCTAATAATGGCTAATTGTTATGTGCTAAACACTAGTTACTCTTTTATGCTTTATTAATAGAAAAGCATATTAAAGTAGCATTATCTTAAGCAAATCTATAGGCTTATATTTCTCAGAATACGTTATTTTTCTTTGGTTTTTAAATTTTATTTTACTTTTTAGAGTTGCTTCTTGGGAAAGTAAGGCTTTTGCTATGTACAGTACTAGTTTGCATGTATTCATTTAAATACTAAAAACTGTAGTACTGCTCGATCCATATCTGACTGCTAGGTTTCAATTGACAGCTGAGAATTTGTGACTGGACCATGAATCAAAACGGCAGGCATTTATACCCCAGTGCCAGTGAGGATACATTGGGAATTACTTGGCAAAGGTAACATTTTAATTATTTCCACCCCTACACCACCTCTAAAAAAGTTGCATTGAGCTATAGTATCTGTTTTAACAGGCCTCCAGAGAAATATGTGACAGCATTTGATTAAAACATGCATATAACATTTTTTCCCATATGCATTCTGGTTATCTTTAGTATAAGCTGAATTTCAAAACTACCTTAATTAAGCACCTGGAATGACAATGCTGTGCTGTCAAATGCAAAGGGTTTGTAAGTTTAAGGGAATACTGATCTTAGGCTTTAAAAATGAAAATGTTGTTTGCAGAATTAAAGGTCATGTTTTGGGGGCTTAGTGGTTAACACAAAGAAAATGGTGTTGTTAGAGGTATAGATTAGTATAATAACAGATGTCTGAGGTGGTGGTGGTTTTGGACAATGAATAAGCATACTATTCATAGAGACTTTTCCAACTAATTGGCTGGTGTAGATTTAAGTCACTAACATGTACATGAAGGTAAGATACAAAGCATCTTATTTCTCAAGTAAATAACAGAATAATTAGGAGTGATTTACACAAAAGAGAGTTTCTTTTTGTATGAAAAAAAGGCAAACACAATAAACCCCATTAACGTTTGGTAAATTAACATATTACTCATTATTATCTTTTACATCTCTTGATGAATTACAGTAACAGAGAGGTGTGTGTGTCTAAATAGATATGTAAAGAAGTCAACATAGCCATGATACATCAGTTTTCCCCTCTTTCATATGCAGGATTATCTGCAACACTCAGCACTTAATGGGGGTTGTACATGTAAAGCCTGCGGGTTGGGAGCCTGTCAGATGAAGTACTAGCTACTCTTTGTTAAAATAATTTTAAATACTTCTTGGACAATTGTGTGCACATGACAGTATACATATTTCGGAATAGTTTGTGTAAGTATGTGTGTGAGTGTGAGTGTGTATATGTATTATGTACAAAATGCCTTTTGATGCACTGTATTGTACTATGGATTGCTAGAAGGTTTGGGGTTTTTGAATATTAACCTGGAAGGGTGATTATGGAATTTGAGAATTGGTGCCATTTACAAGTACAAAGTTTAAATGTCTTGAATATTTTTGCTTTACTTTTCCTTTTTACAATTTTTCTCCAATAGTATTTAAAATCTGGAAGAAATGTGGTGGAAAAGCAAGGTGTTATCATTTCTTTCCTTATAGATTAAATGGCACAATGGAAAATTAGCTAATGGATTCATCTCGTCTCCTCAAGGGCTGTGATTCACATTATAAATCCCCATCATGCAGTAATTGCCAGTTTTCAATGTACTGCCAAGAGTGAATCCAAACTGAACTAGTATAGCACAGAGAGTGTGTGATTTATACTCCCATTACAAAGGGTGTTGCTTTTTCAGGGCATCGACGGGCATAAGGAAATTATATCACGCTGCCTATCTAGGAATATCTCCTTCAATGGTTTCAATCAGCCATCCCTTGAGCACCCTGTAAATCAATGCCAGTTTATACCAGCTGAAGCACTGTCCCAGTGTTTGCCGAGTTCTGTTTTTCAGTACCCATCACCCCGGGCATAAATTATAAAAATAAAAATAAGAGGGGAAAGAGATTTCTAGGTGATGACCAAAGAAACATTGGTGATGAATACAAGCATGCTGCACGATCCACTCACCTTTATAAACAAAAAATGCATGGCAGGTGGCTCCCAGAGTGCTGCCTGCTGCTTTATCCCTGCCAACATACAGAGTGCTGCCAGATGAGCCTGGGCACAAATTCTGCCATGGACAGCTCTTTATAGGCCCTGGCTATGCATACTTGCCTTTGAATTATGGACAACCTTGGAGGACAAAGAAACAAACTGTTACTTTTCTCTTACTAGATGGCTTTTAGGATTTGGATTTGGCATACAACATTCTTCAAATCCTGTGTAGGTGAGGATGTAAGAAGATAAATGATACCTGCCCAGGCTAAGGAGCAGTGATCCATTCTAACACTAAAACTAACACCAAAAAAAAGAATGTATTGCAAGAGGAATTGTTCCTTGTTGGCAAAGAAATATATTCTAGTCCATATAGTCAAATTTACTCCAAAATGCTTTGTTAAATGTTTGATTCTGTTAATTCCTCAGATATGCAGTGATCATTTTGATGGTATTTGATTTGACTTTTTACAGCAGGCTTTTGTGGTTATTTCAAGAATACTGATATTTCAGAAATATCATTGACTTCAAGAAGATAAAGTTAGCAGTTCCTCAGTGTTAGCTGTCCTGTCTCTACAAAAATCAGATAGCAGAGGTGGCCAAGCTGAAAGCTTTGTCATAGAGCTCTGTTGGTGAACCACACCTTGGAAACCTGGAGAACGTGAATTATGAGAAACCTCTGTTATTTCTATTTTCTTGCCTTATTAGTAGCTGCTTTTCATACCTGATAGTAGATACAATATGTAGGTTTCAAAACATGATACATAGATTTCATAATACATTTTCTGGGTTTTTCTTTCCCTATAAAATTATATATCTGTTGTCATTTAAAGTCCCAGGTATGAGACAGTAGTAGTCCATATGCAAAAGACTGAACTTTGGAGAAAAAAAAAAAAAGAGAATATGAATAATACAAGACAAACAAAACAAAACAAAACACCTCACAAAACTTTAAGTCATTGATGCACAATTTTCTTCAAAACCAGAAGACCTGCAGGGAATAGTGATACTAATAACTAGATCAATGCTTTGCTTAGCTGAATTAAACATTCTAGTATCTTTAAAGGAAATACTTATGTAAAACATCCTGTACTTGTGAGCATTCTAAAAAAAGGGTAAAAAACCCCACCAGTTATTTGGTAAAGTATTTGGAAGTAGAAATTTTTATTTTGCTCCTGATACCCTAAACATCTACAATTTTTTCATTATTGTTGTTGCTTACTTACAGCATTTATGGTATATATTTTATTATGTCTGCTGAACTTCGAACAGCATTTAGGCACATCAATAGAATTAAGTTCTCAAGTACTTTTAAGATCACTTAGGTAATTTTTTCCTGTAAATATGAAGATACTCAGAATACCTTAAAAATAACCAAACCAGACCAAAAACTTATTTTTTTCACAACCACAGTTCTGTGATAATAACTGTTCTCCTAAAGACACAGAGTGAGGGCAAGCTGTGAAAATCTGTAAGGCTCGATCAGGAAAATACAGTCCCAGCTGCTACATGAGAGCAAAAGCATATGCAACAAGTAAACTTAAGATAGGAGTGAGAGTGATAAGTGTGTGTGTGTAAGTCTGATAACATGAACTTGAGATTGAATCTCAGCCATTTGTGCCATTGATATTAAGACCACTCATAAAAGTGGGCATGATGGGTCTAATTTAGAGCATTTTGAGTATTCGCAAGTCTTTCACAGACAGTAAGCAAATTTTTATTCCCAAAGTGTACATTTTGACTTAGCTATTGACAAATATATTTTTATTCCCAACTATTGTTATTTATATTCATTTTTTTAACAATCTTTCTGTATTAGTTTTACACGTTAACTGTTACTTTAGCATTACATTTACACTACACAGGCAAATGCGCTAGGTTAGTATATCCTGCTTTTGGTCTGTTATCTTGACACATAAGCATAGTACAACAGCTGGTTTGTTCCTGGAGATGCTGAGGGAAGCTGTGTTCTCAGAGTGCTGAATTTCCTTCTCAGCATTAGCTATAGGAGTGTTCAGCTTTCCAGGCACCATTTTTTCTGCCTAGCACCACTCCGGGTTTAGGGTAACAATGCTGATAAGGCAATCAAATGGGATAACCTCTGATTTGTGAAAGAAAGAGGAGAGGAACTGAGAATGGATGCACAATGCTTTTGTAGCACAGTACCTTGTGTGTGTTTAACTTGTACCTTATGTGTGACTAACACAGTCAGCAGCATTGCTGTGGCAAGCACATTTTGGCAAACACAGACACCTGTTAGAGCAATACCCTCTATCCCCCTCCCCCAACTTCCCATCCCCCCCAATCCCCTTGGGCAATGTTTTGGAATAGAAGCATCAATTCATTATAATTTAAGAACAAAAATGCTGAAGTATCCTGATTGTAAAAATATTCACATAAAGAAAACCTGATGATTTCTGGCCTTTATCAATTTAAATTGCTAACTGTAATAGTTTTACCCAACTCTGTAATGCAGAAAGATGTGCAGAACATTATGTTTCCTCTCCATCTAGGCAAACATCTTCAGAACACTTCCTAAGAAATTAATTGTATTCAAGCCAGACTTGAATGCTGCCATCCCACAGGAAATGGGTCAGCAATCCATTAAGATGCCATTAGATAATCTAATTTGGAACTTAATCTCTAAATTAACCATGCTCCATACTTGAAGCATACTTGAGAGAAAGAAAAAAAGTTTATGTTTGAATCGATAGGGGAGCAGAAGCGTGAAGAAGGCTGTTTGTTTTTTCTGTGGCTGTGGTCACGTCTCAAGCTGTCTGGTAACCAGGAGAAACCAGACATGATGTAATTCCAGATTGAACTTGAACTTCAGGGACTTAGAATGGGGGAACAATAGACCATAGGAATCAATAATGTCCATTTTCCACATGATTATGTTTGGAGCTTTAAGTTAAACTTTATGGGAGAAACAGCAAGAACTGCAGTGTGATCAAAATGAATGAGATAATCCAGAAGCGAGATGTTAAAGAAAACAACTTCAGTAATATTTTCTGAGCAGCACCGCGGATTCCAGCAGGATTAGAAAAGTTCCCGCTCTGCAATGAACTGGTTGCCTGTTCTGAGTACTCTTTGTTCACTTAGGTAGGGCAAACTTAATCTCATGTTTCCTGTCAGATGATTTTTGGCAGCACTGCTAGGGAAGGAGGAGCGTATTACAGAGAATTCCCAAGTGTAAACTGTATCTTTAACCCCTTGGTTACCCTGGTTTTCTAGTTCTTGATTATCTTACCTCCAATTGTTTAATTTGAAACAGTAAAACTACACTGTTGTTTTGTGTAGGGTTTTTTTGTTTGCTTTTGTTTTTTGTTTTCTATGTCTGTGTGCATTTAGGATTATTTATGTTATTATTTAGGCAAGCTAATTTGATATATAAATTTTCAGTCATATTTTTTTTTTTAGAAGTGCCAAGGTAACATCTAACCGATTAAAATTAGAAATGGTAATATTTGGAGAAACAAACAGTGCAGATATAGAAAGTGGAGAGTCAGTTTTTCATAGGCAACCCAATGGTCTCTGGTAACCCAAGCCCACATTCTTTATGGTTTGGCTCTATGGGAAGCAGCCCTTCACTTGGTCATAACCCCCTCTGTGCAACTGCATATTTGCAAATCTCCTTTAGCCCTATCCATGCACCAAACACTCATGCATGCATGGTCCAGACCACAGCATGGACACACTCAATTTCCCTGGGCCCTTCCTCTGCTGTGGATTTTCTTTGTTAGTGATGGGGTCTGTGGCCTCTTCCTGATCTTTCTGTACCTTTTTTTTTTTTTTTTTTTTGCTACACTATCAGAAACAGTGGTCTGCAGGGAATAAAATAAGTATCCTTCTAGCAGAATTCCTTTTTCCCTCCTCTGGGCATTAATCAGTAGGTCTTTAATTCCTCCATCTGCTAGATGGGTGGTATGTGCCCAGTGGACTATAAAGTCATCCTAAATTAAACTGAGATATACTTAAGATCTCTCTTGAAGTAAATGATCACTTTGGAGGTGAAATTTGGCAGCTGTTTAGCGACAGATACCAATTTGGAATGGTAAGAGAAGTGCTGCATTAAGTAGATGCTGGAGGGGTGGTTATTTTTCTGGCAGAAGTGCCCAAGCGGGAATTTAGCCAGGGCACTGAGGTTAGCACAATTACATTTCCAAAGTTCATACAATCTTAAGAATTTGAAATGCTAAAGTTCCCTGTACTTGTGTGGGCAAGCACTTGCCTAGTACAAGAGACACGAATCTTGTTTGGTGACTCGCTAATGCCACTTCTCTCAACATTGAAGGCTTTTCTACCTTTTCTGTCCAAAGACTGACCTGGCATCTGATCTGCCTTGTCTAAGCTAGTATGTTCGTGCACAGGGTAGTAAATTTGTAAAAAGGAAAAACTGTTTTAAGTGTACTTTTCCAAATGGTGAAACACTCTTACAGAATTCTCTCTTACAGAAGCTGTAATAGAAAGCAGTCAGTAACTGGTGGAAAATAGGAACCTTAAAATCCTTCAGTTTTACTCAGATCTGATTGGATTTATTTTTTATTGCATTTAGTTAATTGTTTAACATTATTATACTCCTTATGTTATTATAACCTCCAAAGCGGACTGTATAGACATATAATGTTAGCACTGCTTGTGGTCCATTCCAGTAATATTTTAATCAGAGGTTCTTGAAACAGCAATTATTATCTTTAAGAGGAAATCACGGCAGAAATCTTGATTGAATTAACATGTGAAAACTGTAATGGAAACTGTAATGGAGAATGTTAACCCTGTACAATGCTTGCAGAATTTTCGGTTGCTATTTTATTACATTTGAACAGATAAATACTTTATACTTGCTGTAGATGGAAAGGAAACTGATGACTGTATATCACGCTTGATATTTGAGTTATGGTGACAGAAAACTGTTTCTGGTAGTGAAATTACTTAGGGTTATAATGCTTTAGGAAGGTCATCCTACAGACCATACTCTGTCTCACGAAGGTTACTAGTCTGAATCTCACAGCAGTATGTGGTGGTGCTTCTCATGTAATTTCCTTCAAGACAGCCTAGAGCAGTTTCTTGGAGGTCTCACGTTCCAAGGGACAGGTGTGTATATTGTAATCTCTGTCAGAGCAGGGCTCACAGGTTTCCTCACGAGAGGTCAGGGGAAGAGTGGGGTAGATCTGTGTTATTCCACTCATACATACAAAACCTTTTTATCTGAAGGAGAAGCCACATGGGTGGAGGAACATCTCATTAACTTCTGCAAGGACAAACAGCTTTCCTGTGTCCTGGGCAGTGGAAAGAGCTTTGGCTTCCCCTGTGTTGAGGTACTTAGTGAACAGAGACAGAGCATTGCCTCTGCTTTTGGGAAACCAAGGGCTGGAAGTTTACCTGGGACTTACGCAAACTGCTGGACAGTGTGGTGAAGGGAAAGATGTTTTCCTCCTTCCTGCTGTTGCCACCCATGTGGGGCCCTGGGCAGAGTTTGCTTTGCAGGCAGCAGTAACAGATGCTTCTGCTGGGACACTCTGCAGAGGAGCCGTAGCTGGTTTCCATGGCAGAAGCTAAGCTCTGTGGTGCTCACGTAGGTCCCTTCAGAGCAGGTCTGAGAAGCCTGGTAGGGGATCTTGCCCTTCTGGACTGTCAGTCTGGCCCGGCTGCATGCAGGAGTGCTGGGGAGCTACAGAGGAGGGTGTGGCTGATATGGTAGTTGAAACTTCAATTAAATTTACTGTAAATGTAATGAGGTATGTGGAATGTTGGATAGACAGCCATACATATGCACCTTAGCAGAGCCTGAGGTTTTTTTTTGTATCATAGCTGTTCTCAGAGCTTTGTGCTGTGATTAGTGCTATTCATCTCAGTAACTTTCATTCAGGTTTCCTCTTTTCTCTGCAGTAAACATTTGGTGGTGGTATCATGACTGGGGTGGTGCGAGATAGAGTTACATCAAACTCTGGTATAAGGTTAATTCCCAAAGTCAAGCCTTGACTATCATGGCTTTGGAAGTGCTAGCAGAGGGGATGGCCTGCCCTTCCCGCAGCCAGTGGGGCCAGCTGCTTGTCAGTCAGGGTGCGTGTAGATCAGGGACTCCAGCTGTCCCCCAGAGGTGTTGCCATCCCCACACACAGATGACCTGGAGCTGTCGTGGCGCCGCAGCTGTGCTGTCCTGCACCGCTGTCTCAGGTGGGAAGGAAGCAGGAAGCTCTGCGCCAGCACCAGGGGGGCTTCCAAAACTCATGGGGGGACCTACACAGTGTTAACGTGGGAGATTTATCAGTCCCTGAGGATTCATAAGCAGCATTGACGAATTTGTTGCAATCCGCATTTTTGCCATGGCCATAATATAAGATGGGAGGCTTGAAAGGTTTAAACAGACACCTATATTATTATTATTGTCATACGGCAACAACAGCCCTGCTAGTCACTTGCTACAGCTTCTTTTTATTGAGCACTTTGCACAAAATCAAGATGTTTGTTTCCTACATTAAGTTGTAGATAAGAAAGGTGCTACAAATAGTAATTTGTTCTTTATCGGCACTGACTGCTTTCCTTCACCCGCCATAGTCATTAGAAGTTTGTCAACTTTAAAACAAAGGAAAAAGTCACATGTATATGTATCCAACCACTGAAGTGCACTGTAAATCTTCAGAAAGATAACCTGGAAGATGTGTATTTAGCCTCTGCAGCAGAAATTGTTTAGATACCATCTTGACCTCACACAAAATTTACATTCTTTTAGTTAGTGTTCTATTTTGCTTAGTCACTAAACACTGTAAACCCCATGTAACATGACAGCAAAAAACTGTGCACCACAAAGCGTATATTCAGACAGAACCTGAGAAAACAAATCAGCTTTTTTTAAAAAAAATTTTTGGTTTGTATTACTAGTTCCTATTTTTACAAATCCTTGTGCTTGGAAACAATTTGCATTATGTCTGTTATTCCACAATTTACTTCTTAACCTCACTGAAATCCGAAGAGGAAGGAATGCATTTAAAACAAATTATGAAGGAAGATGAAGAATAAGTTGAAAAAAATAAACCTCTTAAATGAGATTCTGGTATTGAATTTTTTTTTTAAATAAGCTTTTCATCGGATCATATTGGACAAGCTTTCGTACATAACTGGGTTTAAGTAGTTGTGAATATTTCAAGATTTACAGTTATTTTTGAATTTCAAAGGAGTTGTTGCTCCAACAACAGGATTTATCTTATTTGTAACAGTCAGTAGAATCAAAAAAAAAAAGAAAAAAATAAAACTCTTTTATTAAACATATTAGCTGATCTTAGATTTTGAAAATATATCAAGTTTTTTTAATTTCTGAAGAGGTTAAAATTGCGCAGATTTTCACGTCACCCTCAAGAATATACCCTCACTTCAGAATTTTACCACAAGCAGGCCAACAAAACAGATCACCTGAAATTAATTGTTAGGGAACAAAATAGTAAATTAACAGATTTAGAGAAGTAAAGGGTATCAAACAGGAGTAAATGACAGTAACTACTTGTATTAATTTTCATATAAAAGACCTGCAGAACACGTCCCCTGGTTTTCACAAAATAAGTTGACCTCTTTCTTTAATGTTCATACAGCATCAACTGAAAGGATCACATAGGTCTACCGAGTGAAATATAGTTATTTCATGCACATTTAAAACAGATAAAGAGGGTCTGTTTACCTCTTTACACTCAATGCCACAGAACTGTATCTGCTCATCCAGGGAGAAAGCAGTGCAGAGGAGTGACCAAAGATAGAGAAGGAGGAAACCCTCCAGTTTCCATCACCCAAAAAACATGTGTTGGTGGTTCTAGTCTTGAGATGTGGTATCATGCAGTTTATCAGTCCAATCTCAATGTGTGTTCACAAGTAAGTTGTTGTATGTGTGGAAACACTTAGTGTGGAGAAAAACTCAATACAATGAAATGCGGAGAAGTACGTCTTTGCATGCTGCGTGTCCAGTTCTGCTGTTAGTTCTTCGGCCATGATTGCTGACATAATGATGCTGGTTTTCTTCTGAATAAATTTGATGGGACTTTCTCTAAAGTCCATTATTTCTGGGTTGCCAGAAACACATCTAAGGAAAAGGCTGCTCAGGGTTTGCTCTGGGCCCTGGATAAAGGCAGCTGAGGTCTCTCTTTGAGTATCCATCCTGCAAATACTGTTGGGTACGGAACCTACTGCTAGTTGGTGCCTGGTATATGGGTGAATGCCATTGGCCCATAAGCTCCTCAGTGACAGAGTGTTTTTGAAATGATGACTTAAGTTCCAAAGTCATTGAATTGCCTTTGAAAATATTTTCTTTCTCAGACATTTGTTGAAAAATGTATGGCACTTGCTGCTGCCCTTGACTCACAGCTACCCTTGGTTGCAAGTGTTAACATGACTGGGCCCTGTGTTATCCAGTGGTCCTTAGGCACTGATACTTTTTGGGAAGAATCTGTAGAAAAATCTGTTTTTTGAATAGTAAAGGTCCTCTGTTCTCATGGGGACCCACGCACCTCAGAGGCACGTCTTGGACTGAGACAACATAAACTGCTGGGTTGTAAGATGACAGAAAATCACACGAGAAGCTTAACCACTGAACCTTTATAATATGTTCTTGAAAAGAGCAAACCTATACACTGTAGTGTATTTCAGTAGCTCTTAAATAATACCTGTGGTGCCATATAGTGTTACTTGTATGGTTTAGTTGTGTCTCCTCTATGTATTTGCCTCTGAAATTTTGATAAACAAGCAGGCCACTTAGTGTAAGACAGCAGTAACACTACTTGTTACTGAGATCCATGCAATTATTTTTGTTTCAAATAAGTCATACTTTCACAAAGAAAACTGTAAAGTAGCATCTCAAGTAATATTCACATATTTGGTTTCTTAAGTAGTGCTATTAATAACGAATATTGGCTTAACCCTAATGCATATTAATTGTGTTACAGTTTTTGCAACGTTTAATTTTTTTTCTCTTTCTCTCTCTCCTTATGTCTTTCTCCTTTTCAACAGTCCTGGTACCTGGGCTAGCTTCGTTCCTTTTCAAGTATCAAATAGGACACCGATCCTGCCGACAAACGTCCCAAATTATGGTTTGAACGTAATTGGAGAGCCTTTCCTTCAAGCAGAAACAAGCAACTGAGGGGAAAAAAAAAAAAAAAAAGAAAAAAAAAAAGAAATGAAGACAGGATGAGAAAGGAAACTGAAGAAAGAAGAAAAAATAGACCAGCAATTGCAGCTCTTACAATCACTAATTCCCTTATGGTTGAAACTGAAATGACATACGAAGGGTCGACGATATTTCACTGATGGGTAGAATGTAGCCCCTGCTAAGTAGCCTTTGTTATATGAAGTCCGCTGGGAAATAGATGTTCTGTCTCTGACAATATATTTTAACTGACTTTCTAGATGCCTTAATATTTGCATGATAAGCTAGTTTTATTGGTTTAGTATTCTTGTTGTTTACGCATGGGATCACTATTCCTGGTTATCTCACAGAACAAAGGCTAGGCAGCAGCAACAGAGCTGCAGGATGATAAGGGCCGTGAGCCAGCCATTTCCTAAATACTCTGATTTCTAACTGTTTTAAAATAAGCTCTGTAGCCTTTAGTTATCAGTATGGATTTATTAAACTTTGGCCCTTAATTCAGCCTTTTCTAGTGTGTTATGCAGTTTGAAGTTTTCAATCAGTATGAACACACAGGCTCTATGGAAGAAATGCCTCTATGTAGGTAAAAGTGTTATCTTCTCATGCAACAGTAAAAATGAAAAGGAAAAACAGTGAACATTTTCCCCACTAAAGAAACACTTAAGAGAGGCAAGTGCAATTTAAAAATCATATCTAAGGGGTCATCACTATAAGTCCTTCAGCCCTTGGACTCTAAATTGAGGGGATTAAAAATAGAAATAAAAATTACTTTGAACAAACTTATTTTTCTCCTCAGTTTTTGAGGGCATTAAAAGGCATTAAATCAAGACAAATCATGTCCTTGAGAAAAATAAATCAATTGAAACACAGCACTTATGTTGGTTTAGCTGCTACCTCCACAGAGGGGTAGGATTTATTTATTTAAAGTTACTGGTTGCATCAAGAACCCATAGGGTATACATATTTCTGTAAAACCTGCATCACAGAGACAAAGAGACAGGCAAATCCATGCCACAAGGGCAAAGCTTACCGTTTACAAACTGGTAATACCAGGATGGGGATATGTTATATTTAAATAATGCACTCTTAATGTAAGTCTGATTACAGGGTGCTGAATACTTGCATGGTGCTTTCAGAAGTTAGCCTTGTTCAACAATTTTCACATATTAACAGAAATATAATGTGCATGGGCAGACATTTTGCCTCTATGTCTCTTTAAAAAAATAATTAAAATACTCTATCCAGTAATCCTAATTTGCACGAAGATATAATGTCCACATTACGTGCCTTGCCTTGAAATCTAAAAAATGGAAAAAAACAAAAAAAAAGAAAAAAAACACAAAAAAATTGACATCACTACACTTGTTTTGCTGCATTTATTATAATTTTAAATCTTTACCATTTTTATGACAAAATATTTTGTACTCCAGATGGGAAAAAAGTGTGACATCATGGATTTTTTAGACAGTTATACCTTTATCTCACATTTATAAAGCATATCATGGCTGTGTATAGTTGCCGCTTAAAAATTGTAATCGACCAGCAATATTTTCAGTATTTTGGTGTTTTTTCTATTAACCTTTCATGTTTTTCATCTTCCAATTAATATTGGGGGGAGGGGATACAAATTTATATGAATTATGCAATACCAAGTTTTGCCTATGTAGGTAGTGCTTTTAGCTGCATTGGTTATTATAGGTAAGTACACAGATTTAAAAGAAAAAAAAAAAATTAATGTATGCTTTTTTTGTTTGTTTTAATTGACCAAAGTGGGTACTGCTATTTTTGCAGTGTGATGAGGTCCTTTTCTGTACTGAGAGGTGGACAGGGGATTTTTTTTTATACATACATATATATATATTCTGGGGTGGGTGGGGAGGATTTTTAACACTTTACAGTGTAGCTGTGAAGCAGTGCACCCTTAGCCAGGCAAGGGCTGCAAAGCGACTGTTCTGCCTACTGTGACAAACTTTCAAATCGGTTCCCTCTTTTTAACTTCCCACCTGGGGTGCAAGCTGAAATCATTTCTGGATTTAAAAAATAAATAATGAATTCTGTTGGAGGCAGACTTGACTTGAGGAAATTGTTTTACTTTGAGTTTTGGGGGGGGGTTGTTTGTTTGTTTAGTGTTTATTTTGATGTTGTTTTTGTTGGGGTTTTTGGTTTGTTTGTTTGGCTTTTTTTTTTTGTTTTTTCTCGACAAAGGGAAAGAGAGAGAGACAGACAGACAGAGGAAGAGGTCAAGACCCACAGTGAGATGAAGCCTTTTCCATTCTGGCAAAGATACTGCAACCTAAAGTGTTCACATTAGGAATTGTTTTTAGCTCAGAATGACAAAGACACTTGCTTTGTCTAGGAAATGCATGTACAGGGCCAGAATCTGTTGGCATAATTCCACTGAATCCAGTTGACTCTGGAGTCACTGCTGCAGAGAATTTGCCTCCCTTAGTCTGCTTGACTGATAAATTTTCCTTTTCTATTTCTTCCTCTATGTCAAAACATTTTTTTCCCCAAGTTTGTTAACTCACAGCATCTGCTTTACAATTCTCAGCCTGCTCAGGCTGTGTCAGAGGTTTGCAGTGTCTTCTCATACAGCAGGTCAGAAGGGGAGCTCTGGGTCATAGTGTGGAAGGAGTTTCTTAATGCATGGAATTAGACTATGAAGTAAAAAAAGTGTATTTCCAGTAAATTTACATTTTTCAGATCAGTAGTGGACCTGTCACTAAAGACCTCTTATGCACCAGGGATCTTTGTGACATATGGTTTGACACAGAGTACATTTTTTTTTTAAAAGCACATCCTTTTATTAGGGTGAAAGCAAAGGAGGGTATAGACTTGTGGATATGGGATACCCTGGTGGGAAAATTTATCCCTTTGCAGTTGTTTCTGCATTTTGGAGGTTTTCCCACCCTGGAGCAGTCTCGGAGGTGCAGCTCGAGCAGCAGCTGCCCGCCCTGGGCACTGAGAACACCAAAGTCAGTCCCTTTGGGCTCTGACCAGCACGGCGGCTAAAGAGCTGTGGTGGTGGTGGTGGTGACGCATCCCCGCATCCCAGCTGGAAATAACTGTGTAGGCAGGGCCTGGATGACCACAGCGACAGGAGCTGTAGAGAAGCAAATCCATGAGATTTAGCTATAGTTGAACTGAAAACAAGAAAACCCAACAGAAAAAGATAAGACGCCAAAAGAACATGAAAACTGACTTTATGTTGCTCTTTTTCTGAGCCCCATAGTAAGTGAATTAATTCAGTAAGCATGTGGCTATTGAGACTACCAAAATGTGCTAGACCCACCCAGAGTGCACCTCAGGCTCTGGCCTGGTAAAACAAAGTCTATATTGTCCTTTCTGCACACCACTGATACTGAGCAATTTGGGAGCAGAGGGGTGTGCTGGGGGGCTGTTCTTGATCAGTGCCACTAGAAAGGTATCCCCCTTAAGCTTCTAACAGGACATCAGATGAAAATGGAATAAGTTCAGGCTTTAAAATGCAATAGTCAAATTGATGGTTGTCCTTGTAGGAGAATGGATGCCCTTAAAAGAGTTTTTTGTTATCTCTGACCTCCTGTATGAAAAAAAAAAAGAGCTTATGGATGCAATATTTAGAAAGCAAGCTTCTTCCTTCCATGTGAATGAATTGGGTTGGTAAGCAACTGTGGGTTTTTTTCCACCTGCCTGTCTAATAGAAAAGCCTGTTAGGAAGAAAAGGACTTTTTCAGTTATGGTAGCTGCTTTTTTCTTTTTTTTTTTCTTTCTTTTTTTTTTTTTTAAGCTCAGTAGTCAAAAGATGAAGATAAGATTGAGAACTCAAATCCAGTCTCTGGCCTCCTCCTTCACCAGGAAGTGTATTCTGACTAACTTGAGCCACCCCGTTCTATGTGCACTGTTCTGCCTTTATTAAGTTGCTTTGCAGCCCTGGCCTCATGGCTGTGCCACTGAAGTGTGTTTCCCCTGGAGTGACATGAAAGTTTGAGGCTTGACTAAGGAAAAAAAAGGCAGTGAAGGAGACTGTACATAAAGACATGGCAAAAATATTAATTATAGCAATATAGTTGTGGGGTGATATTCAGGTGGGCAGCTCCATTGAAAATATGTGAATGAATCTGTGAAGCTGCAAGTAGCGAGCAGAAAGGACGATCTTCTGAATGAACCGCCTACCTTGTAGACAGTAATTTGTACACTGTATAGTTTTGTTAAGATTTTTTTTTTAATTAAAATACCCTTGTTTGTAAAGCTAACTTTTTAACAATTATAATGGAAATGCATGTCATTTCCATTTTTAAAGTAAACAAGAATATTCCTTGTTTGGAAACTGGACTTGGGTTAAAACTCTCCAGTTTCTTAATTTATGTATTAAAAAAAATTGTCCATGTTAGGAGTTATTTCGCAGATTCCTGTGCTTGAAAAGCATAGGTTACTAATCCTTTAAAATGTAAATGGAGAAAAGTTATATTTTATGAAGGTTATTTTGTTGTATTTAGTATTGGAAAAGTTGGTTTTCAGAGCATTTCAAAATGTTGGAAGCACCACTGTCTTTTTATTAGTATATATGGCCTTTAGCAAAAGTTTTTGTGATTGTTACATGATGATATTTAAGATTAGGTTCACAGAGCAATTCAGGATAGGCAGAGAACTAAAACAGTACTTATGTCTCACATAGCTTTGTCCTCAGGGAGCAGAATTTTGGATTTGCAACTTGTAGCTTCATAAGGACTTAATGAAAGAGATTGCACAAGGACATACTCAGCTGTGACACCGGAGTGTGTTCTGTACCTAAATCTAAATTATATTTACTGTGTGAGATTATGAAGGCTGCAGAAAGTTATCCCATATTCGGTGTACAGTATTCACTTTTAATGAAACAACTCTCTAATGTTGCTGGCAGTAAGGCCCCAAGCATGACGTCCAATATAGTTTACATGATTCTGTCAAGGTCTTTTGTTAACATTAACCAGCTGCATGCTCCTGGACTTTTTTTTTATTTGGTTTCTATAGAAAACTTAAGAAAAAAAAGAGAGAGTAAAATCATATGCAGGCTAATCACGTTAAACAGGAAAAGCTCAAAGTTGAATGTTCTACTCCATGCTGAGGGAGCTGAAAACTGCCTCCTTATTTGCACTTTCTGCTAGTTCCCCTGTTTTTTCTAATTCCTCAAAATTGTGTGGGTGTGGTGGAGCACTGCAGTTGGAGGATAACACGGACCACTGATTTTGCCCTTTAACCCTGCACAATGACCTTTGCATCAGCCAAACTTATTGCCATGCCAACTCTTTGTACTGTTTCCATGCCACAGCTCTGTTGGTCACATTGTTAATAGTAAAGGGGACAAGTTGGAGACGGTCAATTTTTACATTTTTGTTGCAATTTTTTCTTCAATGGTTGTAAGTAGTTTGTTTTGTTTTGGTTATTTTTTTTATATGATAAAAGGGTTCACTAGTTATTACTCTTTAGAAATATCTGTGTGTTGCAATTCAAATGTATGTTGAACTTGTGAAAAGGGCTTCAGTGCCACTAGCATCATAATATCCTAGAATAAGCCTTTGATACTTTTATTGCATGACATAATAACAGTAAAACAAAAGGTGGCCTAAATAAATGGAGAAGTGTGAGCTAGTGACACTAAAGCCAGTCTTTGTATTACTGTATTTTTGACAGAATGGTTTTGAAAACTGTGCTACAGGGACTGATGTGGCAAATGTATCTCTATATGCAGAAGGAAGTTTTTTAAGAAGTATGGCTTATTATGCATTCTTCATTGAGGGCATTGAAGTTGCATGGACTGATAAAAGTTGATGCAAAATGAGAAAGAAACAAAAACCAGCAAAATGTTTACCAAAAAACTCAAACAAATGAGCAGTGCCTGTTCAATTTCACAGTCTCTGTTGAGTTCAGTTGTAAATATGTTTCAGATAACGTTTTCTTCAAAAAAAAAAAAAACAAAACTCTACAACTTTGTAGAATGTGAGGGGTTCCTCAATCCCAGGCATAGGCTTCTCAAGAGCTGCATTAGATTATGTCTTCATCAAGCTGTTAATTTGTGCTTATATCATATAGAACTTTTAGTAAACTGGGAAGAGGCACCCCATCTCAATGATATTTCTCTGAGAACAACTTTTGTAGGGCTGTGTGTTTCTTTAGATACATTTAGTACAACTGTAGGTGACAAGTAGTCAGTTATTGCTTGCTAGCTACACACCAGGGTTGATCCATTTTAAAACTTTTGGCATTTTCCCCCATACTGTAGGCCATAAATCCTGAAGGTTACATTTTAATTAAAAAGGAGTTGCGTGCACAGTCTTTGTGTAATGAACCTTCACTAGTAGAATGCATTACAGTACAGCTACTTAATTTTGGAATTATGGTCCTCTGGCATTAGACCTGTTTCTAGCCTGAGTGTTAACAAAGGTTTTTATTGTGCCTGGTTGGAGGATAATAATGTTCTTTTTGGTACTTTTTTTTTTTTTCTTTTTTAGGTTACAAATGAACTCAACTGCCACAAGTTTTAAACTGGTGTAAATCAAGCTTGACTTAATGTGATTGTTACTGTTATATCCAGCCTATACTGCTAGCAGCTGCTCATACTGCAGTCAATTACTGGAAGCGGATATATTTCCTATGCAAAAACTGTTTAAACAATAAAAATGAGCTATGCTACAGACCCTGGTCTTATGTTTTCTGTCTCTAAGAGTTGTAATTAGTTATATCTTAGAAACTAACCTTAAACTTTGTACCCTGATAGCATGGCACAACTAAGAGAGTTCTGTGTACAGTTAGTTTAAATTTAACATGTTCGTTCACATACATTTTGGCTTAGCAGTTACACTGAAAAAGGAGAAGAACAGAAACAAAAGGAGATACAATCAGATAACAAGCTCAATTTGAAAGTTTATATTTAATTTTCATCATCCTGTTTTACCATGTGACCTGAACTGCTTCTCCAGTGGTGTAAGATTGAGTGTGACAGTGGAAGGGCAGGAGGCGTCTGTTTTCTTTTAATGTCATTGACTTATGACAGACAGTTAAGTCTTTGATTTTTTAACAGCCTTCGTGATAACATTTTCATGAAGCAAGATCCAACCTTCTCCAAATTCCTCCTGACTTCAGAAAGCTTTGTTTTGGGTCACGGTCTTTGAACTATACAAAAGAAGAATTATTTTTCCTAAGTGTGAATTAGCTGTATATATAGGATGTTTCATTCAGCTCATGGCCTTGGAAATACATTGTTTTCTTCTTACACTAGTAGGAATCTGTAAACTAGTAGTAATAGTCAGGAGGTAGCATGAATATGGTCAAGAGATGACTGGCAGGGTCATAGTGTAAACACTTAAACTGGATTGTATAAAAATGCTCAAATTTTGCCACACAACAAAGCTGACAACTCTCCATCTACTTAGATAAAAATATTCTGCAGGTCCTAAAGCATAAGCTTTATCCAGTTTCAACCATTAGTGTGAAAAATGCAAAATAGTTTGTTATTTTTTCCCCCTGGGTTGTTTACACAAATACCATTTATTTATTAAATGGATTATTTTTTTTCTGTAGGAGACCCTGTGTTGTATGTGCATCTGTCCAAAAAAAATTGTCAGGCATTGAAAAGTTAGGAAATTCTACCAATTTGTCCTGCTAGAGTTTCCTTGAGTGCTGATATTTGGACAACATTTGAAAACTATATTAAGTAATTCAGGTGCCATGTCTAAACCTCCAAAACAGAAAACCTTTCTGCATAACCCAGAGATGCTTAAATTCAGTCCTGTCTCCCCTTTCTGATAAGAAAGTTCCCTACTTCTCCAGCCACTCTGCAGCCACCTGGAAAGCAGCCTGCTGCTGCATACAGCCCGCCGGAGTCCTGCAGCAAGCTTTCCATAGGACTTTGGTCTTCCACTCTATATGTAGCAGCTGCACAGTGGCACTAACGCCAGTGGTTCAGGACAAAGAATGGCAGCTGCCTGCATTTATTCACACTGCCAGTTCCAGGGCCAGACCTGCAATGCCACACTCAAGATATGCAGTGCAGTGCCCAAGAGCACCAAGATAAAAGCAGCAGGGTGAATAGCATGCAAAGCAGACCATGAGTTGCAACTTCATGGTCAGGTCATGCTGAAGGGGTGAAGCTCCCGGTTCAGACCTTTCTGCTTTCCTATTTGCAAGGTTTTTGAGAAGAAATGAGCAAACAATTTGTGGACAGGTGTTTAATGTCTTTTTTTTTTTTTTTTAACTGCAGGGTTATTTTTGTCTGTTTTCCCATGAGCTTGAAAATTATGATTGAAAAAGAACAGAAATCTTGCCACCAGATCCAAACACATGCACAAGCAGCAAGGTATAAATGTCCAGTGCCCCTTCACAGTTTTTTGCCCCTTAAGTCATTAAATGAAGTTATTATCTTTGCTGTGCATGGGTTTCTTTTTGAGTCGCATTTCTCTTTCTGTTCTGGTTAGTGACCTAAATTTTTTCATTATAGCTGTTGCTCAGTCAACTTCTGGCTGATTGAGCAAAGCCGAAAAGAAAGGTAGTGTTGGATCCTTGCTTGTGAGCCTGGGCCCACAGGCATCTGTTTCCTTGGGAATACCACTGAGTGCCAGGGGACCCTTGTGAGTGTTTAGCTGCCAGAATCTGAGTCAGGTCCATGAGTGTCTGTGAACAAATTTTGTCTGTATTTCCCTGGAGGGAAAACAGGCTCATTGCTGCTATTCAGGTAACTCTCATGCCCCTTCTCACATCTCCACTTAAAAGAGCAGCAGCCTTAAGTCTTTCTGATAACTACAGGATTGTTTTATAGATAGGCTATATACATCACCCTCAGGAATGACAAAACCATGTCTGCCGAGACTCAACAATGAACAGCACTCTAAGGCAAATGGTTGGCATTGTTGGTCAAAATTTGACAGATATAAGCAGGATTTAGCAAAGGGAACTGCATTAGAAGAGCTATCCTGCTTCTGCCTGAAAAATACATCTCTAGAGCATCCACTGATGGTTTGTTTAAGGTCCTTATTGGTGTGAGATGAGCCACCATTGTCAAGGCTATTACCCACAAATGTTGACTGAGCTGCTGAGAGCTGTGAAGATCTGTGCAAAGCTGTGCGAGGAGTCAAGTGTGTCTTAAGCTCAATTTACCTTCTATGGCATTCACCATTACATGGTACTCTGGTCCACTTTTCTCACACTGCGCAGAGTGTCAGCATGTTCTCCAGACAAAGAATGGAGTAAGCAAAGGGATATTTTTTCTGAAATACAAAGCTTTAAAAAATATGGGATGAGGTGACACAATGACCAGTCCTTCATCTCAGGCTTGACTTGCAGTTGACTTGTGCATACGCTGTTGTGCAGTAAACAGAAATTGCTCTTTAGAAAAGGAGGGGAAACCTGCTGATTTAGGAGGTTGATCTGATGCCCCTGGAGTTGACAGAAATCTTCAAGTTGATTTTTAACAAGGTTTGGAACAGGCCTACACTGCTTGCAAGGCACCTTAATTTAGAGGTGAATGTGGGTTTCCAGGTCTTAACATGTGTGGTTTGTTTGTTTGTTTTTCTCTCCCTAAAGCAGGTGCCTTAGGGTGAAAGGAGGTGTTGAAAGCAGAACATAACTGTTTCTGCTTACTGAGCTGGTGGCCATTACTAAAACAAAGATTTCTATTGACTATGTTTAGTTGCACTGTAGGCTGCCAAAACCAGCTCACATTGCTGTGGGTAGACAAGCAAGGAAGTCTGATACACTACAGGACTGAGGCAAGGATAAAAAATATATATATCCCCATAACTGACAAGTCAAGCACTGCAGCACTGGGAAGCTGGAACCATATCAATTGTAAGCAGCTGTCTATTCAATTTTCAAAAACTCTCTGATCAGATAATTACTCATCTTTCAAGAAACAAACTGTGTCCCCAGTAAGACCACTGAAATGCCCCTGACTGCAATGAGGTCACCCAAGGGTAAGTGGGGGCTTTAGTACTTAAACACTTTTCAGACATAATTCTGGTTATAAAACACCTCTCTCCCAAATTATTTGAGATTGAAATATTTTCCTCAGGGTATTTTCTGCTGCAGTATATTGAAAAATGTCACAATTACTTACAGTGGATTGTTTCACAGCTCGGAAAAGTTGGACCTGTGAAAATCCTCGGAAGTTGAGTACATTTTTCGGTTTCGTGAAGACAAGAATAAAAAGAGAAGAGTTTTTTTTAGATAACTTGATCTCCTTCCACACCTCCTCCCCCCTTTCAAAATAATGTGATGTGAGAGTTCAGTTTGTATGTAACACCTGAAATGTGTTATGTATGCTAGTTTGGTTTGATTTTGAACAGAAGAGGAGGACACATACCACAGTAGCCATAAAATACACTTAGGAATAAGAAATTAAACTAAATATAACATGATGCCCCTTAAGTCATCAAGTAGAGCTTTTCACACGTGTTTTGGAGAGTAACGAGCATGACAGAGCTCAGCATCAGGGTGAGCATCAGCACAGTGAAGAACTTCATTTTAATTTCCTGTAATCGATTCAGAACTATTTGTGAAGTTGCGTGCCTTAGTTTCTCTACACCATGTAAAAACAAATGTGAACACAAACCTCCAGGTTTCCTGTGGCTAGAGTTACAGTGACTGATATATAGCATGTAAGATGCCCTGGAGCCCTCTTGGTACCACAGAATTACACACTTAGGAGGTTGCACATTGGTATTAAATGTCATTATTAGGATCAAAAGTGGGTTAAGATTATTAGTGAATCACCTATATCACCATGCAGACACAAACACACTGATCATTTCCCAGAGTGCTAAGTTTGCATTTAACACAGACCAGCCCATTTGTAAGTGAAGTCACTTTTACTTATTTATGTTCTACATGGACATGAGCATTGCTTTTCTAAGCCAGTCAGTCAAACCAGTTTTCACTGTGAAATAAAAAAGAAGTATCCATGATTACATGATTCCATCAGCTTCCCTGCTGAGCCTATCCATGTACTTCTGAAGATATTTTTACTAACTTTGTATAATATTCAGACTCTCCTGCAGCTCATTGTTTCATGCACCAGCCTGTCTTTGTGCTGACTTCTCTGCTGTATTATTCAAAGCTTTGGGTTTGTAGCAAGGAATTATTTAACCCACATTCTTCTCAAACCGTTGCTGCTCATCTTTACCTTCAGCTCTTTCTCCCTTGCAGCCATCTATAAAGATACTGTTTTCTTGCATCCATGGAGAAAAACTGTTCAAATGTTTTCTCCTGCTAAAGATTTATTGAAGTGTCACAGTGCTTCTCTGGCCAGTTAGTGGTTTTCATTTATAGGTTCTTCAGCCTCAGAGAAATTTGCTTCAAAACCAAAGAAAACCTCTCAAATGATCCCCTGTATTGTCAGAACAAGTCGTGAATACCCAGACAAGGTTAAAGAGAAATGGTTTTGAAACAACACAAAGTCAAGCAAGGGTAGAATGAGAAATTTCCAAAAGCAGAGGAATGCTCAGAAATTTCTGGATTTTAGGGTGATTTATGAAGTGTGAATGGCCTGAGTATATTTTCCCATAAACCTGGTTTCTGGAGCAGAACTTCATATCAACCCAATGTCCTTGACCAGCATTTGAGTCCTAGCTGTGTCTTGCATGCTGTCATGAGCCAAGACAATGCTCTGGACTTCAGAATTCACACAAGCTGGAAATCTTCATAAGTGTTAATGAGTTAAGGCACTTCAGAGGACGTGGAAGTGAGCTGAGTCAGTCATGCAAAAGTAGCTGCAATCAGATGGTCACCTGTTAGACTGTCTTTACTTGGTGTCTTCTGGGTGTGTTAGCATCACAGAAGGCTGAAAGTCCCATTACAGCTCTCAAGCTTGCTCTGCTCGGGAGCAGTCAGCAGCAAGAACAATAGGGTGCTGGCAAGCTCAGACTGTTGTATCATTAGGAAGCTTTGACAGTGCCTGCTGTGAATGATGTGTTCCTCTAGGCTAAAGGCTTTCAATCTGTGGTCATAATAAACCCTGAGGTCCTTTGAGTACTTCTGTAGGGGCTGTGAAAGGCAATTAAGGAAAGAAAACTTACTGTCAACAGGCTCAAATTCACTATACAATGACCATTAGGAAAATTTCAGGGTTTGCAAACTGGAAAAAGTTATTTCCATGCTTTCAGTATTTTCTTAGAAAAAAAGAATGGAATAGAGAGGATAAAGCAACTGGTACCATGACGGTGTTCTAGTAGGTAGAAATGTTTTGTTTTCCTGTCTCAACATTAAGGTTTGGAGGAGATGTGGAAGACCCTTTCCAAGCATGTTTTAGGTTTATAATGCTTCTGTTCAGACCTGTGAGGTTTCATGCCAGGAAGAATGTGAGGAACAGAAAGCCCAGGTGTCTTATAAAAATATAAGTTAATTCCCTTTGCAATTTGATAGTTGTTTGGGGGGTCCCAAGAGGATGATATTAGGGTAAAACAGGAGAATAAAGAGTCTTGCCCTACACTCAGGGAGGAAATTTCTGAGGTTGGGCCCAGCATCCCACTGTGAGACATCAAAACTTTGTGATCCTAGGGTGCTGGGAACTGGAAAGACAGGTGACATATCCAGACTCACAAATGGTTTGATGAGCCACTCCTGCTGCCGGCCCTGTCCTGACCTTCCCATGGGCTCACAAGCCTCTTCTTCAGTATGCTCAGTGCTCTCCCTCTCCTTTCATGCTTTTACCATTCTTCATCTACTCAGAGTCCTTACCATTCCCCACGATCTCAGGTGGATATTAATCACAGTGGCAGCTCTCCTAATGCTTCCCTTGTGCCATGTGTCCTCCTTATCCCTTCTGAGGGTGAGAGATGGTGGACTACAATCATTCAGCCTTAGGGAGGGAGGCGACATGTGATGGGTGAGCAGGAACTCCAGGAGGTTCCCTTCCTGTCTCAGGGAGCAGCAGAGGCAAAGGGGATGTTGGAGGCTGACAGGAGCCCCAAGGGCACCTGCAGAGATGTCAGGCATGCCTTCCCTCTCCTTCACCCCCCATAGCACCATTTCTGCAGAGGAGCAGCTATGCCAGGGTGCCACAGCATCCGGAGCCCCTCTCCGGCCTGACTTGAGCTTGGCTCATCTGCTGTTTCAGAACAAGGTGGGACTTCCTGGGCTTAGTTGTCTCAGAATTACTTCTTCAGATCGTGGTATGTGTTCTGCCTTGGTTGCACTTGACTCCAGTTTTGAATAGTGGTTGGTAAAATAAATAAACAAAAGCTGAAAGTCTGCAGTAGCTGTATCTGTGACAACTGAGGTCTGGGGTGTTTTGTCCTGAAGAAATAGTCAAGGTGATCATAGGTTTGTATGCAGAAATGATTTCACTTCTGTATATCTGGTCCAGGAGTGTGATGAGAGGGAGAAAGGCTTTGCAAAGATGGTTAACAAATGCTGGTAAACAAAAGCTTTCTGAAGGGTCTTGTTAAGCATGACTGGAGCAATGCTTCCAGTGCCTAGGGATCCTGCTCAGAAGCATCCAGCGAGCGGAATATTACTGTAGGGTGAGCACAGTATAAGGCAAAATTATGCTTCTGAATGAGCTTGTCTAGCAGTTATAGTGAAACCGTGGATTGAGAATAAGCCATAAAAATGAAGAAAGGACTGGTATGCAAAGGGTATGTTTCGAAGTTAATTGCACCTGGAAGCAGCTTCAGGGACACATTTGCTCCCTGTTCCCTCAGGAGCTCCAGACTTCAGTGGCTGCCACAGGTGGCCAAGCTCCCAGGCTGGGAGAGCAGAGAGGTGGTAACTGGGGTCAGGAGCCTGCCCCAGGATGGGCTTGTGCTCTGTGTCTGGCATCAGCTTCATCAGTGGCTGCTGCTGTGTGCAGCACTGAGGTAGGTCCCAGCTGCTGTTATATGCTCTGCCCTTGGTCTTGCACACCAGTCCTTCAGGTGCACTGATGACACCTGTACAGTGTAGAGATATTTGGGCAGAATAAAAAAAATGCTTAAAAAAAAATAATCGAGCCACTTTCTGAGGTGCATGGGTCATCCCACAATCAGTTTGGGTTGGAAGGGACCTTCAAAGGCCATCTACTCCAACTCCCTTGCAGTGAACAGGGACATCTTCAACTACATCAGGTTGCTCAGAGTCCCGTCCAGCCTTGAATGTTTCCAGGGGTGGTGCATCTACTACCTCTCTGGGCAACCTGTTCCAGTGTTTCACCACCCTCATGGTAAAAAATGTCTTCCTCATGTCTAGCCTGAATCTCCCCTCTTTTAGCTTGAAACCATTGCCCCTTGTTCTGTCACAACATGCCCATCTTAAAAGTCTGTTCCCATCTTTCTTATAGGCTCATTTTAGGTACTGAAAGGCTGCTATAAGATCTCTCTGGAGCCTTCTCCTCTCCAGGATGAACAACTCCAACTTTCTCAGCCTGTCCTCAGTCACTATCAACAACTCTTGGTGAAGCACAGTGCATGGTGCAGCCGCTGCAGGTTATAAAGTTCACTCAGACTCAATAATTTGTGTGTTTTCATAACCAAAACCAGCCCTTGAAACCAGTATTATTTTAAGGCTCTGTTCAGAGAGCAACATGGTGAACTTTCTTGTTGATCTGAAGGTAAATTTCATTCTAAATTATCTGATGTTCACTGTCTGTTTTCATATTGATATGGGACACAATGACTGGACAGATATTTTTGTCTTGCTTTCCCTTCCCTTCATCCCCTTTTTATGTGGGCATGTGGTTTTGTAGCTGTCTAACACAGGTTGTCTTCACTCAACTTCAGGTTCTCTCTCTCTACTTGGAAGTCACTTGAGTTTTGCTGGACCTGAAATCCTTCAACCTAGAGTATTCTACCTTGAACAAAAGAATAAAAATTGTTTCCTCTACAGGCAAGGCTTCCTTGTAAGCAGAAACCTTGCAAAGAATGAAAACATTCACCAATTTGCATTGGCTCTTAGTACTAGTCTGCTTGATTGTTACTGAAATATGTAGAATGATCTAACTTTCCACAACTTGTCTTTGATTAAGCAGAAGCCTGGGTTTGAAATAAATATGATATGGTTTCCAGTGATGTCTTCACCTTAGCAGTTCTGGGAAGAAATGACTCCTACCTTTGCCTTGCTAAAAATATAGCATTAGATTACATTTTACTGTTGATGCTGCCTCTCTGGAACTTGGGAAAGTACAAAGATGAAGACAGTGAAGACAACTTCAGCGAAGACAACTTCAGCTGACTTATTTAACAAGTTTGATACTTACGGAAAAGATAAAAAGTCCTCTGAAAAGTGCATTAGTCCATATATGGACTCTGTACTTGGGGGTAGAGGGCTGAACTGCGTGATCCAGTAAATACACTGCATTGTCTCCACAGTAGGACACTGGAAATGTTGAACTCCACATGCAGGAATAATCGGAGAATAAAGTTTCCGAAGTAGAGTGTTTACTTTCAAGTTGTTGACATTATACTGATTTACTGTTTTTACCTTTTGTATTAGATTCTTTCTCTTCAGCTATTTCAGTCATGTTGATATACTAAGAGGCACGAGGAAATGCAATCAAATTACCTGATTGTTGATGTTCCTTCACACATTTTCGCGTGATTGTCATGGTTCTGTTACCATTTTGATGTTATGCTCAGAAACAGAGTGAAGGCCTTTGCTCATTTGCCATAATTATGTGCTGGTATATAACATAATGAAAAACATTCTCTAAAGTATGGCTTTATTGAAAGCAAATAAAACCCTAAAGAGATACAGATCTATATGGCAAGGCAGCTCACAATCAAGTGCTAACCAACTTTAAACTAAAGCAAGTGTCCCAAAAAGAGTGTCATAAGTTGCAGCTGAACAGCCATTCCAGGAAAGCAACAGGAGTGACCGACTGAACAAGTCTGTAGGGAAAACACTATGAGATGAAGACATGAATTGCTCTCAATAAAGTACAGGAATGCACTGCTGTATTATGGCCTGATTTGCCATTTGCAGAGATCAAGGAAGGCAGGGGGTCACCCATGTTGGTCTTGCCTGATGCTTCTCCATTTTTTTACTGTCAAAAACTGCACATGAGGAGGTCACCTTTTCCACTTAAATGAAACTTTCCTTCTGTTTTGTTGCACCAGTGTTTCTGTTTAGTAGTATTTTATAACTGAGGCCTGTTCCATTTTCTATTCATTCGTCTGTCATCATGATTGATACAGTTTATTGCCTGACTGAACAGTTATCTTTTATGAATGTTTATCAACATGTAAGGGCTGCAGAGAAAACAAAATGTTGTATCAAGTTATGGGATTTCTACCTGAGTATATCTGAAGCTAGAAGCATTGCTAAGACAGATGAGACTGAGTTAAGTTGTTGTGCCGTCCTTTGTACCCTGCACTGTGTGTTAACTGTTATTTGTCTGCTGGGATCAGAAACTATCTATTTTTATTTTCCTCCCCTCTTCCCTCCCCAATTAGGCACATATACTGTACCTGATCCGGTGAATTCCAGATCCCCAGTTAGGGCCCCTAGGCTTCTCTTTAATATTCCTGGAGATATTAATACTAATAAGAAAGACTGGTCTCAGAGTTTTGAGGGATGTGACTCATACACAAAAGAATAGATTGTGGTTATTTTAGTGCAAAGTTTCATTTGTAACATCTGGAAGACTGGAATAAAATGCAAGCTCATTTACCAAGCCTGTGTCGTCTTTATCACCCAGCTGCTCCAGGATAATGGGAGGTTTCCAACATGGTCAAGCTATACATAGTTTTTGAGAATGCTGGGTTGTCGTGCTTTTTTTTTTTTTTTTTCCTCTACTGAGGAGTAGAGAAGAGATCTATTTACCCAATACAAAGTCGTTATTGAGTCAAACTAAATGTTTTTTGAAATCTCAGGTCATGATCTGTATTAAAAGGCCTATGTTTTTGGACTTAACTGGCAAATTTTAACAGAGTGTGTAAAATATGAATTGGATATTTAATGATCTTATGATCCACTATGTTTTTAGGTGTGGTAGGAAATATATCTCTGGTTATCAAAACCATAAGATAAACATGACTTGTAGAAATTCAAATGAGGCTGCCTCTTAATCCTGTTTATCCTGTTGTGCTTCCTCTGCTTATCTGTTTTCCATTTATGTGATCAGCACAAGATTTTGATCTCTTTCTGAAGGTTTGTTGTAGAAGAAGATTCTCAGCTGACCGGGAAATTTGACATGGGAGAAGTGCTATCTCTAAGTTACTGAGTCAGCCATCTTTCCTAAAGGATTAATAAGCAGATCTGAAGGATCTGATAAAAACTAACACAAAATATAACAAATAACACAAAATAAATCCATAACTGCTGAATGGGAGTTGGTGTCTAGGTCAATAGAACAGGACAGAAAACACAAGCACCTTTAATTAAGAAGTGGCTTTAGTCACGATTAAACAAGTGGCTGCCATTCTTCAGTCTGTTCAGCATCTATCAATATGTAATTATTGTGAAGGGATTTGTACAGTGCACATGAGTCCAGAATTTGTTAAATCATAGTTAATGTGCTCCACGCCAAGTGCTAACCCATCTCTTGTTATTAACATATCTAACATGAATTGCAACTTCTGCTGCTATAACAACTTAAACCTCCTCATTTGCTGTATGTTTTGTAACCTTAAATAATCTGACATGTCTTCCTTTCGCTGATGAATATGAGTGCTGTGTTTCAAAAAACAAAGAAACAAGTGAACAAATAAATAAAACCACACCAAAACAAACAAACAAACAAATGAATGAACAAACAGGAAGGAAGGAAGGAAGGGAGAAAGAGAGAGAGGAGAGAAAGAGAGAAAGAGAGAAAGAGAGAAAGAGAGAGAGACAAGAAAGAAAGAAAGGAAGAAAGAAAGGAAGAAAGAAAGGAAGAAAGAAAGAGAGAAAGAAAGAGAGAAAGAGAGAGAAAGAGAGGAAGAAAGAGAGAAAGAAAGAGAGACAAGAAAGAAAGAAAGAGAGACAAGAAAGAAAGAAAGGAAGAAAGAAAGGAAGAAAGAAAGAGAAAGAGAGAAAGAGAGAAAGAGAGAAAGAAAGAGAGAAAGAGAGAAAGGGAGAAAGAAAGAGAGAAAGAAAGAGAGAAAGAAACAGAGAAAGAAAGAAAGAAAGAGAAAGAAAGAAAGAGAGAAAGAAAGAGAGGAAGAAAAGGAAAAAAAGAGAGTGTTTACATAGTCTTCTGATTTCTTGAGGCAGTTGAAGTGATTTATTAAATAGCTATGAAACCCAGGCTGCCTGTGAAGAAAAATAAAGCTTTGCATAAAAGCACATCTCACTTTAGCGGGGAAATGGAGCTGTCTGCTAAAATAACGGACAAAAAGGGAGAGATGTAACATGAGAAAAATGACAGAGGCAGATGAAGGATATTAAGGAAAGTAACACAGTTGGCAGAGCTCAGAATAAAAAGGAGACAGAGTAAGTTAAGAATAAAGAAGACCTTGCAGTGAAACAGGGCCATTGCCAAATGGAGATAGAAAATTTTTCATAGTGATGCTGAAAAGACAGAATAGTCCCAGAGCAGTGCTCCATTAAATGTGTTTTTGTTTGGAAAGAACCAGAATAAAGTCCCTGTATGTTGTCAGGGTGCTGGCATGCTTATCAATGCTTTACTGAAGAAGAAGAGAACTAGTTGTTTGCAAAATCTAGTAAGTGGAAAACACACAGGGCCAGAAAGGGGTTCTCGAGGTGAGTCAAATGCTATTTATACCTGCAAAGGTATTCACTTGATATATATTAAGCACTAAGGAAGTTCCAAAAGCCTGGAAAAGTGTCACAGTTTGAATGGGTAGTTTGGTAGGTTGAAAAATAACTCTTTTGTAAAAAGTAATGAGAACTGAAAGAAGACTGAAAAAACCCAAAACAGATGAAAGGGCTGGATTACAGCATATATTTAATACAAGAAATACTGGACATTACAGCAGTGATGCCTTTCAAAAAGTTTCAATAGATGTAAAGAGCAAACTACTCAGTTTGGGCTCAGAAGTGACATGATATATGCCCTTTTACCTGACCTATGAGTGGTAGTGCTGTGGCTTTTACATGTATCTGCTATGGTAGTGAAAGCAGCACTGCTGTCATGTCATAATTCAAAGGTGATCTTCTAAAGTGAAAAAAAAATCTTGGAGGGAGAAAGATTTGATACACTTGGAATTCAGGAAAAAGCATTGTCATGGGAAATTTAGAGAGGTCTGTCTCTTTTCTTTATCAAAAATACACGACAAAAAAATAGCAGGAAAATGTCTATAAGCTGAAGTTGGGCAATTTAAATAGATGGTAGATTCTTCAATGTTTCATTTAAAATATGAATCATTTCTTGAAGCTATTTTTCCATCAAATACAAAAATTCTCTTAATATCAAAACAAGAATACCTGGATAAAATTAACTAACTGTGAGAACTGGAGTTCAAACCAGATCGATGCCATACTGTGTTATTTAGCATCTTTGGATGATGTCTCCTTGGGGACAAGTAATGCTTGAATTCCTTCTGCTATTGTCTTTCTGTGTTAGTACTGAGGTCTGACTTACTGATAAGAAATTATAAAGCAATAAGTAAACATGGTAATGGTAGAAAAGATAGAAGGAGGAATTTTACTCAGGTTGTATCAGGGAAGGTTTAGATTTGATATCAGGAAATATTTCTTCATGGAAAGGGTTGTTGGGCGTTGGAATAGGCTGCCCAGGGAAGTGGTTAAGTCACCATCCGTGAAGGTCTTTAAAAGATGGGTAGATGTGCTTCTTAGTGACATAGTTTAGTGCCAGAGTTAGGTTAGTGGTTGAACTTGATGATCTTTAGGGTCTCTTACAACCTAAATAATTCTATGATTCCATGAGTCTATTTGGAGGTTTACTTTCTGGACTATGTAATTCTATGTACAAATAAAAAGTTCTAGATTCTGAAACTAAATGGATTGGTGGATATTGAACTCTCTCACTTTCAAAATGAACTCTACATGTTATTCAAGTTTAGTTTTAAACTATTGATTTCAGTTTGAGAGACTCCCACACATTTTATCTTAAAATTCGGTTTACTTTTTAAAAATTTGACTTCAGTAATCTACTGAAAAAGCAAAGAATTTCCTGAATTCTAAGCGGGCTTAAATTTATTTTTAAAAACTCCTTTTTTCTTTTCCCATCAGGCTATTCACACTTCAGGTGAAGTTCGTGTAGGTGAACCCCTTGTGTGGGTATGCTGGAAACTCACTGTGGTTCCTTACAGAGTTTAGTAACATGTTCTCTAGAGGAACCAGATCTAGCTGTTCCTTGCTGACCTAAAGGTTTATAATTGTTTGCTTTCAGCTTTCTTGAAACCAGAATTGCTCCTTTTGTGTCTGTGATGGGTTGACCTTGGCTGGTTGCCAGACCCCTACCCAGATGCTCTCTCACTCCCTGTCCTCAAAAGGACAGAGGAGATAAAATAAGATGAAAAAGCTTGTGGATTGAGATAAAGACAGAGAGGTCACTTAAAAACTGGCCTCACAAGTAAAATGTGCTTGGCTTGCAGAAAATTAATTTGATTTGTTGCCAATTAAAAATAGAGTTGGATGAGAAACAAAGACAAAAACTAATTCACCTTCTCTCCATCTCCCGTTTTTACAAGGCTCAACTTGACTCTTTCATTCCCAAATCCTCTACCTCAGCCCTTACTCAAGTGGCCCAGGGGAATGGGGAATGGTGGGTTACAGTCTGTCCATAACATCTCTGCTCTGATGCTTCTTCCTCCCCACACTCTTCCCCTGTTCCAGAGTGAGGTCCCTCCCACAGGGTGCTATTCAGGAAATAGCCACCTGATCCATCATGGGGTCCTCTCTTGGGAGCAGTGTGGACATCTGCTCTGGCTTGGTCCTCTCCATGAGCTGCAGGGAAATTCCTGCTCCAGTGTGGTTTCCTCCAGCGGTCGCGGGGGAATCTCTGCTTCAGATCTTCCTCCACCTCCTTCTTCTCTGACCTTGGTGTCCACAGGGCTGTTTCTCACATGTTTTTTCATCATTACTCACTGCCTGTGCAGTGCTTATTGATCATTCTTAAATATATTTTCCCCAAGGTGTCACCCGCTTGGATGACAGATTAAGCTCTGTCCTGTGGTGGGTCTGTTGGAGCCACCTGTGCCTGGCATGGGGCAGCCCCAAACTCTTCCACAGAGGTTAACCCTTTAGCCACTGCCCCGCCACCAACACCTTGACACCCACACCCAGTACAGTATCCTTACCATTTTCCACCATCTGATCTACGTTTTAGAATCAGAGGCTATATAGCTATACTTTGTACTGCTGCAATAAAACTGAAAAGTTTTAGTAGCTGTAGTTGATTTCACTTTGTGGAACAGCTTATGTCAAGTTCTGTCTTCTATTGGCAACCTTGTTTTTGCTGAAAAGCGATTTCTTTCAATGAAGTCATGGAGGAAGTGATGAGTTTCTCAATGGCAGTGTTGGCAAAGGGCATGAATTTTGGGAAGATTATTTTAATACAGAAAAAATATTTGTACTTACTGGGTTTGTGTAATATTTTTACCTGGGACTCTCACAAGATCCAGCTTGCTTGAGAGATTCACAAGAACGTCCTTTCCTTTGGGGTACAAATGCTACAAGAATCACTCTTATTTTATGGCCGTCTAGGTTTCATTTCCAGCTGAAGCCTGGAAAGATTGTGCGGAAAGGGGGAAAATACTGGTAAATGAGTTCTAACAGAACTGCAACATTGCGACATATTTCAGATTGCTTTGTTTAACTTAGCCCAGACCTTGATTCAACTCCTGGTGTACTGACTAACACAAGAACAATGTCCACATTTGTAACTGGGACCTCCTTCTCATCAGGAGTCTGAAACAGAGCGTGATGGAGCTGGCCGAAGCAGAGGGCTGACAGCCAGCCCACGGCTGTGGGATTCCTTCCATAAGGAATTTGAAATAACTCCTCTCTTGTAAACTTCCAAGGCAAGATGCATGACAATTTCCTTTGAAAAGCCTCTAGTTGAGTAACTGTGAGAGAAAATGGCCCAGCAGTTCCTTGAAGTGGAACAGCAGAGAGACGCAGACAATAGTGTAGCTGTGCGAGTAAGCTACTTTGAGGGAAGAGGCAGCAGTAAGTCTTGCGACAAATTTATGACAGGAAAATGAAGACTGTGCAGTGGTATGTAAAGGTTGTGCACCAGCTGAACCAATCAGTTGCCCCACACTTTCTGATCTGCATGAAAAAGATAGGCTTTTAAAAAAAATTTTTCTAGGGATAAAGGAATAAATGATTTTTTTTTTTTTTTTCCTCTTTTGAGCTCTGGCTGACAGCACAAATTCTAATGGCTGCACATGTGCGTAATTGCAGTTCTTCTCTGTATGTGCAGTGAGTTGAAGGCCAGCCCAACTTGCCAGAGACTATCACTACATTTTCACCCTGTTCCAGGGATTAGGAAAAAAAGCCCTGGGACCCTCTGTTCAATGTAAGCTGTGCATAGACTAGCTAAAGTTAATGTTTGTTCAAAATTATTTTGACCCTTTCAATCTTATGAACCATAAGAGAAGGTTTGTACGTGGTCACAAGGTGATGGATAGGACACACAGAACAAACTCATAAGACTTACTTTGCAGTACCAAAGTATGATGAAATATGATGCAGTGACTTTGTTCAAAGATCCGGCATTTCTCTCATCCCAAAGCAATAATTTCAGCGAGAAGAGAAGCACACAGAGGTGTGCTGCAGCTCTATTACGGGAGTTCCTTCAGGAGGCAGAGCCCAAGGAAAAGTGATGCCACAAACACACCTTGCTGTTTCTCAGCCGTTCTTTTGGTATGGCTGAATATTTGACTTCTGTTGGAGTCTGTCGGGTGTTTCAGGATCTGGGACTTCCAAATGACACTGCAGAACATTCTGTTAGATGTTTTCTCAGATACTACCCCCAAACATGCCTGTTGTTGTGTTAATTATCATGTCATGAGATACTCAGGTCTTGTGGTACTGCATACTTGAAAAGAAGATAATGGATAATAAAGAATAAAGAATAAAAAATAAAAAAGAATAATAATGGATTTGTGTATGTATATTGTTCTGAACGATACCAAACCACTTTTTTCATATCAAGAATGCACAAAATGTTACTTAACTAAACACAGGTTCAGGATGGGAGCAGACTAAAGTAATATGACATAAGAGAGAAGTAAAGTAAGAATAACACTTTTTCTGGTCTTGGTTTAAGAACACCTATATAGGATTAACATGTTTCCAAAAAGCCAGTTTAGCAAGTCACTACAGTGAACTGTGAAAATGCAACATGTAAGATAGCATGTGTGTTTTTATGTCTCTTTTTGCTGCAAATATCCCTGAAGTATCCCAAAGACTTGTAAAATACTGTTACCTATGAAAGAACAGCAATTTTGAACACTCAAGAGGGTGTCTTGCTGCTTTATTAATTGGATTAAACCAAAACATTGTGTTCACTCAAACTGTTTGTTCAATCACTGTTCTTATTTGCATATTATTAATTCAGGAATCAAAATGCCTTTTGTTTGTATCAGATAAAACTTGCCATAGCAAATGTGGCATAAACAGAGGCATTAAACCACAGGAACACATAGCAGCCACCAAACAAGAGCACACACTAAACATTTACAAAAACATTTCATTTTTAATAAATGACATACCTTGTATCTTTGTGAACAATGATCTGAGAAACAAATTCCGAATGGGACTGTGATATAAAATTACTGTTATACAGTGGTCATTACCATTGTAACGTTTATCAAATCTGAGCAGCCAGCAAAGCATCTGGCTTTAATAAACACACCAGCTGTAGATGTTTGGGTCTTCCTTTGTCCTAGATACATTTCATCCTCCTTGTCAATGCCTATTCTCAGAGATTTCATGAAGCTAAATGAACTGCAATTGATTCTGCTACTACATGGGAATCTCAAGGAATGTGTTGTTTTGCTCTGTGGGTTTTGTTTATTTATTTGTCTTTTTTCTTCCCCACATAGTCTGTTTGGGTTTAAGTAGAAATAGGTTATGTCATCATGTTCATATCTACAGAAAATATGAGAAAAGTGAACTATGCTTGAGGTCCTTTTTGTTTTTAAGTAGGCTTTTATGAGCTTCTCTCAACAGTGAATTTTCCTCATGCTGCAGAAGAGTATCATGCAGATGATACCCTGCCTGTCTCATCTGAATTGTCTCATCGGAGATCGAAATGAGTTCTACATATGAGGTGAGTTTGCAAGACCTCTTGGGGTAACATCTAAAGCTGACATACTTATCACTAGTCCACCTGATGTTGTTTGTCACAGCTGGCAATGTAAGCTCAGTAAATGACAGAAACTGAGAGAAGGTGGAGATTGAATTCACACCTCATTTATGCCATAAAGTGCAATCTCTCAAGGGCAATGCTTAGGTGAACAAGGGGAGCAGCACTTGGCAATGGTCCATGTGCTCACCAGTTTATCCACTTTACATTCACCTGCTTCCCCAGATCATGGGTGTGTGTGGAAGCATTTGTTTTCCCAGAGGTAGGAGAAGCAGTTCAGGAAGTAGATCCTTCCCTTCTCCAAAATGCCTAACTTCTCAAAGTCAGGCTGGTTTTCCTAAGAAGAAACAGTTTATGTGAAGACCACTAAACCAGAAGTGACTGCAAAGAAACTAGGAGAGGAGTAAATCTTGCTTACCAAGAGTACCCACCACAAAGTTGTTTAGCAAGCAGAAATGCCCAGTGATCACTTTGAGGTGCAGGGGAAGAAGTTGTCTGTAAAGGCCAACTAAACTTTGCAATTGCAGTCATGTAGTACCATTTTAAGCTATTTCCTTCTAAACCTAATGACCTAAGACAAGGAATTACTGTGTTACAGTATTAAAAAAAAAAAAACAACCTTTTGCATTTTCTCTTGTCTTGTTTTAGTCTGTGGAGTTAACAGGCAATAAAGTTCACCTGTTCCTGTTGCAATGCATATTTCTCTTCAGGGGATGGCTACTAACTAGTTTCAATTCACATAAAAATAGTTAGTGCATAAAGTAACTTATTCTGTGGCCCATGAACGCTTCTTTCTTATGCAGCATTAAGGTGATGGTTAGAGTGTGACATTGTTTGCCTTGGGTATGGAGGAAACATCTCATCTTCAAGAGAAGTAGCTCATTTACTCTACCTGAAAGACAAACTTTGGTTTCCACAAGAAAGTAGCACTGCCTTCGAAAGTGTGATGAGGCAATAAGTCACTGATGTCATGGTACGAAATGGATATTTTGCTGGTTAAAGAGAGGCTGGGAAAGTTATCTTTTTCTGTTAACTTTAGAAAGGCTAAATTTGTGTTTTGTGAAAGGAGTCCTACGGAGTAATGTGAACTTTTCACCATGTAGGATTTAGCTAAGATGAGCTTTAATAATGATAAGATGTAGTTTGTTTGGGATTTGGGAGGTGTCTATTAATGTGTCCTTCAGAATTCTAATAATAACTTCTCCGAGATCTCTCTGCCCTAGTTGAATAGAAATACTGGCTGAATGTCACCATTCACTGAGTATTTTGGATGCTATTTTAGTTGTTCATGAGATGGGAAATACTGATGACCAACCACACAATATTTGTAACACATGCTCAAAGTAAATGGAGAAAAAACGGAAGTATTATTACCACTAAGGGAGACTGGCAGTTAATTTTAGGTCTCATTAGTGGTGGCAGCAGTTACAAAGCATTCTAGCTCCTGCTTCTTCTCCTGAATAACATCTGACGATGCAACATTTAAATCATACAATTTTCATCCTGTATGTGTTAAATTCCAAGGTAACCATATGTTAGACAGGATGCTGAAATATAATCTGGGTTACTGTGCCACAGCTCCAAATTTGGGCCAGCTGGGATCAGAGTGGTTTTGAACATGCAGGTCACGCATTTAAATATACAGCCCCGTCCTTTCTATGAATCATTTTATTCCTTCCCACCATTACACAAAATGCTCTAATCTAGATTCTGCCTGCTGTGTTATTAAAAATTTCTTTTGCTTTTGCCAGTCTTACCTGCCCCTTGTTGTACTAATTCAGCATTTCCTGACTGACAGTCAGAGTGATTGCTTGATGGTACTGCTGATTTTGTGTGAGTTAGCTTTATTAGAGGTGCACTAGAAGCTCCGGAAGTATAACATTATCAGAAAGATGCTCTTCTTCACCTTACCTTCCATTCCTTAGTGTCCTGCCACTTTCCATCTTAAACCAGCTGGTAGATTTATACTGAGATTCTCCCCAGTGTGGCCATCAGTTACTGCAGACCCCTCCTTGGTGAAAATGGCTGAGCTGCGCTGCACTGCTGTTACAGTTGCAGAATGACCTGGAGATCTAGAGAAAAAAACAGATGTCTCAATAAATTTTTGTCAAAATGTAATTATCTTGGGAACAGGAAGACAAATGTGGGGAGAGGCAGAACCAGATGCATGATGTTAGAATTTACAATCATAAGGAAATTTTGAATAACTAAGTGGAGGAGCCTATAACAGTAGAGAAAAGCCTTCCTTGACTGCTTGTGATTTTAATTTCAGATGAATCCCTGAAATTCAGTGTCTGGTGCTCAAAATAGAAACAGTGGGGGCTGCACAAAAGATATCATCCTGAGTGCTTTTTCACAAACAAATTCTGAAACCCATGATGAACTGTGGATTTCATCACTAACTGTAAACACTTGGTGTTTTCACTATGTAGAAGGTTGAGTGTATGCACAATGTGATTAATGGGGGGGGTGTGTGTGTGCTTTATGAATAACATCTTATTGTGTTTCCTTTGTATAAAAATAGAGTGGATTACTATTTGCATTGTCAGCTGAATAAAAAAAGAGTTTCTTATGGGTGTTTAAATAGCAAGACCAAATGAAAGACAGGGTCCTACTCAGGTTTGTAATCCTGACTGGCTGCTTGGAACTGCCCCATTCAACACATTACAGAGGACAGGACATAAGTATTCCAAAATGGCAAGTTGAGTTTTGGTTTTTTTTGTGGATTTTCATTTTTTTCTTTAATGGGAGTAGAGTTTTCAATTTTAGGTATTCATTTATAACATCCTTAAATAAAGAACCAGCTGCTTTGGAGGTAGGCTGAAGCATCTAGCCTTCATTATAGGCTACTTGCCATATCCACTTTCCATAGCAGGTGTCTTACAGTGCTACTGGAGGTCCTTGTGGTGATAATCTCGTGGTGAAAATTACTCTGTAGTAAGCAACATCTGGCCCTGGGCAACATTATTTTACAGAAAGTCAAGTTCAAAAGTTTGTATTTGCTGGCTGATCTTTGAAGAACAATTCCTCAAATCAGATCCTCAAGTTTGTGCTGTTCATGCTTTAGTGACATTTGCAGTGCTGTTTCTGAAGGTATATGGTGAAAGATCATCCCTCTAAACCAAGTTAAGTAAAACAAGTAGGCAAAACTAATCTACTCATTCAGTGTGGGTCCACCAGGTCCAAAAGTAAGTGGTTTTTAGCAGTGGTTTAACATTAGACAATTTGTTTAAGTTTCAAAAAGTTTGTGTTTTTTTTTTTTTTTAAGTCAGAGAAGACCATTCTACAACTGTATTTTAAGAAAATTTTGTGGAGTGTCATACCAGTTCGTTAAACTGCCTTTTAGGTGATTACAAAAGAAGCCATTTCTAGCTGCTGTGAGTGACATTGCAGACATTCCAGACCAGTTAGAGGGCTTCCTAGCACAGTGAGCGCTCATGTTCTCCTCATCCTGTGCAAAAACCATTGCCATTCCCTGAAGTACTGCATACTGCAGCTTGGTATGTCCACAGATCCCCTTACCAGAAATGCTGGCACTTGAAACATCGTGTGCAGCCAGGCTGCCTTCCACGTTTTTCTTCCCAAAGGACTTGCTGGAACTTTTACAATTAGAAAAAGTACAAAGAATAAACCTCTACTAAGGCAAGTTTTTGCACACTGGAGAGGGTATTCCTTCTTTATTTCCCCTTCTGTGTCTCATATTCATCTCCGTCCTATGAATGTAAAGGATTCCACTGTTTGTCTTCACATGGAAATGTCAGTTTACGAGAGGTGTTCCCATAGCTTGGAAAGCAGCTGGCTGGGATTCATACTAGGAAAATGAGTAAAGATTATGCAGGAAATAGTAAAACTTCAGTCCTGTAGCTGACAACTTGTTTAAACATTTTAGGGTTTGGACGCACTCATGGTCAACTCCTGGCATCAAAAAGAGAAAATGTGCAAGCTGGTTCCCTTGAAAAGGTAGTCTGGTTCCTCCCAGATGCTCCATTTTTATCATGCTGTTAGAGACAAAGTCAAAGGTTTTGTTCTGTCCACAACCTAAAGCAGTGTCTGGGAACCCTTATTTAACCTCACTCGTGGAAGTGTGGTGTTTCCGTTTTTGTTTAATAAGTATGAATTATAGAAGATAACATCTAAACTCAGAAATCTTACCAACCCTTTTATATACCCCATTTTATAGTTATTAATGAATAATGTTATCCCTCCCGCACCCCCCAAAATGAAGTCTAATTTAGTCATCAAGGCTGCGCTTTTAAAGTCAAGGAAGACTATTTAACACCGGCCAACTCTTTTTTTAGAAATAAGCTTCTCTTTCTCTTCTTCCTCCCTGATATATTTTCAGGCATTCTTAGATAGACATTATGCAGGAAAGAAGCAGGGAGGAATTAAAACTAAATGTGGATACTTAATAAAAATTCAGAGTTCACAGATGCAATGTATTCTGTTGTAGTAAGATTGCTGAATTTTATTTCCCTATTAACAGTAATAGTCCCAAAAGGCTTGCTTGAGTGGACACTGTTCAAAGATAGCTTACGAAGATAGGGTTTTGCTCTGCTCTGTTTCAGACTGAAGCTAAAAATACAATTGAAAGCTAATTTCAAGTTAATAATTTATTCAGTAGAACAAGCCTAACACTTTCAAAGATGCCTTACAGGCTGACATACCCACCTTACTGAATTTCAGTGGCAGTGGACACCTAATTTTAGCCTTATAGGCAGGTTTACAAAAGTCTTTTGAGGTTTAAACATAAGATTAAAATTTCCTCAGGTGCAACAAGTCACCTGAGATCTAAGACACAGGAGGAAAGAACAAAGATCAAAATGAGAATATTACTATACCTAATTAGACCTACCTCACTCTAGAGGTGCTCAGGTTTTTCCAGGTCAATAATTCTATTTTTCCCATGAATACTTAATGTAGCCAAAATACCTCTAAAAAGCAAAGTGAAATTCTGAAAATTATATGTTCTGGGTTAATTTACATAACATCCGTGTCAATGCTGGCAAACATATTGACATAATATGGATTTAGACACATATTTAAGTAGACATGAACCCATGCTACCGTATTTTTATTTCTATACTGTATGGAAATGTGCTATCTTACATTATTATTGTACCTTCCTTTTGCTGTTCGTTTATAGGTCAGCTGTTAACAACTGTTTGCACAAATAATGCTGGGGTCAATCATCAATGAGGTAATATATCTTCTAAAACTCACAGTCCAGCGAAGGTCTCCTTCAGAAGACATGTAGCATCTTGACACCACCAGGACTCAAACCAGTTATACCTCATTTGGGACCACCCGCCTCATTCAATCAAGACACAGGAAAACGAGGTTTGATACATTCCTGTGCCATCCAGCCGTGGAGAGTACAATCAGGCTGCAGTCTGACTCCCTGAAGTGTGTCGGCTCATCTAACACAAGAGAGAAAATCAAATTCTGTAGCTAAAGCCATTCCTGGAGATCAGGTTGCTAGGTTCGCTAGGTGTAGTGGGGATTTATTTTATTTCCCTTTTGTGTATGTGTGTGTGTGTGTGTGTGTGTGCAAAATACTATATGCAGCATCTGAAATTTTAGCAAAGCTTCATTTATATTAATACTAACAAGACATTTTGAAATTCTTGCTTTATGAGTTTCTTTCTCCACTTTTGCATCTGATAGACATTGTTAGAACAAAATATAAAAGCCCCTTGGTGTATGCAATTCACTTAGTACAACAGTTTTCATCTTTAAGGTTGTACACTCATCTTTTTCTTTGCATCAGTATGTGATTACCAGCAATTTGTGTCAAAGCCAGTTAAGAAAACTGTGAAGTTTGATCTTCATTTGTTACGCAGTCTGCATAGCACTGGTTGTCTAATTGTCCTTATTGTTAGTGAAATTACTAAAAAGCATTATGGTGTCCAATAAAAATAAATAAATAATTTCATCCCATGTAATAAAGATTAGAAAAAGGTCCAAACTATGGTACAGGCTGGCATAACTCAAGGAGTCTTTTATTGCAGTTCAAAATCAAATTGTCCATCACAGCCTGGCTTGTCATTTCCTTGGTCTGTGGACTCTGGTGGTGCTCTGCTTCATCTCTTGAACCACATTATGCCTTCTTGTTGATCTGCTGATGTCTGACAACATACAGTCAGTTTTGTGTTTGATCTCCATGCTTAGAAGCAACTTGAAGGAGTGCTTGCAGAAATAAGGTACCATTAGAGTTATCAAGGCAGTGAGTCTAGTACTGAGAATACTGCCATCTTTCATCACTGGCCAACATGAGAAAAGCTCTACCAATCTTGATGTGGTTCATTTCTAGCAGTTTCATACATAGAATTTGTATATGTGAATGACAGACTGTGAATCTTTCTTAAAATTTTTTATGTAATGCACTAATTTTTAATCTTCAGGCATGAAAGCAAACACAGAGCTGAAGCATTTAGAAGAACACGGTCCCCTTAACTGTGGAAAAGGTGGTAAGGAAAAAGCTTTTTGGTGTGTGTTCAAATTGTTCTGCAAACTACAGGATTAATTATGTTGATTTTCATGGAGTACTGCTGTATTTGGCTCTCTTTCTCTCTTTTTTTTTTTTTTCCTCGCAAGGCCTGAACAGGACCTGCTTGACCTGCTAAATAAATAAATAATCTCCTCAAGGTATAGATGAAGGTTGCAAAGTTCTGCAGTCTTTTTCAAGACTGAAAAAATGAAGAATTGAAATTCAGAAAAAGGTTAGAATAGAAACCACTAGATGAACTTTGTAGCATGTTATTGTGGCATGTCCAAGTAGGCATATAATCTATATAAACGCTTAGATATAATCACTTAAACTGTGAGTTGAAGGAAGAGCAAGCACAGAAATTAGTAAAGACTTGTCATTTTTTAATGTTTTAAACAACCTGCTGCCCACTCAGAAAACTGTCTTTATAAAGAGCAATGAAAATGTATTTTTGCTAATGTATTGTATCAGCTACTTTACAGAGTCACCTGTTAATATTCAGATGATGAGTGAAACTATGAAACATGCAAGTAACAAGGAAGAGATCTCTATTTCAGGTCCTTGTACTGACCATTTTGGAAATGTGCAATGTGGTATTTGCTGTCAAATTTTATGTGCTTAGCTTTAGAAAACTTCAGAGAGAGGGGTTAAAAAGCAAAATGTCTACATAAATTTTCAGCATTCTAACATCAGAAGGCTCTGGATTGTTTGTCCTCAATTTTAAATTTGATAATGAAGTAGTGGTTGGATTTAAGAAGAAATGTAGTTTTTCAGCATGAACAACCTTTCTGACTAGGGCAAAGCAGTGACTGAGTTATAATTTTTCATAGTCTCATATTAAATAAAAGAAAACATTGCAAAAACATTGCATAAATTAAACAAAAGTGGTATAATCCAGTTTAACCAAAAGAATTTCTTGAGTGTAATTTTCTTTGCAGTTTCAAACGTTAGTAAAATTGGAGCTTAAAGAAACAAAAAATAGTTAGAACTTCACACTTTGTTCTTCAAAAAACTCAGTAACTACCTAACTTCTATATAACTTGCTCTGGATTTTGTGCAGGAGCTTCCTTTTGTTCCTCATGTGTCTCTGCTTCTTCCAATCCAACCCCCATACCACATGCTCTGCAATTCCTCCTGTTTCCATTTCATCCTTCTAAGAACTACTCAGTCTAAGTACATTGGGAACACTACAACACGTCTCAAAAACGTAAAGTTAACCCATAAGTGTCCCATGACACACTGCATAAACTCAGGGAAACAGTTCTTACCCAACCTTACCAATCAATACACATTTCCTTGCAGCTGCCACTGCCCTGAAATTAAGAGAATTATGACAAAGGATACCTTCCTGACTAGACTGGTGACACTCTGTGATGAAAGGGTTAATTGCCATCATTTGTGTACTCTGCTTAGCGCCATTTTTCTCATCAGGCCTCTCTATAATTTATGCACACACTGCATTTCATAAGTAACTAGCAAGATAAAAAAATTTGCATGAAATCTTATCAAAAAGACATCTTATCAAAAAAACAGGAAACCTGAGTCTGGACTATGTGTGCTTGAGTAGCTAAAATCCCTTGTCTACCGAGGCAATGAAATAGTTAAGATCTTTAGCAGATGAAAAATAGATTCCAGTACTTCTTTGCTGTTTCATTGCTATAAGGGTTAGCTGTAGAAATGCTCCTTCATGTATATTTCGTTTTCACTGTGTTGAATAAACCCTGCAGGTTTACAGTTCCATGGCTTATGTATGTATGTATGTATTGATGCATGCAGTATTCAGAACCTAAAACCATACAGAGAATTCTTCTTTCTTGGCTTTTTTTTTTTTTTTTTTACTAGCAAGTAGTAAAATGTTTTGAGAAGCTATTAAGTCTTTAAGTTACAAAATCTAGATTCCACCTTAAAAATGTTCCATACTGTACGTTGCATAGCCTGGAGTGCTGACTAGCTGCCAAATAACTATCAGAGAGTGATTTATGATATATGATATGTTCCTCAGCCCAAGTGGAGACTGTTTAGTTGAAACATGAGAAAGGAGAGGCCTTGTGCTCTCAAAACCACGATGACAAGTTTCTGTTTGGCTTTCTGAGGGAACATACAGTACAAAACGTGCCATATTTTACAACACCAAAACTTATGTAAGGAACAAAACTAAATTCACTTAATCCTCATTTCATTAGTGGTGTTGGTGTGTTGATTTTTTTGTTGTTGTTGTTTGTTTTTTTTTTCCTTTCTCTCTATTTTTTTTGTGAAGTCTGCTTCTGAAAAAAAAAACCAAATGAAACAAAATGTTTTCTTTTGTTGTTTGCAGAGTCTGTGATATAGAATTGCAAAAGCTCGACTCTGAAAATTAAAATATTTTAAATAACTAATAGCTGTGTGAGCATATTTTCTAAGCGAGATTTCAGACTCATAGTTTGAATTTGGTTTGTACTTTTCTTTCAACTCTGACTAAAGCCTGTGTTATGATTTCTGAAGGTTTTGCATTTTGAAAAAAATCTTTCCCTGCAGCTGCGAAGAAGAACCTCTCCCATTCAGTTTTAGGGATCCACACTTTAACATACCTGGTTAGAACAATATGTCCCGTGTTCTCTAGGATCTTAAACAAGAAAAGTCCTCATGTTCTTATAGTAGTATTCATAGGCAGTTACAGCCAGGCAGAAAAAAAAAAAAAGTGCTGCCTCTTTAATCTAGCTGATATACTTATTTTTGATAGATGTTCAGTCACCACGGTATCTAGGTGCTAAAATACAGCATGGAACAGAAGCAAATCCAAACCCTCATTAGCTAAAGTAGGCTGGATTTGTTTCTTCATATTGTTAGGTTGTCTTCCTCTGCATTTCCTCTCTCTGCATTTGTCATTTTCCAGGTTTTGCTGTGGGAGAACGGCTGATATTAAAGGCTGTCTTTACACAGGGCAATGAAAACGATTAGCCTAGACATGTTTCGATCTTGAGTAAAGCCTTTCACAGCTGCACTGTAAGTGTGTGTCATCTTCAGCATTTTGTATCTACAGTGTGTCCAAAGTCTGAGCCCCGACAGAAGATGCAGCAAGTACACGTTATGAAAACACATAACCTCTGTTTACAAAACCTTGTAGCTCCTCACTATCTAAAAAAACCTTTAAATATAAGGAGTCTATATGCAGAAGAAAGCAAATACTTTTACTGTCTTTCTACAGATGAACAGTCATGGCAAGGGCCATAAATAGCCTGGTGCATCTAGGAGTACTTCCCGGGTCTACTGTGACATTGTTTCAGCTCCGTACTCAAGTGAAGACCCGGAACCAGGGTAGCACTATTCTGCATCTGTATTTTTGCTGAAAGGTATGTACCCAGTGGAGGCAGGGGCCACATCCCCAGCCCTGGCAGCTGGCAGCACAGGACCATAGGTTGTGTATTGGCATCCATCCTCTACTCAGTCCAGATACAGCCAGAAAGAAAAAGTAATATACCCTATGACATAACAGGAAACTGTTAACAGAAAAAGAAACTTACTTTACGTCTTCTGAGTCCTTGTAAAATCCTTTAACACAGGACCTTATTTTTAGAAGATTCATTGAGGACATAGATAATTTCCACATATGTGATTAACACAGTTATTTGGAGAAGCTGCAGATCATAATGTGGACTTGAGAGGTCACTTTGGCTTCAGTCCAATGAGGCTGTCAGGATGAAAGATCAGGCTTTCATGTGGGACGTGCAGAGACCAGAGGCTGTAGAGGCAGAATACGCACTGGTCCCAGACATCATCAAGACAGAGAAGAGACTGCTGAGGGGGCTGGCTAAGTAAACTGTGAAACGTTTCTATTTACATAGATTATTTTTACTGCTTAGTCAGAATTAAATCTCTGGGAAGTTAATTTCACTAGTCAGTCAATAGCAGAAAAAAACCCTAATCAACACTGGCTATTGAGGTTGACTATCCTTTCAGTTCCTGGGTCAATATGCTATTGACAGATGTCTTCAGGCTCAGTTATTGGCCTGTTCCAGGTGTGTGCAAGTCAACAACTCAGGAAAGCTGCACTCTGAAGGTTTCTCAAAAGCATTGCTTTTTCTTGTGTTACCCACAAGGCCAGGTGTAGCAAGCTGTTGTGGCATAATGCAGCTGACTGTTTTGAGAAAAGATACAAGATGGACATCTGACTAGGAGCTATGCACATGCCTAGAAGATAAGCAATCATTAGGTGGTCAATGCAGACACTACATCACTCAGAGCTGTGCAGCTATGTGACTTCACTGCATGCATTTCCGAAAATGATATTTAGTGTGCCATTTTCTTACCTTAAACTGAATTTTAAGGTATTCTGAAATATATCTTTACGAACCTGAGGCTTTTTCAAGTCGTGCCTCAAACATTAACTTAGTTGTTCTCAGATATTGCATTTTCATCCCATTTGAGAAAACAAATAGCACCCTGAATCTGAACACAGTCACTGCAATATCTGTGATATGTAAGGAGTCATAGAATATTGTGAGGAAAATAAACAGAAACTTTCAACATTTAAGAATGGATTAACAGAGAGAGACATAAGCCTGTGAATAGACTAATTCTCTATCCTGTGATCAGTGTGAACCTTTAGTTATGTTCTGAATTAATCCTCCTTCCTGGATGGCTTTATAGTTAATACAGAGTAATAAGACTACACAAACCACTGCTTAAACTGTTGCCAGGATATCATCTGTCTTGAGGTCCTTACTTTCTTCTGTTTGAACAGGCACAACTACCACCATTTTGTGTAAAGGGATCCAGCCTCTTCTGCCACCGGGATGCAAACATGAGCCAGCTTCTCTTTATCTGGAAGATATAAGAGCAGGTTAAGAGCAGAGTATTGAGTGGCACACAGAAAATCCATAATGAGCCACTGAGATTCATGGCAGGCCATTCTGATTGACTTCCCATTATATCTCAGGGTGTTAAATCAATATTTGATGTCCTGAAATAATGAGGCTTTGTTATCAGAGTAGAAGTGTGCCTATGGAATGTTAAGCAATTACTTTTTTAGATGACTACAAGCAAAAAATGTCAAAATAGTCTTCAGGCCTCTCAGCCTGGGTGATGCTGGTATTATCTGTTACTTTACTGACAATACTGAAAACATCTACTTATATTTAAGAGAATGTTGTAAGTTGTCTGATATCTGTTCTGCGGAACTGCTAGAATATGAAAACTGTTGAAGGTTATGGGTTCACCAGCAACTTTTCCTCACTTGGGAATAATCTGTCACTGTTGTGGAATACAAACAACCCTATTAATGTTCAAATAATTGTTCAAGACATTTTCTTATGCTTGGATATTCAGTACAAGTAAGTGCTGAGACTTGCAATTTGGCTAGCGGCTGCAGCAAACAAACATCCTGTCAAAGTGCCTGGCACTCTGTGTTCCTGCATGATTGGCAGGAAACTGTGTTTGGGGAAAGGGAAGATGGACATTACAAAAACTATAGACTTGTTTTCCCAAAACAATGGCATGATACAAAACCGAAAGAGCCTTTTATTAAAATATTTGCTGTTAGATTAGTGAGTGGCATGGGCAAGTGGGGGGAGGGACTGGGAGAGGGTGTGATTGCTTAATACCTAACTGGAGCTTAATATAACTGATGCATTATACACATATTTGTTTTCTGGTAGGCTGTGCATGAGCCACACTTTAGTATGCAAGGAACTGAAAACACCTATTTGTATGTGTCCAGCCTATTGGAGTTAATTTCTAGCATACCATATTGGCATAAGTTGCTACATTATCTTGGTCTGACTAGGTCTGCCTTCCCTCTCACTGGGCAATGCAGATGTCCTTCTACTTATTTGGTCCATTTCAGCTCACACCACAAGGCAGTCCAGGTGTTTTTGTCCCACTAGTGTCATCCCAACGTTGTGCAGAAGGAGGTTGGTTTAATCTCTGTGGGGCATTGTATGCGAGTCCAGCTGTACAAAGCTGCAGTGTGGGTGTGCTTAATAAGCATGTTCCCCAGCTGCCTGTCTCCTCCCCAGTAACTCTCCAAAATTCTTAGTGTTGTGATGAGTCCTTGAAGGTCCTAAAATGGAGGAGGGCAAGGGAGGTCTCTGTGTGACTGTAATCTTCCAATGTGAAAGCTTTCTGGCTGTCTCTGATGCCTTCCTCCTAGAAAGCAATCTGAAGCAATGTATTAGTTTTATAGATCTGTACAGGCAACCAGACAAATAATTTAGCTGTCTATACAGCAGCCAAGCAGGTAAGGCATTTTAGGAAGGGTCTGCTGAATCAGACTGTATTTGAAGGTTGGTCAAAACACGTAAGGGGAATTTTTTTTATTCTTTCTCTTTCCAGTGACATATCCAGAAATACGTCTGGTTGTCTGTGAGACCCAAAAGTATCTTCTGAAACCACTGAGGTAAATTGCAGCTAGATCTTAAAAAAAGGGGATGCAAAACATGGAAATGATGACTAAGAGTGTGGTGGTGAAGATGTGAATCAGTTATCTTGTGTCTGAAAGAGTTCTGCACAGGACATGGGAAAATCTGCAGAACTTGGTTTTCTATTCTGTTTCATTCTGAATTCATTGACTGTCAATGGAATAAAAGAAATAGGAATGTTATGACTTCTAGACCTGGTTGTTATGAACATATAGAATAAAAAATGGAAAGGAGCTTCCAATAACCTTTGAATAAGAAATAAGATACCAGTAAATTTTTTGTTATTTTTTCAGTTATGAGTTTCTGCTACTGTGAAAAGCTCTTGCATTACAAGGTGTTTATAATGTCAGCCCTTTTGCAGCAGCAATTGCTTAATATCAACAGTGGTTCCAGCAAGGAGCATAATCAATTTTGGCAGCAAATTCAAATAACAGTGAGAAAGCTGAGTTTCTGTTCATCGGTCAGAAATAAGAACATTTGTGTTGCCTTAGAGTGACAGATCCAATGCAAAGCAGAACTTCTGCTGGAGTAGACTGGGGATTTCTCTGAAGTTAAGTGCTTTTCGCCTGCTAGGGATCTGACCAGCCGTACAAGAGCTATTATGCTGCAAAACCAACATAGATAAGCTGACAGGTGCAAAAGAAAATGCTGAGGACAGCCAACAGTTCGAGCTTTATGGAAACTGCTGGAACACCTCACTCCCTTGGACATCAGTATATTGCTGTAACATGAAACAACTTGGAAAGAATTGTCTGACAAGTGCTGTGTCTACAGTTCCTTTCTTTCCTGTGCACATGAAGTATCGACACATCCATGGATCAATATAGACATTTATTCCCTTAATTGTAGGTGGATGTGCTAGGTGTCCTAGATGGGTTACAGGGCATGAGGAGAATCCCGTCGAATTCCAGTTGGTTATTTCTCCTCTCTAAGTAATGTCTTAATCTATACCTGCCTGGATTGGAATCGGAGGCAGAAGAATGGGCAGAGTCCCTCATGGACACGGGCCACAGAAATAAAAACAAAACCCTTGTAATCCGTCAGCTTTAAACTGAGTAAGACCTGTATGGGGTGGAATACTTCATTGGTCAATTTTTAGTCACCTGTTCTGTCCTCTGCTCCCTGCAGGTGCAACATTTCTCTGCCACTTCACTAGTGGAACATAAGAGGTTTAGCTGTAACCTTGGTTTCCATAGGAATAAAGATAAACATGGTTCTTTCTGCATACCATTCCTACTGTTACCTTAGTAACAACTGTAAACATCAAGCGTTATCAATTCTAGGACCAAACAGTGACTGAAAAAATATAGTTAACTTCAGAAAGTGTAGTTACTTAGAAGAAACTTAGCTGAAAGGAAAAAATCACTGAAAGAAGACTTGGTTCCGTCCTAGCCAGAACCATGACAACTGGTCTTTGAATTTGCAGCTATTTTGGTTCATTTTCATCAAACACAGGTTTCCTACAAATGTTGTCCAGCCTTAATTTAAAATCTTGTCTATAGTCAAGAGATTCTCCTCCTTGTAAAGTGATCAGCTGGTGTGTATACTGAGTGAAAACAAAAAAGGTGGAAGAACACCAACAGCACATTGAAATTGAAATAAATATCAATGGGACAAACTGCATGCAGGTGTTGTTGGTCATAGTGAAGAGATTTTTCTGTGAGTGGCATTTAATTTAATGATTTCACAATTGGGTGGGGGCAACTCTATCAATTTGTGGTGAGTTGACAGGCTCATTACATTTATAATAGCCAGGACTTGATCCTGCAAACCTTACTCACCAAAGTGAAAAATAGTTTGAGGTAATGCCATTGTTATGTATAAAATAAAGGACAAATAAAGATCAAAATAAACATTTTTTCCATGCTTTTTTTTTTTCCCCCAGCTTTAGTGTCAGCAGAATATTTCTGCAGCTGATGAAAGGATGATCATTCCTATCTGCTCTGAGGCATGAATCAGTCTTCTGTTTTTTTTCTGCTGGATGCCTGAGGTAAAAATTATAACAATAGCAATAACAATGCACAACTCACAGAATAAACAGATTATTAATTATTTAGCATGGTATAACAAAACAGTAATGTAAAGGTAGCATAATCAAATAGTTACACACGCAACAACCGAATTAGAACACTCACAATACATTGCAATGGTGTCTTTTTGCTAGACAACACTCCTCCATTCAGTGCTTAAATGCAGGGACAAAGTAAAATTCAAAAGATCATCAGAACACCTGTGTGTCCGGACTCTTGCTGAGTGCCCTTCTAGTGCCCTGCTTGCACAAGAGCTGTCAGCTGGGCAGCATGTGGTCGTGGTAGGTCTGTAAGTCAGTGATGCTAAGGAGACAACCTCACTTCACTGCTCTATTTCTGTCCTGGACTGAGTGAAGTTTGGTGACATTTGGAAAAAAAACAAATCAACAATTATTATACTTTCCTTTGGACCTAAGAACATTTTAAAGGCATTCCGTCTAAAAGGAGTCAAAAATGGTTTGTGCTCAACTGAGAACAGCCATCTCCAAGGTGAGAGTTGTCCTGTGCCAGCTGTGGTATTCCATGTTGAGAAGGAAGCTAATGGAAAAGCGAGGGGAAAGGAAGACAAGGAAAGGGGAAAGAAAATGTGACATAGGCATAGAGCAGGAGAGTGGAATTTGGTCAGGACACTCAGACTAGTAATCTTGGTAAAAGTCCCTCAAAGTCTTAAACTGGAAATAACCACAGATTTACATTTCATACTCAAGACTAAGAGGTGAAAATCATTATTTAATTCTGGGAATCAACATATGATATAGAAAGCCACACTGCAGATTATGCATTGCCCTACAAAGTGCTTTCTTGTGTAGGATTAGTACAGTAAAGATTCATGTTAACTGAGGCTGCATTGTGTTAGCATTATTTTATGGCAAATTCTTCCTTTACAAATTGATAAAAAAGGCTGCTTTACTTGTAGAGTTTAATTCCACTCTGATTAGTGATCACTTCATCACTTGAAATGCTAGAGCAGTGGGGAATTAGAAGGAAGGGAACCAGTTTCCTATTTGTCTTTAAAATAAAAGGCATTGGACACCTGGCACCCTATAAATACTGTGACACTGTACGACGGCAAACATGGGCACAATGCAGTGCTTATTCTCAGTTGGAATCCAAGTGTACACTACAGTAATAAGACAAAAGAGGATTGTTAGCACTTAAAGGCACCTTGACGCAGTCATACCACTTGACTGTTTTATTAATTGCCCCATCTGTTAAGTGAGAACTTTCTGACATAGGTTGGTACGCGCTCTTAAACCCCTTGGTCTGCTTCCTATTGGTTCCACATGTGTTTGTATTTGTTCTCAGTAGGCAGGGATTCCAGAGAGAAAATGAACCGCTGCAGATCGATTGCAGTATCAGTCATGCAGAAGACATGGTAATACATGCCACTTCAGTCCAGTTTGCTGTTAACCCTTTGAAAACAGAAAAGCGGGGTGAGAGAGAGTGAAACTGGTTAGCTGCCAAAGATACTACTGGGAGAAATAAGATTGGTATCATGACTTCTGAATTGCTTGTCTTGTTAGGGGCTACTGCCTTCTAACAATTCTTCACAAATTACGTTTCGACAGCTGCCTGTCTTAGAGATATGTACTTTAGTAAAGCCAAGCCAGATAGTATTAGGATGATGTGGAAGATCTGTGCTGAGTATTCCTGCCCGTTCTGCACTGCCTGGATAATTCTCTGACAAAATTACAGTGACAACAGCAGTGACTGAGGCCTAGAATGACAAAAGCCAGAGCATTTAAAGGTAAGGACATGATTCACAACAGCAGGAATAAAACAAAGTCGTAGTATTGTTAAGTGTTTGCAGAAGGCGTAGACCCACTTCCCTGAATTTTTGGTTAGTATTTATAGTATTGGTTATAATTGTATTCAAAAACATGATTTTAAAAGGTATTAGGGGAGAATTTGTAGTTTGAAGATGTGGTAATTCAAGGCATTTTGATTTATTGAGAAAGGGGGATTAAAGTTAAAAGACCAACTTTATCTGAACTCACAGGTAGAAAAGTACTTTTCTTACTAATTGAAAAGGATTGGCAGTGTTGTACTTACCCAGTAGTCTAAAAACTTGGTGACAAATTTATGAACTTTGAAGGTGACTTTTGTGAATTGCACACATGCATTCATATGTTTATGCTTAAGTGAAGCAAGGAGAGCTTGTTTTCTCCAGAGTCCAATGCAGTGTAAAATTCTCCTGTTATAGTGCCACAGTTATATTGACTTCTACATTAAATACAAAGGTCCACATAATCCAGTTATTTTTCAAAAAATGGTATGATAATATAGGATGGAAAAGATCTTTAAGATCATTGAGTCTAACCATAAACATTACACTGCCAAGTCCACCACTAAACCATGTCCCTAAGAACCATGTCTACAAGTCTTTTAAATACCTCCGTTGATACCCTGGGCAGCCAGTTCCAATGCCTAACAACCCTTTTTATGAAGAAATTTTTCATAATACCCAGTCTAAACTTCTCCTGGCACAACTTGAGGCCATCTCCTCTCATACTATTGCTTGTTACTTGGGGGAAGAGACAGACACCCACTTTGCTACAAACTCCTTTCAGGTAGTTGTAGAGAGCGATAAGGTCTCTTTTTTCCAGAGTAAACAACCCCAGTTCTCTCAGCTGCTCTGCATAAGTCTTTGTTCTCCAGACCCTTCACCAGCTTCCTTGCTCTTCTATGGAAGCACTCCAGAACCTCAGTGTCTTTCTTCTAGTGAGGGGCCAAAAACTGAACACAAACATTCAAGGTCCAGCCTCACCAGTGCCGAGTACTGGGGAACGATCACTTGTCTAGTCCTGCTGGCCACACTCTTTCTGATAGAAGCCAAGATGCTGTTGATCTTCTCATCAACCTAGGCACACTGCTGGCTTATATTCAGATTCCTGTTGACTGACACCCCCAGCTCCTTTTCTGTCAGGTAGCTTTCCAGCCACTCTTACCCAAGCCTGTAGCATTGCATGGGGTTGTTGTGACCAAAATGCAGGACCCACCACTTGACCGAGCTGTGACCCTGTTCAAATTCTTGCCCACCCCCAACCTACACACTGGCTGCCTCTTCTTCATTCCTTCTCATCAGGTGTTTATACACATGTGAAAGATGCTCCAGAGCGTTTTTTTCTCCATGATGAACACTCCCAGCTCTCTCAGCCTCTCCTCATATGACAGATACTCTAGTTCATTAACCACTTTGGTGGTCCTTTGCTGCACTCAAACCATTATGCCCATGTACTTGGGAGCCTGGCACTGCACCCAGCACCCCAGATGTATTTCACAAGTGCGAAGAGAGGGAAAGCATCACCTTTCTTGACCTGCTGGCTATGCTCTTCTTAATGCAGCCTAGGAGGCTGTTGGCTGCTTTTGTTGCAGGAACACATTGCTGCCTCATGGTCAGTTTGATGTCCATCAGGAGTTTCCAGGACTCTCTCTCCAGCCAGTCAGTCCACAGTGTGTACTGGTGACTGAGGTTGTTCTTCCCCAGGTGCAGGGCATTGCACTTCCCGTTGTTGAATTGCATGAGGTTCCTGTCTGCCCGTTTCTCCAACCTGTGTAGGTTCTCCTGGATAGCAGCAGGACCCTGTGGTGAATAAGCCTTTCCTCATCTGAAAACTTGCTGAAAGTGCTGTCTGTACCATTATATAGGTCATTAATGAAGATGTCAAACAGTACTGGTTCCACCGGGGAAAACAAATGGTTACTAGCCTCCAGCTGGACTTTGTGCCACTCATCACAACCCTCCAGCACTGGCCATTCCCCCAGTTTTTAATCAGAGAACCATAGAATCATAGAGCAGTTTGAGTTGGAAAGGACCTTTGAAGGTCATGTAGTCCAAATCCCTTGCAATTAGCAGGGACATCTTCAACTAGATCACATCACTCAGGATTCTGTCCAGACTGGTCTTGAATGTTCCCAGGGATGGGGTGTCTACCACTTCTCTGGGCAACCTGTTCCAGTGTTTTACCACCCTCATTGTAAGGAATTTTCTTCATACCATCTAGCCTGAATCTCTTCTCTTTTAGTTTGAAACCATTATCCCTTTTCCTATTGCAACAGGCCCTGATAAAAAGTCTATCCCCATCTTTCTTACAGACCCCTTTTCAGTACTGGAAGGCTGCAATAAGGTCTTCTCTAAGCCTTCTCTTCTCCAGGCTGAACAACCCCAATCCTCTCAGCTTTTTCTCATAGGAGAGGTGTTCCATCCCATTGATTATTTTTGTGGTCCTCCTCTGGCCCCTCTCCAACAGGTCCATGTCTTTCCTGTACTGAGGGCTCCAGAGCTGGACACAGGACTCCAGGTGGCATCTCAACAGAGCAGAGCAGAGGGGCAGAATCACCTCCCTTGACCTGCTGGCCACGCTGCTTTTGATGCAGCCCAAGATACGATTGGCCTTCTGGGATGTGAGTGCACATTGCTGGCTCATGTCCAATTTCTCACCCACCAGTACCCCAAGTACTTCTCCATAGGCTATGTCACTATCCACTTACCTAGCCCATATCTCATCAACATGTCTATGAGGATGTTAAGAGAAAGATAACAGTGTCAAAAGCCTTACTGAAGTAGAGGTAAATGACTTCTACTTCTCTCTCCTCATGTATCATGCCAGTCACTTCATTGCCGAAAGCTGATGGGAATTTGCTTTCATGAGTCCATGCTGACTATCCTGATTGACCTTGTTCTTCATGTGCTTGGAAATTGTTTCCAGAATTATTCGATCTCCTTCCTAGGGACTGATGTGAGACTTTACCTGTATGGTCTTCCCTAGATCCTCCTTGTCTCTTTTCTTGATGAAAAGCGTGACATTTGCTGTCTGCGAGTCATCAGGAGCCTTCCCCAGTCATCACAGCCTTTCAAAGATAATCGAGAGGGGCCTTGCAATGACATGGGCCAGCTCCCTCAGTGTTCGTGGCTACATCTCACCAGGGTCTTTGGACAGGTCCAATTTGTTTAAGTCCTTCCTAATCTGGCCTTCCTCCATCAAGGGTACAATTACCTCCCTTTCGACTTTCCCACAGTCTCAGGGGCTTGTGCTACCTGAAGACTAGTCTTACCCATAAACACTGAGGTGAAAGAAGTATTGGGTACTCCTGCCTTTTCCCTGTCCTTTGTAATCAGGTCCCCTATTCCATTTAGCAGTTGGCCCACATTTTTCTCAGGCTTCCTTTTGCTGCTGATGTCCCTTTAGAAACCTTGCCTGCTGTCTTCCAAATTTAAAACTTTAAACTGTTCTTAAAAATGTTCTAAGAGACAATCATTACTGTATTTTCTTAAAAGCCTCCTATTAGACACAAAGCAAACATGCAATGGCACTTTATAAGCAGAGGCTAGTTTAGAGTTAGAACATACCAATTTTAATGCAGTTCTTAGATGAGATTTTGCGTTACAAGACTGTCTTAAGATGGCTGATAATGTTGCATTCATATTGTTTTCTTTAAAAATATCAGGGGTAGTCAAGCCTGAAAGTTTGCAGGTATGCATGGAGGGTATGTAAGCTGATCCACCGTTGTGGGGCCTCCTGGCAGAAGACCATATGTGCATCTTTCTTACAGTGGTCTATAGTAAGGAGATGTGGCAATTTCCTAGCTTTGGAGGTTTAAGCCAGATTTACTATTTGAATGGTTATTTTGCACATGTTGAAATTTTTTGGCTTGTTAACACATGCCTTAATGACTCAAAAAAAGTTCCACTGAAATTGGTTCTTGCTCAGTGTTCCTTTTTGTAGACACTCAATTGTAACAACAAACCATCTTAGTGTATGGTGCTTGTTGAGAGGTATCCAGAGTATCCAGGCATCCAGAGGTATCTTTAGGTTTTGCCTTTTTTTTAAACTGAGAGATCACGTGGAAAACAGTTGTGAGTGGTAGATCATATTTAGAAGTGTAACTACTAGTAATATTCTGCTTTTTTTTTTTTCCTAGTCTAGAAAGAACCTTGACCAACAAAATGTTAATGTTTATTTTACTGGTATCTGCTAATTATTCTTATTTTCTAAGCTATTATTCTAAAACTGGGGTTATTATTAATGAAAATTTAGGTAGAAGGATTTGCTCTGTTCTGTTGCTTAGAGGGTGAAATAAAAACACAAATACATTTATCACCATTAACATACAAAGCAAGCTTCAGCGCAACTCAGGAACAGCATGATATCCTCAAAAAGATGGTCTTTTTACAGATAAAGGTAGTAAGTAGATTTACACATGTAATAAGTTATAAAGTGCTAAGGCTTAATACAGCAAAAACTTACGGGAAGTCACAAAAAGTAGCTGTTGGAGAAACAATAAATGTATTTCTTCCATGTCCTGATGTTCCTAGCTGATGTTTTTTTGTCAGAATAGCCTCATTCGATGGAAACAGAATGATACAGACACACTGCAGGAACATGTTGATCATAAAATTCCTTAATAAACACTTTTTTTCTAGCAAAATAGTTTTCATATAATCACTAATTTGACAGAACATTTTAAACCAATTTATAATTAAGAGCTAGTGCCTATGGAATAGAATATTGTCATAGGTTAATGGCCTCCTGCTGTTTCATGAATGCACAAGCTATTTTCCAAGCAGCAGGAGCTGATTCTCTGTCAGTGTTATATTAGAACAACATTTTTTTCTATTACATAAAATCACTAGAGGAGATTTAAACATTTTACCTGGTGGATATTGGTGCATCAGTGTCACAGATACTTACTGTACCATGTTTGACCCAATATACTTTTACAGAGTGAAAGGCCTCTCTCTAGGTCCTAGACTAATTACTGACTCTGAACAGACCTTGTTATTTGCTTGGGCTATCTGAAGAGTACTTGTTTTGAAGTTTCCACTCTCTTCTTCCATCTCACCTCTTGAAAAACCCCAGCAAAACTTAAAATTCTAGCAGTTCATAAGCTTTTCCATAAAACAGTTCAAGCTCTTTTTGGAAATTTTTCAGGAACAGGAAAGAAAAATAAGAAGTATATCCCCTATAAAGCAAACAACGATTAATAGAATTATATGTTACTGGGATTGCTTGAGGGGAACAGTCTGTGTGCAGCTCGTGTCATACATTAAATCTTCCCTTCATTATAATTCCCAAAAGTGATCAGTGCCAATTTAACAGGAGTCAAGCCAGAGAACTGCTCCGTGCACTCTTCTCTTTTTTGCATGTGCATGTTTGGGACTCAAGCATGGAGAATAAGTGGTGAAAAAGAAATGCGGATTTGTCCAATGGTGAGTCTGATAGGCATGTGAGTACATCTTCTAATACAAGCTATATCACTGACTACTTATGTCACCCTGAGCACTTAATTGCTTGTCTCCTTGTTCGTAGTGCGGCTGTAGATCATTAACATTTGTAGAAGGCTTCAGGTTGCCAGAAAAAATATAATTAGTAAAAGTTTTTTGTGATATTTTAGGAAAAAGGAACGGGGTAACAATTGTAGAAGAGAGTCCTCCTAGAAGTCTGTATGCTCAACAAGGACACAGTCTCAGAGAGGTATCTCTTCAGAAGAAACATCATGAATATTTTTTTAATCTCACAGAAGAGGAAGTCTTAGCAAATGGCTATGCTTTGAGCTATATAACCTGACAAGGCAAGTGATTATGAAATTTCAGAATTAATGGGCTCTCCTTATATCTTTTTAATGTCAATAATGTTGAAGATTTTACAAAACCCTTTCCAGTAATAAAGGGGTTAACCAGCACAGCAGTTGAGTATCCTGTTGGTTCTGAAACACCTTTTTTCCTTGTCACACTCCCTCACTCCTTTGAAAGACTTATTGAGTCAGCTCAGCTTCTACCAGTTTCCTTTGAAAGGTATTTTTGAGCAGCAGTCTAAATCCTTTATCAAAATGTAGGCAATATGCTATTTCCGTTGTTGAACACTCTATTCGGCCTGCACTAAATTAATTAAAGAAATATTCAGTTTCTTTACTAGCAAAGGAAGAGAGTGCATAAGAAAGCAGGAAATGATCTTTACACGTCAGTTTCTCCTAGGGAATAATTGAATGCCAAGACCGCTGACCAGGCTGCAGCTATAATGAGCTTTTATTAACTTTTATACTAGTGTTCTCATTCTTTGTCTACTAAGATCCCCTCCCTTCTCAGTATGGCAGCACTCCCAGGTGGATGACAGTGCAGTAAAGAGTGGTTTCTGCTCAGCTAATAAATGTGGAAATAAGAAAATGTTTTCCCTGAAGCTTAGCAGCATTGTCTGGAAATATACCCATTGTACACAGTATGTCCAAATGTCTGGGAACAATGTGGAGCTCTGGTTCACATCACTTGAAGTTTAAGAGTGTGTTAAAGATCCGGAAGGACCTGTGCCTTTACTATGGGATCACAGTTCACTGCTAGAAGTGTTGTAACACTGTTGGTGTTGGGTAACCATATCTGCCTGAAAATGTAATGGGACTAAAGGCTTGGTGAGATCTTATGCCATTGCTACTCTGGTGCATTAGATCTACTAAAGATCTGCTCCAGATTTGGACTAACAGAAGCAGGAGCATGTCTGAACCTAGGCCTCTGGTGAGACAAAAACTTTTTCTTCCTTCTGTTCCTGAATTTCTTTGGAAAGCAACTCCACAGCTCTTTATGGCCAGCAAGGTCGAAGAGAGAAGAGGAAATCTGTAGAGGGGTGAGGAAGACCTGATTCATTCCTGAAAACATAATGCAGCTTACCAAAGAGTTATGCCAGTTTAAATTGTCTCATGTTTTGTACTGTGGCTTGCAGAGAAAAAAACTGTGCACTAAAATACCCTGGATATTACCTGTAGTGTTCTCTCAGGAATACTGCTTTAATAAGGGTGAATGAGAAGGTAAGATGAGCCACAGGGAGTGTGCAATCTACACAGGAGGAAAGTTATGAAGCAAAAAGAGGTTCCACTATAAATGACTAAAGAAAACTTGAAGCTGGACCTCATAGCAAAGTGCATGTCTGCTAAGTCTACTTGGGAAGATCTCACCCACATCTCTTCACTTCCATAGCAGATAACCTAAGCTGACATTCGCCTTGGCTGCATTACAGAAGTAATATTTTCACCAGGACAAACTGTTGTTGAACAGCAGCCTCACTGAATTACTCATGCTTTCCTTTAGCAGGCTTGCATGTTTTCTTTTCCATAGCAGGCTTTTTTTTTAGTGCATACTAAGACATTCTAGGTCCTTCTCCCACTTCTCCGACTTGTTAGGTTTGCTTCCGTAGAGTGGTCATGTATCATACACTTGCAGTACTTTGACGGGAAGCAAACAATAGTTTTGACCAATTTTTTAAAGCAGTTTTGTAAGTGCATGGGTAGTAAATGTGGGAGAAAGTTATTGCTCTTACCATCTTTACCTTCTAGATTTTTAACTTCAGTGGGAAAACAAGGTCTTCATGGCTAACAATACAACACTGGTAGGACCAGACTCTTTCCATCCTGGCCTACAATAGGCAAGAGCCTAGATATGAACAAGGGGAGTTGCGAGATGTTTGCACAATGGGAACTTTACTTAGAACAGCATCAACATGATTACATTGGATAAGCACTCATTCAACTGTCCAGCTGCCTCTGGAAAAAATGTTTAGTGAAAAGGGTGGGATGATTTACACCAACATTTATCCTCCCAAAAAACTGTCAATCAACAATGTTTTTCTCCCTTCTCCTGAGAAACAGGATTCGTCGGACTTCCTGAGCCAGTGGTATTTAAAATATAAACAAATTAAAACAAAAAACAATAGATGTTTTTCTACAAAGAAGCTATTCATTTGTGCTCAGCTTTTCATAAAAAGAGGTGTTACAAAAAGTCTGACTACAAACCTATGTTGAAAACATTCTTGTCTAAGAGAACATTTTTTTTTCCATTAACATTCAGCTTCTGATTGGTCTACTTCTCAGTCAGCTTGGTCAGTAAAAAGGCATAAATCTTGCTATGTCATTCTACACTGTTATCTGTGACATTTCCTCCTTTTGATCAGTGTCTTAGCCTGGGACTAGGCTTAAATTAGTTAGGACCTACATGTATAGTAAGGTCCTAATATGCTAGGCAGATGGTTGGATTTGTCCTTAAGTCAGTGCTGTCTGCTGCAGACAGGCACTGGTGCAAGAGTGCAGAATTACATCTCTGAAACATGTTTCCCAGATGCAAACATTTGATAGTCAGCCCAGTAAAGCAAATATAATACCCTACACTGAAATGTCTAACAAAAGTGACTATGTAATCCCATGTTGTACCTATGAACGTTGTTTTGCTCTGTTCATCCAAACAGCCTCAGTCTTAGAAACACTGACGAGCAATGGAATATGCTTTTATTTTCTTATGTTAGGGACAGTGTGACATAGCTTGCCTGGGTCTTTGTTCTGCTACTTGTTTATGGGTTTACACCTTGGTCATTCAAATAAGAATTGCTCACCATTATCAGTTTTTTTCCTAGGTCATAATTGTAAGCAGAGGGCCAAAACAATCCCTCTAGAGCTACCCACATCCATCCTTCCAGCTGATGGCTGGAATTTTCACACCATTATAAGAAAATCTCATGGCGCATTTTTCAGTTCTTCTCTTTCTAGCAGGGAACTTGAACTCTTCAAACTTGCTTTCAAACATCAGTTCATGATGTTAAAGGTCATTAGAAGAACTTATTGTGGCAGGGAGACAAATACATCTTGGTGTACAGTCCTGGGAGAAGAGGAAGAGGAGATAGTGAAGAAACTGCCTCAGATGTTTTTCCTATAGGTGGTCCAGTATTCCTCTTTTTGCAAGGGGCTGGAGGTGTGTGAGCAAGGGCTGATCAGCACTGTCTGTCTTGTCTTCTCACTGGTCTCCATTTCTGTTTCCTGGGTGAAGGGGCTCTGTCTGTGTATATGTCTGCGTGGCAGCTCATTGCCAGCCGTGGTGTGGCACCACAGGTCACAGGGATGTGTACCAGGGTGCCTACAACTGGAGAGACTGGGGTGTCTGTATGCTGTCTGAGTGCAGATGTCTGTGTGTTCAGTCACTAGCAAACATCAAACCAGACTAGTGGTAAGTAGGATAAGGGATTTGGAAGCCACATATTAGAGTGGTCCTAACTCTGGGCTGCATACTGTTGAGACCAGAAGATCTAAGAGTTGACAACTGGAACAGCTGTAGGTCCAAGCCAGCTGCTGCAGAGACCAGGTGTCTCAGCTGGGTAGTGGTAAGTTCCATGGGTCTGGACCAGCTACCAGAGGTACTTGATTGTATGTGTGTGTGCATGAAGCAACTGGGAGACAATGAACTCCAGAGCTACTGGACGGGTGTATGTCTAAGGCCAGTTACTAGAAGGATCCATATATCTATATCTATATCTATATCTATATCTATATCTATATCTATATCTATATCTATATCTATATCTATATCTATATCTATATCTATATCTATCTGTATCTATGTCTATGTCTATGTCTATGTCTATGTCTATGTCTATGTCTATGTCTATATCGTCTCTATATCTATATCATCTCTATCTCTATCTCTCTCTATCTCTATCTCTGTCTCTATCTCTATCTCTATATCTATATATCTATGTCTCTATCTATCTGTCTATCAATATATGTATATGTTTTCCACTAATGGGCTTTCATCCTGGTCAGCCAGAGAGGAAACAGGATGAGAATATTAGTTCTGTTTCTGTTTTCATAAATGCTGTTTCTTCAGTCTGTGAGGCTGGCCAAGTGTAATTGTATACATCCATTGTGGGTATGCCTGCTTATCTACCTATTGGGAACATACGCTCAGCCTTGCTACTTGCTGGATCTGGGGATATGGACCTGCAGCAGCCTTAGCACTTGGGCTCCTAGATTCAGCAGCTCTGAATACATACCATCAAAACATTCCTTTGTTTAGAACATAAAGTTGTTAACCTTGAAGTGCAATCCTTGCCATTTTACCCTTGGGAAACCTGAGGCAGAAAAAAGAGATATAATCCAATTCACCTAATAGGCTAAAGGCAGATCATCTGTGGTTTTGACCTGCTGGAAAAGAGAAAGTCACCACTCAAAAGCAGTGAAAAAAATAGAGCTGAGGGTACTGTAGGTCAAGAGGAGTGGACAGGAACAAAAGCCTTCCAGCTCAACTAGCAAGGTGCCCCTGCAAGACGGACAGGATCTTAAGTGTCTTCCATACCTCATCTCACCGGGCAGGGATTAAAATTTTGAGAAATATTCAAAGTGAGATTTTATACTACTTGTCCTAAATCAAACCAAAGAAACAAATAGAACCAATATAATTCTCTTTAAGAGTGTCATACATTAGTCCAGTAAGCTGAAACACATAAGGTTTAGTAACTACTGTAATAACACGTGCCTTATCATGCCTTGTTCTTTAATTGTCTTTCACACTGGATATCCTCTGCCTTGCTCCAAACCGCATGGTAAAGAAAACATTTCTGGCATTTAGTATTAAAGTCTTTCAGACAGACCACAGTGCAATTAAACTATTGTGCTGCTGGAGGTGCGTAACAGCTTGGCATGTGGTTTTTCTTATACTTCAGACTTGGGTTGTGTCAAGGAACAGTGCCAAGCAGCAACATGTGAAGTCTGTAGATGGTGGCTAAATATATCTTACTGTGGCTAGTCTGCAGATCCCAGTTCCTTGCGTCAAGCACTGCAAAACCAGCCAGAAGCAATGCAAAGGCAGGATGCTTGGCTTGATTTCCTCTGTGGCTGACAAATCCTGGAGAGATTTGCACCCTGAATTCCATAGTTGGAGGGAAACCGGTCAGGACATGGGACATTTTGAACTGGTGCACATGGGGGCTGGTGGAGGAGACAGGAGATAAATCCTGAAGTGAACTCTTTTACTGTTACAGGAAAATACTGGAACCGTTTGGAGAATGCCCTGCTGAGCATCTCTGGACAGCTTTATTTCTTGTGAAGGCCACCTAGAAAATCTTCCTAACTCAGCTGGAGTATGAAAACAACTTGCCAAAATATCAGCTCAAATTCAGCTAACTGCAATACTAGTTTTTGAGTTGTTATTGGCTTAAGCAGCTCTTGGAACCATGGAGGAGTGAAGTGAATGTTTCAGGAAGGGTAAGACAGGGGAGGTAAATGCTGTCTTTTCTTCCTCTCACTACAAAGAAACAGTATCATAACTCACAGCTTCAGAGCTTGGCATCTGTGTGAGATTTAAAACAACAACAACACCACCAAAATATGTATGTGTAATGCTGCATACAAAACCCCCACATACACTTGCACACACATATATATGTATATGCTGTTAAAGTGTCTGCATAAGAACAAGATCCAGTGAACAGCTTGAAGTCTTCCATGTAATTTCTTGAATTTTGGTGAGAATTGTTATGACATTATAATCCAATCACAACAAAACTGAGTTTGATTTTTTCTGTTATCCAAGCCTGCCTTAATTTTATGGGGACAACTGGAAACAGGCATTCTCCCCAAGAAAATATGACCTCTTCTATCTTCTGCATCAAACTCCTGTGACTTGAGGAGGGGCACTGAGCTGACAGTAGCACAGCAATTTTCTACTGGGTATTTCTGAATGGTTAAATGGCACTCAGTTTTTATTGCCCCAGGTCTCATTTTATATCTTAGTGATGACAAAGATGAGTTACCACTGTATGGAGAAAATAAGATAAAAAAGATATAAGGCTCCTGGTTGGGAGAACTGTGCATAGAGCCTGTCTTCTTCTGACATTGGTTAGTTGGATCTTTGACAAGCATCCAAGTCCTTCCCTTTGCCTGTTTTGCAGCAAGTGAATTCCTCATATCAGCCCGAGTGGGTTGTTGCAGTTACTGGGATACACGTGTAAAAGTATGGATACTGAAAATAGCTATACCTATATGGTGAACTCACATACAAGGCTGAGGAATAATGCTGTTCAATTAGCATCAAACAGCAACTGAATGAAGACGGTTTGTACCTCGATTAAATTTCTGTTGCTCACTATGAAGACAGAAGCTCCTGTGCTTCAAGAAACCTCTGTGGCTCTCTGGATAGTTAAAGTGACTAAGAACAATCTAAGGGTTCTCCAGAAGCAATCATGACCTTTCAAACCACTGGCTATCTTAGGAAAGACAAGCCAAAATCTTGAATAAAGGAAGAACTGATACAGTTTCCCGTGACACGAGAACAGACCAGCATGTTGCTGCATAGAACTAAATGATAACATTGCTCCAAAATGGTAAACAGCTCGATTTTGTTTAAGTCCAGAGCCTAGGGAACAGAACTGTGTTCATGAGTGTCTGTTCCCAGCAGTATTGCAGTATGTGATCAATTACTGCTCAGAATGGGTCACAAGACACTCTGTGACAGAATACCTTTCAAGACTGAAAACTTAAAGATTTGAGTAAGTGTTGCATTCATTTCCACTGTATTTATATCAGTAAATCCTCCAACAACTTCACATTTACACTAAAAAGCAAGGGAATTAGATTTTGAAATTGTTGCATAAAAATACTTTCCAGTGTCCAGAACTTATGCAGACACAAATATTGTTATTTTTCTTTCTTTCTCCTAAAAAAATCCCCAAAGTTGTTTTACTATTTTGACTTGGGCTGTTTTTACCATTTTTCTCATTTTAAATAATTTGCTCTGGCACAATATAGGCACATATAAATACACACTTAATGATTAATTCACTTAGAAATCATATTTATTGTACTGTAGCTAAAATGAACTGCTTTGATATCACTTGTGTTTTAGTCCAAGTTTGTTGTAAACTGCAAAATTATGGCATTTTTAGAGCATTTGGGAAAGGGTCAATCATGATTAAATTAGGATCATTAAAGAATGCTGGCAAGTGTGGAGTAAGAAACATGAAGAACATCAAAGAAGGTATGCAAGTTACAAAATTAAGACTGGTTTTCAGTGGAGTCCTATTTGAACTTGTGCCACAATCTCATCGTAACTTCAGTCGCCACATTTCAATCTATTTGTGCCTCAAATCCCTTTTGTATCTCCAGTATCCTTGGGGCATATAATTGCCTGTTTGTCTACCTAACTGGGTGGGAGGGAGCAGGCAGGGGCACTGGTCTGGACTAGGATGTGTGCTAGCCTGCTGAGACAGCTACAGCCTCTCTGAACAGGCGGCTGAACTACCAGCCATTCTCCTGGAACAGGCGCTAAACTTGGGCTCTCTTCGGCTCAGATTTTATGTGTATTTGTAGCTAACAGATATTCGTTCTCTAGTTTCATTTTTGGGCCAAAAGTATTTTTTTTAAATACCTCTTACTTATCAGCAATGTAAAATAATTGCAGTATAAGGGGAAAAATATAATCCTTTCATTACCTTTCCACTAAAAGACAACAAATTAAAGCAACCAGGAATATCAGAGTCAGAAGCTGCTGCAATGATCAGAAGAGCTGTTAAAGATGTACAAGGATAGTGGGGAAACAAAGGCCATACTTGTGTGAAAAAGGGAATTGTTTCAACAAAACTTTGTTAAGGTTTATTGTACAGCTCTTGCCAGTTCTTCTAGGGCTTTCTTTAGGGGTGTGTTTGAGATATGTGCAAGCATAGACAGAGTAAAATGGTAAAAAGGGCACAAATTCTCTCTCTGTATAACTGCCTTAGGAAGTACTCTTGGACTTCTGTGCTGCCAGGAAATATATCAGAGTAGACTGTTTTGTGGTACTTTGGAGCTATTCATTTAAGACCGAACTGGAGGGAAACTGTTTTTTTTGATTTGGCTCTACAACAGAGAATTTGTAAGAAGCAAGCAGCTGTGGTTGTGCAACAGCTGGCCCATCCACAACTGCGGGTCAGTGGGTAAAGGTGCTAATGGCTTGCCTATTAGTGGGTCTTGGGATCTAAGCATCCAGAGCAAAATTTTACATGAAAGGAGCAAAAATTGCTCTATGATACCTGTGCCCAGAACTGTAGTGATGTAATGAATCCTTTAAAGCACTCCTTTCCCACTGAGCCTTTCCCCTATATACCATACTGTCCCTAATAACAAACTTGAATGAGACGTTTCTCAGCAGAATGGTTCAATATTGTAGTAGAAAAGGGGTCACTGAACTAAATCTAACAAAGTCTAAGTGCTTAATAGAGGCCTTTTGATGAAAGTTATTTCATATATGTGACCGGATCCTTCTTCTTTGTCTCTTTTCTACCACCTGATCAAATACGACTCATGCACACTCTGAAAATAAAGACCACCAAAATGCTTCAGATCAGCACACCTACGAGCTTTGCAACTCTGTTGTTGCGTAATGAAGGAATTATGTTTATTTCAATAAGCAAGCTGAAAACTTATTAAAAAAAAGGGAGAATTATTTGGTCTGTGACATGCTTATATATAGTGTGCCATACAAGGGTACTGAAATATTGAAAGCATTATTTCCTTTAAAGCTGGACAGTCATTGCACAATGACACCACATTTTAACAACATATTTAAATTAGTAATAAACTGCTGAAAAGGTTTAGGGAGCAGGTACATTGCAATTATAGTAGTTTCAGAGTCTATGTGTTTTAGTTCAACAACCAGACATTCTTGTGACAGAAAAGGGAATGTGATCCTGAATTGGAAGCATTAAATGAGAAGAGAATGCTGTCATTAAAGAAACTCTGAAAACTGATTTATAGTGCACCAGTTGCATCTCATACTAGAAAAAGGAAATCCCACAAATAAAATTGCTTAGAAAGGGTTCAATATAGTTTCCAAAGGGCCATCTAAAAAAAATTATTTAAAAATAAATGCTGAACAACAAAATAACATTAAGCCTAGCCCTATCTGCTATTCCATGTTTTAACAGCTTTGTGACTGTATTCTTCTAAGTTACCTTCTTGAAGACACAAACAGACCTTACAAGTAATGCATCAGATGTGTCAGGAAATATCTGGAAGTATCAGAATTCTTTGTATCTCAGGATTCTTCGTATCTCAATAATGCCTGAAGGTCTACTCATGATTGAGACCCTGTTTTACCATGTACTGTTTAAACACAAAGTATTTTCTGTTTAAGGCTGCCCAGGGAGGTTGTGGATTCTCCTTCTCTGGAGACATTCAAAACCCGCCTGGACGCCTTCCTGTGTAACCTCACCTAGGTGTTCCTGCCCTGGCAGGGGGATTGGACTAGATGATCTTTCAAGGTCACTTCCAATCCCTAACATTCTGTGATTCTGTGATTCTGTGATATTTCCCACAACCTGCTTAAAAAAAAAAAAAAGAAAAAAGGAAAGAAAGAGTGTTATCCAATACATTAGGTTTGTCTTCACCACAGAACACATCTGCCTGAAAGAAGAAAGCTGCCATTGTCTATAAATTCCATAACAGTCAACTTCACCATTGCTGGTCTTTGGGTGGGTGTTACTAGGGGCCTAAATTTATATTAATTAATCACCTTACAAGAAAATCTGTTTAAAACTGTCTTCTAAATGGTACAGTGACTGGAAAAAGAAAGTAAAGTAGAAAAAGGAATTTATAATACCCTTATTTCAGAAAGAAGTTGATCACGTCCAAACATGACCTATGACATGGTAATGAATTTTGTGTACTTGAGGAAAGATTTTTCTCATGATTAAAGTTTTTTGTGTAATTACATAGTGAAATAGTTTGCATTTCCCCATCCACTTTAAGTTCTGCTTCTTAATGTGTTATCTTCCTAACATATATAAATGGACAGTTTTTCTGAAGTTGATAATATGAATAGTAAAAGAATGAGAGAGTTGTATGTGTCTAGAAATCTGTATCTTACTCAGCAACAAGTTAATTAAGCAACATCTGTAAACCATGTTTGGCTCCCACAGGTAGTAAATTGGTATATAAGTTCAAGCTCTTGCTCAAAAAGCTCACCATATTTGAAGAAATTTGGAGACAGATCCAGTCTCCTCTGCTGTTTATGGTTCTTGGACTGAACCAATACCTCAAATCCGAACACTCTTGGCTTGAGTGGGACGGAAAAAATTGGTATTGTCAGGGAATGAACTGCATAATTTGTGATGCAGCATTCTGGAAAACATAATCTATGGCACATGTCCAGTTCCCATTTACTAACCAGAGAACTATCTGCAGATGTTTATTATGACTGGCTGTGTCAGTTTGATAGTGTGTAATCATATTTGCATAAAGATAAAAAGGAAGGTGTTATAGAACAGAGTTTAGCCATGCTTTTACCATGAATCAAAGGCAATTTCAGTGTAATTAGGTATAATTTGTTAAAGAATTATTCCCAGCAAATGATGGCTCTGATTTCATAATTACAGGACAATGCTTACTATGGCTTTCAAGGTAGGATAAAACATACCTGAGGGGGTAGTGTCCCACACTAGACAGATCTAATCTTGCTACAAAAGACAGGTGTTTTGTCAGATTTCAGCTACACACTTTCACACCTGCAATGCATTAAACACAGCAGTGATGTTAATGAAGACCAGGTGGTATTTCCACCCTCCAGACAAGGAACTGGCATGAGTGTTATAGTGTGCTACCTGGGAGTCACTCCAATGGGGCCATCAGATAAGGTCAGAGAAAATGCCAACATCCAAGCTCATGACAAACAAACGTGGTGGTGATGCATGAAACAAACAAACAACATGTAGGAAAAAAGATACTTCATTAAGAGTATGCAGCCATATCTATTCTTTTCCTACTAGAATCTGAAGCAGGGACCTGAGTGTCCAGAAATCAGCAGTGAAACAGCTATAAAAGGTGCAGGATAGATATCAAAAAGATGCCACATTATTGGAAGCTGCCAGATACAGTCCAATTGAAGGGACTTTATTATTTCAAAATTTGAAAGTTTGCTATTTAATCCATACATGAGTAATGGATGCCTTGAGTAAGATTTATTTTTAACAAAACACAAGGTTTTCATTGTGATTGCACTTACATAGTTTTAATATTCTGTTAAGGAACATGATTTTTTTTAAAAGGAATTCTTTACAGGGCAATCTTTTTCCCCTTTTATTTGCATTTCCACGTGTTAGGTTTGAGGTTGTCCACCCTCTGCAATTTACAAGAGTTAAGGAAAAGTTAATAAAGGCTCTGAGAAGGGAAAAAAAGAAACTTATTAAAAGGGAAAATAAAGGGGAAAAGGTCTACATTCTCAGCAGGGGCTTAGTTAATTATCTGACTCTTTCCCAGTCACTTCTGGCACATGACACTATCTCAGCAAAACAATTAGCCTTTCTACACTGAGATACAAAAACAGGAATATCAGAATGTGTGTCACAGTGCTTAATACTAGAGTCTTAGTTAAGTTAGAACAGACCTGAAGTACTGCTGGTATTGAGCTTGCTGTTTTCTCTTTGCTTTTAAAGATGACATTCTTGAACTGAAAATAGTGTAAAGCTGTGCATAAGGCAGAGTTTTGAAAGTCTAAGCTGTGGTGTAGCGCATGTAGTGAATCTTACTGTGCTCTCCAGTTAATGAACCCTTCATACTGAACTCTGACACAGCAAAGACATGGAATCACCCCCTGTGCTTTCTTTCCCTGCTCATTTGTTACTGACTTTATTCTGTGTTTAGGATGCCTATGGAGTCCTTGGCCAGAAATTGCTTGGGCCATAACAGATTTAAACCATTTTAAAACAATACATCATTCTGCACATATAATCTGACAATGCTGGATCTACTTTTGTTTGTTTGTTTGTTTGTTTGTTTGTTTGTTTTTCCCCTGAGATGTCAGTCAGCCTCACCTAGATCCCTGGGAAGCTGATGGAGCAGCTAGTCTTGAAAACCATTTCCAAGCATATAAAGGATGAGAAAATTGTCAGAAGCATGGCTTCACCATGGGAAGTCATGTTTCACCAACATTACAAACTACAATGAAATGAGTGGCCTAATAGATAAGTGGAGAGCAATAGATCTTGCCTATATGATCTCAGCAAGGCATTTGACACTATCTCCCATCAGATTCCTGTAGACAAGCTGTGGATGTATGGGCTGGATAAGTAGACAGTGAGGTGGACTGAAAACTGGCTGAATGGCCAGACCCAGAGACTGGTGATTGGTGAAACAAAGTCTACTTGGATGCCAGTAACTAGCAGTGTACCACAGGCGTCAATACTGGATCTAGTTCTGTCTAATATCTTCATTAATTATCTGGATGATAGAGAAGAGCTTGCAAGTTTGCTGCTGACAATAAACTGGAGGAGTAGCTGATATATCAGATGATCACGCTGGTATCCAGAGGGACCTTGACAGGCTGGAGAAATGGGTCAACAGAAACTTCATGAAGTTCAACAAGGAGAAGTGCAAGGTCCTGCACCTAGTGGAGAACAACCCTATGCACTCCTATATGCTGGAGAGTACACAGTTGGAAAACAACTTGGCAGAAAAGGACTCGGGCAATGTACTAATAGCAATAAAGATTAAAGAAATGAGGACTGAAGGAATTGAAGATGAAAGAACCTCAGGAAGTTCAACAAGGATAAGTGCAAGGTCCTGCTCCTGTGGAGGAACAACTCCATGCACCGATATATGCTGGAAACTGCCCAGTTGAAAAGCAGCTTGGCAAACCCTGGGGGTGCTGGTAGACACCAGTTTGAAGACAAACCAACAACATGCCCTTGCCACAAAGGAGGCTAGTGGGATCCTGTGCTGGATTAGACAAAGTCTTGCCAGCAGGTCAAAGGAGGTGATCCTTTCCCTCTCCTTGGCACTGGTGAGGCCACACCTTCAGTGCTGGGTTCAGTGCAAGGGAGACATGGACACAATAGAGAGAGAGTCCAGCCACAAAGATGATCAAAGGACTGGAACATCTCTTCTATGAGGAAAGGCTGAGAGAACTGCAACTGTTCAGACTGGAGAAGGCACAGGGGAATCTTGTTAATATATAAATACCTGAAGGGACAATGCAAAGAGGACAGGGTCAGGTTCTTTCCAGTGGTGCCCAGTGACAGGATGAGAGGCAATGGGTACAAACTGAAACACAGAAGGTTCTCTCTGAACATCAGGAAGCACTTTTTCACTGTGAGGGTGATGGAGCACTGGAACAGGATGCCCACAGAGATTTTGAAGTCTCCATCCTTTGAGATATTCAAAACCTGTCTGAACATGGTCCTGGACAACCTACTTTAGGTGGTGCTGCTTCAACAGAGCAGTTGGACCAGATGACTTCCAGAGGTCCCTTCCAACCTCAACCATTCTGTGACTGTGTGATTCCATGATTGTGTGATTTTTACCTGATCCCTCTTCACATCACTGACCTGAACAACTCATACAGCAGCCATTGTCTTCCTAGCTGCCGAACAAAAATGAATGCAAGTCTGGATTCTGTCTATATAGTTGACCTTTGGGACTGCAGTTACTCTGAGTGGGTGGAGTTTCTCTGTAGGACCATAAGGCTAATCAAACGGTAGCTCCAGTGGCCTCTGGATCAAGCTTTTTTGCATAGCCTTTGTAACTCTTTAAACTCCAGCTCACATTGCAGCCAGCATGTGTTCTGGGAAAATACCCTTATTGAGATGATTAGAGCTATTACTATTAATGTTTGTGTTCATGCAGCAAGATTTTTATATATTAATATTAAAAAATTCTGCTGTGCTATAGATTATGTTCCTGTTTTTACTTGAAGTGACAGTGCAATGGCTGTCTAAGAAAGCATTATCTTTCCTACTCTGAGAAAACAACCTACATTTTCAGAAGAGATTCAATAATATATGATTATCATAGTTTTGAAGTCTAATCTATTAAGAATATTGTCAATAAATTTGGATTTTGTTGGATGTGCCTTTCTGGGTCCACTGACAGCAAAAATGGCAAAATATTGAAAATTAGAAGTTTACACATGAATAACTCCCACCAGGATGACTATAGATGATGTTAAGCAAACCAGACAATCACACTAAGCACTCTCAGTAGGGTTTTATTCTGCAGTATATAGTAATATGGGACAAGCAGGTGATCAGGCTGAGCCAGCATAGGTTTATGAAAGGCAGGTCCTGCTTGACTGACATGACCTTCTATGGCAAGGCGATCCCTTAGTGGCTGAGGTAAAGGTGGTGGATGTTCTGTACCTAGAATTTAATAAATCGTTTCACACTGTTTCCCACAGCATTCTTCTGGAGAAACTGGCTGCTCATGGTTTGGATGACCATACTTTTTGCTGGGTAAAGATCTGGCTGGATGCCCAGGCCCAGAGAGTTGTGGTGAAAGAAGTCAAATGCATTTGGCAGCTGGTCATGAGTGATGTCCTCCAGGTATCAGCACTGGAGTCAGTTCTGTCTAATATCTTTATCAATGATCTGGTCGACGGAAGCAAGTGTACCCTCAGTAACCTTGCAGACGACACAAACTTGGGCAGAAGTTTTGATCTCCTGGAGGGCAGGAAGGCCATATAGAGGAATCTGGACAGGCTGGATTGTTGGGCTGAAGCCAAATGTGTGAGGTTCAACAAGGCCAGGTGCCGGGTCCTGCACTTGGGTCACAACAACCCCAGGCAGTGCTACAGGCTCGGGGAAGAGTGGCTTGAAAGCTGCTTGGTGGAAAAGCACCTGGGGGTGTTGGTCAACAGCCACCTGAATATGAGCCAGCAGTGTGCCAGGTGGCCAAGAAGACCAAAAGCATCCTGGCTTGTATCAGGAATAGTGTGGCCAGCAGGAATACAGAAGTGATTGCCCCACTGTACTCAGTACTGGTGAGGCTGCACTGGGAATCTTGTGTTCAGTTTTGGGCACCCTCACTACAAGAAAGACAATAGGGTGCTGAAGTGCATCCAAAGAAGAGCAAGGAAGCTGGTGAAGGGTCTGGAGAACAAGAGTTATGCAGAGCAGCCGAGGGAACTGGGGTTGTTTACTCTGGAAAAAGAAGACCTTATAGCTCTTTACAACTACCTGAAAGGAGATTGCAGTGGGTGGGTGTCCATCTCTTCTCCCAAGAAGCAAGTGATAGGATGAGAGCAAATAGTCTCAAGTTGTGCCAGGAGAGGTTTAGACTGGATATTATGAAAAATTTCTTCACAGAAAGGGTTGTCAGGCATTAGAACAGGCTGCCTAGGGAAGTGATTGAGTGTCCATCCCTGGAGGTGTTTTAAGAGATGTGTAGACGTGGTGCTTAGGGTCATGATTTAGTGGTGAATTGGCCGCGCTAGGTTAATGATTGGATTTGGTAATCTTAAAGGTCTTTTCAAACCCAAACAATTCTAGGATTCTAATTGTGCTAGGAGTGCCACGCATATCTGCAAACAAGAAAGCAATCACGCATAGCTCATCAATTCAACTTTTTCTTAATTTTCAGGTCATTTTATTGCAGCGACCTGAAATGGTGTGTTTTTTGGTTTTGTGTGTGATTGGACACAATTATGAAGTACGAAAATATTTTAATAATCAGAAAATGGAGACACTGAAAGCTCAAAGATTGTATTTTTTCTAGATATTATGGGGTTTAAACATTCATTTGCATCATTAGACAACTAATGGGGTATTTGTTAAGTGATTACGCATTGCTTAAGATACTTGCAGGAATTATGTTTTCTTCAGCTGTCTGTGAATAACAAATTTTTTTTTACAATGGCTTGGCCACACTTTCTCTCAGAATCTCATTTGTTAGGGTACAGTTCCAGTTAGTAAGAGAAAATGTCAGTCCCTGGTCTGTGAAGATTCTTGCTAGAGGAATTAGTGAGTGAGATTATAATTCTTGATATGTTACAGGAACCAAGTTAAACAAAGGTTTGAGATTAAAATGCTGAGATCATCTCCCGGTGTGAGAACAGAAGAGTTTCAAATGACGAAAAAGTTAGATTTTATAAAAATAAACAATAGGACATTTAACTTTTGAAAGAGAAACATAAAATGTCAGAGGGAGACAAAATAAGTTTCTTTTTAAATATATTGTTTATACACAAATTTCCCACTTCCCACTGTGGCCTAGCAGGTAGGTCCCATGCTTGTTTTGAGTCAGTTTCCGTAACCTTCAGAATTTTGGCAGCACCGCAGCCTCCTTCAGTCACCAAGACATTCTTTCTGTCACATCTGGCTTGTGTGGGTGCTCACTCAGCCTTTTCCAGGACATGTTCCCTTCTCCTGCAGCCCCCACCACTGCCCTTCCTCCTTATCTCTGGGAGGCCTCACCTAAATGCTTGTCCTAAAAGGAACAGGGTGCAAACCGAGAACTAAACAAAACCAACCTACCGTCTACCACAGGACCACTGCCTATAAATGAGAGAAGAGAGGGGTAAAGTCCACAGGCAGAGTAAATTACAGCAGTATCTCATCATGGAATGGCCATCCAGAAACTTTGCATTCTGGGATCTGCTTTGAGGGATCTGCTTTTCTCCACAGACTATTTTGGTTTTTTTTTTGTTTTCTTTTCAAGTGAAAGATTCCTGATATGTGCATTGTTCAGTGTAAATTCAGTTTGGCCTGCAAGCCACATGCTGGATTAAAAGTGTTATCTTTCCAAGTACACAATTGTTTTTAATTAACCCACCATTGAAGCTGAACAAATGGTAGTTAGGTCACACCATCGAGCATGGCTCATAAGTTTTATGAGCCATGTTGCACACTACAAGAGTGTGTGCAATCACCTTTCACAAAACAGCACACTATCCTTCAGCCAGATACTACTTTTTACATTGTTAGCAATAAACTCAAGAACCCAATAACACGGCTTTGTCCTGAATTTGAAACAGTTCCTGACACTCTTTACCGCTAGCATACGTACACTGTGTCTGGGTGACTTAACACTGTCCATGAAAACAGCAGTCATTATATTGAGGAACTATAGTGGAAACAGCCTCCTATCACTTCCACCTGGGTTTGTCCTGAAGGTAATACAGACATAGATTATTCATGCTTTATTCCCAGCTCTGAGAGGGGCTTTTCTTACGGATGAGTCTCTGGGACACTTGAAGTTATGTTTTCCACTCAAAATAGTTACTTTCTTTACTTCTGTATTGTTATTTATTCAGTAAAGTTCTTAGGTGTTCGTTCAGCACCAACAACACAGGGGGCATGCTGTTCCTTGGATCCCAAAGGCATAATTGTTATTTGAGCTGTTCATAGAAGCATATAACTCTCGTGAGGAGTGTTTAACTGACAAGCAAGAAGTGTTGCCAGCAGTCATTACCTTCCTATGGAGATTTCCACCAGAAAAGTGTTTCTCAAAATGTCTCTGTTTTTCAAGTAAGAATTGCTAATAGTGAAATTACTGCTGAACAGCAAATGTCCCTCCAATTAGAGATGGGAGAAAGAAATCAACTTCAAATTTTGCTTTCTTGAAAAAAATGGGGAAGAAAGGAAAAAAATGGGGAAGAAAGAAAGAAAAAGGGAGGTGAGGGGGGTGGATTTCACGGGCAAAAATCAAGGGACAGGCTAACAAGAGGGACACTATGGAGGGTGTTTACTACAGGCCACCTGGTCAGGAAGAAGAAGTTGATGAGGCCTTCTACAGACAGCTGGAAGTAGTCTCACAGTCACAAGCCCTAGTTCTCATGGGAGACTTCAACCACCCTGACATCTGCTGGGAAAAAAACACAGCTAAGCACACGTAGTCCAGGAGATTACAGTAGAGCACTGGTGATAACTTCTTGACAGAGGTGGTGGAGGAGCCTACGAGGAGAGGCATGATGCTGGACCTCGTCCTAAAAACGCAAGAAGAACTAGTTGGAGATGTGAGGGTTGTGGGCAGCCTCGGCTGCAGCGACCGTGAGATGGTGGAATTCAGGATCCTGTGTGGAGGAAGCAGGACTATCAATAAGGCTAAAACCATGGACTTCAGCAGGGTGAACTTTGGCCTCTTGTAGGACCTTGAGGTCCTGCTTGGAAGAATCCCATAGGTTAGGGCTCTAGAAGGTAGGGGGGTCCAAGTGAGCTGGCTAATATTCAAACATCACTTCCTCCAAGCTCAAGACCAATGCATCACTATGAGGAAGAAATAAAGAAAAAGGGACTAAGAAGCCAGCATGAATGAATAAGGATCTCCTGTCAAAACTCAGGCAGAAGAAGATTGTTTACATAATGTGGAAAAAGGGACACACCACTTTTGATGCGGTGAGGAAGGCTAAGGTCCACTTGGAATTAAATAGGGCCAGAGATGTCCAGGATAACAAGAAGGGCTTTTTCAAGCATATCAGTAGCAAAAGGAAGATTAGGGAAAATGTAGGTCCACTGATGAATGAGATAGGTGCTCTGGTGATGAAGGATACACAGGAGGCAGAGTTACTGTATACTGTCTTGGCTTTTGACTTTACTGCTAAGACGAACCCTCAGGAATCCCAAACCCTGGAGGTGAGAGAGAAAGTCTGAAGAAAGGAAGACTTACCCTTGGTCAAGTAGGATTGGGTTAGAGATCATTTAGTCAAAGTGAATGCCTACAGGTCCATGGGCCTCGATGGGATGCACCCATAAGTGCCGAGAGAGCTGGCAAATGTTATTGCTAAGCCACCCTCCATCATCTTTGAAAGGTCTTGGAGAACAGGAGAAATGCCTGAGGACTGGAAGAGAAACAGCGTCACTCCAGCATTCAAAAGGCGCAAGAAGGAGAACCCAGGAAACTAAAGACCAGTCAGCCTCACCTCCATCCCTGGAAAAGTGATGGAACAACTCATTCTGGATGTCATCTCCAAGCATGTGGAGGAAAGGGAGGTTATCAGGAGTAGTCAACATAGATTCACCAAGGGGAATTCGTGCTTGCCCAATCTGATAACCTTCTATGATGGTATGACTGGCTAGGTAGATGAGGGAAGAGCAATGAATGTTGCTTACCAAGGCTTTTGACATTGTCTCCCACAAGATCCTCATAGACAAGCTCAGGAAGTGCAGGCTAGATGAATACACGGTGAGATGGATCATGAACTGGCTGGATGGCAGAGCTTGGATGGTTGTGATCCATGATGCATAGTCTAGTTGGAGGCCTGTAGCTAGGGGCATTCACCAGGGGTCAGTACTGGGTCCAGTCTAGTTCAGCTGTTTTATCAATGACCTGGATGAAGAGACTGAGTGCACCCTCAGCAAATTTGTTGATGATACCAAACTGGGAGGAGTGGTTGATACACCAGAAGGCTGTGCTGCCATTCAGCAAGACCTGGACAGGCTGGAGGACTGGGCGGAGAAGAATCTGATGAAGTTCAACAAAGGCAAGTGTAGGGTCCTGCACCTGGGGAGGAATAACCCCAGGCACCAGTACAGGTTAGGGGTGGACCTTCTGGAAAGCAGCACTGCAGAGAAGGACCTGGGAATCCTGGTAGAGAACAGGTTGACCATGAGCCAGCAATGTGCCGTTCTGGCCAAGAAAGCCAATGGTATCATGGGTGCATTAGGAAAAGCGTGATCAGCAAGTCAAGGGAGGTTATCCTCCCTCTCTACTCTGCCCTGGTAAATACTGGGAGTACTGTGTCCATTTCTGGGGGCCCCAGTTTAAGAAGCACAAGGAATTACTGGAGGGAGTCCAGCGGAGAGCTACGAGGATGATTAGGGGTCTGGAGCATCTTACTTATGAGGAAAGACTGAGAGAGCTGGGCCTGTTCAGCCTGGAGAAGAGAAGGCTGAGAGGGGACCTTATCAGTGCTTATAAATATCTCAAGGGTGGGTGTCGAAAGGACAGTACCAGACTCTTTTCAGTGGTGCCCAGTGGTAGGATGAGGGGCAACGGGCAATGGGCACAGACTGATAGGAGGTTTCATCTGAATGTTAGGAGAAATTTCTTTACTTTGAGGATGACAGAGCACTGGGACAGGCTGCCCAGAGAGGTTGTGGAGTCTCCTTCTCTGGAGACATTCATAACCCCCTTGGACACACTCCTATGCAACCTGTTCTAGATGAACTTTAGCAGGTAGGTTGGCTAGATGATCTCCAGAGATCCCTTCCAACCCCAACCATTCTGGTTTTCTGTGATTAATTTCATGCTAGCTCTCACAGCTTGACTGAGAGTTCCTTAGCAGTGTGGCGGTAGTGTCCAGAGTCTGCAATGGGGGTCAGACCATACTACTGGGCAATGCATATGCAAGCAGTGTAGTGGTTGAGTTGAAACAGTGCCATGGGCAATCTCTAAAGTCTTCCCCAGGAGTGAGTCTCACACTAATACTGTTCAGAAATCAGGCTTCTAATTTAGCTGTCCTGGTTCCTACCTCAAGATGTTGGGACATGGCTGGGGCTCACGCCCAGAGTCAAGAAGGTCAATGATGTCCCATCAGCCCTGATCCCAGAGCAGTGATAAAAATAAAAATGGCAAATGAGGGCGATGGGGGAGAAGGCTGGGAAACAGGCAGGGAGAAGAAGTGCATTGAATTTATTTGCCTATTGGAGCTTTGCCCACTGTTTATAGAGACGATAAGGCAGTTAAAGGAAAAAATGCTGCAAGGATCAGCTAGACAGGGAAACCCAGGGGAGTGTGAGTAGATGTGAGTGAGAAAGACAGTCTGAAACAATCTTCCAAATCAGTAAATGCAGAGGGCAGCAGAATGCTGACCTTTTACTGTAACCTATGTCAGCTGCAAGTTCTAACTTCATGTTATTAATTACAACAGAGCATACTTCTCGAGGGTTTCTGGTGTGTTTCTTCTGTTGGCATTAGAATTTCCTCTTTTCCTCTTCCTCCTGCTCCACTCCAGTCCCGCCTGGTGAAACAGGATCAAGTTTCAAACTGCACTCTGAGATGAAAAGGAAAAAAAAAAAAAGAAGAAGAAGGAAGGGCCATGGAAGGGAAAAAGTAGTTTGTACATCTTGTGGTTTTTAGGGCCTCCTTAGGAATTCCCAGTGTGGGCCACCTCCAATTGCAAATGCTTTATCTATGAATGCAAACTTTATAGTATCAGGTCTCATGTTATGTCTTTGCAGAAAGGATTAAATCACTATTCCTTGCACAAATTGTTGGACAATTCCTGCTTGAGTAATTTGTATCTCAGACAAGTACTGAATGAAATGGTTTGTACAGAATGAGAAGGAACCTGCATTTTTAAAATGTTGAAACCAAACTTCAGTTTGAGGTTTGCATTAGATATGTACCCAAACTGCCCCCCTTGCTATAAGTAACTCCACATTTTAGAGATGTTTGATGTAGGTTTTGGGGTTTGGACTCATTCCAGGTTTGGATTTTTGTCATGTCAAATGTGTTGGTTTTCTTGAAAAGTAGGGAACATTTCTTCTGTAAGCAGGCGAATTTAATGACACTTGTAAGTACACAAATTAACAGCAGGTATATTCTTTTTTTCTCTGATTCATTCTTAGAGTCAGTAGCACTGCTGTGAATCTGAGAAGTGGAGGAAAAAAGGTCTAATTATATTAATGGAAGAATCACAGAATAAATAACATTTACACAGCAACAGAGCTGCTAAATATTTGGTCTTCCAATTAAAATTTTACATGCAATAGCTTCTTTATAGGACCAGGATGTATGCCAATCTGTTTTACATCCTACTTAGAGGTAAAGGAATTCTGATTTAAACGGCTATGAGGACTACCTGTCTGTCAACACAATTTTGCAAGAAACAGCATAATGAAAATTTGCATACATGCAGAAATAAAACACAGGGAACATATGCCTCATAATTTTATTATTCAGGTACAAGAAGACCTCAGGACAGGGAGGTCTTTGTGATACCATATTTCCACCTTGGAACCCATTAGGTTTGAGAGCTGCCTCTTACAGTTTCTGGTACGGGTATTAAATTAAAACATCAAGTTTTGTTTGTTTGTTTGTTTTGTACCTTAGAAGCAGAAAATAAAGGTCAATTTGACTGTGAGCTCAATTTCAGACATTGGAGATCTGACTATATTTGAATGTCCAGTGTCTGGTTCTTTAGTTGGTCTTGCAGTCATTAGGCATGTTTTAAAAATCTTTCTTAAACTATCCCAAGCTGGATGCCCTCAGGACATCTCACTCTCAAACACCTTTAGCTATAAAAAACACAGTTTGCTGAGGCACTTAAATAATATGATACTTATTTATAAGGTAGTGAATTTTTGCCTTAGATAGCTTGCCTTTTACTGTGGAAAAAGAACCTCTTGAGTCTAAAATTGACCATATAGTTTTTGTATCTGTTTTTTTTTTTTTTTCCACCCACAGGTTGCTACTGTAACAGGCATGAACAAGAAAAATGACAAAAATAACATGCATTTTCTGTGGTCTTCTTCTGTGTGAGGCCACCTGGCGTCTTGTTTACACAAATGAAATGACAAAAGAAAGCAATTTAATAGAATATCTGTATCCCTTTAAAACATTTACTTCCACTCTGTTTTTGTTTGTTTGGTTGGTTTGGTTTATTTTGTTTGTCTATGTTTTGTTTTGTTTTGTTTTGTATTGTCTTTGTTTGTGTTTGGGTTTTTATTTGTTTTGTTTTCTTTGTTTGGTTTGGTTTTGTTTTGTTATTGCACGCAAAATATCTGTATATGGAGCAGACATGAAAAACAAAAAAACAAACAAAAAAACCCAACAGATAGGTTGACCGGGAAACCTGACTGGTTAAAGGGGAAAAAAAACCCCAGTCTGCTGGGAATAGCCTTTGAGCTGGCATACCTGCTAGCAGTGCCTCAAAGCTGGACAGGCAAGATGCACAAGTTTCCCCTTTTCTGTCCCTTTCCTGCTTGGCTGACTTAATATGGAGGATTTGTGGAGGGAAGTTTTTAATGGCAGGATTTCATACAGTAAGAACATCATGCAGGAAAGGAAATTTGGCATCTTGGCATCTACTAAAGGCATTCAACCCATCTTGATGTGTGAAAGCCTGACTTGACCACGATGACGCTGTTTCTTACAATTTTATCTTAAAGACTTAAACAAGTCTGTTGTTGTGAATGTTTCTAGGGATACAAATCTCTTTTCCATGCTCTAAACCAAAGCTGAAAGTGACAACTGACAATGATGTAAGTGTGAATTTTAGGTAGATCAGAGTCCCTCCTGACCACCTCAAATAGTTTCCTGCACTGAACATTTAAAAAATCAAAAAAGACTAGATTCCAAACCAAACTCTGAAACTTTCTGTGTATATTTGAAATATTGTACCTGAATATCTACTGAAAAGACTTGTTTACAAAATGTTACATCTGCTGTTTGGATTTCAACACCCAGTTAATACCAACTTGTGTAGATGTCATCAGCATATTAATTCATTGTGAATATTGTCCTAGGAAAGTGTTTTTAATCCTGTCTGCTTTATATACCAATGTTGTTTATGTGCACCTTCAATTTTAACTAATTTTCACTTTTTGGCTGTCAAGTAATATCAACAGTGTACATTTGTAGGCAGCTACATATGCATCCCTCACTCTTAGAAATAGATTGCAAATATACAAATTACTGATCAGAAAAAAATTCTTCCAGTTCACACATGCAAATTTGTGTAACTTCTTTTCAAACTGATTATTTCATCTATATATTTGTTGCCTATTACTACTTTAGATCTTCAGGAAGATTGTGCGCTACATATAATGCTATCTTTTTCTGCAGTTACATAGCAACCTTCAAATTCCAAAATAGGTCTTTTGATGCATCTCAAGATAATAGCAAATAATGAGCTTTAAATCTTCTTTTGTGGTTCATGTTGTCATGTACTTTCAAGAAAGGAAAGTGCCATCAGCTTGTGTTTCACAACAAATAGCCCTTAAAAAACCCTCAAAACCTGTTTTCTTATTCTACTTTTCTTAGGAGTGAAACTGGGAAGACTGAAGTTGTTCGAACTGCTTTTTGTGCTTACCTGTTTGCTAGTGCCTTGGAGGTTCTTTCTTCATACCTATTTGGTTACATTGCTGGTAAAGCATGGAAAAACAGAAGTCCCAAATAGCTTTTTAACACACTGTTGTATTCAGTTTTCCCAGTAAGCTGTTGTGAAGAGGGATGATTACATAGCTTATGTAGTTGCTCCGTCACTCCAAAATATGAAGAGGGACAATGCAGCCATATAGGTGTTGAATAGGGAACTAAGTTACCTTAAAATTAGGAAACTTAAAAGAAGAAAGGAAGAATTTTATTTAGGTTCCAATATGTATGTCAAAATAATATATGAAAATAAGTTTTCACTTATAGTTTTTCTATGCTACATTTTATAAATTCTTAATCTACTTTGCCTAGAAGTGTTTTTACTGGATTATGAACAATTTCTCTTTTAAATAAATATATGCGTGTGTGTTTTTACAGGATGTTGTTAGCAAAATATATAGCTAAGCCTTGGTTTGTAGCCAGAAAAGCAGTACTTAATGTTCATTGCACTTAATTCAGTTGGCTAAGTCAAACAATACTCGAACAGGTCAAACCAAATTTGATCCATTTCCAAAGAGATGCCTTACAACCTGAAGGACACAGAACTCTGCATTCTATGTGTACTTTCCAAACACGAGTAAGATCAGTTACTTCGATTTTTTTTTCTCTAACTGTTCTACACCTGAGGTTGAAAAAAAAGAAAGAGTAAAAAGAAAAAAACCACCTGTTTCCTTAATATCAGAACTTTCTCTTGTGACAGGAATTGTTTAAATAAGTTGTTTAGATTCTTGGCTAGTTTTACCTTTTATATAACATTATACCACTGCCATATCAGGATTGTCTGTAATGGAAGACAAATGTCTGCAATTATTTTACTTTTTATTGCATTTAAAATGTTCAAATAACTATGTTCTGATTTGGAAGATGAGCAAATTCAGGGATATTGGAATTATGAGTGGAATGAAACCACTTCTGTTGGTTCTCTTAATAACACAGATCCTGAGCCAGGCAGCTGGAATTCTCTCACCTTGAAAGGTGTCAGCATGGCTCTTGGAACGTTTGGATAATCTACTTGTACAAATAAGCACTTGGATCTATCACACACTGGTGTCAAGCTCTGCCTCATCTTGTGCTCTGAGAGCTCTAATATTCTCCCCATCATGTCTCACTGCCCTGGTTTTCTGAAGTGCCTTACAGATATTGAACTAGAGTAAGCCAGGTGTATCCATTAACTTACACTTGGTTTTAGAAAGTGGATAGCAATGCATATTTTTGTTGCTGCCATTTTTGTAATATGCTGCAGGCTAACTAGATGGAAATGAAAAATGATTTTATGATAGCTCATGGTGGGGGCTTGCAGACATCTGCAGAAATACTGTCACGTTTTGAAGCGACTCTGCTTCCTAGGAAATAAAGGGTGCCTCGACTCTTCTCTGCTCCTCAAGACGCAGGAATGCTGTGACAGGCTGAATCTATACTTGAATAGTAATGTGTCTGTAAGGTTGAAAGACTCTGCTTCAGCCCCTTTACAGGGGTTTCCGTGGTATTCAAGTAATTGATCTATTGTATCAATGTTCCATAAATAGGGTGCATTAGTGCATCAGCAAAAACCCCAAAACAAACAACTTAGGAATCAACTGTGAGTGTAAACATGTACTACACAGTTAACCTAAATTTTTGTCTTGCACATCTAGCCTGAATTAATAGAATCAGGCTATGGTTTGGGTTGGAAGGAACCTTAAAGACCATGTAGTTCCAAACCCCCAGCTGTGGGCAGGGACACCAGGTTTCTCAAAGACCCATCCAGCCTGACCTTGAACACTTCTATAGATGGGGCATCCACAACTTCTCTGGGCAGCCTGTTCCAGTGCCTCACGACCCTCATGGGGAAAAATTTCTTCCTTATATATAATCTCAGTCTACCCTCGTTCAGTTTAAAGCCATTACCCCTTGTCCTATAACTACATGCTCTTGTAAAGTCCCTCTCCAGCTTTCTTATAGGTCTCCTTTAGGTGCTGGAAGGTTGCTATAAGGTTTTTCTGAAGCCTTCTCTTCTCTAGGCTGAACAATCCCAAGTCTCTCAGGGAGTCTTCATAGCAGAGGTCTCCAGCCCTCTGATTATCTTTGTGACTCTCCTCTGGACTTGCTCCAACAAGTTCATGTCTTCTTTATTTTGGGGACCCCAGATCTAGACACAGCACTACAGGTGAGTTCTCACCATAGCAGAGTAAAGGGGGAGAATCACATCCAAGATATAGTTGGCTTTCTGGGCTGCAAGTGCATATTGCCAGGTCATTTAGGTTCTTGTCAACCAACACCTCCAAGTCCTTCTCCTCAGGCCTGCTCTCAAACCACTCTCAACCCAACCTGTATTTGTGCTTGACATTGCTCCCACCCATTTGCAGGACCTTGCACTGGGCCTTGTTGAGCTTCATGAGTTTCACATGAGCCCGGCTCTCAAGGCTGTCAAGCTCTCTCTGGATGGCATCCTTTCCCTCCAGCTTGTCAACCTCACTACACAGCTTGGTGTTGTCAGCAAACTTACTGAGGGTGCACTCCATCCCACTGTCCATTTTGCCGACAAAGATATTAAGCAGCACCAGTCCCAGTACCAACTGCTGAGGAATGCCGCTTGTCACTGGTCTCCGCTTGGACATTGAGCCATTGACCGCAACTCTTTGAGTGCAACCATCCAGCCATTTCCTTATCCACTAAGTGGTCCATCAGTCAAATCCCTGTCTCCCCAATTTAGAGACAAGGATGTTGTACAGGACAGTGTCGAATGTTTTGCACAAGTACAGATAGATTGTCAGTTGCTCTTCCCTTTATCCAACAGAGCTGTAATCCAGTCATAGAAGGCCACCAAATCTGTCAGGCAGGATTTGCCTTTAATGAAGCCATGCTGGCTGTAACAAATCACCTCCTTATTTTCCATGCGCCTTAGCATAGTTTCCAAGAGGATCTACTCCATGATCATTCCAGGCACAGAGGTGAGACTGAGTGGTCCATAGTTCTCCAGGTCTTCTTTTTTTCCCTTTTTAAAAATGGTGATTATGTTTCCAGTTTTCCAGTCTATGGGAACTTCACCGGACTGCCAGGACTTCTCAAATATGATGGATAGTGGCATAGCAACTTCATCTGCCATTTTGCACAGGACCTGCAGATGCATCTCACCAGTTTCCATGGACTTGTGTGCCTTCGGGTTCCTTAGATGATCTTGAATCTGTTCTCCTACAGTGCGTTGTTCTTCATTCCCTCACTCCCTGCCTTTGCCTTCTGCGACTTGGGCAGTGTGGCTACAGCACTTGCCAGTGAAGACTGAGGCAAAAAAGTTGTTGAGTACTCAGCCTTCTCCATATCCTGGGTAACCAGTCTCCTGTTTCCTTCTGGAGAGAGCCCACATTTTCCATAGGCTTCCTTTTTTCACCAACGTACCTACAGAAGCTTGTTGTCCTTGATGTCCCTGGCCATATTTAATTCTGTCAGGTCTTTTAATTCCCTAGCCTGATCCCTGGTTTCTCAGAAAATTTCTCTGTATTCCTCCCAGGCTACCTGTCCATTCTTCCACCTTCCGTAGGCTTTCTTGGTGTGTCCAAGTTTCTCCAGCAGCTCCTTGTTCATCCGTGCAGGCCTTCTGGCATTTTTGCCTGACTTCCTCTTTACTGGGATGGATCACTCCTGAGCTTAGAGGAAGTGATTCTTGAATATTAACCAGCTTTCTTGGGTACCTCTTCCCTCCAGGGCTTGATCCCGTGGTGCTCTACCAAGCACATCCCTGAAGGTGCTAAAGTCTGCTCTCCTGAAGTCCAGGGCAGTGAGTTTGTTGTGCACCCTTCTCACTGCCCTAAGGATCTTGAACTCCATTATTTCATGGTTGCTGCAACCAAGACTGCCCTTGAGCTTCACATTCCACACCAGCCCCTCCTTATTGGTGAGAACAAAGCCCAGCATCCAGTCTCCTCAGTGGCTTCTCTATCATTTGGAAAAGGAAGTTATCATCAACACATTCCAGGAACCTCCTGGATTGCTTATGCCCTGCTGTGTTGTCCCTCCAAAAGATATCAGGGTAGCTGAAGTTCCCCATGAGGACCAGGGCTTGTGAACATGAGGCTACTCCTGTCTATCTGTAGAGGGCCTCATCCACTTGGTCTTCCTCGCTGGGTGGCCTGTAGAAGACCCCCACTGTAATGTCACCTGTCCCTGCCCTCCCTTTAATCCTGACCCACACACTCGCAGTTATCTCCTCATCCAACACCAGGTGGAGCTCCACGTACTCTTGCCGGTCATTGGCATAGAGAGTGAAACCCCCTCCTCATCTTCCTTGCTTGTCTTTCCTAAAGCACTTGTATCTTTCCATTCCAACACTGCAGTCATAGGAGCCATCCCACCGTGTCTCCATGATGCCAATAAGATCACAGCCCTGCAGGTGTGTGCACATCTCTAACTCCTCTTGTTTATTTCCCATGTTGTGTGCATTTGCATACATGCATTTAAGCTGGTCCCACAATTAAGCTGATTTACTGTCTGGAGTGGCTGGATTTCCTTTGTGCTGCTCTTCAGGCGCTCTCCTGCTCACTTGTGATCCTTCTCCAGGCCTTGTGCATCTGTTGCTGGCACTGGCATCAAACTGGTAGGAGTGGAATAGATTAAGGTTCCCCTTCCCCGGCAACTTTAGTTTAAAGTCCTCTTTCCCAGCTTGGCAAGTGTCCTGTCCCAACAGATGGAATGAGGGATGAGTTAACTCTGAACGCGACACGCGCCCTGACTCAACAGATGAGACCAGGTGTGAGTTAACTCTGGGTTAATTCTGCGCGGTTATGTGAAGTGAATGACAGACAATCACTCTAGGGGTCCAATTCAATTATGAATTTTACTAAAAGTACGTGTTGGAATACTAGTTACAGTGAATAGTGACTTGGCAAAAGTATTTTATGATATCACAGAACTTATCAACACATTAACAGCAAAAGTCCTTCTACAAGCAATGTATTGGCAACCATTAGTAGCTATAATACAAAACTTAACAAGAATCCAAGAGCAGAGCTTAAGATGATGTTACTCTTATATGTTCAAAAGGAAAAGGAGAAAGAAAGTGGTAGAGAGGGAAGGAAAACTAAGGTATAAGAGATAGGGAAAGAGAGTAATATATCAGCACTTATGGAAGGAGAGACAAAGAAATAGGGATATACAAAAAAGGAGAGAAGGAGAAAGCAGAGAGAAAAGAAGAAAGAAGAGGGTGAGGGATCCAGCCACTCTTACGACTCCGCAGTGTGGGTGATGATGTGTGGCCTCCGGTGTCCCACGGTGAGGATGCTGGGGTTTGTAGTTCAGGAGCGCAGTGTCCTCCGGTTTCTGGTCCACTTCCTGCAGCGAGGCTGGTGGGCGGAGGATGCTCAGGGTGGTGGGTTCCCTGGTGGAGAGTCCTCAGGGTGGTGGCTTCCCTCGCAGAGGGTCCTCAGGGTGGTGGCTTCCCTCAAGTGCTGTCTTAGGTGAGCTTTTTTTATAGCTCTCCGAGTAAAGGAAAGTCTGGGGAGAAGGGGTGATTGCGAAAGATCGACAAGTCTGGACAAGTCCCGGGCCACATCGAAGGGTCTCAGCTTTTCCCCTTTGTGTACCAAGCTGGGCATATCAGAGGATGGAGCTATGTGCCCTCTGGCACATCCCCCACCGCCGGTGTTGGCCGGCTGGCCTGGGCTGTGGCTAGTTAGCTTGTCGTTGATATGTAAATCGCAGTTCATCCTATACTGAATGTGTCACCTCCTGAATCCTGGGGCTGGAGGAACTAGGTTTGCCACAATGGTTTTGGCCATGATCCTTATCAATACACAACAACAAGCCCATGACCAAAGATATTCTTCCCCTTCTCTGAAAAATGAACCCCATTAGCCTCCAGTAGACCAGGTTTCTCAAAGTGAGTCCCATGGTCTAAGCAGCCCAACAGGGAAGGCTGTACCCACAGCAAAGCCCTACCTCTGATACCACAACGCCATTGTTTCTGCTCTTGATCTATTTAGGCTTGAGGATATGGCCCTTATTCTAAGACATACCAGTATCATCTGTGATCATTGCAGCAATTCCTTCTGGAGGAACTGTAGAAAGTGTACAAAATGACTGTCACCATTTGAGTGAGAGTTACTACTTAACCCTTCCTAACAAAGAAGTGCTTGGCTCTAACCTACACACCAGTCTGTTTAAGCTGATACTGACAAACCTCCATATGTGAGTTTAAGGGTTGTCTAGATGTATAAGACAAGGATAGGTAGCAGTCAAAGGCAGACTTTCTCCTTGTCTCTCACAAGGGAAACTGGTTACCATAAAGATAAATGAAATGTTACAAGTCTTCCTCCTTCCAGGAACCATGCTTGATGTTGCATATTGGCACCTTGCATTTTAACACTTAAATATATTTTGATGACTGCTGCAGCACTGGAAGTGGTCAGAGATACAAGATATTCTCTTAATAAAGAGTTGTTTGGTCTTGTGGTAGTTCTGGTGGAAAGTCACAATTTCAGCTTAGATTTGAGATTTAGGCCCACTGCAACAGCCGAGTTTTGCAGGAGAGCTATGGGATGTGATGGGATGTAGATGATAGGGCTAAGAGGAGATATCACCTCAGAAATGGGAAGCAGAAACTGAGGATGCAATGCAGAAATGAGTGCTTCTGGCAGACACTGAAGAGGTACGTTTTTGCAGCACTAGGCAAGACAAGGAAGACAAAGTCATGTCTGCATGGTTCTAATCTGAGTTAGTAAGATTTCTTTCCTTCCAAGGGAATTAAAGTGACCAAATCCCCACTTATGACACAGCGGAATTAAGCTTGTGTGATTTTGAGAGAGAAGCGAGTTACTTCTTCCAAAAGGCTTTTCTGCCTCTTGAATAAATATATATTAACTTCACTAATTGTCATATTGGGCAGTATCAAAGAGAAGATTGTAGATATGAAATAGTATGAGCTTATTAGGTAATTGATTTTTTTCTTAAGATTTCCTGAGTCTTACAGTAATTGCTCTCAGAAAGAAGGAATAAAGTTGAAATATTTATCTATGAGGTTTCATGCTGGTGTTTTATTCTAGTATAAATTGGGAAGATGAGTTGGAAATATTTTCCATGCTCAGTTAATTGCCTAGAAAATTATTTAATTGAGTTTTCATTTCTTTTACTAATCCCCTGCTGCTGATGCAACTTCTGACTCTTGGGATTCAGACTTGCCTTTTGGGAAGTCTGCTTTTTTGATATATCAAAATGTATGAAGTTTTTCTTGTTGGTGATGAATTTTCTTTCTCTTCTCTAGAAGCCTTCAGTGAAGCATGAACTTTACTTCTCTTCTAGTTCCATGCTACAATCTATGATGCTACAATCTATGATACTACACACTAGGAACAGATAATGTAACTTTTTTTTTTCATTTAATTTTTTATTTTGTTACAATCCTTTTTGCATCTGTTACTTCTGAACTACACAATTGTGTACTTTTGGGGGTGGCTGTCATCTGAGTGGCCCATGTTATTAGCTGTTGCAAATGAAATGACACTGAAATACACTAGCTCATGTTTTCATTTTGTTCCCTGTCATCAGTTCATACTCAAATCCAGTATCAAAGCAAAATAAGTACAACCCAGTTTATACTTTCCCAGTTTTAAGAGGCGGTTACTGAGCAGCAGTCTTGTTTTGTAGATTCATGCCAATGCATGACCACCTGTGTGCGTCTTCCTGTCTAAAAAGACCACATCTACCTGTCTGCTTTCTTCTTCATGAATGAAATTCTTGGGCAATCACAAAACTTTCAAGAAACCAGGCTTGGTTTCCTCTGTCATTATCACAGGACTTTTCTGTTCCATGTAGCAGACCCCTTAGATTCAGTTCACCTTTGATTTGAGTGAAGATTCTTTCTAATACTTTACAGCACAAAAGTCACTTTCCAGAGTGCTACACAATCTCAACTTTCATTTATGTAATGCCTTTTATTCCAGGGGATCAAACATGCTTTTCAGATCCTAGTCCTGCTTTGGGGCATAAAATGTTCTTCTGCAACCTTAGGAACTCAATATATACCACCCCTAAAATGCAATTATCACCAGGATGGAATTTCATTGTGAGAAGAGTATTGCAGTGACCATGCTGAGAAGAGGATGACTTTGAATGCACAGTTGACCTATTACTCTTCCACAAAGTGATGCAAGATTTCAAATTTATTTAGAAGAAAACATGTCCCTTAGTCTCTATGTTTGACTCCAGAGCAATAATATAATCTTTCTAGAACTCCTCCTATTTTCCTTGAATGGAAGAAGTAACAAGACACCACAGCAATGTACTAATAGCAATAAAGATTAAAGAAATGAGGATTGAAGGAATTGAAGATGAAGGAACCTCATGAGGTTCAACAAGGATAAGTGCAAGGTCCTGCTCCTGTGGAGGAACAACCCCATGCACTGATATATGCTGGAAATTGCCCAGTTGAAAGGCAGCTTGGCAGACCCTGGGGGTGCTGGTGGACACCAGTTTGAAGACAAACCAACAACGCGTCCTTGCCACAAAGGAGACTAGTGGGATCCTGTGCTGGATTAGACAAAGTCTTGCCAGCAGGTCAAAGGAGGTGATCCTTTCCCTCTCCTTGGCACTGGTGAGACCACACCTTCAGTGCTGGGTTCAGTTCTGGGCTCCTCAGTACAAGAGAGGCATGGACACACTAGAGAGAGAGTCCAGCAAAGAGCCACAAAGATGTTGAAGGGACTGGAGCACCTCTCCTGTGAGGAAAAGCTGATACTGCACAATGATGTTTAGGAAAGGCGGCTCTTTAATCCTGCTGTTGGAGGGCTGAAGGTCCTCAGTACTGCAGTTTGGCTGGAGACAACCTGTTCTTAACTTTTTCACTCCAATAGTTGCACTCACTCTCCACCTGTTTTCACACTCTTTATCTGTTTCAATGCATGTTATACAAAAAATAATTTTGGGAATTGTACAAACCGAAGTTCCTTTGAGCGAAGGAGCCTCTTTGGTCAAGTCGATTTACTAGATTTCAGGGTAAATTAGTGTTGGATGATATATCACCCCCATAAAAAAGAAGGCAACTTTAACTCTCAGTTTGCCTTTGCTGACCACTGTGCAGTTCTTGTCTCTCTCTCTCAGCACAAATCCTATGCTTATGACACATAAATACATGATCTTCCCTTTCTGCAGCTTCTGAGGTTTAGAAAAGATTGGAATTTGCTCTCAGTTCACTTGTAAACTAGGCTGGGTATACTTTCAGCAAGACAGTCTTAGAAGAAGTCCCCTTGGATTCTTTGAAAAGAAAACTGATGTGCAAACATATTTTCATAGAATCATAGAATGTCTTGAGTTGGAAGGGACCCATAATGATCATCGAATCCAACTCTTGTCCCTGCATATGACAGCCCCACAGTTCACACCATGTGTCTGAGGGCATTTTCCAGTCTTGAACACCGTCAGGCTTGAGGCCGTGACACCTCCCTAGGGAGCCTGTTCCAGTGTCCACCACTCTCTGGGTGAAGAAACTTTTCCCAGTGTCCAAGCTAAACCTGCCCTGACACATCTTCCTGCCATTCCCTCAGGTTCTGTCATTGGTTGCCAGAGAGAAGACATCAGCACCTGCCCCTTCTCCTCCCCTTGTGAGGAAGCCATAGCAGCAATGAGGTCTCCCCTCAGTCTCCTCTTCTCCAGGCTGAACAAAACAAGTGACTTTAGCTGCTCTTCATATGGCTTCCTCTCCAAAACCTTCAACAACTTTGTAGCCCTCTTCTGGACACTCTCCCGTAGCTTTATACTTTTTTTTCCTGTGGCACCCAGAACTGCACACAGGGCTCCAGGTGAGGTTGCACCAGTGCAGAGCAGAGTGGGACAATCACCTCCCTGCCCGGCTGGCAATGCTGTGCTGGATGCACCCAGGAAACAGTTGGCCCTCTTGGCTGCCAGGGCACACTGTTGGCTCGTTATCAACTTGCTGTTGACCAGAACCCCCAGATCCCTTTCCACAGAGCTGCTTTCCAGCATCTCGCTCCCCAGTCTGTATGTACAGCCAGGGTTGCTGTGTCCCAGGTGCAAAATCTGGCACCTGCCCGTGTTGAACTTCATGCAGTTGGTGATGCCCAGTTCTTCAATTTGTCCAGAACCCTCTGCAGGGCCTCTCTGCCCTCGAAAGTGTCACCAGTTTCTCCCAATTTTGTGTTATCGGTGAACTTAGTATTCCTGAGTCTAAGTAATTTATGAAGACATTGAAGAGTGCTGGCCCTAAGATAGATCCCTGTGGAACCCCGCTAGTGACCAGTCACCAGCCCGACATAACCCCTTTTACTAGAAATCTTTGAGCCCAGCCCATCATCCAATTGCTTACCTGCTGTACTGTGTGTTTATCCAGCTGTGTGCTGGACATCTTGTCCAGGAGTATACTGTGAGATACAGTATGAAAGGCTTTATTGAAATCCAAAATTATCACATCGACAGGCTTCACTTGGTCAATTAGGTGGGTAACCTTGTCATAGAATTAAATTAAGTTTGTTAAGCAGGACTTTCCCCTCATGAACCCATGTTGGTTGGGACTAATGACTGCCTTACCATTCAGATGTTTTTTGATAACTCCCAGAATAGTCTTCTCCATGATTTTGCCAGGAACAGAAGTGAAGCTTACAGGCCTGTAGTTGCCAGGGTCATTCCTGTTGCCCTTCTTGTAGATTGGAACAATGTTTGCCAGCTTCCAGTCCTCTGGGACCTCTCCACATTGCCAGGACCATTGAGAAACCATGGAGAGGTGTCTCGCTATGACATCAGCCAGCTCTTTAAGCACGCTTGGATGAATCCCATCAGGCCCCACCGACTTGTAAGGATCTAGCTGGAGTAGCAGATCCTGGACAAGTTCCAGATTGATTGCGAGTTTGTCATTCTCGCAGCCATGGTTTTCTAGCCCAGGGTTACGGGGACCGCCAAATCCATCATCAGTGTTGAAGACTGAGGTGAAGAAAGCATTAAATGTCTCAGCTTTGTCTGTGTCCCTGTTAATAAAGTGACCATGCTCATTGATGAATGGGCCCATGTTATTTCTAGTTTTCCCTTTGCTATTGATATATCTAAAAAAGCCTTTATTATTGTCCTTCACAATACTGGCTAGCTTTAATTCTAATTGAGCTTTGGCAGCACAGATTTCCTCCATACAATGGCGAGCAGCATTTCTGTAGTCCTCCCATGACCTGACCTTGCTTCCACTGACCATATAATTTCTTTTCCCCCCGTATTTCAAGAAGAAGATGGTGGCTCAACCAAGCTGGCTTTTTGCTTCACTTGCTAGATTTTCAGCATTTTGGAATTGTCTGGTCCTGTGCTTTTAGTAGATGGTACTTTAAAAATGACCAACACTGATGGGCCCCAACGCCTTCAAATCTTCTTCCCAGGGAATCTTACTAAGTAGTTCTCTGAGCAGCCTGAAGTCTGCTGTCCTCATACCTAGGGTTAAGGTCTTGCTGGAAGTTTTCCTCCCGTTAGCAAATATTTTGAACCTGACTGCTTTGTGGTTGCTGTGGCCAAGGGAGCCACCAGTCACCACATCACCCATGATTTACACTTACTCTCCTCCCCTATTTAGCCAAGGGGACATAACCTGTGGGTTTTTCTTTTTTCTTTTTTTTTTTTTTTTTCACATGTTAAATTGCAACAGTTAACACTGAACTAAGTTACCACATGTAGCTAAAATCCTTGTAATTGGTGTGAATGTGATAAAAGAAATCTCTTACCCCTGAGGCTTTTGAGTGAGATTGCTTCATTTTGCTGACTGATACGAGTTGTCATATTTAATCTAACATCAAAAGTGTGGAGAGGAAATGCTGAAGTGAACCAATTTTTCCTTTTCTTTTCTTTTTTTGAGGTTAGGTAGGAAATTTGTAAGTTATGTGCGTACAAATAATTATGCCTTTTCATACTGTATTTGTTGAATTGTAGAGATGTTTTATTCTTGGGTGATTTTGAACAAACAGTTGCCAGTGTTGGGGTGGATTGCTTCAATGGATGGCTCAGTTCCATCAAAGCACATAGCCTATAGGTAAAACTGAAGGAAGAAGAAAGGTTAATTGATTTATCTTAATTACAAGATACATCTGTTTTCCCATCTCACCTGTGTTTAGTAGTTATTTCTAAGCACTGTAAATCATACATCTAGACATGTCTTTAGAAGGCTGCAAACAGAAATTAGGGATTTTCCCCTTTACATTCACAAAAAGGAAAGCTTTTGCGTGCTTTTTTCTTGAAGTCATATGCAACTTAAAATCTACACAAAACTGGTAAAAATCAAGCACAGATAGGAGGAAAAACTTAATGATTAGGTATGGATGATAGGTGCATAATAACCATTTAAAACATATGGACCAGCTTCTCACATGGTTTCACTTTGCATTGGTTTATCTCAGCAGAGCATCTGACTTTTATGATATTAAACCATTTGAAGGTAGTGGAATTATCTAGCCTCATCAGCTATGCCAGCTCAGAGTATGGATGGTAATGTTTCTGAAAACAAAGAAAAACACACAAACATAAGAAGCAGAGAGGTTTTTAGTACATGTGGATTAAGGTAGATGAGTCCAACTACCTGTTAAAATTGCAGTGGCAAAACAGGATGATTTCAAATCAAGATTTGGAGCAGAGATTTCTATTTTTGACTGCTGGCTCCTTGCTTTACTGTAATTAATGACATTTATGATGATAGGGCCTAGGGGCTTAAGAAAAAATAATAAGCTCTCAGAATTGCTCTAAATTACTTGTTGCAGAGAAGAGGGACAAACAAGAGAGAAAGAAGGCTCAACTGCAATAGACAGTGTGAACAAGGCAACAACAGCAGATGCCACTCTGATGTGATGACTGGGGAGGGAACCTGTGGTGAAGTGAGGAAGATTACTGAAAGAACATGGGACGAATGGAAGGCAAAATGAAAGAGACAGGATAAAACAAGAAGAGCATAAAAGGGCAAGTATAGTTAAGGAGCAGAAAAAAAAGGAGACCTATGTCACACTGGTCATTTTTTCTTTTATGCCTGAGAGATCTTGCTTTGACCACTTCTGCAGCCGTTCTCCATAGGTCTTTCCCCAGGCAAGTTCCCCAAGAGCAAATGCATCTCTCCAAAATATGAAGGGTTCTGGCAGGCAAAGCTGAACCTTGCCTTAACTGCTGCCCATTCACTCTGTTTCTCCTTAATTTTGCTGCTGCTTATTTTAACTTGGCAGCTTATCTAATCATGAGTCTCAGCTTCTCCAGGTGTGAAAGCAGCTATCATTTGAAGATGAAAAGTGCTATAAAAATGCTCAATCATTCTTGTTCATGTCAGGCTTTGCAATGAAACTGGTTTCTCCCTTATCACCTGTCTGTGCTTGTTCTTCATAAACTGTTTAATGAATCTTCTATCATCAAATTGAGCTGTGAGCTGAGATCAAGAATATATATTATCAGTTTTGAAGAACTGAAGGTGAGGATGGCTCTACAAATAGAACATTTTTAACATGTATTATTTTGGTGGGGCTTCTTTAGCTAGCAATGTGGTAAGCTTTAGGCTAGACTAATCAGTAAGCAGGTGCTGTTCTGCCATATAACCTCATCTGAAACTGCAATACAATTCAGATCAAAAAGATACTTGGTAATTTTGAGATGGATGGACAGTCCCCTAGGTTTTTTAAAGGTTTTAGTCAAACGCTTGTAGTTAAAAACTTCTTTTATCTGCTGGCACAAAAATAAAGTAGTAAAAGTTCTCCAGGTAAAAACTTGTGTCATGAACACAGAAAGTCCCTTCTAGCTGGATTTACAGTGTTGTCCACTTCAAGTCACTAACTCTAGGACAACAGCAGTAGCCTTCTGACACCATCGTTGGTATGGACAATAGTAACTGTATTGTTTCAAGGCTGAAGAAATTGTTTGAAAAACAGAAGCTACTAAACAATAGCAATTCCCTCTCCCCATTTTCTGTGACACTATCTTAGATACTTTCCAACAAGACATTCAGTCTTCCATAACACACTAAGTATTGACTGAACTCAAAGGTTCAGTGCAGTGTTTCGCTTGTATTTTGTTGTTATTTTCATGATGACCGTCTATCGGAGACAACTCTCTGCACACACAAAAGCAGGGAAAATACGATGAATTTCATTCTCTGCTAGAAAGTGATCCTCTTCACTATGTCTTTCATCCACTTTGCTTTCATTAAACTGGCAGTGCTGTAAAACATTTGTAGTTGAGGTAAGACCAGCCCAAACTGTGAACACTGTTGCAGCATCCAGGCATGACTTACAGTGATTAAAGCCCTGGAGTGGTTTCTTGCAAAACAGTAAAAATATTAATTTTGCCTTGGACTCTGAATAGTCACCTTGACTGCCTTTCTGCTAAAGATCTTTTATGGTACAAACAGAGAGCCAGTCTTCACCTGAAAACTGGTTTTGTGTTTGTGTATGTGTTTTAAAATATTCTTTCTGATCAGTATTTAATGTTCAGGCTTTCTTTATTTAAAGCTGATCTAGCCTGTGTTGCTGTTGAGTAAAAGGCTGCTGTGAAATGCTTCAAAATCTCAGTATCCAGCAATATTATTTTAGGCTATAAATTGTTTTAGGCTGGAGAACTATATATATATATATAATAACGTTATGTCACTCTCTCCTCATAAAACAGGCAGCATCTCCAAGACTGTAACTAAGCTGCCTTATGCACATCTAGAAATGTAAAGGCATCACGGAGGAAGTTGAATCCCTGAACCCACACATTGCCTTCTCTGGGGCTCTCTGGGGCTCTCTGGGGATCTCTGCAGGTGCAGCTGTGTGAAAGGGGCTGGGAGGCTGGGGTCATGGTCATCATAGCTTCATGGCCGCATCACGTTAGGACAGCAGTATAGTAATGGATTTTTAAAAAAATTATCCTAGGTGTACTCAAGTTCTGCTCCTATCAAACAGGCCATTAAAAATGTATAGAACTGGACTGTATTAAATGTAACATTTTACATTACTCTGATTATAATACTCAGATTAGCCTTAATGAAAGCTTGAAGAAATAAATTAAACTTGAAATGCATGTTTAGCATCAGGATTGAAACAAATACATAGTAAGGATGCTACTCTCTCCATTTTAAATATCTTCTGAGAAGAGGATTAATGTGTGTCCTCAAGTCTGAAGACTTGTTTTCTCCTGTTCCCCATCCTCCCTTTTTAACAGTTAGTACTGAACTGTTGGACTGAATTTTCACAGCACTGAGAGAGTCTTGTGCAATTTATAGACCATAGATGCTGACTGTATGCAGAAACCTGGAATAAATTTCCATTCATTAATACAACTGAGTTTCTCATCAGTATGTGATGCACTGTGTTGTCCAAACAGTATTTCTGAGCTGTCATGTGCCATAATACCTTTAATTTTAACATAGATGTAATATTTGGCTGAAACAGAACTTGAGCACAACTACTGAAATCTGAGCGTTTCCACATATGAAAAAAACAAATTACTATGGTTCAATTCACTGAAGGTTATTTATACTTCAGAACTTACTGTCCTAAAAGTGCCTGTCCCTTTGGAAATATGATTCAGATGCCCTGAACTGAAGAAATATTTTCCTTTTTCCTGTGCAAAATATGAAACAAAAGACAACTGAAAACCACCTCATTAAAACAGTTCCTTTGTCCTTCTTTGACAAAGTAAATTGTAAAGACACATGGCACTCTTCCTATGTAGTTGGTCTATTTTATGTGCTAACCTCACAACAACCTCTGAGATACGCTGCAACCTATTTGATGGATTCTAATGATTTTTAGTGTGATGAAAATCAACATATTGTGCAATGAAAGATTTCAGGTTTTCAGTTTATTAGAGACTAAGTTTCCAAGGGTGAGAGACTTCTTTCAAAAACACTGCTTGTCTTTGACCAGGTCCATTGATAACGGGGCTAGGTGAATGTTTTAACTGACATGACCCTCCTGTAGTGGGCCACATTCCCTTAACCTTTCAGGAAGACACAAGCAAGTTTTCATGATCAGTTTCAGGGAGTTGATGTCATCAATGTGTGTATGTGTGATCTTTAAATATGCTCCCACATGTAATTTTTTCATGCTTAGCAGTCCTAATAGATTTTTCCATCCTTTTCTTATAGGCTGAATATCTTAATATATATGGAGGCAGGCGAAGGAAGCTTCTTTTGGTGAGGAAAAATAGATACTGTGGGCCAAATCCTCAGCTGGTATAAATCATGCTTACTCTGCTGAAGCCACTAGAGACATACCAGCTTACTTCACAGAGGAAGCAGCTATGTGTTCTTTGTGACTTTCTATTTTAGAAGCATTTTTATAGAGTTGCAAATGTGTTTCATATCCTTGGTCTTGGGAGGAGAGCAAGCCAACACTTGAGTACATTACAGCACTTTAAATGCAGTAATTTAATGATGCCTGTTAATCAGTCAGCTAACTCACATGGAAAGTCTTTACAGATGAGAAAATATAACTTTTAATTGTTACCGTTTAACTGAAATTCTTTTTTAAAAAAATATAATTGGTCCCATTTTTTTCAATGCCAAGTAAAAGCAGAGGCATTTTCCACCCTTTAAATCTTCTGAACTGTCACTACCCATAGTCTGAGACAGTTGTGAGAGAGGAGCTGAATTGCTTCAGAGTTTAATGTGGTCTCTATGAAGGGCTGAGTCTGTCATTGCCCAGTGATGTAATTTCATTAGTTTGTACAAAATGGTTGGGCTGGGACAATTTGCTTGTGGACACTTACGTTCCTACTACTTATTTAGACAACTGATTTTTAATAGCAGATAGCAGAGACAGGATGGAAATGTTCTTGCTTGAACTGGTGCCACATGACTGCATCAGCCCATTTAGGGGTGAGCCAGGGACAGAAACTCTGCAGTCTTTCATCAGTCTGACATACCTATAGTTGATTGACACAGAGAAATACTGCCAAGTTAACAATAAAAGGGAGGGAAAAATATCCCTGAAGGTGTGCTTATGAAATTTGTTTTCCTGAGACTTACTTAATAAGCCAGGGAAGACTATTAGATCATCCCAGCTCACCTTCTGTACATCACAGGCCGTTAAGCTGTCACTTAGCTATCCCTGTATTCAGCCCCAAGACTGTTATCTGGATCAAGCATTTCTGTAGTCAGAAAGCAGCAAGGGTAACCAGAGAAGGAACAGGAAGGACCATGGTACGTTGCAGTATACTGTGTGTGTAAAGTTTGTCCAGATGATCTCAGGAGGTGAACGAAACTCCACATTACAAAGTGAGGTTTAACAATCCCAGCAAAAAAGGAACTGTTCGTACTTGTGAATCTAACTCACAAGAAATTCCCCCCACATTTTAGAACTGACAGTTGTGATGGAGCTATGGATGTTGTTGAAGATGTTCTAGGTGAGTGCCTGGGGAAAGATTCGTACCATAGCAGACCTGCAGTGCATCTGCTAGGAACAATTGGACTTTACCATGCTTCAGTGATAGAGGTTGCCTGCACTATCACTGTGTCTTTGGCAAGGATTAGTATCATCCCCACAGTATAGGAGGAAAAGATCCAGAATAGGACATTTGCACCCAAGTGATGTTCTAGCTCTTCCCCAGGACAACTGCTACTACAGCTGGACTATAAAGAATCCCTGCTTTATATATGTATGCATATACCATGTAAAGGACAGAGACATGCTTAGGATCTGAAAGCCCTGTGAGGGGAATGTTAGATGGTCTGATCTGCAATCAGGAACACTGACTTCGCCCATCTCTGTGTTGCCTCAGTCTCTGTTAACAGAATTTTCTCAGTGACATGTTATGCCTTTGCTTGCTTCCCCACCATGCCCTCAGAGCCCCTGCCCCACTCCTTACTGGTTTTGTAGCCAGGTCTATTTCCATCAAGCGACAAGTCATTTTGGGCTAGAAGGACTGCTTTTGTATGGGATGGCATAGTTACATACATGCAGACATAAAACCAAGAAAAAAACAAAAAGGAAAAGAGGCAAGAAAAGGCACTCTAAACTGCATCACTTCTAATGTGGAAAAAGGGACAGACCACCTGGGAGGAATATAAGGATTCTGTTAGAGTATGCAGGGATGCAGTGAAGAAGGCCAAGCTTCACTTGGAAGCAAATCTGGCCAGGGATGTTAAGGATAACAAGAAGGGCTTCTTCAAGTACATCAGCAGCAAAATGAAGGTTAGGAAAAACATAGGTCCACTGCTGAATGAGGAGAATGCCCTGCTGACAGATGGTACAGAGAAGGCAGAGTTACTTAATGCCTCCTTTGCTTCAATTTTTATTACTAAGACTGGCCCTCTGGTATCCCAGACCCTAGAGACAGGAGAGAAAGTTTGGCAAAAGGAAGAATTTCCCTTGGCTGAGGAAGATCCGGTTAGAGATTGTTTAGACAAACTGAACATCTGCAAATCCACGGGCCCCGATGGGATGCACCCACGAGTGTTGAGAGAGTTGGCAGATGCCATCCTTAAGCTGCTCTGTCTCTGAAAGGTCTTCGAAAACAGGAGAAATGCCTGAGGACTGGAAGAAAGCCAGTGTCACTCTCATCTTCAAAAAGGGCAAGAAGGAGAACCCAGGAAACTATAGACCAGTTAGCCTCCATCCCTGGAAAAGTGATGGAACAACTCATTCTGGGTGTCATCTCCAAGCATGTGGAGGAAAAAAAGCTTATCAGGAGTAGTCAACATGGGTTCACCAAAGGCAAATCATGTTTGACCAACCTGATAGCTTCCTATGATGGTATGACTGACTGGTTAGATGAGGGAAGAGCAATGGATGTTGTCTACCTTGACTTCAGTAAGACTTTTGACATCATCTTTCACAACATCCTCATAGGTAAGCTCAGGAAGCACAGGCTGGGTGAATGCACGGTGAGATGGATCATGAACTGGCTGGATGACAGAGCTTGAAGGATTGTGATCCATGATGCGGAGTCTATTTGGAGGCCTGTAGTTAGTGGGGTTCCCCAGGGGTCACTATTAGGTCCAGTCCTGTTCAGTCTATTCTTCAATGACCTGGATGAAGAGACTGAATGCACTCTCAGCAAGTTTGCTGATGATACCAAACAGAGAGGAAGGGCTGACACACCAGAAGGCTGTGCTGCCATTCAGTGAGACCTGGACAGACCGGAGGACTGGGCGGAGAAGAACCTGATGAAGTTCAACAAGGGCAAGTGTAGAGTCCTGCACCTGGGGAGGAATAACCCCAGGTTCCAGTAGAGATTAGGGGTGGACCTTCTGGAAAACAGCATTGCAGAGAAGGACTTGGGTGTTCTGGTCAACAACAGGTTGACCATGAGTCAACAATGTGTCCTTGTGGCCAAGAAAGCCAATGGTACCTGGGGTGCATTAAGAAAAGTGTGACCAGCAGATCGAGCGAGGTTATCCTCGCCCTCTACTCTGCCCTGGTGAGGCCACATCTGAAGTTCTGCGTCCAGTTCTGGGCTCCCCAGTTTAAGAAGGACAAGGAATTACTGGAGAGTCTAGCAGAGGGCTACGAAGATGATTAGGGGTCTGGAGCATCTTTCTTATGAGGAGAGACTGAGAGAGCTGGGTGTGTTCAGCCTGGAGAAGGCTGAGAAGGGATCTTATCAATGCTTATAAATATCTCAAGGGTGGATGTCAAGTGAATGGGACCAGACACTACCAGATCAGTGGTGCCCAATGATAAGATGAGGGGCAACAGGCACAGACTGAAGCATGGGAGGTTCCATCTGAACCCAAGGAAAACCTTTTTTACTTTGGGAGTGACAGAGCCCTGGAACAGGCTGCCCAGAGAGGTTGTGCAGTCTCCTTCTCTGGAGACATTCAAGACCCGCCTGGATACATTCCTGTGCAATCTGCTCTTAGTGTACCTGCTCTAGAAGGTCATTTGGACTAGATGATCTCCAGAGGTCCCTTCCAACCCCAACCATTCTGTGATTCTCTAATCTTACATCAAGATTGCAGGAGCTGAAGATGGTTGCATTCAACACAAATCTAAACAAATCCTCTTATGTGGGCAATAGTGTAGCGAATCATTGGGCACTCCATATTGAGAAGGGGATTCTACTAAGTCTTATGCTGCTAAAAGAAAACGGAAGAAAGATGGGTATGGCACAGCAAGGTAGTAAGTTGACCTAGGTAAAGAGGATTTTATGTGAGATTATCAGCTGGTGAATTAAGTCCCTAGTGACCCTTGTTTGAGCATTGCTTCTCTTTTCAGTCAGCAGTCTCTGAGTGTCTATACCACAGTGCTTTCATGAATGTAGGGTAAGATTGCGTTGCTTCCTGCTCTACTCATCACATTTTGTACTGCACTTAAACTGATGCTTGTAGCACTCTATACATGTGCTCTGCATGTCAAGTCCACAGCATTAAATTTTGGAGCACCAGGTATTGTTGTGTTCAGTATCGACTGCTTCCATATTTTACATTTGCTAAATGCGAGCTTCTGCTTGTAAAATGTTTTCCCACATGAGAAAAAAAGTCCAAAAAAGAAATACATGTTTGTAGTATTCTGTACAAAACATATATTGTAAGCGATATGCTAGGCCCAAAATGCCTCTTGTCATTTGACTTCACACTCTAATATGGCCATTAGGTGGTATTTTGAAGTTTAGTTCTCAAAAGCATATAAAATGCTAATTAATACTATTTCTCATAATACAAATAACTAGAGAATATTAAAATATCCTTAATGATGATAAAAAGGTTGTGTAATGTTCAAATCTATGACAGCACTCTGTAAGACTAATGAATAAAGGCCAGCTGATTTCAAAGGACACAATTACAGAGGGTTAACAGCTATGAAATTAATAATGCTTGTTAATCTTTAGGTAGGGTTTAACAATCACTTTATAATTATTTAATGTACAATAACTCTCCATGTTAAATTTAAATGAAGGGTTATGTTCCCAATTTGATATTTGTGGCTTTAACCATGCTACTGGGAGTTGGGCAGCTTGTTCTTAGGATTCAGACCATATAATCTGAATAGAAACATTAATTAAGTGTTACCCAATGTATTTTACTTGTCAGTAGAAGGAGAAAGACAAAGTCTTGGATCTGAGCAGAAGCCTCCAGTCTACTGGCAAATAAATGTGTATGTTCAGAGGGAAGAAGGGCTACAATCCATGCTTGATTTGTTCTGCTGGAACAAAGTACAGCAGCTAAGATTAGATACCTGCAGTTTTGGCCAAACTTCAAAAAAAGTTGGAGGGTGGGGTAGGGCAAGGGAGAGAGAGAGAAATAAGTTAGCAATTGACATCAGTGTCAATCTGTTGCCTGTGTCCTGCTTCTTAGCCATTCATTCTGACTGTGGTTTCTGGTTGCATATTGGATTTTCTTTTCCCATCCCTTGACATACTAAATGCTCGGAAGGAATATTAGCTGAGTGAACATTATTCCTTTTCAATTAAAGAGTCAATAGAGTTAAAAAAATAATGTAAAGCCTAGCATCTTAATCTAAACGTTTTTGTGTTTGGGAAAACCATTTCCCTGCTGTGTTCACCAGTTCAAGCTTCAATTTTGGTAGAACCCATAAAACAGCGAGGTCATGTTCCAATATCATGTTTATGCAAATACTGATGTCGCTCTTGGCCATGCTAGAATATTGGAGTACTCCTGTCTTTAAGATAACACTCCAAGTCCTAATGCGGTCAAGCAGCAGAGCAAGTAAATGGGAATGGATTCTGTACTGCTTCTTGCATTATCAGTTTGCCAGCTCAACTTGATCTGATAGTGTCTATTATAGGTAGAAGTGATATTGCAAAGTGCAGAATACAAAGCCTGACTTTCTGATATCATAAAGTCTGTGGTGATGGAAATTCGATTGTAATTTCATTGAGTTGCAGAACAACACTGAAAAGAAGGAATCCAAACACCACGTCCTCATCCCCCCATTTTTAAGACACTTCCTTATTTTATATGCATTGCAAAAACTATGTATAGATTCTAGTCTATTGTTGTATTGCTCTATTATTGTAGTACACTGAAAATGTATGAGGCAAAAATAAACAAGTATGTTACTGAGTGTGAGTAGTACCAAGCAAATTATGAATATGTAGTTCTTTACCAGGTAAGGAATGTCTTTGTATTTTTTCTTTTCTTAGATCTTATTGGTCTTCTATAATACGAACAACAACAAAAAACTAAATCATTTCAATTACACAGTGATTAATTTCGAAGCATTTTTTGTCACAATGAATCCTGTGAGAACAGAACAAAATACAGCAAAAACTTGTTATTGTTATACAAGGTAAAAAAGTTGCTAGGTCTTGAAATTACAAAATAGTAAAGAATTAGTGTGTTGGGATTTTTTTTCCCAACATAAAAAACAAACAAACAAACAAAACCCAACAAAACAAAACCAAACAAAAAACTTCTTTTGGTAGAATAAGAAAAACTGTATTATCCATGGAGACAATATATTCATCTCTTCTTCACTCTCAAAATTCCACTCAAAACTTTTTCCAACTACTTAGTTTTGGGTTCCTGCTATATGTTAAAAAACAAAACCCAGTTAAACTACTCTTTTATGTAACAGAAGATCTGCCAGAAGCAAAAATGTGAAAAGTAGATGAAATTAGCAAGTATACTAAGTAATTAAGAAAGAGTAATAAAAATACTTTACAGAAAATTGTTAAATTATTCCAGGTTAATAAGAAAGGCACACCCTTTTAATTTTATTTCAAAAACTTTGGAATGAATGCTGCTAGAATTCTTACAGAAGTAAACGTGGAAACCCAGTAAACTAATGGCAGAATATTTGAGAAATGCAGGTGAAAATGTCTTCTAAATATGTTTTTAAAATAATAGCAAATAATGTTTCTGTAAATCACTAAGTGCTAAAGAAACCACTTTGTGCTACTATGATTTTTTTCATTGGCCTTTGCAGAAGTAGTTATCTGTAATGTTCTTCCAGAACTTTTGGCCTGAAAATCCTGAAACATTTCACAGAATAATTGAATCAAGCTTCATAATACTGTAGTGCAGTACAGATAGCATTAATCCATTTTATAGATGGAGAAAGTAATTTGGCTGGTATTACAGTTTGCCCAAGGTCACACAGCAATCCTGTGTTAAAACTACAGCTAGTTCTTTGTTCATTATATTATCAATTCTAAGCTGTGACCACTAGACCAGTTAATTAACATTCAATTCACATGTTGTTCTTGATTTATAATGAAGTAAGAAAATATAAAGAGGGCGTGACAGTTTTACACGTGGAGTTTGCAATAAGAAATATGCTATAAGGAAAAGTAAATGAGTATTAAGTCAAGAAACATTTAAGAACATTGAAAGCAACAGAGAAAAAAAAAAAAAACCCAATGTTCAAAATTCTTCTAAGTTCTCTCAATGCACGAATCCAGTGCTTACTGTGTCAGTCATCATCCCCAGTTAATGAATTTGACAGTGTTGCAGAAGCTATACTTTTCACAAGGAGGAACCTCTTCTCAACAATTTCAGCAATGAAGCAGATTCAAGAGGCTTCTCTGTTGTCATATTTTCTTTTTGTTTTTTTTACCTACAGTCATAGTTACTGACAAAACTACAGAGAAAATTCTGCTCTGTAGTTGTGTTTGACTTATTCTGTCCATCTTCTAAGATCCCAGACCGATAAGCAGGATACGATAAGATGTGAAGAAAGATAATATGTTTACAAACACGTCAGCACTGTCTTCCTTCCATTTGTTTATTGAAAGAGGACTGAACTGTAGATTAGCTATATTAATTTACCCATTATTTAGTAAAAGTAGCATGGAACACACAAATACAGGTTTTGAGGATATATTTTTGAATACTATGACTTAAATAAGATATCATTTATCTCTTTTGACCTCCAGGGTGCCATGCAAGGCATTTATTTACTGAGGCATTAGACACAACAGAAATTTAAGAGGCATATGTTGTGCCCTAAATGTCGGTTAGGAATTGTGCTTTTTTATTTCTACAGATTTTCAGTAATTTATGGCATTTAAGTGGTGGATTGTTTGTTATTTTCAAATTATTGTTTGTTGGTATCTGTCTCAATTAATTTTGTTTTTAAATGATAATTATGTCTGGAGACCATGGGCTAGGTACTCGCATCACAAATTGCAAAGAATGCAAGCTGGCAGCTTTGAAATCAGATCCAAACTTCCTCAGAGATTGTGATTCTCAGATTTTGCTTATTATGAGGAATAAATCAGGCTGGATCTAGTGGAAGGTTTGAAATTTCTCAGTGTTTGGCATGGTTCTGGTAGGCAGCTTCAGCTAAATCATTTGTTTGTGTTTCTGTCATGGTCTCTTAGTCAAAAGACAAACTGAAGTCTCCCTCATGCCTTTTATGGCCATTTTCTATTCCAGTTAGGCATCTTGTTCTGAAGATGTTTTAATTCTCAGCTTTTAAAAACTTTGACATTAACACTTCCAGTTTCCTGGTATTTGGAATCATGGGATGGTTTGGGTTGGAAGGGACTTTCAAGATCATATAATCCAACCCCCCCCTGCCATGTGAAGGGACATATTCCACTGGATCAAGTTGCTCAAGGCCCCATCCAGTCTGGCCTTGAACATTTCCAGGAACGGAGCATCCACAACTTCTCTGGACAACCACTTCCAGTGTTGGGAAGGTGGTGAGGGTTGGGAGACTGCTAGGAAGTGTAGTGGCAACCTTATAGAGCAATAGTCTGTTGGAATTGCTCTGCTTAAAAATGTTTTTTTCTTTTTCAGATAACTTCTCCTTGCCAAAACTGGAAAACTGAAACCCAAGTCGTGAACCTGCAAGGTAAGACTGGCCAGTGAAGGCAACCTGCAAATACGACTGCAGGGATTTCAACTGCAGGGATTTTTCTGGATGGTTTTATTCTCTTTTGGGTTTGTGCTTCTTTTTTATTTTTTTTTCTCTATAATTTGATATTAATGGATGTCCATTTTCATATCATCTTCCTCTTCCCTCCCAATCCCAGCTTCTTTCCACTTGCTGAAAAGGTAGCTTCCCTGTAGTTTTGCATATGTGCTCTTGAGTAAGAGGTTAAAGCAGCCCTTGGAGAACGTCTGAAGGTGTACCTGAGACAGATGCCACCTGGGACAGAGGGACGAGAGGGAAGCAATCCTTCCTCCAAAGCCAGGACAGGCTTCATGGTGAAACACTGCTTGTGTGGGGGGCCCTGTCTTGTGCCACAAGGAGGCACACCTGTGTCAGCCCAGGGCCATGTCCTTAAACCAGCATCAGCCCAGTGACATTGATTTCAGAAATTTCATTTGAAAATAAAGTAATCATCCTGGTAAACCTCTAGTCATTTTTCTTTAGCCTTGCCTGTCTTCCCTGTGCAAGCAATCCCCAGAAGGGAAGCAGTGCTCTTGATCTCTTGGTCTCTAGCTTGAGTGCTAGAGATGTCTTTCCTCTCCTGGCATGCTTCTGGCATGGTATTAATACTATTTTTTTTTTCGAAAAAAGGTGGTATTATTAAGATTATTAAATTAATCTGTTTTGAAAAAGAAAGCTTGTCAACTTTAACATAACGAAGAGAACAGGAAGTGAAAGTATGCAGAACAATTTGAGGGCATGTCTGAGCTTTCCTAGGCAACACTGTCATCCCACTCATCAAGTGGGAAGAAGAAGAAATTAAAGAATGTTCTTTGTTTCCAAATTCGAGATTGGCGGCTTTGCTTTCAGATATGTTTCAATCTCCAGTTTTGTCTGGAAGGATTTTTTTTTCCCTTTTAGTATATAATTTTCCATAACCGTATAAGTAAAAGTTTTATATGTTCAGTGTACACCTCAAATTTTAACTCTGGTAAGGTATTTAAAAAATCAGAAAATCCTGGCTGCAGGAATAGAAAAAGTTCAAAGTTCATGTCATAATCATAAGCAGACGTCTCCCTCCCTCTCCTCCTTCATTCTCTCCCCCTCCTTCTCTCCCTTTCTCTCTACATTCTTTTTGTTTTGTTTTTTGGTTTTTTTGGTTTTTTTGTTAAAGAGACCAGAATTAAATATCCACTTTTTCTCTTTTCCTCTGGATGAACTGTAATTTCATAATATGATAGTTTTATCAAGAGCTAACAACTTTGGTTTGGCCTAGAACTATATAATCTTAGAAAATATAAAGTAATATTTTAAAAGCTTGGGCTATGAAAGGAAGGAATACCACAGCTTAGTAAAAGCATATGTTGCTTATGGGGACCTCACAACCACATTCAAATTCAGTTCTTGCCAAATCACGTTACATTGCTAGAACTCCTTCTTTAAATTTCCCCAGTGAGGCTCATATGGCAGGAACTATGTTCCTGTTATACGGTATTAAGGAGGTGCATGGGCCTCTCTTTACTTTTTTTTCTTTATTTTTTTCATAAAAAGATTATGCCATTTAGAAATTCAGAAATCAAGAGCTCATTAAGTCTTTTGCATTTTGTTTTTTAGTGGTTTTTATTTTTATTTTTATTTTTTACAGCTTGATTCCCAACAACAGATTTTCTCAAGGTAATATTAACATGGCAAAAGCTTTGTCAGAGATACATATAATTTTCTGTTGAAACAGTTCTTGTTTTATAGTGAGGCACATACAGCGTGTGGAAATTATATTTGACTGCAACAGAGTTTGAAATCTGAGTACAGCAGCCATGAGAGAGCTAGAGCTGTGCAAAACTGTCTAGGTTTACTTCAGAAAGCGTATATAAATTTTGCGAAAGACCTACTTATGAATTTTTGCAAGGAGATTTTTTTCTACCCCTTTTGCACATAAAGGCCCTCTTAAAATTTAAGGAAAAAATGTATGAGTGTTATTATTATTGTCTTAGAGACTTGTAAAGAAATAAAAATGCTTGTTTTCTTCAAGGCTCCACAAATATTCTGAAGAATTTTATTTTCTGGGCTGATTTTGTAGACAGGACTTTTTCTCCCCGCATTAATAGTGGGCAGCACTTAAGACACAAATCTAACTGAAAGCTCAGAAGCCAAGTTCTTTGGTAGTGTAATGTCAAAGTGGTGTACCAACAGACTTTGACCAGGAAGCCATTTGGCTCCGTGTGTCCTGTCAGTACGCGTAGACTGGAATTTCAGAAGCAAAACAAAAAGTGCAATGAGAATGGCACTCTGATGAGACAATTTCAGACTGAAAATTGTTAAGCTTTTGAATGTACCATTAACCCTATGTAACTAATGTTTTCTTCAGGGACTTCCAACTCAAATCAAAGAAAGTCACATGCAGGAAAAAATTGTGCCAGGCTGCAAACCCTCAGAAAACCTCTCCTGTAATCTTTTATAGGGTTTAGAAAGATATTGACAAAAGATCTACCTTAATCCAGAATTTCTGGGAACTCATTTCATCAAGTGAAATTTAATATGCTGCACATCGAATTGCAGATTTATATTGAACCTCCTACCTCATCATTGACTGTCAGAATAGAAACATTAAATACGACAAAACTAAATGTTTTCTGGAGACATGTAGTGCAAATGCTTCTGTTCCTTTTATGGAAGAGGGAAGAAGTGCATAAAAGGCCAAAATAATTTCTGTAGACTTTCTGGAGTCATCCTGTTCCAAAGAAGGAGTTTGAGTTGGTCAAGCTATGAAAAGGCAAAAGTCTTTTAGCTGCATATAGGTGATAACTCACGGCTTTGCTGAGGCAAAAGCTACCTCTCAGTGAAAAGTTTCAAACAACCCTATCCTTCAGCCTGCTTTTTATTTGGAGGTGCAAATGAGCATGCAAATTCATGATTATGTTATGTGTCAACTTAAAACCTCTTTTGTGGAGAGATGTATCAGCAATGTTGATATTTTATTTGTATCCCATCATCTTGGCAAAACCCAGTGTCTCCATGTTTCTTGGGCATCACTCAAAAAGGGGTCATGTTCATAGCAGAAGGTGATTCACTGTCTCTTGTGGACTGATGATGCATATAGAAAATTCTTTGCAAAATTCTCTTGGCTTTAGCTGCTGCCAAGTGTGAACACTTCTGCAGGACTTCGGCAACATAGCAGAAGTGGGGAAAGCTCTTGTATCATAATAAGGTCAATGTCACTGCATACTAAATGTTTGTCCCTTTTCTTATTTTGGCAGATTTGTATTTTTGAGATTTCTGAAGGTGGCGTTGTGGTAGTAATATGAAACAAAAATTGCTAGAAGAATTAAAATCACATCCTATTTAAGATCAGATTAGTAAGAGTGCATGTTTCCTAATTTAAAGTGGTATTTTATAGAGGTTATGTTAAAAATCAGTCCAATTCCATTCAGACAATCCATATGTACAGTAGCTGCACATAAAGGTGGTAATTCTTTTGGAGTTTTTCCTGCTTCTTGCAGCATTTGACATCTTACATAAGGTTGTAATGTCCTGATGTTTCTGTAGTGAGATGATGTTTAAGGTTGCCTGTTATATACAGCTTCCTTACTTGAAAGCAAAAGTTTCATCATCCCATTTACTCAGAGGGAAGAAGAAATAGATATAAGGTCAAGACTTACAAGAATATCTAATTATTTTAGTAATGTATTGTATATCTGTAGGCTTAATTCAAGATATCTCAGATTTTCACCAAAGATGAGTCAGGAGAAGTACAAAGTGCCTACCTTGTACCAGTTCTGACTTGCTGAGACATGCGTTCAATGTTCTGTGCCTTGAGCTGGAAGACAAAACATCAGGAATGCTGAAAATAGATGTATACTCTACATAGATATGCACTATATACTATGCAATAATTAATTAGTGCATTTCTAATGAAAGTTTCCTAGCGAGTCTAAGATCAAATATGTTCAATCCAAAACAAACAAACAAACAGACAAACAAACAAATAACCCCACGAAAAAACCAAAATACCAAGAAATCCTAAATCTTGTATTTTCCACTAGTGTTCCTGCTCTGGAAATTCAGACAGGATTCTAAAAGCCAACTTTTGTCTCTTCTAATGTATTCATAAACAGTCTGCAGCTGAAGCTGAAGTATAAACATTTAATCAGTGATGTCTCAACTGGAGGATGGTTCACTTTCACACAGTTAGGTTGGCCTTGCGGAGCTAACAGAAGTACAAAAAATGGAAAGACAGTATCAGCTTGTAGTGATTAGAAAATAAATCAGTATGAGGTCAGAATGCTTTCTATGCAAAGATTTGTTGAACTACAAATTGCCATTTGAAATAGTTATTATTCTAACCGTAACCACACTTTCAACAAATACTATATGTGGTTTAAGGAAATACTTCCGTGACACGTATGTCCATATTGAGAATGTAATTAACGTCAAAAGAGGGTGCAATATGAGAGATGAATAGTGCATCGTTGCTCATTCAATGCTGGTGTTGTGGGTGTTTGAGTCCAAAGACACTTTTACTTATAAATCCAGAGAAAATATGCAGACTCTATGCTGCTGCTTTTTTCTTTACGCCAACAAAAAAACAGATAGAAAAAGCTCACATTACAAACCACTGTGGATTAATATGACTGTGTAAACATGGTAACCATCAAAAAAAACCTCCTATAGTACCTTTACTGGAGCCGTTCAATGAACAGTGAAATATAATGGAAAAATATTTCAGTTTTGGAAGTTTTCAACTGACTTCTAAGTGATAACAGAAATATTTCAAACATTAATTCCAATTAGAGAAGGTGCATTCTTGAGGTTTTCACAACTACAAGGGGTGTACTTTCCTGCTGATGAACACGTACAACTCTATTTAATGTCAACGCAAACAGGCTGTTTAAAGCTGTGATAAGCTTATAAATTGCTAACAGAATTCCTTGTAATGTGTGCCTGCTGCTAAAAAAATAGAAGACAGAATCTGAGAAACAAGAAAGGATTTCAAATCAGATTCAGACTCCGCTTCCAATGTCAATACAACAACTCTTGTCTGTGACAAAGTAGAAATGGAGACTTTGTTGGCCTTATAATCCTTTGAGAGTCAAAGCAGAATGCACTTTTGAATAAATGCTGGAGAAAAAGAGCTATGGGAGCATCAGCACAGTCTGGGGAAGGCTATTGTGATTGGTTCCACATATTAAAACCAATCTAAATGTGACGTATAATGACTGCCATGATGAGTGACTTTCTTCTCTGGGTGGCAGCGCTGATAGGGTTGTGGCAGTCACAGCAAATGTCCAAATAATATGCTTTGTGCTTTAACTTTCTCAGTGACTTTATTGCCAGGAGGAATTCTGGTGTTCTCCAGTGAACTTGGAATGTTACTGACTACACTGGACTTGGCCCAGAAAAAGTGCATAAGCATCTGCTTAACTTTGAAAATAGCTCCAAACCACTATTGCACAAATTTACATCCTGTTTAAAGGGGTTGCTTGCAGATCATCTGCAATCTTTGTAACAGGAGGCAGCCTGAAGAAATAAGGAAAGAACTGGAACAAAGCCAAGGCGACTCTGGATGTTACCACAGATAAGCAGCATAATTCAGCTGTCCAATTGGCAATCAGTTGTAGAGTAGACCAGCTACTCTACCACTCACAGCAGTCTTTTGCTGCTGGTTGAACTCTGCACTTTGATGTAGGAAAATATAAATGACTCTGTGGATGCCTGAGCATATGGCTATGGGAGCAATTTGCAAAGAGCAGAGCCATGTGGACACTAAGTTGTAGTGGAAGGGAAGGGAAAAGCTTGCCGTGTCTTTTTGTATTTTAGCCAGCCACTACAAAAACTCAAGTACGTAGTAACATAGTGACCCTTATCTTTCTTAATGAGGTGTCTGTTGTTTCTTCCCTGGATCTGTTAGGCATGCAGCCACAGAGTTCTACATAAAAATTGGATAGCATCAGAGAAAATTGTACAAACACATGTAAAAAAACTGTGAATTTTTCTAGCCCTTTTTACCAAAAACAACAGATTTGGCACTTTGTAATCATCAAAGACTTTTAGTAAGAGCTAAAATTCCATTAAAAACAAACCCAAAATCTATCATGCATCTTTAAGGCCAATTTTACTTGGCTTTATGGTGTTCAATGAACTCCAGTACTTCAGAGGATTAATGTTTGAATTTATAATAATTTTCATTATCTTTTCTGAAATAGATATAATTTCTTAGACCCTCAGTGCTACAGCTATTAACACCCTGATAATGATAGCTTTATCACCCTTCCTGTGTTTTCTGTTGCAAGTTATCTTTCTAGGAAGAAAAAATGTGTTTGCCTTCAAAAACCATAAAATCTTTTGTATTAACATTAACAATTCATACTCTATGGGAGTTAAAATAAGCCGGACATTCATTAATTGTTTGGTTTAATTAAAAAGTTCTTATTTGTCAAGAATTATCAGGTAGTTCTATCTCAGATGTAAGAGAAAGACTACGTTTATAATCAAAGCTTATGAAGGCATCTCAGAGAAAGATGTTCACACTTTGGAGATTAGGCAAGAATTGGAGCCAAAGACCTCAACCATATGTACCTATAGTTTTGTGTTCAGTGACAATATTTTATTGACTGAAGAGCACAAAACTTGATGGGATTTGTCCATGAAAGTCAGTGGAATGCTTTTGGAAGACTGCAGTCAATGTTCATGCCCACAAACCACGGATGTATTGAAATGTGGGTGTTCACACAGATTATTCATAGGCAAGGGTGGTTTGTAGCTCTTCCGAACAGCTCCCAGAGAAAGTAACTTTGTCTAGGTAAGGATGCCAGAACCTGGCCACTTGTAGTCTGTTTCACACTTCAGTGAATTGGAAGTGAATTTTATTGTATGTACATATAAAAATATTTAATATCAGGGGTGAGATATTTGATTACTTCTAGAGAAGATAACACTGTGTCTGTGCTAAATATTTTATTTTTTTACTTAATTTTTAAAATGCCTTTGATAACATTGCATGTTTGCATTCTTTTGGTTATGTACCAAACAGAACCTTTCATCACAGAGATTGCATGGAACGGAAAATGAAGACCATACTTGTGGGCTTCATGTAAGTCTTCATATGGAAAATGTATGTGCATCTAGCCTGTGTCCACTATGTTTGCTGTGGATTGCAGAAGGTAAGAATGTGCAGCTGGAAAAACGTACTGGTCTCTGAGCTGCATATTCTTAATTTGTGAGGCTTTACATAGCACTGCAGTGGCTGTAACTTGCTAGCAGCTGATATCATCTGCCAGCTCTGGGTAGATTTCCCTCCATCTTCTGCTATGAGTCACAGATGTCAGTCCTCTATGAGACACATCTACAGGACCTGAAACAGATCTTTTGAGAGAAGTGGAAGATGTGTTAAAACGTGAACATGTAAAGGAGAAGGCAACCCCCCTACTTTTTGTTTTAAGATTTTAGAAAGTTTTTATTTGACTTCTGGGGTGACAAAAAAAATATTTTTGTAGTCTTTGCATTATAGCGGTTTATTAAGAGTTCTCAGCTCTGTGTGTGCATGCATGTGCATAAATACAATCCTTGCATGACTGTACACTGTAGCTACTACACTTGTGTCTATGTTTTTGTCTATATGCATAACACAGCCTGAATATATGTTGCCCATAGCTTCAGCAGTGCCTTACTGAGCACAGGGCACAGTTCTTCCAAAAGAGAGACAGCAACTGGAGTTAAACAAAAACCTTTATATCCTTCACACCTCCATGTTATACTAAGTGCTGCCAAACAGTGTCATTTACACACTCTGTTTCTGTCTTCAGGAGCATATAACTGTCTGAAACTTTTTTGAACGAAAATAATTTTTCCATTCTCATCTAAACTAAACAAAAAGAGAAAGGCCATTTTAAGTAAGAAATTACCAAAAATTACCAGTCTTTCCCTCAATTAAAAAGTCTTTAGCTTTACTGTAGCCATGGCTACAATAAGATAGCCAGGATTTTGAGGTGCAGATGTAGTTGCTGTCGATTAGGTCTGTCTGATATCAGGAAGTGGTTTATAGATGTCACAAGTTGACTGTTTCACACAAAATTGTTCAAGCAACATGGAAAGGAATATTTGTTAATGGCTCCTGTGCTGTATGCTGCACAATGGGATGATACCTACCTCTTGCATTGTGCACTTACTCTTAGATTCCTTGTTATACATCTTCGGATATAGGCAGCTGTCAATAAGATAGAAACCTACAGAGGAAAATCTTTTTACTGAAAGATTTATCCCATTCTTTTCCATCTTCCTCATGATGGGATCACGAAATAGTATCCCTAGATCAAGGCTTTAGACTGGTACAGGGGAAACACCTTTTAAATTGCATACTGTTACTCTTTATTTGAATATAGATGCTCTGCACATATATTTCGAACAACAAATTGCTATAACAATTTCCTGTACTTTCTCTATAGATAAAGAGGACAGTATTGTCTCTCACTTTCACTATATTTAATACGAAGATGCATAGCTTCTCTCAAGGAATTTATATAAGGATAATAGACAGAAAAGTGAAAATTTTATGTAAAGAAAAGTAGCTAAATCTGAAGTGAATGTGAAGCTATGAACTCTTCTGTAAGCTGTGCAAACTGCATACCTCTGGATTTACTTTCTGTCTTTGAAAAAGATCTCAGACAGTTCAGCTGAGCATGTACCAGTAGTTCAGAGTAAGAAGCTCTGATTAACCCAGTGGTAAATTTCTGAGCTTAAGTACTCAAAAATCAAATTCCAAAAAATTGAGTTTCTTTGGTATCACTAGTGCAGCCAAGTTATACGTATCTATTTTTAATTCTTTTTTTATCCCTAGAAGAATGCAACAGATAAATACATGATATTTAATAATATGTGTAAGATATATAAAATGTTGGGCTTGCTCAAACAACACTTACATTTGGAGTTCACTATAAATTTAATGATGAGAATGACATTATTTCACCATATTACTCATCCTGTAATAGGAATGATTGTGATGCATTTTATGCTATGGGCAAAGTATTAATGATGCAAAAAACCTGCCTGTTACCAGAACCTGGAAGTTAAATCAGCAACAAGATACAAATTAGGGAGAGATAATTCCTGGGGTATTGCTCAGCACCAAGCTGAAAGCCAAATATTATCACAGTATCCATGCATAAATTTACTGTGCAATAATTCTAGTCTCTAACCATTTCAGTACAGGAGTGTTTACAGAGTATAGATGAAATGTTTAATATATAATGTGCATCATTTTGCTATGAAAAGCATCTCATAATAAAATCAGATCAGTGAAAACAAAAAGTGCTAGTTTATTTAATTTATTAATATCACTGACCTTTATTCAGACTGCTGAAAGCTGGGAATAAAGGTCAGAAGCCCACTTCAATGAGAACCATTTTCGGTGTTAGCTAGTATAATGAGAGGCTGTGAATATACAGCATGTTTCTACATCCAGACAGTTTCATTTTATTTTGTTGGTAGAATTCTAGGATTTCCACGTGGTGACCTAAACCAAAACTTTTTTTAAAAAAAGATCCTCACCAATAATACTAAAGGAAACATCTTATATCCTTGGGTAAGAAACAGAAGGAGTTCTAGATTTTTTGAGCTAACTACTGACTTCTTTGATTTCAGAAACTGAGTAAATTGCTGCAGCTTCTTTTTAAAATTAGGTGTACTAATATAGTTAAAAGGCAGTTTAAAGATAAATAATATGTGGATGAATAGTTTCATAGTTGTATTTTATTAGAAATGTATAAAGAAGTAAAAGACTAGTGAAAATGACTTGCACATAAAAAAGGTTGGTCAGGTTTTCTTCAGTCTCTCCATAAAAATTATGTTTGTCTTTCAGAATAAACCTGGCAACTTCTCCATCAAGCCAATTTTGTTAGTCACTGTAATAAGACAGTTAACAATAGGATTTCTAATGGAACTTGATAGTGAGCTTGACGGAGATCAACTTTAACTTCTGCTGTCAGTTATTTTACTTTTCCTTTAACCTGCATTCAGTCTGCAATCACATGAGAAATTCAGCAAATCTGAGAGATGTCAAACCTCAGAAGTTTGCTAGGAGAACTCCAGAATTCATAAAGATAAACCATGCCTCCTTCAATATGACTAACATGTGGTCTTAACGAATTTCATCTATCCTATATAAAGGGACGAGCTGCAGAATATGTTTCTCTTGTTCTTTCAGTTCCTCTGTTGGGTCTCAGTATGGCAGTGACTGCTATTAGGATTTGGTTCTGTCTGACTTGCTATTATAATGCTAGTGACTATTATTTCTGCAAAAGGAGATGTTTTTAGATGCATAACCTTACAGCTGGACTTGCAGCTCTGTCTTCCCAAAACAGGCATCACATATCTTTTTAGTAATGATAGGAAATCATCTCTTTTCTTTACATGACAGGGAGATATAATGCATTATTGGCTTTATTTCTCTTTAAAAATATTTTCCAGTCATAAAATTCTGTATCAACGTCCACTGAACAGCACTACAATTCTGTTTAATCCTGAACTCTGCACAGTTCCTAAAGCTTTAACACACTGTGGCTAATCCATTTCTGTTTAGAGTTACAGTGCTTATGGAAAATGAGTCAGAAATGCTGTTATACAATTGCTAGATTAAGTTAAATACGGTTGGATCTATTCTCTTGCACTGTCTTGAGTAACCAGAATTACATCTCTGACTGTACATACCAGTAGTTCATAAAAGCACTTTTGTTCATTAACTTAAATCCTAGCAGACAGCCTCTGGTTTTAAAAGCCATCTGGTGGCTGATAAGAAGTGTAAAATCTTATCTCCTTTCCTAAGGCCAGTGGATCACAGCCAAATGGAGGATGAAAGCTCCAAAAATGCCACCATCTTGGTTGTAATCTGCTGTTCCATTGGGTCACTGGATCTGAGATTAACAATGCATTCAGAATGTCATGCGGAGTGGGGGTGGGAGAGGAGATGACCAATTATTTCCTCTCTGCAACCTTTTTTCTCTGTTTCTGTTCAGGAGGACATAATTTAAAGGCAGTTGGAAAGACTGCCATTTGCTGTACTGTTGGATAAAGACTAATTATACCTTCAGATTGAGTGCAAAGCTCGAAAGCAGCACTTGGGAATTAAACTATTCAGTTGCCACAGGTACATTTTACTTTAAAAATGAGTACAGTTACACAATCTTAGGTAAAAGACTGTTCACTGATGCCTCTAACTTTTGGTATCAGAATTCATTTTATGTCCCAATTGTTTCCATAGAATCACAGAATGGTTTGGGTTGGGAGGGATCTTCAAAGGTCATCTAGTCCAACCCCCTGCAATGAGCAGGGACATCTTCAACTAGATCAGGTTGCTCGGAGCCCTCTCCAACCTGACCTTGATTGTTTCCAGGGATGGGGCATCTACAGCCTCCCTGGGCAACCTGTCCCGGAGTTTCACAACCCTCATTGTAAAATGTTTCTTCCATTTAGTCCGTATCTTCCTTCTTTTAGTTTAAAACCATTATCCCTTTTTCTATCACTACAGACCTTACTAAAAAGTCTGTCCCCATCTTTCTTATAGGTACCTTTTAAGTACTGGAAGGCTGCAGTAAGGTGTTCCAGACCCTTCTCTTCTGCAGCATGAACAAATCCAATTCTCTCAGCTTTTTCTCATAGGAGAGGTTTTCCAACCTTCTGATCATCTTGGTGCCCCCCCTCTGGACCCTTTCCAACAGGTCCATGTCTTTTTTGTGCTGAGGGCTCCAGAGCTGGAAGGAGCACTCCAGGTGGGGCCTCACCAGAGCAGAGTAGAGGGGCAGAATCACCTCCCTTGACCTGCTGGCCATGTTTCGTTTGATGCAGCCCCAGAATATGGTTGGCTTTCTGTGCTGAGAGCACACATTGCCGGCTCATGTCCAATCTTTCATCCACCAGTACCCCCAAGTCCTTCTTGGTAGGGCTGCTCTCAATCCCTTCATCCTCCAGCCTATATTGGTACTAAGGGTTGCCCCAACCCAGGTGCAGGACTTTGCACTTGGCCTTGTTGAATTTCATGAGGTTCACATGGGCCCACTTCTTGTCCAGGTTCCTCTGGATGGCATCCCGTTCCTCAGCCATGTCAACTACACCACTCAGCCTAGTGTTATCTGCAAATTTGCTGAGAGTGCACCCCACCCCACTGTCTATGTCAGTGATAAAGATATTAAACAGTATTAGTCCCAATACAGATGCTGAGGGACACCACTTATCACTGACCTTCATCCAGACAAAGAGCTGTTGACCACTGCTTTCCGAATGCAACCATTCAGCCAATTCCTCATCCATCGGAGAGTCCATGCATCAAATCCATATCTCTCCAATTTAGAGACAAGGATGTTGTGGGAGACCACGTCAAAGGCCTTGCAGATGTACAGACAGATGATCTAAATAGCTCTATCCTTGTCCACTGGTTCAGTCACTCAGTCACAGGAGGCCATTAGGTTGGCAGAGCAGGAATTGCCCTTGGTGAAGCCATGCTGCCTGTATTGAATCACCTCCCTGTCTTTCATGTTCCTTAGCATAGCTTTTAGGAGGATACGTTCCATGATCATCCCAGGCACAGAGGTGAGGCTGACAGGTTGGTAGTTTCTGGGGTCCCCATTACGACCTTTTTTAAAAGTGGATGCAATGTTTCCCTTTTTCCAGTCTCTGGGGACTTCGCCTGAGCTTCATGACTTTTCAAACATCATGGAGAGTGGCTTGGCAGCTACATCAGCCCATTCTGTTGGGACTCTGGGATGCATCTTATCAGGTCCCACAGACTTATTTATGTTCAGGTTCCTGAAGTGGTCATGAACCTGCTCTTCTCTTACAGAGGGAGGGACTTTGTTCCTCCAGTCTCTGCCTTGAGGTTCATCCCCTCAAGAAGTGTGGAAAGAGAGCTCGACAGTGAAAACTGAGGCACAGAAGTTGTTAAGTACCTCAGCCTTCTCCTTGTCTGTTGTTACCAGTTTGCCAGTTGTATTCACCAGGGGGGTTATGCTTTCTTTGACTTTCCTTTTCCAGCTGACATACCATTCTACAGAAGCCCTTATTATTATTATTCTTTGTGTCCCTTGCCAAGTTCAGTTCCAGCTGTGCCTTGGCCTTCCTGACCACATCTCTGCACAACTGGGCAGTGTCCCTGTACTTTTTCAAGGATACCTGTCCCTGCTTCCACTGTCTGTGCATTTCCTTCTTGCCCTTTAGTTTGACCAGCAGGTCTTGGCTCACCCGTGAAATTCTCTTGCCTTCCTTTCCTGATTTCTTAATCTGGAGATGAAGGGCTCGTGTACTCTATGGAAGGTGTACTTAAAGATCTGCCAGATCTGTTCTGCTCCCTTGTCCCCGAGAGCAGTTTCCCTGGTGGTCCTATCGACTAACTTGTAGAAGAGCTGGAATATTCTGTCCTAAAATTCAGGGTCCTGGCTTTACCCTTCACCTGTCCCACATCCCTTAGGACTGCGAACTCCACCAGTGCATGATCACTGCAGCCCAGGCTGCCTCCAATCTTGACGTCTCTGATTTTCTCACTTGTGCTGGTGACCGTCAAGTCCAGTAATGAATCCCCTCTGGTAGAGCTATTACCTGGCTTAAGAAGTTATCCTCAATGCACTTCATGAGTCTCCTGGATTGCCTACAGCTCGCTGTGCTACTTTCCCAGCAGATGTCGAGGTGGTTGAAGTCCCCCAGCAGGACAGGAGCCTGCAAGCAAGATGTTGCCTGCAGCTGAAGTAAGAAGGCTTCATCGGTAGTTTCCCCCTCATCGGGCTGCCTGTACTAAGCACTAACCACAAAGTTCCATTTGATGCCTCAGTCAATAACTCTTACCCATAAGCTTCCAGCCTGCTTGTGGCTGTTCTTCAGAGACAGATCTTCACACTCTACCCAATTCTCAGTGTAGAGGGCAATTCCTCCACCCTTCCCTCCTCACCTGTCCCTTCTGAACAGCCTGTAGGCATTGATAGCCCCACTCCAGTCATGCAATTTGTCCCACCAAGTTTCAGCAATGGCAACTAGGTCGTAGCCTTCTAGCAGCATGGTGGCTTCCAGCTCCTTCTGTTTGTTGCCCATGCTGTGTGCATTGGTGTAGAGGCACTTCAGCTGGGCTGTCAGCTGTGTTGTCTTAGAGAACACTCCTTAATTCCTCTGAGGTATTTCCTGGTGTTCCCCTGTTGTCTCCTACTACCTCAGGATCCCCTGGCCCATCTCCCCAAGACTACAGGTATTCTGCAGTGTACCCAGTACGTCTCAGAGCAGGAGGCTGAGGGCCCTCGTTAGCACACCGTCCCTCTAACCTCCCACAGCTTGTCACAGGCAAAACTGATATTATTCCCTTCCCTCTTCAAGTCTAGTTTAAAGGTCTGTCAATAAGCTTCACTAGCTCATGGGCAAAACTGCTCTACCCACCTTGAGAAAGATTAATTTTATTTGACACCAGCAGACCTGGTGCCATGCAGACTACCCAATTATTGAAAAAGCCAAAATTCTGGAGGTGACAGCAGCCATGGAGCTGTTTATTAATAGAGTGGGTATATCATCACTAGTATCTGTACACATGATGCTATCTGTTGTGTTAGAAATAAGGGACTTCTGAAACATTTTATTCACCTGCTCTAAGGTAGCCACAGGCCTAGGGCATGAATCAGCATTCACTTACATATGACTCTGGAACAAATCTGAACAACAAAAAATGCTTTATGTGAGTGTTGGTAAAACCTAAACCAAAATCTGCTTTCTAAATAGAACATGCCAGAGTTGCCTTTTCATTAAGTCTGATGACTAGTTGGGACAAAATAACAACCTTTGAAAAAATTAAGGTATCAATAAAAACTGGAATCAGCTGTTACAATGAGCTACTAATTACAAGATGCCTAAGAAAAATAGATTTACTATGTTCTTTGAGCTCTAAAAAAATCCTAGGTGTAGAGGCACAAACATTTTTCTGAACTCTGTATGTGCATCTGAGGTCTTAACACAATTTTTTGGCAGCCTATATTGAGTATTAAAGGAAAATGCCTGTGCGGAACAAACTAACATACTCATTTTTTAATTCAGTTTTCACGTTGGCATCAAGCAAGTGGTAGTTCTTCGGACTTTCAGTTCTTAAATATCTCAGTCAAGCCATAAGCCTTTCTTTTTTCTGAAGTTTTTGCCTAGTTTCTGTTCAATATTAGCTTGTTCCAAGGTCACAGAAAATGGGTAGGAGATTTCTCACTACAGTCCCGCTCACTGTGAGAGTGGTCCTTGGATCAGAACCTCTGCTGTATATTTTCCTCCATTTACATCAGCCACATTTGTCACAGCTCCAAAGTCTCCTCTTACACTGTCTTTTCCTCATTTCCATCTTCCCCTGTAATTTTGAATCCCTGCTCTTTGATTTAAGCATAAAAGTTTTGGGAGTTTTATGTTGTGGGTTTCTTAACTCTGTGCTCTGTTACATGCAGTCCCATTTCTAATCAAATTGAATCCAGTTGGTAAATTGCATGTAAAAGCTAACTGCTGTAGCTTTTCAGTTTGGTGCTCTTCAGTGTCAGCTTACATAACCTAAGTATATTTATAGTGCAGGAGTACAGGGTCTAGCATTTGTTTCTTACAGGAAACTGCTAACCTGACCCAAAATTTAAATTTTGCATGTAGCAGCCCTTCATCCTCCAAGCAGCTCCAGTCAGGCTGTGCTCCTCACATCAGTTGTTTTGGCCTCTTGAGTAATCAGTTGCTCCTGGTCATACGTTCATATATTCTTTCCCACAAAATTGACTTCTGTGGACAACATAAATGACTGGAGAGTAAGAGCAGAAGTGGTTTCTTCTTTTCAGTACTTTGGACATCACTGCCTTCAACACACCTCTAGCTACAATTATATCTTAGAGTTTTGAAACCTGTGTCCTTGGGTTCAGTGGAGTCCAAACGTTCATGATTCAGTGGAGACTGGAATTAAATTCCTTGCTTGGCCATTGGCTTTCTGTGTAACCTTGGATCCTAGGATGAGGCACCTGATTCCTCTGTGCTTCCATTCCTCCAAATACAGTGGGGTAAACAGTCCACAGAAGTTGCAGGACAATTCAGGCTGGCAGGAGGGGAGGTCTCCAGTCCCAGCCCCTGCCCAGAGCAGGCTCCGCTGTGGGCTCCGAACGAGCTGCTCAAGGCTTCGTCCAGTCAGGGCACAAACTTCCCCAAGGTTGAAGACAGCACAACCTCCCTGGGACTCTGCCCCACTGCTCAGCCCTCCTCATGGAGAAAAGGCTTCTCCTTAACTCCAGCCTGAGCCTCCCACGTTTCAGCTTCTGCCTCTCACCCTCTCACCACACAACCTTATGAAGAGCCTAGCTGCATCTCCTCCAGCCCCTCCTGCTGATGCTGGGAATGCGGCTGTGCGTCCCCAAAGTCACCCATTCTCCTGGCTGAACCAGCTCTGGTCCCACAGCCTCTCCTTGCAGGGCAAGGTCTCCAGCCCCACTGCCTCAATGGTATCTCATCTCACACCAGTTCTGTCTACATTGAAAAAGTAGCATGGCAGTTGAAGTATTAAAACAGTAGCTGGTTAGATGGTATAGTGATAAGGGACATATGATGGCTAGGATGGGAAGAATCTGACAGACACTAAAGTAGCAATAATGACACAGTTATCACAGCTGTTATAGTCTCATGCTCCACAAAAATGACCCGAATACCACTAGCTTGTTTAATTGTACTATCCAGTGAATGAAAAGAGAGGACAAGTTTCTTCTAAAACCTATTCAAACAGATTTTACCTTGAGTATTCAGGAAGGATTTCTTCCTTACAGTATCATTGCTTTTCTTCAGGGTCACACAAGAATAAATAAAGGTTTTATAAAAGAAAGGAATAGCAATTCTGGAGATGAGGTTTGATGGTTTTTTTGCCTAACCAGTTCTGTGCCTTATTAATATGCTTACCAAGTGACCTTGCTCAACAGCTAATTCCTTATGATGTGTCACATGTTATTTTTCTCACTGACAAATCAACAATCAAAAAAGGATGAAAGCCAAAACATATGTACACTCAAGTACCACACAAATCTTGTTTCAAGAGCTTAATTGGCATTAAATGAGTTTGCAGACATGGTGCTGGTCCTCTGTATTTGAGCTAGTCTAATGCCCAGTGTGTAAACTGTCGCAGACACTTTCGAGGGGATTCCTCAACTGCACCTCTTGGGATGAATCTTCAAGTACAACTCCTGGAGGAGAAAAACCATTCTCTTCCTCCCCTCTTCAAAAAATTCCCTCCAGCAGACAAATAACTGCGAGCCCTTTCCTTCTCTCTCTCACCTCAGACACCACAAATGTTATGACAGGTTTGAGGAGATATCTGTCTCGAGTGACTGAGTGCTCCTCATTAGGAAGGAACCTTTTGCCATCTGGGTTTTCTCTCTCCAGTTGAGATTCGGAGATTTTCAGTGCTGGAGATGAATAGTCAAGTATAATATATGTTGGATGTTGTGGCTAGAATGCGAATATTTTTCAGTTATGTTTTGAGGAATTTGAGTCCAACCACAGTCCCAGGGTACAACAGGGGAAAAACTCTTTCTAGTTGCACTCCTTTGTGCAGTAAACCAACTGAACAGAGCTCTGACAGCCCTGTGACTCTCATTCTCAACCTTGTGTTGGTCCTGGATGCCTGCCACTGGAAATAGAAATGCAACTTTATCACTCAACTGCAGGAAAATTTTGCCCTCTGCCATATGGGCAAAATATAGAGGTCCAGCTGGGGAAGCCCCTGTTCAGAGCCAAGAGAATGCCTTGATACAGCAGGATACAGGTGGTGAACTGGAGCTGTGAAAAAAAGAGCGCAATGGGAAGAGGTAACAGATTTATTTCTGAACACAATGAAGGGAGCAGGATGCAAAAGAAAATGACAACAAATTAATGACCATTCTGAAACGTACAGAAATAAAGCATCTGACACCAGTTTGTACAAAGATTGCAGTTCCAGATATAGAAAGGAATAGCAGGAAAGAAACAGAAAATCTCAGTAATAGATTTGTAGAAACCAGAGGTGACAGATGATCTGGAGCTCATCCAGTTTATTTTCCTGGGCAGTTGCACCACTGTATTTTCAAGCATTCCTTACATTTCAACAGAAATTAAGGCAAAAGGTGTATTTGACCCACTCAGCTCACTTCTTTTGTCTTTTCTATAAAGAGAAAAAAGAGGGGTGGGAGAAGCCTTTGCTGCCTCCAAGTACTGCTGGATGGTCTTCAGGGGCAAGTACATGCTTCCAGCTCATGTGGCTTTTTGCCAGATTAATCAGTGGGTCCTGAGAGCTGTTTAGAGATAACTTTTGCCTGGCAATAACAGAAGAACAGTACAATCTTCTTCAACAGTGCTTCGATAAGGTTATGCAAAAAGCAATGGGTAGGAAAAGAGAAGAGCTCTGGAGTAGGTCAGGGTTCAGGCCCTTCGTTAGTGACTGATTTCTGTAATATGGCCTCATACAGACTGTCTTGCTGTTACTTTCTTTGGTGCTCTTCTTTCCACTCCCTGTTTTCAACCATCTTTGAGGTTTTTATCCTGTGCTTCATGAGTCTTGCCAGCTGTTCACATTATCTGCTTCCCAACAGGCTTCCTGTGATGAGGTATTGCTTTACTGTGGGCAATCAGTCCTGGTCACAACAAATCTGCAAGCTGAGGGAGCTGGTGGCCATCTCTATGAAGTGTAGCCCCACTAATCTTCACGAAGCTGCAAAGAAGGAAAACACACTAAATTTGGCTTTATTAGCAGAAATAGATAGTGACTGACATTTTGAATGAAGAAAAATTAGGACACTCGAAGTCAGGAATTATAGTATCATGTGAAACTTTAATTAAGAACATATATTGCAATATTCACAATAAAACTGTGGGAGTTGGCAAGGCTGACTGGATTTATGCTACAAGCAGCTTACACCCCTCACGCTGTAACAGCTGGCAGCCAACAGAGAAGAATTGCAGAGCAGGGCATGTTGGCTCCTGAAGTGAAGCACAGAGGGGTTTCAGCCAGTGGCTGTGGGTACCAAGTTGCAGAGAAAGACTTTTGTATGGGTGAGCAGGTGGAAGAAGAGGAAGCAGGCGGAGATTCTGAGATGGAGATGTTGCCTGATACTAATATAACGTGAAATGCAGAAAATACTGAAGAGGTTAATAGTTGCTCCTAGGCGTTCTACAGATATAATTCTCGTCTGGCTGCAAAACCAGCTCAGTGTTCAGCCCTGAAGTCTATTTTCCTAGATTGCAATTGTTAGCTTGTAAACAGGGGACACCATGAGGTTATCTTGCAGATAGAGCTTGTCAGTAAGTGTGCTTGGTGTAATCCTTGTCTCATAATTTGAAAGCTTACTTCTTCTTCTCCTCTGATATGTACTATCAAATGCTATACTATGGCACAGTTTCTTTCTAAGCTGTCAACAATTTAAGGTGAGTTTTCCAATGTGAAGTCCACAAAATTTCCGTATTTGCTTTCATGTAATCAGGCTTCAGGTTACGCATATAGAAACAGAGATACTTACAGAAATCAGATTCTGAATTCACATAAGAGACAATTGATGATAGACATGTTGGTGTGTTCATCCAGTTAACGAACAAGAACAGCACTTTGTAGTGCATCTTAACAAATACAAATGGTGATCTTGAGTTGTACTGCAAAAATAACATTCAGCTGGAATCCTCTCTCCTCTCTCCTCTCTCCTCACCTAGCTTAAGGAAGCCTACATTTGTAAATTTATGTAACTCATTGAAAACCTCTCAATTCACTTGAGGATTTTTAAAAACTACTTGGACAAACTCTAGAGAGGAAGGGCTTGATTTGTTTCATTCAGGCTTCATTTTGATGCTACCCTTGCATTTAGAAGAAATACCTCTATTTTACATTGGCTTCAAAACCAACACGAAAGTGAAAAAGTTAGATTGGCTGTTCTCTTGAAAGCAATTCAGGCATCTGAATGTTAATTTCTTTAGCATTCAAGTTTTTTAGTTTCTTTAGACTCAATACAGCAGATTATTTTCAGTGGGTCTGAAGTTTTTCAGACATAAAGACACAGAAAATAATTGTGTGCATTTGTATTGCTGACCATATCTATAGATTTTCACCTATCAGTGCCTAAGAATATTTGCTCCTCCAAACAGGACATTACTCCTAATACAACATGTCTGGAATACACATTAACCGTTAAAAAATCAGCCTGCTTAGAGGAAGCTTGGGAAAAGAAGGGAATGTGATGGGGAAAAAATATTAAAGATTATATTGAGCAAAAGTGAATGATAGGCCTACTTAGGCATATGCATGCAAGCTAAAGGATGAAACTTTTGTAATTTTTCAGCTCATTTAATATGAAAGGCCCACATACTGAGTTACATAGCCAGAGTTAACATCTGCAATTTGGTTGGTACATGCCTTTGGTGCTGGCATTAGCCCTGTGACCACAGTGGCTGCTGTTGCTCAGCTATTTTAGTGGCTTGGCATCTTTCATATTCCCTCAGGCTCTATGGTAGAGCAAGCGGACACCCACATTGGATGCCAAGAGAGTCATCTTAATGAATGACACATTACGAAGCTTGTGAAAGTAATTTGTTTTGCTCTGTGGTGTAGTTGGCTAACTTCCTATTATTGAAAGTTCGGGCTAAATCCAGCACTAAAACTATGCAAATTCTTGCCTTTTTGGCAACATATAACAGAAACAAGTCTTATTCTAAGTAATTCTTACCTTTGTTTTCTAGAAGAAAACTTAAATATTACACTGCCTTGGGGAACAGTTTCCTACTATCACATTTTACATGTAATGAATTCACGTGTAAAGACTACCAATTTTTTATAGCAAGATATACCTTTTACAAAAAGTATAAAAAGCATTCTGGTAAAATCTTATTTTCTGGCCTATGATATGATAAGGACTGCTAGTAGTGCTCAAACATTGACAATGAAAGAGCTGAGAGCACAGGGCAGAGAGGTCACCTTTCCTTCTTCGCATGCCTTGCCTTCCATTTCTCTCTCCATAGAGCATCGCCTGAATAGAGTAGCTCTGTGACATGCACAAATATGTGTCCTGTGTGCACTCATTACGTCCACAGCTGAGACCGTGCAACATTTTCTGCTCCAAACTCCTCTTTCAGTCACTTGCTACTTTGATGAAACATTAATCTTTTATATTTTCTAGCTTTGCCTGAAAAATCCACCTGCTGCCTTTGCTCCCCAGCCCCTGATTCTTCTGAAAGCACATGCATCATAGAAGAAACTGCTTTTTCTGCCACAAACATTAGGCATGGAAACAGGGCCAGAGGAGTCTTGAACATAAAAATGGTTGTTGATTTGACTGAACTGCGAATCTCCGAGAATAGAATTCAGCTCTGCTTGTGCTCAGGGTTCCCAGTCGGCTCACACCGTGAGCAGTGCTGAGCTGTGCCTATATGAGGAGCCAATTTAGCCAGGTAGTAAAAGTGTAAAGACGTTTTGTGAGATGAAGCCAGGACCTCCATCTTGTTCATTCCTGAGGTCATGGTATGAAAGACTGCTGTATCCTTCAGGCTAAATTGTACCCAGGCTATGACTTGAAGGCATCATGATGCAAAAGAAGTTATTTTTTAGTTTACTTTGGACTAAAGGTTTATCCTTGATTTAAATCTGTAGTTTAAACTTGCCTTAATACTGAAGTTTAAACATCACAGAATTGCTGTCCTTCCATTGCTGTTGTAGTGACTATTGTAAGATTTGTTGGAGCTCGTGTATGGTTAAAATGTCATTATTCTCTTAGCTGCAAAAGCTTTTTAATGCCATGTTTCCCTCTCCTCTACCCCAACCCAGGTTTTCTGAAGTATGCTCATTCAAAGTCACGTTAAATAACTTGTAGACTCTCTGGCACCTGATTTAATGAAAAAATCCTTGAACTTCTGAGAAGATGAGTTGACAAGAGTGGCGGACAAGTAAGGCAAGGACTAATCACTACCCATGAAATAGTATGAGGAGTACACATCTCTGCCATGAAAGAGGATAGAGTATTCTGGAGGAAGGATGGAAGCAGGAGTGATGTTGACCCCACACTTCACAAAATAAGTCTGACTCAGTCCTGTGGCACTCTTCTGGGATTCATTGCTGATTCCACAAGCATAGCATTGAGGTGAGCATTGAGTTTGGAGGGAGGGGAGTTAACAATCCTTTCAAGAATAACATGCTGTGATGGTGATTGTGCCATGCTGCCGGCTGCCAGCAAGAGTTTCAATACAGGGTACTACAAAAGGTGTTGTATGCACCTCAGTAAAGAAACTTGTGCGTTGAAGAACTGATGACTGAGCATCAGAAAGTCCAAAATTCACAAATAAATTCATGGTGGTGGAAGATAGACACCACTTTTCTTGTAACTCAAATAAATTTTTTTAGAAAAAAGGTAGAGTCAGTTCAGCTTTCCTCACTGTTGTGTAGCATTTTTTAAAATATAGACTTGGTAACAATAGAAGGGGTCACAAAATCAAAACCATATAAATATTAATAGTGCTGAAAAAAAATTCTCCTAGGAGCTGCCTGTAGCTTAGCTGTAACACTAATATACAAGGGTCTGAATGGAGACATATGGTCACCATCAGCTTGGATATTTAATTTTGAGATGACACTTCTATTAATCCATCTGAAAAGGGGGAAGCTACCATATAACTGGTTGCAATTAACCAAACCACAATTTTCACTAACCAATTCAGTCTAAACCAAAAGCCAAAATGGCATTTTAGAATTACAACATTACTCCCAGATTTGCATTTCCTGATGAATTCCCAAGGTTAAGATTCAAGCCATACCGTAAAACCAATCCTCAATTATACCTTTTTAGAGAGAAAGATCAGTGGCAGGTGGTGCCTGTTTAAAAGACTCATTAAAACACCTTCTGTTTGAATATCACAAAAGGGAGTCACCAGATGGAGGCACAGCTCCACATGGTAGCCTTACCTCAAATGAGAGTTTCACCTGACACTTTCAGGACAGCAGATTTTTTTTTTTTTTTTTGCCTCCAACTAACAAGCCACTGAGGTTCATGAGAGGATATATTAGGATTAATTGCACTTGATCACTAATCCATTGCAATGCCATATGCTAAAAGCGTTGTTCACTGTCAAGCCTAGAGACAGGTAGGGCCCCTCTGGTAATGTAAACTGTCCCCATTTCCACGGAGCTAATCTAATTTCACCTCCTTACAGACCTCAGATTCCAGTAAAGATACTTAACTCTTCCTGCTTTGTCTCCTGATGCATTTCTGAATGGTAGCAAATGTGATATAGAAGCTAATGATGCTGAAACCTGTTGACTAATTGGAAAATGATTTTTCCTGGTGCTGCTTGCAGAAATGAGCAAAATATTGAAAGGATATTTACTCTATTGCATTCTCAGCTAGTTGGATCAAAGAGCCAGCTCTTCCTTCATCAGCCGCACAGTTTAACTCCTCACAACTTCTCCCCATGCTAGTCTCAAAGCACATTCAAAGAATATGTGATTTACTACATGAGAACAATTGGCAGGCTAAACTATATGAGCAAAGTTTATGTTTCTTAGAGAGGGCAACGTCACCTTGCATAGCCCTTGGAGTGGGAGGATTTTTTCAGTGGCTTGGCTTTGGGATTGATCCAAACCATTAAGTGCCAAACACTGTAACCAGAGCATTTTTCACAGTTCTGTTGTGTGTTTTGTGTTAAGCTACTTTAAAAATTGCCACCCACCAAGCCTGTTTCTTAAATCAAGGAGCTCATTCTTACATAATGTGTAGTGTGCGTATTTGTGAGAAGCAGAAGGAAGGCAGATAGGTGTATTGAATTCACACTCAGTGATATGTAGCATCCTCTGCCCCAGAAGGAAAAAATAATATAGTTTTTTGTAGTAATTATACTGAATATTCAGGACCAAAATATGTTTTCACACTAGTCTGTTTCAAGGGCTGGTCTACTCAAACTGAGAGAGTATGAAATCAGTCAGGTTTCTGGTATATAACGTCACCTTGTACTACCTTCTTACTACCCTATACACACAAAATGCCTTCTATTCCAGAAGGGACTCCAAGCGTGTTGCCAGCTGTATGCACTTAAAGATCAATTTAACCACCACTGAATGCAACCATCTCTAGGGTGGAACACAGCAACTCCTCCATTCCAGAAAAAAAACCCCACTGTTTTTAGGAGGAGGAAGTAAAAAAAGTAATCTCCAACTGCAGTTCCAGGGGAAATTATGCCGGCAGAGTATAATTACCCTTCTTGAAAGTTGGCCAAGACACTGGAGCTAACATTCTTCATACACAGAAAAGGTGCCAGAGATCTTTAGCAATCACAGGTGCTCAAGACCTCAACTTTGTGTTGAGTTAAAAGGCATTAGCTGATATGTGACAAAACTTTTCCTCTTCTTCAAGTAGAATGACAGATATTTCTGCCTTCTCCTCCCCACCCTAATATTTGTATTACGCATAGTGCAAGGCCAGGTGATGGATGTTTGCTCCTACCAGTGCAAAGTCACTCAGAAAAATAGTACAGCTACCAGTAGGTAAGGCTATCATTGGGAGAAACTGTTCACCAAGGAGATCAACAGGACAAAGTCCACCTAGTCTGCCTCCGACATCTTACATCTTTATATGTAAATTTGGCTTTCTTTTAAATAAGGAGTTTGGTGACATTTCCAAACTAGTACAAACTTGCTATTGTGCTTTCTCCTAAATAAATCTCTTCCAGTTAATTTAGAATTCCAAATTAATTGGGAATGTGGCCCACAATGTAGGAAGAATAGAGAAAAATTCAAATCTGGTGGCTGAAAAGAGGCATTATAGAAGGTGCAAGTCCCATATTCTCATTTGCTTTCCTGCCTGGACTTGGACTCAGCAACTGTATGTTACAAATTAATGATAAGCTATTCCATGATCTCCACTGTGTATACTGCACACATATGGGTCTTGATAGATATATGTGTACCATCATATCTATCCGTCCAGACAGATGGCTTTTCTTGATCACAGATGAATGGATCTGGCAGAATTGTAACAAGCAAATGATCTCCAAAACTAAAACCAGACTGATGACTCTGTTCATGAATAAAAGCGCAGAGTTCAGTGTATTCTAACTAACTGAGACAAGTTATTCAAGCGGTGTTGTATAGACTATCTTTGGGTACTCAGGAAGAGATTTTTAAGATTCATAAAATATTAATGAGATTTAACAAAAAACATATGTAAAAATTACAGGTATGCATTGATTTTCATCAGTATTCATCTGTTTTAAATCCTGATAATTCAGTAAGGAAGCAGAAAACTGATTTCGGTGATCAGTTGCACAATGGAAAAAAAGCCCCCATAGCTGTGTACAGTGACTATGTGTGCAGTTTTTGCCTTCTGAAGGTGAGAGAGGCATGACGTACCCTGGATAACTTAGGAAGTATCAGTCTTGTAAATGGAGTGCTTTGAAAAACTTTGTGTAACCCTTGCTATAAGCTGCTTAGCAGTGCACTTTCCGGCTATGTGCTGTATTCCTGGAAAGCAAAAAGAGTTTCAAAGAAGCTGCAGTGGCCGTTATTCCTCTTGTTGAAGGAATGTGATGTACTAGAGAACTGTCTCAAAGCACCAGTTGTGCCTTTATGTTATTTCTGAAAATTTTGTTGAGGCAGAAGTGGCATCTGGTAGTGTCTCCAGTTTTGAAGTCAGGCATATTAGAACTGTAGCAGGTCATTTTCTGCCAAGCTGTTTTCCAGCTGAGTAACCCTCAGCATGTATTGGTGCATGGAGTTGTTCTTCTTTCAGTGCAGGACTTTAGGCTTCTCCTTAAAGAACTTCATGAAGTTCCTGTTAGCCCGTTTGTCCAGTCAGCCAAGGTCTCTCTGGGCGACAGTACAACCTGCTGGTATATCAGCCACACCTCCCAGTTTTGTGCCATGAACAAACTTGCTGAGGGTACACTTTGTCGCATTATCCAGATCATTAATGGAGATGTTAAACAAGATTGGACCCAGCACTGAGTCCTGGGGTACACTGCTAGTCATTGGTCTTCAACTCTACTTTGTTCCACTGATCACCCCTCTCTGGGCCCGTTGTTCAGCCAGTTTTCAATCCACCTCACTGTTTGCTCATCCAACCTGTACATCGACAGCTTGTCTACAAGGTTCTATGGGACATAGTGTCAAAAACCTTACTGAAGTCCATGTAGGCAATATCCTCCACTCTATCTTCATCTATCAAGCTGGTTATTTCATCACAGAAGGTAATCAAGTTGGTCAAGCAACAACAGAGTTCATGCCACACCGGTGTGGTGGAGAGGTATAGAAAATTATATGGAGATACTTGGTGCTTGTAAAACTGTACTGCTAGAAAACAACCCTAAAAAATCATAAGACACTGAAATTAATTATACTTAAAAGGCAGGCTACTTTGAGAAATCTTATGCTTCAAAAGTCAGATGAGACCTACTTAAAGAATTTAATTTGTAGTTAAGGTTTAGATTTTTGATCTATTAAATGACTCCACGTCTTTTCCTTCAACAGAATGAGGTGAGGATCTTGAGGGTCCAAAGGAATTTAACTTTTTAACTGGTGAATTTTAACAAAGAGTGAGACGAATGTCTGATAGATATTTAGTTATTTCTGCATAACAGTTGTAAACAATGGTATCAGCTATATCAAGTTTTCCTGTACCAAAAGTAATCTGCAGCTAGACCAGTAGACTTAATCTATATTTCAGACTGGAGTCCATAACTGCTCTTTAACTTAAAATGGGGAAATGCAGTAGCCCACATGTGTTAAGCTAATTTTGCAGGGCATAGTGAAACTGGGGAAAAGTTTTGATTTTCTTTTTGCTGATACCAGTTTTATTGCTCTCAGTGGTTCTAGTAGTTGCTTTTACCTTCACTAGAAATAATTTCAAGACTTCTCCTCCTTTCTGCACTTCATTTGTTTGCTAGAGGGTTTTCTATGTTCAACCATTTGCATAGTTTTTACATGCCTCTTTCTAAACCCTGACCAAAAGACTGGGTAACAACTCATTGGGCTTGAGTTTGGGAGAATAGAGATAAACAGTTTTTTGCAGATCCTACCTGATAGTATTTTCACTTCCAGTAGGTACATATCTTGAAGAGACTAAGTGTAATGAAAATAAAAATAAAATTGTCCTTTGCAGTAACTAGTTGATTCATGCTATTTGTATTCTGTAAAACTGATTTCACATTTTTATATTCCTGTTTCTGGCATTTTTTATTTTTGTGTTCGTCCTTCACCTAATTTTTTACATGACACAGCCAAGGGACAAACGCATTACAGTTTGTCCTGATTTCATCTCGGATATAGTAACTTTTATTCCTAGTATCTGTTACAGCGCTGTGGTTTGGATTTAGTATAAGAATAACATTGATAACACAGTGATATTTTAGTTATTGCTAAGCTTTTCAGCTTCTCACACCATGCCAGGTGCACAAGAAGCTGGGAGTGGGCACAGCAGGACAACAGACCCAAACAGGCCAAAACGATATTCGATACCGTATGATGTCATGCTCAGTATATATTTTTGGGGAAGAAGAAGGAAGAGGGGGATGTTCAGAGTGAGGGTGGTTGTCTTCCCAAGTCACTGTTACATGTGATGGAGCCCAGCTTTCCTGGAGACGGCTGAACAGCTGCCTGCCCATGGGAAGTGGTGAATTAATTCCTTGGTTTGCTTTGCTTGCATGCACAACTTTTGCTTTGCTTATTAAACTGTCTTTATCTCAACCTATGAGTTTTCTCACCTTTATTCTTATGATTCTTGCTCTCATCCCACCAGGAGGGGAGTGAGAGGCTGTGCGAGGCTTAGTTGCCAGGTGGGGTTAGGCCATGACACAGTTCCAAACACTATACTAATCCCATTGCAAATAACATAATGTTCCTACAAGGGACAGAATTGCAAACACAGCTCTGCCTCCAGGTATTATTTGTTGTGTCACCTGAGTCTGAGATAATTCAGTCTTGATTTTCGTAAATGCAGAGATCCTAGAGTCCCCTTTTACTTTGATATTTTGAGTCCTCAAGCATTTATATTAATCAAACCCTGGTGAACAACCAAGCAGATAGGCCACTTTACATGTTTTTGTCAGAGAAAACAGTTTTGTGATCTAGTATTACATGGCAAAACTCCAGCCTTCTGCCAATATTAATCAACAGACTTCTGTGCCCTTATTACTTATGATCTCCCAGGAGGGTGAAACAAATAAATACACATAAACTACATGTTGATAGCTAGTTCATTTGGATAATGTTTTTGTACAATGAATAAGAAATGAAACTTCTTCAAAGATGACAAACTGAAGCCATTACATAAAAGGTTTTGATTTAACAAAGGACTACCCTGGTCTGGTGTCCCAATGCACATCAACCAAATCCCTGGAAAGAACGAATCCACAGCAGATTAGTGCATCACTACCTTTCCTGTATTACTCTTCATCTCTCAAAGCAGAACATCTGGCTCTGCAATGCCTTGTGCACTCCATTTTTTTTCACTGTGATCTGGTGAAAGCAATAGATTGCATTGTGGCTACATGGATTTTTGCACCTGAAATGATTAGTCATACAACTACATGACTGTAAATAATTGGATTTATTATTTCTCTAATGCTTGTAAATATATGTCTGGTAGAAGCATTCATCTATTTATACTATTATGCAAATGATGAGCAAAATAAGTTACTGTGTTTTCCTCTTTTCCCTCCCTATTTTATTTTCTTGATTCTTTTAAGCTTCAGATGGAATTTATGTTATACTTATGTTATACTTTTTTTTTTTTTTAGTTTATTTCTTTTCAGTAGCATTATGGCCTTTCCTGGCTTTCTGAATTATCTCTCTTTCTGTTTGTTTTGTGTGCTCTTATTAGGGTTGTTGTTAGCTCCATTCTGATGTTTGTAGTTTGTGGAAATCTGAATCTTTGTTATTTATGTTATCAGTGATCTGACCTGGGTTGCCCACAGCAATGTTCCAACTGTTCTCAGGTCCTCAATTACTAATTATGCAGATGAACAGATTGTGCAAACTCTTTCCTTATGGCCACATTCTGGAGGAGTTGTTTTTATTAAATCGCTGCTGCACTTGAATTTTAAGTAGATGCTGGCCAGTTCTTAGTAGATTTTTTCAGCTGTCCTGTACATGTTTGTTGTAGTAATTTATTAACAAGTGATAGTTACGCACACCAAAAAATCCAAACTCATAGCATCCAAAAGCAACATGGTTGTAAAAGGAAGTAAAAGACATAGAGTAAAGCCAGATATCTAGAGGAGCAACCCCTTCTTGAAGATCACCTGGACAGTGGACAATCTATCAGTAGAATACCTGCAGCTGTTAACATTAGTGAAGCAAATTAATCACTGATGAGCACTGATTGTTGTAATTAGATGAAGGATGCTCAGAAAAAACTATCTTTTGAGGTAAAAGAATTCTACTATGTTAATAATGCTTTACCAATTAGATAATACCCCAGTTTTTGAGGGCAAGTCACAGTATGAGATTCTGTGCAAGGAAATGATATCCTCATGGGTGTCCTCCTTGATATCTAGTATAATTGTAAGAACACAGAACTGACTACAGCTTGGATAACAACACTGAGCTATGGGATTATGGTTGTACCCCATCTTTCTTTTTTATTGTGCTACAGTTGCTCCCCAAAGGCATGTTTCTTCTGCTTGAGTAAAATACTTGTTCCTGATAATATTGTGACTCTAGCCGGTTGTTTGAAGTCATTTAGTGAATTTGGTGAGTTCAGCACCCTTGACCATCTCTGGCCAGTGTGGCCATGCATTTATGTTTCCTCTGAGGAACCAACTTTACCTCAAAAAACAGATGAGGCTGTCCAGATACCGTATCAGAATACTGGTAATTCTTTTCACAGAAAAGCCTTTTGGAAATTAGAAAACTTAGAGTTTGCTCTTTTTCTTGCTTCCCTCCTAATTCAGGCTAGACATGAGGAAAAAAAAAATTTACAATGAGGGTGTTAAATACTGGAACAGGTTACTCAGAAAGGTGGTAGATGCTCCATCCCTGGAAACATTCAAGGCCAGGCTGGACAGGTTTCTGAGCAGCCTGTTCTGTTAGTAATTGAAGATGTCCCTGCTCATTGCGGGGCGTGGTTGGATTAGATGACCTTTGAAGGTCCTTTCCAACCCAAACCTTGCTATGATTCTATGGTTCTACAGAGTTGTGCAGGGTGGGAAAAAGTAGGATGCAGCAAGAAGGGTGAAAAAAGAGAACACCAGAAATGAGAATGCAATTTTATGTCTGTGAAATCTGGATACTCAAGACTGTCAGATAAAATTTCAGGGTGAGCACAAATCTCCAAGTGACTTCAGTATAGACAGATTCCAGTCTTAAATATTTTTTTGCCTACCTAAGCGGCCACTTAAAGTTTACACTAGATTAGACATGGCAATTGAAAAAAACAAAAACAACAACAAAAAAACACAACAGCAAAAATGTTTCTGTTTAACAATTAAACTTCCAAGTCTTGTGTCAATCCAGCTCAGTCTTGCCGTCAAATTTTCTGTTTTAAAAAACCCCTGATTTTTCTTTTTCATGTGGAAGGTAATTTTCATATAAACAATAAGGCAAACTGACTAGAAGTGGGAATCTGTGATAATAACTAGAACCATCAAAGGCACAAAGGTGCTGTCTGGAACAATAGGAGATAAAAAGTATCAGACAAAGGGGGATTTGTAAACAATAGCATAATTTTAAGAGGCAAATATTAGGAGATATTAATGCAAATAATTTCTACCATAAGTGTAACACTGACTGGGTTTTGTAGATAATTTTTATTAGTAGCTCTCAAAGTATTTTACAAAGTATCATCAGCCCCAAATTACAGCAAAAGACATGGGAGAACAAGGTGATCAGAGTTAACCCATCAGGCCACAGATAAAGGCAGGAGGAGAACCCAAAATTCTTGAGTCCTTTTTCCTGCAGTATTTACTAGAGCATAGAACCTTGCTGGAAAAGTGTTCTTCAATCTAAAACATAAAAAGCCTGTGTAACAAGTCTCAGACACAACCACCACCAAATTCAAATCGGACGACGAAAAGAGAATGAGTCAGATCAGTCAGCGTCAGTGGAAACACTCTGATTAACTTTGAATATGACTGTTAATACAAATCTCTATCGAATAGACTTCTCCTACTCAAAATGATTTTCCATTGAAAATGTGTACATTCTTATTCATACTCAAGGACCCTAAAATATTTTTTTAGTCTATATTTTAGTCTATATTTTATATTTATATTTATATTTATATTTAGTCTATATTTTAGGGCTCTGTTAAAAAAGTACGTTAAAAACCAGGCTTGTAGGTTTCACTAGTGAATAGAAAAAAAGTCAAGAACTGCAGTGTACTTTGCATTTTATCTCTGCAAGGCCACACCTGACTAATGAACACCTGTTCAGCTTGAGACCTGTCTACAGTAGTAATCCTGTCAAACTGTAGGCTACAAAAGGTATTTGCAGACCTAAAATGCTGTGCAGAACAAAGACATCTTTGAGAGAAGTAATAGCAAACTGTTCTCTCCTTGTTGTCTGAAAACAAGGTGTTTGTTGTTGTTGTTGTTTTTTTGTTTGTTTGTTTGTTGATTGTGTGTGTTGTTGTTGTTGTTGTTGTTGTTGTTGTTGTTGTTGTTGTTGTTGTTGTTGTTGTTTTTCTGAATTGTGACACCATGTTTTGTAGTTATGACCTGGAGTTACCAGTGAGTATCTTGTGAGGAAGACAGAATTATCCTTCCTTCTGCACTATTTTCTTGTTGTTTCCATAAAGCAGCTCCAGAGCCATATCATGCTTTTATACAGTAAATAGAATAACATATATAGGCCTGCCTGCAGAACAGCTACACATGAGCAAATATCCTTTTGTAAAAAGAAAAGAAATTGCTGTATCTCAGCTTTCATAGGTGGTAATCTTAACTGATAGAATAATGTGTAAGTGAATGTATTTTTAAAGAGGTGAGTGAGAGCTATGGACTCAAGTGACTCATGGTACGACAGGAACAGAGGGAAAGCAGCTCTGGGCTGACTCTGTCATCTCTCAGCAGCCTCCTTCCACTTAGCAGACACCTGTAAAGTCTTCCAGTGTGGTGTTATGATGGAATACCATAACACAGACATCAGGTTGATAGGACAGGTTAATCTGCTTTCAGTTTTAGTTGGTATAAAACCAAAACGACTTTTATTTCCTTCTCTCATTTTCCTTCTAAATTATTCAACGCTCTACTGGCTAACAGAAAAGCAAAGAGCAAGATAAGAAGTGTCATGCTGGTGTGTGGGGAGGAAGAAAGAGGGGAATAGTATTTGCCAAGATGTAGGGTTGGTATGCATGAAAAAGTGATCCTGGTGTAAGGTAAGTCCAGAGCTCTTTGAAAGATTGTCCAGGACAGACAGATTCTCATACTTAATTTTTATACAGACTTGTAGTCTCACAGAATGTTGGGATTGTATGACATGAAGCCAAATGGGAGGTTGTACTTTTCCTCCATTTTTTCTTTACTCCTATAGATATTTACACCTTCTAAAAACTGCTAGAATTCATGTTAGAAAAAACAAACAAACAACAAAGTATCAGTTCCTTTATTATCACTCAGAAACAAAGAAAACCAAAGCCCATGGGTGAATCTAGGAAGATTTAGGTTAGACTTTTTTAAAAGCCCAGCTAGTTATGATGAGGAGAGTGAGGCATTGCCAGGTTACACAAGTCTCCGACGCCTGGGATCTATGATATAAAAGATGGTTTCCTTTTTTTTTTTTCAGGAGTCACACCCTGGCAGGTGCTTTTCATTTATTTATTTATTTTAGTTGGAGACAGGGCTAGGAGAATGAACTACCATTCTATATGATACAGTGGTATTTGTTTGAGAAATACAAGATCTGGGGTCTCATCATGCATTCAAGTATGAGCATATAGTAAATCTACCTTTGTTTAGACTTTCATGTTTAGAGAATGAAGTTCTAGGAAGTTCAGTAATGCTGAAACTTACATATACTGTTGTATGGAGACAGACATCATAAGAAGCCCTATTCATAAAAAAAATTTATTACGTTCTTCCCGTAGACTAATAATTTTGAACTAGTAAGTGATTTTTCTTTTCCCCATCAAAACTCAAAGGTGGTATTTTCTGTGTTTACTATGGGGATAATTTTAGCTTCCACCTTTTTCCTTTTATCATGTACGTGACACAGTACTTTCTGAATGCTACAAATACCTCTGTAAGTTCAGGACCTTTTTCTCTATTCCTAATACAGTGTGAACGGTTATTGAGAAAAGCATTGAACAGACACCTCTATTAAAACCTCTGGCTTTAGGGTAAGTACAGGCATGCATTTTTTTTTTCCTGCCTTCTATCTGTCTGCTAGAATGAAAGAAAACCTGGCTTTTTAACCATAATTTGGGGATAATTTCAAAGTGGAGTTGGATTTCAGTGGCTATACTTGTCTCAGACTGGTATTCTAGCTCTCCTTAACGTAGTACCGAGCAAATATTACCTTGCCAGTTCTTTCCAGATATAGGTGATAATATTATAGAAGTGGTAGCTGTAAGATCATGTTATGATAATGCAGAAGGTTCTTCATGATAAAGAACAAGGAATTTGTTAGGGGCCAAAATCTGTCTTGGTGGTAAAATATCTTAGAAAACTCTTGTGTACTATATACGTATACTTTTCACAGCTGGAAAAGAAGTTTACTTTGACAGAAACCAAGATCATAAAGCTTCAGACAGAATTATCTTTGGTATACTGACATCTTTTTTATTCCCTGGTTTGCTTTGAATCTGGATTTAAAGTGCCAAAATACTTTGAAGTAAGCTTCATTCTCTCTATTTTATTGGACTGTCCAGATGTAGGAAGCAGCAAAAATCTCAAACAATTTGCTGTTTTCAAACTTTTCACATCATTTTTTTTCTGGCCTAGAGACCTAGCTAGTACAGATGAACTGAGGTGGACATCAAAACCACATCATTTGTCTTTGAAAGAAATTACATTTACAGTGTATTTAGATGTAGAAAAATGAAATCACAGTCTTCCCAACAATAGTTCCATAAAGAAAAATACAGTCATGTTTCTTATTGACTTGTCTGTTTTAGTACCTTGACCTTTGACATGATGTTTCATAGTTTCAGACTTACTCCCTTAAATTACCAAATAGCATTATGACTGCCAGTAAGGACACTTGTTAAATATCACTTCAGATTTTGTATCAAAACCAGCAGACAAAACTGACTCCAATCTAGAAGTCATACATGATGACTTTTAACTAAAACCCCCACTGGAGGCCCTTTAATGAAAAGTTAGATTTCACAGCACTTGTGGCATTGCTTTTATAACACACCATGTTCTTGAACAGTTTCTCTAGGGAGAAAATCCTGTGGTACATGCGGGCATGCCAGAAGTTTCCTCTCTCATCACAGATTTGCAGCTGGCCAGCATTCCTGAAGGATCATGGAACAGAATGCTTCAAGCAACCCTAGGGACCACAGCAGGTTTCAAAAATGTTTTTATTAATAGTGAACTTGATAAACAACTTGATAGTAATATATTAATCTTGATGAGAAAATATGCTTTTCATTTGAAACAGCAGTTTGGTTTGGAAAGAAATTTTGAGGGTAGGTGGTGGGGATGGAGGAAGATCCCAGTTCTTTTTCCTGTGATTTTTTTCTACTTGAACAGCTCAAACTATGTTACTGTTCCACTTAGTTCCATTTTTCTCTCACAGTGTGTTTCCCTGTATCTATATAATTTTATTCTTAAAACCCCAATTGGTCTCATATGACACTAAATCCATTTAAGCAAATGCAGACCTCTTTATTCTAGTTTTATCCTGACTTCACTTGGTAGAACTTCCTTCAAGAGGAGTGCATGGATATATGGGTTAATGGAGAGGTGGTCAAATGTGAAAAAAACAAAGATGAGGGGCTTGCTTATAGTAAAACATACTGTGACATATATGCCACACATTTCTGACACTTTCCTGTGTGTATCTTTACTCCATCTGAAATGACAGATTTTTTTTTTCCTTTGCCCATTAAACAGGGTGATGGCTAGCAAAACAGGTAAACTAGCTCAGAAAATACTTGCAAGTAACTTTCATAAACCTTCCAAATCCAAGCCAAAATACAGGCTTTAGACAAAGGAAAATGCTTTCATAGAAACCAGACTTTTGAGTATGTATCTGAATAACAAAAAGATGCAGAGATTGTCTCATTTAAACCCATATGAAGCCTTCCTGCAGCCTGCATGGCTCCCAGTGGCTAGCAGAAGGCAAGAATAATACACTCACATGTGTTCTCTCTAACCTACCTATAACTAAAAATGTTCGCCCAACCACCCTGTGCATGCATTTTTCTCAATTCCTTTTCTGCTTGCAGTGTGATGCAGTGGACCATTCTATAGATAAGAGATGGGAGAGCCTGGGATGTGGACAACGGTACTTCTCTGAAATTAAGAGGTTTCTTGAGGCTCAGCTGGCAAAGTAACATTTCTTGTGGAAAGGATCCTTTTAGCTTTTTGCTTTTGGTAGTAGTATTAATAATAGTAGTAATAAAAGTAATAATAACATAATAAACCAGTAATAATAAAGTAGTAATAGCAGTAGAAGTGGTGGTATTTAATTATTTATTGCTATATTGGTCTTTCACCTTTGCTAGATCAAAGACCTTCTGCAGGTAACAATGGTAAAAGAAAAACAAGGCCTTTTTGAAGGAAAGTTAGGAAGAAACTGATGGTCTTGCTTGAACTTTGTTCAGATCAGGACAGAGAGTGAGAAGTCTGCATGTAAATATCTGGGCGACAGTGCCACTGCATGCTGAAGAAGATGCTTTCTGAGCAAATAATCAATGTTTAAAAAGATGGAACGAACAAACAAATGCAGTTAAGAAAAAACCGTTGCAAACTGAATAAGACACAGTGTTAACTCCAAGCATAAAATGGCATGCACCTTGCAGGCTGTGCTATGGTAGGATATAGAGAGTTTACTTTCCTCGCAGAAACAACAGGGAAATTTATTTACAATAAAGAGCAGCCAAAGGAATTAGATTTTTTTTTTTTTTAGCTGTGACGAAATAACTTTGGCACATTGTTTTCCTGTAGTCATATATCCTAGAGTGGTGTGACGATCCAGCTTCTATTAGAAACTGAATCCCTAGTCCTTGTCCTGAAAAAAGGTGGATGTTTTCACTGAGAGTAGTATAAGGTGAAAACCCAGGAAAGAGATAGAATTGTAAATGTATTGTTCTTTAAATTCTCATGGCTTCTCTGCAATAGGTCCATAATTTTTGAAAGTTTGGGAGTATCAGCTGTACAGGGCACTGAGAAAAGTCCCTCTTGTTTTTGTGACAATAATGCAAGAGGTTCTTTTCACAGACCTTAAAACATGCTGACCACCATTTCTTTAAAAACACATTACAGCAACGGTGATGTTTTCTAAGCCATCCAGATATTAGCATATTTCAGTCATTAGTAATTTATTTTTACTATTAGCCAAAAATTTAGATGTTTTAATGAGTGAGAGATAATATAGTCTAAAGATCTTACAGATCCAGTGCATTGTCCTAATTTCTTTCACTATTCCTTTTCAAAGTTAACGTTTCAACATCATGGTAGCTCCCAGCCCTTCAAATATTTTTTCTTGTGAGGATCATAAAAAGAAGTGAATGCCTTTTCAATAAAGGAAAAAGAATTAAACATTTAACACTTAATAAATAACATTTAATTGTATCGGGTTCATTCTTTGCCCATTTTCACTTGACTTAAGCAATGAAAACACTCTAAGATGATTCTAATACTATCAATGTTACTAGTGCTACCAGTTAAGTCAAATCTTTTATCATTAGTATTCCCACCCTAAGGAATGTCTTGTCATAACATTGACATTGCCATATGCTGCTACTCAAATTGTAGTTGTCAAGATATTGATGACATAGCTGTTTCACAGAGTACGTGCTTCTTAAAGCATACAGTCTCCCAGTCTCACAAATTTCACAGTGATCAGTGTAACGCAAAGGTAGAAAGAGTTAGGAGCTCTAACTCTTACAAAAGATTCACCTATTCAGATGTTTTTCTTTCTCCTCCAAAAGCTGTATTAGTCATGCATTTTATTTGCTAAGACATATCTTAAAGCGAGACTTAGCAAACACAAAGAAGGTAGATTCCTTCCAGCAACAACTGTTAGTTTATCTGTTAACGCCCCTGGCAAAACGCTGTTGGAGCTGACATACATGACTGGTGGGCTCACTTAACAAGTACCTTATCTTCCGAAGAGGAGTTGTGTATCTCTCACTCTGTTTTCAGTGCCGTCTGTGTCTGAGTCCTTACAGATGGTAGTATGAGTGGTTTTGCACCACCTTGATCCTGGGTATCAGCTTGGCCTAATGTGCAACCCAGATGCACCTCAGGACTAGGCAAGATATGAGTGAATATTGACAAGCTGTCCCCTTCCTGCTTTGGTTCTGAGTGGTGAAGCCAGGCTGACTCCTACCTGTGTTGGAATTCCCCTGTTTTGTGCTACTTTCCTGTTCTCTTTGCACCCCTAGAACAATATCAAGGTCTCAATTGCAGGGGCTCAGAGATCAGCTCTGAAACATATGAGAGTTGGAGAGATCTAGCAGGAACATTCCTGTCTTTTAAGACTCCCATAGCTGAACAGAGTCTTTGTGACAAGACTGACACTTGACATTGTAAATTTCCAGGGTAGGATATTGTCTTCTCTTCATCAATATAGTCCCACAAAGAATGTTGTATAAATAAATAATAATTGTAACTAAAGGTGATCTAAAATGGTAATTTGACCTCAAATGGATTTTATGTATAGAACTTTATGTGCTTTTTTTAACTATAATTCCTATTGCTTTCGACATTTTTACTGTGACTAATCCGTGATTTTCCCCATGATTTACCATATCAGAGCCCAACCCCAATAATGTTATATATTGTAAAACCACTATGCCTGTTATCATACAGTGTGACGCAGTTATAGTATGGCTGCCTTCTCCATCATCCCTTAGAAAAGGGGAGTTCACCCAGGAGGTGGTCTTTTTCAAAGCTTTTTAGTACAGAATTTCTGCTTTCTACTCACTTTCTTAGTGGACTAAAGCCTGCTTTATAAAACCACCTTATTTAATACCACACAACAAGGCTGACTCAGTTAATGTCTCCCACTCTCCTAGAGAACCAGTGACAAGGTAAAGTGACAAAACTCACATTATTGCTGTTGGCACCATACCTGAAGATGTGGATGCAAAGCAGAGGATGCAATTTTCTGATGCTGCAACTGACAGCTTTGAGCAAAATTATGTACTTGGAAATGCACATCAGAGCATCTCTTCCTGTATATTGTATGTTTAAACTAGAGAGGAAATGCAAAAATATCTGCAAATATAAATACATGCACATGTTGTGCATATTCTGTCTAAAACTATGTTAAAATTTTGTTTCATAATACTTGTACAGTAAAAGCAAAAATACTTACTTTCATTATATTTTACATGAAGCCAAGCGCTTCTATTTTAGATATTGCATGTATATGAAATCAAGTGTTTTATCACTTGTATTACAGCACTGAAAATACTTAGCTGTTTTTTATTTATAAATCATGCTCTATGAAATTATTTCCATTTGCAGTTTCTTGTCCTCCATAGTGAAATGTATTTCCACTCCCATACACTTTTTCCTCAGACAATCAACTTTTATTTTTGTTATGGTGATCGAGTGAAAATCAATCTAGCTTTTTTATGTGGTGCTCCCTCTGGAGCTGCTGGAGAAAAATACCTGCAGCTGAGCTGCATTTAATGTATATACTGATTAGAAAGTGTTTAATCTTTTCCACCAATTACTTTGGAACCCCAATGTTGAGTATATCATAAGGTCTGTACAATTTGTGAGTGGATCTTTGTAAAAAGGACTGCTCCATTCCAAATCAAGGACAAAAATCAGGATAGGATTAACAGATCATATTTTGTTTGTTGGAAGATCTCATCATAAATGTACATGGTACTGTGGAGGATCTACTCTAAGTCAGTCTGTTGACAAAGAGATCTTCTCTTGTTCCTGCCATAACTACACACGCACGCACAAACACACACAGGTACGTGCAGCTACCTACGCCCACACAAACACACATTTACACGCAGCTGCTTCTTTTCACTTGGTATGTGCCAAAATATCAAGATACTCTAAATACTGCCTTCATTAGGAGTTTTAATAAAATTCATTGTATTCATTGGAAGCTGCTGTAAATATTTTCAGCTCTGCATCAGCTTGCATGTCTTTACTTTTCTTGTTCAGGCTCACTGTTTGAGTCAAAGAGGAGTTATTTGACTGACATGGCATTAGAAAGTAAGATAGTGTTGATTAATAAGTCCCTGGAGTTGTGAATGAAGTGTTTCTGGTACAGCTGCTTATGTGATAAAGCTGGGTTAAATAAAATACAGAAGCTCATTTTGGAGGGGATAGGTTAATTGAATCCATCCCAGAACTTCCTTATTTGATCAGGTCACTTGATAGCAAGAATGATTTTTCTTGCAGCATTCTGGAGACACAGAACAGCTGATCATCTGTACTTGGCTCTGAAGTGGGTGGCAGAGGGACCCTTCTGAATGATTCTGTGCATGGGGAAAGGGATGAAGAGGGAGAAACACTATCACAGCTTGCTCCGGGAGCTGAGCACTTCAGTTCCTCCCCACATCGACCGCATATAATAATGTATTGATTGCGCCCTTGGCTCTGAAACAGAAACTTCTGGTTCTGTTTCCACAAAGTAGAAGTCCTAAAATCACTTCAGCTTAGATTTCCATTCTTTGTTTCTAAACTCTGACTGAATCTCCAAGTCGAGAGATCTGTATGCTTGGGATGGTTTCAGGTTTGTTTTATATTTAATTGGTTTAACTATTTCAAGATGACTCTAGGACTAAAATGAGTCAGAAATCTATGGGTTTGCCCTTCAGTTTTTGGCAACGGGCCACACGCAGTTCTTTCAAGAAGGCCAGGCTCTAAACACAATCACCAGAAAAGCCTGTGGAAAAAGGCCACAGGAACCTGCGTGAAACTAAGAGTAGTGCAGCAGACTATCAAGATGGGATATGGCGACTGAGTGGGAAGGAGGAAAAGAAAGAAAGCAAAGGACTAGTATAACAAGATCAAACGTCTTCTAGGATCACAGAATCAGGTGGGAGGGGATCTCTTCAGCTCATCTAGTCTAAGACCCTGCTCAGAGCAGCGTCAGCTAGAGAAGGTTGTCCAGGACTGTGTCTGGTTAGATTTTGAACTTCTCTGAGAACAGACTGCATGGACTCTCTGGGCAGCCTGTGCTAGTGTCTGACTACCCACACATTTTAAAAGTGCTTTTCTGTGTACAGGTGTGATTTAATGTATTTTAATTTGTGCCCACTGCCTGCTGTCCCATCCCTCTTCTTCATTTCATCTCCTCAAGTATTTATACACAGAGATAAGGTCCACCTGAGCCTTCCCTTCTCTAGCCTGAACAATCCCAGCCCTCTTAGCCTCTCCTTATACAACAAATGCTGTAGTTCATTCATGATCTTTGTGGCCCTGTGTTGGACTTGCTCCAGTATGTTCATGTCTCTTGTGGTGGGAAGCCCAGTACTGAAAACAGTACTCTAGGTGCAGCCTCACTAGATCTGAGTAGAAAGGAAGGATTAGGATAGAAAGGCTATTAGGAAAATTGTGGGAGGAAAAAAGTTACAGATAGGTTAAAATGAGAGCAAAAACTTGCCAAAAAAAAAAAAAAAAGTAATAGAGCAGTTCCAGGACAAGAAATAAAAAACCACATGGAGTAAAGGTATCAGGTAGCAAGAAAAAAAATAAGAACAAAAGAAAGAGAGAGTTTTCAACTGGAAATATTTCATGGTTTTATCTGTAAAAGTTGATTTAAAACATTGCTATAGAAGCATGCCTCCTGATATGTACAAGAGCGCAAGTAGGTTACAAAAACTATCATAACCTCAGATAATAGGTTAAGTTACATGGTCAAAAAATGCTGAAGTTACAAGTCCAAGAGTAACATTAATTACACTTTAACTCTTTTATTTATGATATAGTCTGCAGCTCACAGAATATTAACCATACAAGAAAAAGCATGTGTACACATGAATGTCTTTGGGGAAGACCTGCAGTTTAGGGAATCTTAGATCTTAGTTTTAATCTCCACCTGGCTTTTGAAGATACATCTAAGTCAGTTGCCGTGTATATCATATAATTAATTATAGCATTAGCTTATCTATGAAGTGAATAAATAATATTTTAAGCAATTATCAGACTAGGATAAGTTTGAGAAACCATGCTACTTTTAAGTACAACCTCAGAAAACAAGAAAAAAAAAAGAATTTATGTGGAATTAACAGTACCCATTATTCTGCAGGATTTGTCCCATTAATAGGCATTATTAGCATTTCAGGCCATAAGATTTCCATAATGTCTTGGATTTACTGTCACATTTCTAATATAAAGCCTGTTCCAAGAAGATACTGCCAAACTGGAAATTTATACAATATCGGTTTTAGATCTATACCACTGGTTTATAATTCCTGTTCTGAAGCTTCCCTAGTAAACTCATTAACCTTGGGAAAAGCACATGCTGTATATTTAAACAAAAGGATGAGTTTAGTCTCTAAACGTCCCATCCTCTCCCCTTCCTGTTTTCTCCCTCCTCTTCATTCTTCTCCTCCACAACAAAAAAGGAGTTTGGGGAGGAGGTGAGTGTTCAACACCATGTGACAACCATGAAGGTTATATGCTCCCCAGTAAAATTTTGTTCTCCAGATGAGATCAGTTGACTGGAGTACCACAGCACAATCTTTTTTAGTTCATGTCCCTTTAAGGTCTCTGTAAATAAACAGACTGAAATGATGGTGTTGAGAGAGGTCAGGATAACAATATTTTCTAGTTTAATAGTATTCCTTTTTCTGTTCAGCTGGCTGGAATTCGCATTGTTGTTAACCACTTTTTAATAAATTCCAAGTTTTGAACATTGCACACTTCTATACAACTTGCAGCTGGAAATAAACAGACTCACAACGGCTGAAGGTAATTCAACAAGTTTAAGTTTTTTAGGAGGATAATGAAGTGAGAGTTTCTGGAAAGAATATTTTTGTGAACTATTTGTTTTCCAGAACATTTTTTTTTGAGGATAATGTCCTCTCCTTATAACAGCTATGATTTTTCATTAAATTGCTTGATTATTTTTTTTCCTGTTAAAAAAATCCACCATATTTAAAACTTTTCATCTGTTCTCCTACTCCCATTTCTTCACTGTTGATTATAAGGACAGATCACATGACAGCATAAATTGTTTTGGCAGCTATTTAGTGAGAGCAGACCCTGCTCTGTATGCAACAGCTTGCTTTTACTTGTCTTCTGTTGTATTTTTCTGCCTTGGAAGGAAGGTCTCTAACAGATTTTTCTGACGTTCTCTGCATCATCTAATGAAAAGGCTGTGTTACAATGTAGAATTGCATTTTCCATAGTACTTCTTTTATTCTAGAATCTCAAATTATTTTATTAATACTTACGAAAAAATGCCTGAGATTTATGTAAATGTTATGCTTATTTTACTGATAAAAAAACTTGCGAAAACAGGGCTTGCTGAAGGTCACTAAATAGCTTTGGACTGGGACTACAAACCGAATGCCCACATCTATTCCAATGGAGCTCAGGGTTCATGAACTCTTGCCTGTGATGATAAAAATTGCATGAAGAAGAACTACAGCTGGCAAAACCCTTTTCTTTTTCTGAGCCATTTTTCTCATAGTCCCTCATGAACATCTTCCTTCTTCAAACTTCTTATCAGGAAGAAATGTTTCCAGCAGGTGATTAGGTCTGGGAAAGCATCTGGTGGTGAAGCACTTGGGAATATCCTTCAGAGGTTGCTTTAACCACATTCTGTCAGCAGATCTTTGATTGCACTGTTAAGCCTGTCCCTGGTAACTGTATGGTGGTACTTGTGAATGCTTGTCAAAGTTTAATTGCAAGGTGACAATAAAAAGTGGCAGATGCTCTCTGTTACCCCCTAACCCTTCCCCCACTCTCTCCTTAGATAGGAAAAGTGATAAGAAGGATAAGGAGGAAGGAAGACTTTGCAAGTTGGAAAAGTTTTAAAGGCTTTACTAATCCTACTAATAAATAGAGAAAATATACAAAATATACAAAACCAATCTTGGATGTCCCAGGGTAAAGCAACATCTAACCCCTCCCATGGTGGCCAGAGCTCGTGTGTCTCCAGCGGCTGCAGGGCAGGCACCCGAAGTCCTGGGCGGGACTTCACAGCAAACCAGAGCTGGATTCAGGGATGCAGGGCCTCAGGCCTTGGATCACAGGTGTAGGTGGCAGGGTCCTCTTCAGATGCCGGCCATGGTCAAAGAGAATGAGACCTTCGTGATCTCTCTCTTTTATAGGGTGTATGACACGTATGGGATGGAATACTCAGTTGGTCAGTTTTAGTCACCTGTTCTGTCCACCACTCCTTGCAAATATGTCACATTATCAGTTAACCTTGGTTACCGTAGTAATAAATCTAAACATGAGCTTCTTCTGCATTCCGTTGGTCATCTTATCTGTCCTGGAATGAACAGCGTCTCAAAAAATATGCAGCTAACTTTAGGAAAGTGCAGTTACTTAGAAGGTACTGAGAGGAACTTAGCTGAAAGGAAAATTCACTAAAAGAACTGGTCTTGTTTTTAACAAAACCAGGACAATGCTATTGTTGAACCAACATGGCAAGACCAGCACCGCTCTCATGGTGGCTTTTGAGGTTGCGTGTGTACTGTCACATGGAGGAGAGTACCAGAGCTACCTCTGTAAGTGCTGCTTGATTCTAGTCAAGGTCCTGCTAGCTGGGCAGCTGCATCAGCCCACACCAAACCTCAGCAAACTGGCCTCCCTGAAAATTGTGAAAGCATGCTCAGGGCTAACCTGGGGTCTCTGACATGATGCCAAATTGTGTTGTAAAGAAATGCCTCTAGTTCTTCACCTTAGCCACTGGACAACTCTGATTCAGAAGGTATGTGCAGGTGTGTGTGGCTTGGTATGGTCTTAGCAGTTTAGGATTCATTGCTAGGCAGCTTTTATACTGAGCTTTGTACTTATGACACTTATTGCAATTGCAGGAGGTGATGAAACACTTGTAGTCCTGCCAACATCAAATACAAAAAAAGGCAGTAGACTCCTTCAGCTTCCCCAAAAACCATATGATGAGTGCATCTTGAGATTTTAAAATTTGTTTTGGTGTCTTTGAGGAGTTGAAGTAGATTTGCTATGTATTTTCAACTTCTTTCTGCAGTTATTAAGGTTAAAGTTGAGATTCCTGTGCAGCTGCTTGATTCTGGAAGCTGCAAACTTTGAAAGAAGCTGCAAGGTTTGATACTAAAAATTACAGGAGATGGTGATCTGCACTTAGCTTTACTCTCAGTTTGGTGTTTTTCCATAAAATGTGGCTGCTGCATGACTGGGATATGATAGGTTGAAAAAAAAAAAAGAGCAGGTGAGAATCAAAACCAAAATAACTGTCAGTATGCAATGAGGCAATTTTACGCCATGTCTGTACATGCACATACTACACTTTCCCCAGAAATTCTGATTCTTTGGGTTCCATTTAGACAGGCAGCTATGTTTATAGTCGATACTGTCCTAAAAATTACCAGCTATGTTATGGTACATTTACCCGGCTCTGGAGAAATTAAAGGAATACCATAACAAAATTGCCAGACTGAGCAACTCCAGTATTGAATAGGAAAATTAAGCTTGTATGTCAGTGGAGGCACATTTTGAAACTCTGTTCTTACCTTTAAAAGCAATGCTTAAATTTTCTCAGACTTTTTTTAAACTGTTGGGCATTCCATAGGGGACTGGGATTTGGGTCTTCTGTTTGAAAGGTTGGAAGTATGTCTGTTTTCCTCCCCTTCCACTCCCCTCTGAACTCCAGATACAGTTTGAATGTGCTTTGCTTGAAAAAATTCCCCTATTCCGGACCCCTTCTTTTGTGTGGATTCACTTAGACTACAAGCTGAACAATGGTAGTGATGGTAGAGAAATTCATTCTGCTTTCAGCTATAAAATTGATTTGGGCTGTGGAGGAAAAACTATTGACATTCAGTTATTCAAGAATAAGTGCAGAATGCTAACTTTGTAAGCTTTCCTTCCCTCTTAATCATACAACGACTTTCAGCACAGAAATGGAGGTTGCAAGGTGCGTACCTTAAGTTCTGGAGACCAGATTTTTTTCAGACAAGCACTTGAAATTTGAGAAGCTCTCCTGAAATTTATCCAAACCCCTGAATTCCTCAGAATTTTTCTCACAGTATTGTTATCCCAGGCTCTACTTACTACTTTTGATGGCATTTTTTCTTCTAGTTAAGGTGGAATTTCAGTCTTTTACATAGTATTTTCTCATGTCTGCTTCTGATTCTAGAGAACAAAAAAAAAGGAAACTGAGAAAGCTTACCAGAATTGTAAGAAGTTGGGTTCTCAGTATTTTTCCACCCAAATATTTTTCCTAACCTCTCTTCCCTCCTCTCAGAAACATTCTGGCTATATCTTGATTGTCTGGTGTTTTGCAGCTTGAAACAATACAGTAAGATAAGAAACTAGTGGATTTGAGCTGGTTCAGTGACTGTGACAGCTGCTTCTTCATCTTTTTTTCTCTCCTGTACCACAGTCTTCTAAGGAAAATGCTGCTCTGAGATGTTGTTAAGCATGATGAGAAGCTATGAACCTAGGCTGCTGTGTTCAGGTAGCTGGTCCCACACGGCCATGATGAATATTTTCTATGTATGCTATAATGTCTCATACCTTGAGGAGGAGAAAGTATATAGTAAATAACTGGAGTAAGACAGCAAAATGGTGGGCAACAGCTTTTTTTAAAAAGATATGTTATTTTCTTAGTTCCTACTGTGTTGTAGGACAAAGGATGTTACATTCATACCATCATCTATTTCAAGGACAACAGGAAGAGCTTCTTCAAATACATGGCAGATAAAACTAACACCAGAGGCAATGTAGGCCCACTGATGAATGGGGTGGGTGCCCTGGTGACAGAAGACACAGAGAAGGCAGAATTACTGAATGCCTTCTTTGTCTCTGTCTACTCTGCTGGAGGCTGTCCTGAGGAGCCCCGTACCCCTGAGGCCCCAGAGGAAGGCAGGGGTTTGCCTCAGTTGATGAGGACTGGGTTAGGGACCAGTTAAGCAATCTGGACATCCCTAAATCCATGGGTCCAGATGGGATGCACCCACGGGTGCTGAGGGAGCTGGCTGAAGTCATTGCTGGACCGCTCTCCATCATCTTTGCCAAGTCTTGGGAAACGGGAGAGGTGCCTGAGGACTGGAGGAAAGCAAATGTCACTCCGGTCTTCAAAAAGGGCAAGAAGGAGGACCCGGGCAACTACAGACCGGTCAGCCTCACCTCCATCCCTGGGAAAGTGATGGAACACCTTATCCTTGGTGCCATCTTAAGACATATCAAGGATAAGAGGGTCATCAGGGACAGTCAACATAGCTTCACCAAGGGGAAGTCGTGTTTGACCAACCTCATAGCCTTTTATGAAGACGTAACAAGGTGGATTGATGATGGCAGAGCAGTGGATGTGGTCTACCTTGACTTCAGCAAAGCATTTGACACGGTCTCCCACAGCATCCTCACGGCAAAACTGAGGAAGTGTGGACTGGATGATCGGGTAGTGAGGTGGACCATAAACTGGATGAAGGAGAGAAGCCAGAGAGTCGTGGTCAATGGGGCAGAGTCTGGTTGGAGGCCTGTATCTAGTGGAGTGCCTCAAGGGTCAGTTCTGGGACCAATACTGTTCAATATATTCATCAATGACTTGGATGAGGGAATTGAGTGTACTGTCAGCAAGTTTGCTGATGACACCAAGCTGGGAGGAGTGGCTGACACACCAGAAGGCTGTGCTGCCATCCAGCGAGATCTGGACAGGCTAGAGAGTTGGGCGGAGAAAAATTTAATGAAATATAACAAGGGAAAATGTAGAGTCTTGCATCTGGGCAGGAACAACCCCAGGTTCCAGTATAGGTTGGGGAATGACCTATTAGAGAGCAGTGTAGGGGAAAGGGACCTGGGGGTCCTGGTGGACAGCAGGATGACCATGAGCCAGCACTGTGCCCTTGTGGCCAAGAAGGCCAATGGCATCCTGGGGTGTATTAGAAGGGGGGTGTTTAGTAGGTCGAGAGAGGTTCTCCTTCCCCTCTACTCTGCTCTGGTGAGACCTCATCTGGAATATTGTGTCCAGTTCTGGGCCCCTCAGTTCAAGAAGGACAGGGAACTGCTGGAGAGAGTCCAGCGCAGGGCAACAAAGATGATTAAGGGAGTGGAGCATCTCCCTTATGAGGAAAGGCTGAGGGAGCTGGGTCTCTTTAGCTTGGAGAAGAGGAGACTGAGGGGTGACCTCATCAATGTTTATAAATATATAAAGGGTGGGTGTCACGAGGATGGAGCCAGGCTCTTCTCGGTGACAACCAACAGTAAGACAAGGGGTAATGGGTTCAGGCTGGAACACAAGAGGTTCCACTTAAATTTGAGAAGAAACTTCTTCTCAGTGAGGGTGACGGAACACTGGAACAGGCTGCCCAGGGAGGTTGTGGATTCTCCTTCTCTGGAGACATTCAAACCCGCCTGGACGCCTTCCTGTGTAACCTCACCTAGGTGTTCCTGCTCTGGCAGGGGGATTGGACTAGATGATCTTTCGAGGTCCCTTCCAATCCCTAACATTCTGTGATTCTGTGATTCTGTGATTCTGTGAAGTCCTGTGTCAGCAGAATGCAATACAATAGACTTACATGTGCAGGCTGTGTCAGGTCAGATGGAGATGGCTCATTTTTCTTTAACCAAAAAGTCTTGCTTCTCAGCAAAGGTGCAAGAGGGGTTTTTTTTGGAAAAACAAACAAACAAAAACCAAAACCAGCAACAACAAACCCCACCTCTTTCTAAACCTCCTCTTCCTCCACCCATACAAATCCTCTGGGAATTTTAACATCCTTAACTTCACTGTTTATTGGAGTCAGTCTCCATTGACCATGAATTGATTTGAATAAGGAAACTGTCAAGTTTGCTACAATTCCCCAAACCCACATCTGATGTCTTATCAGCTTGGGTGTGTGTAAAAGAGCCTCAAGGCCACTTTAAGTGCTATGAGCTGCTAGTACCTCTCAAGGAGTCATCAGCGTGGTTGAGCTGCTGTGTGCTTCCTGCAACAGTGCCTAGACAGAAGCTTTGATAGGAGGTGGTATTGCAGCTGGCTGCTGCAACAGGAGTGAAGCAAGCACTGGGTTTGGGACTATGCCCTTCACTTCCTTGTTTTGAAAATATTTTTTGTGAGTGCTGCCTAAATGGATCAGTGATCCTGCACAGGTATGTCAGTGTTGATATGATAGAGAAAGGGTATCCTGAATATTGGTTTTTTAGAGCCTGGACAAAATACGGGTTTCAGCTTCTTTTGGAAAGTCAGAGATCATAGATATTATTTTTCTGAGAAATATAGCTGGGTATCATTTCAGAACTCTCATCAGAAGAGGTTTTTCTCTGTTAATTAACTACACAAGTTTCACGTTTCTTGCACATAGCATAACTCAAAAGTAGGAGTGACTGAGAGCTGGAAGCATTCCTGTGGCAATAGAATTCAGGAAACTGAAAGAAAAAAAAAAAGGAAAAAGATTCACCTTTGAATCCTGAATTTTCCTTACAGCAGAGTGCAGTCCACAACCTTTCTCTATATTAAATATATGAAACATAAATGAAACCTGTGGTGTTGTTCGTTTGTTTGTTTGTTTTGGTAGACCTCTGAAGTAACAATATCATCACTGTGTGATGATTTAATACTGTTAATATCTCTCTTAAGTTCAGTTATGAAGTAATTTCATCCGACATTTAGAATAATAACTGTGATGTTTGTGATTTTCTCCAAGCTTGACCTGTAATGTTGTAAAAATCTTAGTTTTCACTTTCACCTGAGAGAATAGTTTGTTCTCACAGTTAATGCAAAAAGCTTGAAATGAGAATTAAAAAAAAACCAAAACCAAACCAAAACCAAAAAGCTCCTGCTCTGTCTGAATTTCAGTCAATTATTTTTTTTAGAAATCACACAGTTGAAAAGTTGCAAAGGGCACAGCACGAGGGAAGGCAATGCAAGGCAAGATAGAGGTGAGGTGCTAAACTGCTGCTGGTGCTCTGCAGAGTTACATCAGTTTATGGTCAATCCTGGTTACATCAACATCTGGGTATGATGCCATCCAGGCTCCACTGTAGATGGGATAGTTGTGTTTATGCATATCTTGCGCCTGATAATTGAACTATTCCTAACATGTATTCTCCTAGCATGTTTCAACATGTCTGTGATCTTATTTAATATTTGCTGTGATAGGTGAGGCTGTTACGGAGCTAAGGAGCTATCAGTCTTCCTGATTAACAGTTTTCTAATAGCCTCTTGATTTAGCTTTAAACCAGAAAAGTTCCATCTAAAGCCAAAGTTTGTTTGTATCAATTTAATGAAGGAAACCAAAGGGTAAATGCTCATACCAGTAACTTCATTTTTGGTCAGCAGTAGTTACCAGGAAGACCTGCAGTAATAGGGCACCTTCTTTCCAGTTGAACTTACTGTTTCAGCAATAAGCCAGGTAATTTGTTACTGAATTGATTTAATTACACATTCCTTAAGAATGTTTACCTTACTACACAATCTATGAGATTTGTAATCTGAATGGGTAATGGCTGAAACTCTTAAAGGACACATGCAGATCTATCTGGAAATTACCATCACCACTGCCTTGTGCTTGTATAACTGTACTCATAGCTTGTGGCTGGGTGGGCCCCAGGTTTATAGTTTCAGCATATATTCCCTTCACTTCAGGACAGACTCCGGATGTAGTGCTCGCTAAATTAGATATGCAAGTTTGGGGATAAAGGTACCTACCTGGCTGTCCTTTCTGGCACATTTCTCAGACTGTTAAACTATTCTTAAAACTCTCTGCTAATCACGTTAAGCAAATGACCTGTCCTGAGCTTCTGCAGATTGCTTTTCTTCACCAGTTTACTGGTGCTTACTCTACCTGGTGGTGTACTTTGAGTAAATGACAGTTTAAGAGAATACTGTCTGTAATTAAAGGAGAATTCTAATTTTATTGCTGCAGCCTAGATTCTGCCTTTTGCTTGTACAGTATGTTTGCCATGCCTCTATTTGTTATGTTGTCATCCAAATTTCTGTTCACTGTATTCATCTCGAACAGTTTTTAACTTTCAATATTACTAGAGCTGCTTGTGGAGAAAACTATTATCCATCCTGTCAAAAGAGTAGCAGAATCTGGGCTTTTGACTGAAAATTGCTCTGTATTTTATTTCTCTACAGTGAACCTTACAAATTCTATGCAGCTGACTAAATTAAACTATCCAGAATAAATGCTACCAGGGTCATTTTTCAGCAAAATGGTTTCCAGAAGCAATGTGCTTAGAAATGCTAATTTTATTTCTATGCATAATTACACAAAATATTTCAGAAGTGAGATGTCTAAAAAAATGGGTGTAAGCTTTTCCTTGGAAATGTATGTCAGTGGCTGAGACAGTTACCCAAAACAGAAGATGTTCTTTAGCATGCTGGAAAACAAACATCGCTTTTAAGGGACAGAGACAGTGCATGTTCTGACATACAACACGTCATACTGACTCTCCTATAATTTTGTTCTTGTGGTTTGGTCATGGGCAGTAAACCGTTCTATAATTCCTACCTTGTTCTTCACTTCTCGTGCTGTGAAAAAGCTGCACATGTAAATGATATGTTTCTCAAAGACACTGTGTTTTAGATATTGAAGTGTGTGCATCCAGGTTATGTCTCACGTTAACTTCCATACTTGTGAATGAAGGCCTGGGACTTCAGCTGCTTAAAACTAGCCATGGATTAATTTAATGTGCTTAGTTAAGAAACATGTCCAGATCCACTGCTTATACTGATGCTGTGGCAGGAGAGGCAGCTGTGAGTCACATATACCTGTACTTTAAACTGCTGCTTCTAATAGACGACTTCCATCCAGCTCTATATAGACTGACAAGTCTCGAATGTTAGTCAAGATCTAAAAGATGTATAGAAGTTTTTATGTGGAGGAAAGGCTACTGAAGATATTTTGTGGTGTCTTAGAGCAGTACAAGGTTGTTTGTACATAGATCCTTTGACTTTAATCAGAGCATAGGTAAGGATGGTTCTGTCAGTTAAGACATTGTTCTGCAGTTTGCAAGATCTGGGTTCAATTCCTCATGCTACTGCAAACATCCTTTGTGAGCTTATACAAGTAGCTTAGTCTGTACAGCTGTAGTGTCACCATTTATAAGTCAGTAACAGTACACTTTGACAAATCATTGGTCTGTACTAGATTGTGAGGTACATTAGACTGAGAGATGTTAAAATCTGTGGTACTGTGAACCGTATTGATTTCTGTTCTGGTTGGAGTCCACTCAGGTAGCTTAGAAAGCTCTTAATTTTTTACATTGTGTTTTAAATACACAGGGAGTTTTGGGATTGGGGGCTTAAAAAATGTTAAGAATGAGTATACTATAATAATAGGTATGAGCATCTTGTGGAAAAAAAACCCTCTCTGTCTGGAGGCAAGAAAACTGTCTATGAAAGTATCACTACAAAATTGGCCATAAGATACTCTTAATGTAGATTGAGTTAGTAGTTGAAATTTTCTTCATCATCTTTTTGCTTGAAGGAGAATGTTTTAATGAGTGCTTGAGTTCAACCACATTCGTTTTGCTGTAAGTAGAAGAGTGTAGAAAACAAACAGCATCCATTTTATTTTTTTACATACTAAAATTCAGAATGGGAATTGTTTTAATAAATTGGTGTTTTCTGAGTGTTCTCCTGGAAAAAGTGTTTCATTTGAATGAATTATGACCCAGTAAAAATTATGCTTTGTGCATGTACAGCAAATTTAGGACAAAAGCACTGCACACTTGTTGATAATAAAGGCTGTTCACTGCATACAGCCATCTTGGTGTCATATGCTAGCAAAAAATCCCCCAATAGTGCATTTTTTATGTTGTACAATCAATGTAGTGGTTTTCCTAGACACAAAGTTTTGTTGTATCCTGGTACTCATCATTGAAACATTAATGTCCTTAGAACATGCTTCTATTTAAAGAGATCCTATGAAGGGTCTCAAACAGCTCATGATTCAAGAAAGATGCTTCGCATTTTGAGTGTACTCAGCCATTTAAAGCAAAATAGCATTTTTGGAATCAGGGAAAACATGAATTATGAGGATCTGTAGATTCATAAGGTAGAAGATACTGATTTTATCAATGAGACTGTAGAGATTCAAATGAATATTTTTTTGGAACAAATGGAATCATGCAGTATTTTTAGCACTATTTTTCATGTTATGTATATTACATCTATTGTCTGTGCTTGAATCCTTAAGAAGTCTCTGGAAGGGTCTTTAGCTGAGCACTTACATGAAGAGGGAATCTAGAAAAGGGAAGAAGAAAAAGAGCAAGTGTAGTCTGAAGGAATTGTCAGTCGATACTTATACCTTAATCTGCTGTGATAAATTATCCCTTCACTGCTTTTTTCTTATGATCTATAGGAAAATTAATATATATTTCATCCAGGAGAGTGTCAACTTCTTGTCATATGCTCAAGAGCAGAAAGAAGAACATTTATAATAGTAATGACAGAAAGCTTTTGGGCAAAGGAAGCAACTTATTCAACAATGTCTGATGAAGCCTGCAAGAATATTCTGTCATGCACAATAAATGGGAGTGCAGAAAAAAGAGACTGTCCTCTCCCAGAACTCACTATGGTATGAGTTAAGTATTATTTACTTCATCATTTCAGTGATTTTAGTAGAAGTAATTTTGATGCATAGTGGAGTAAAATGAAAGAAGAATCCATCCCATGGCTTATCACCTTTTTGCTCATTTTTCCTCAGGTGTACACAGCTCCAGTAGACTTGCGGACCCCAGCCTGGATTCTGTGATAACTCCTTCTGCAAATCTCAGTTGGCTGAGGGCTCTGAATTCCCTCCAGGACAGTAAAAGGAGAGATATTGGTAGAGGAGGGCAGGAGCCATGACTCCGTAAGGAAGACCTCTCTAGAAATCCCAGCAGCAGGACTGAGGTAGCATACTGGGAGCTGGCTGTGGAGAGGGCAAAGTAGTATGTGCATGGCTGAAAGAAGGCTGAGAGGCAGTGGACAGGGGCTAACAATAGAGTACGAGACTAGGTGGCCCTTGAACAGGAGACTTTGTGATGTGGTTAAACGAAGCAGAGAAAACAACTGGGGTGGAACAATCTTCAACATGATAAGTTATTGCTGCAGAGGAAGCTGTGATGTGGTGTGGTTATGCCTAACACTGTACCTGCTGGAACCAGGCTTCATCCTTCCGACTGATGTTCCTGGCAAATACAGAAAACTGGGGGCTGCTGGGTTCATGGTGCTGTCTACCAAAAATAATAGTGCTGCTTATTTGTGGCAGTTGAAATAAGATATTCTTGCCATTATTCAACACAGACAACACTTCTTGAACCTTCCACAGGCTCAATAAATGGAAGCAGTTACCTCCTGCAGTGAACAGAGAATATGAAGTTTATAACTGCAGACTCCACAGGGAAGGGTGTACCTACTGGTTTTATAGGGGTGTATACTCAGTAATTTCATAATGTGCTGCAAAGAAAACACTGAAATGAACCAGCTTGTGTTAAAGAGTTTGCATGTACACAGCAAGAAGCACCATCTGAGGACTCTCACCGTGAGCTCAGGAACGGCATTTGTGCTCAGGCTCTTGCTCTTCATCCTTTCCTAAGCTGTGTTGTTAATGATTTGATCAAGGTCATGTGATGCCATCTGTGAAGCCAGTATTCATGTTTAACTAAGGTAAAATTTTATAGATCTGTAATTAACAAGCTTTATAAAAGAAATACCGCTTGCCCTTTTTTTCTTTTGTGTTTTTTTTTTTTCCATTTAAGGGAATTTTGCCAAAACCTGCATGAGAACATATTTAACAAATAATAACAGAAACAACAGAAAATATATGTGTACAGGAGAACTATTTTTAGCTTTCCCTGGGGCTAAGATATCTTACGTTTTATGAGTGAGGATAGTCTACCAAAGCAAAGTAATTGACTGGCTCTTTTTCTTTGAGTTCATTTGAAATCTTCTTCTCAGGGGCAGTTTTAGGAAAGGGAGTTGCAAACAACTGGAAAAATAGAGTCAAAACAGGGGCCACTGCCACGCTAATTAGAACTCATTTGTATAAACTTGGTCTTGTCCTGCAAAAAGGCAAGAACTAACGCAAGGCCTCTTTCCCCACAGCACTCTTTAATATTCAGGGAATTACTCTTTTAAAGATGACAAAAAATAACACCACTTTGTTTATTATACTCTGCTTGCCAAACTTGAGTCCTGCAGAACATGCCAAATGTTAACTTTAAATTTAGTAAGCTAAGCCACTCTCCAAATGTTGTCATACTCTCAGAGGGGAGCATGGGCTGTGAACTGTCCTGTGTGGGAGATATTAGCAATCTGCTACTACAGTTTTTCTGAACAAGAACAATTCTAAGGAATATATGATGAAACTGAAGTATTATGTCACTAAGTTCTAGGACAAAAACATGTTCCCATTTCACTTGTTAATGCTTTAAGGGAAGAATAAGATCATTGCAGTTTTTTCTTTTTTTCCTTTCTTCATTCTTATCCACACATGAAAGGAACATATATATAGCACAGTAATAATTCAAGAAAGTATATCAAACAAATCAGAAATGTATAAACTTGCCTCTGGAACATCTCCTTCCATTTTAATAGCATATAATATTACAAAGTGCAGGTGAGATTATTCAATTTTTCTCTCCCTGTCTTTCTCTGCTGTGATTTACTAGTGTCCATGTTTATATCTAATTAATGAACACTGCTGCTGGTGTGGGTTATTTTAATAGAGCACGTTTTGTTATTTTATCTGATTTATTTTTAGAGATTTATTATTTTAGCTCTGCTTCTGGTGACTGGAGAGAAGCATAAGTCAGCACAAAGAAAGCAAAGAGAGCCAGGGGCAAGAGCAGTAATGAAATTAGAAACCTTAGCACAAGATTTCTTCTTGAATACGAACAAAAACTCCATCTCTATAATAGTAAAAAAAAATGCTTATAAAAAATTCAGCCAAAACATTTTCAAATTAAATGCTCCATGTCAATTCTGTGTGAGAGAGCAGGTTAGATGTGATGACTGCATTCAAAAGTTGCAATGGTTTAGGGATTTGGTCAGCTACAGATGATGCTTTGAAGATTCTGTTATGGATGTGGGTCATACATTTGAAAAACTGAGAAACTTAAGTGATCGTATGTATTCACCTGAATTCAAGTATTCACTTAGCCTCCCTTCTTCAGTCAAGTCTGCTGGTCAATACAACTGAGCAATGTTTTCATTTCCTGCTTCTAGTGAATAATGCAAATCTGGTTTCCCTGGTCAAGATATAAAGACATTCTCTCAGTTCACAGTGGAGGAAACTATCCTCCATTCTACAGTTCCTAAGGAAACTGCAACGAATACAGAATCAAATGCTGTTGCTAGTTAAATTTTCTTGATACAGAAGAACTTATGACTTATACCTTTTGGAACTTATATGCTTGTGCTCAAAGGGTTGCAATTGTTATCTAAATGAGGTCTTATGCATGTGTGACCCTTTTTATTTTCAGTGGAGACTAGTTGAATGTGCATTGGAGGAATCTGAGGCAAAAGACAGATTTTGTGTCTTAGCACATTTTGTTTAATCAAAAGACATTTTTCTGGAGTGAAGGAGACAAAGTGCAAGAAGAAATAAAGTGCTCTTCTTGTCTTCTCCTATGAATGGACAAGATGATACAAGGATTTCAGGATGCAGCTGTTGGCAGCAAGGTACGTTATCCTGCCTAAATTGTGCCGGCATTTTGGAGCGACATTTACATTGCAAAGGATCTCTGACTAGAGCTGTTAGTATAACAACTCTCTCATATTTCTTACCATGCTTCTAGTTACTGAAAAAGTGAATCAGTCCATGCTGTTGTTCAAATACAACAGGAACTAAACTCAAACACCAATCACTTTTCGTAGACTAGCCTGCTGTAGGATATTTGGAATAACAGGTGGCATGAAATGCTAGGCCAGCACCTGTGCCATTAACTTGCCATGGTTAGATGTAGTGAAAGCCAAGAGAGAATACTGCATTGCAGTAAGCATGAGGAAGCACAATTTTATTATTCCTGAAAGGCTGAGTAACTCCTCAGTGTTTTGATGTGACTGCAGTGTATTCATGAGCACTTTCAGGGCCCATTCTGTCTACAAGCTTTGTCAACAAAGTCACCTCTGTGGCCCTTTATAGTCATTAATACACAATAGCAAAGGAAGTTGAAGCACAGGAGAAACTCTGAGAGACATACCAATTTCATGTTTAGTTTTGAATAAAACATTATTATATCCTAGATCAAACTTTTGTGAGACTCCACTCAGCAAGAAATTATCAATAATAATAAAAAAGCAATAGAAATTAATGTCTCTCCACTCCATAGAATAGCAGGAAGGAAATTCTACTTCTCAGTAAAACCTCTCTGTATCTATGTCACCTTATATTTTCCACACAGGCGGCTGGACTAGGAAGAAATACTTTTTTTTTGGTAGAGATATCTCAATAGATAGTCAATGTATGACATTTGTCTACAGGGACTGTGAAATGGTTAAATTAGAGCTTTTTGCAGCCAAATCAACCATACCAGCCTCTCTTAAATTACTGCCCGCAATAACAGGCATAAAGGATAAAACTAATCTCTTTAAGGGGTTCTGTACTCTTTCACTGTTGAAAAGATGTACAGAAAATTGACCATTCAGTGATACCAAGAGCACTGAGACATTTAACTCTGGAAAAAGTTACATCTTGCACATGTCACCTTTGTCAACTGACTGCTGAATGAGACGGTGGGTAAAAATCACTGAAGATAAGAGTCTTTACATATTCACTTTGACCTAACACTTTAGAGATACATTTCAACATTTAGTGTTTGTATTCTGACCCTGGAGAAAATGGCTGCACAGTCTTTTTCTGACTTATTTTGGCAAGGAGATACACTTTGAAAATTACATGTTTGGTGTGCCTTAGCAAGTATTTTTGATAATAAAAGGATGAAAAACAGAGAACAATGTCTTTATATTTCATGAAAAGGTAATATTTTTTAAAAAGTTTATACTCTTGACTTCTCTTCTGTCTCCTGAGATGGAAAATGATTTTTCAGACTAAAAGCAAATTAATACTATGTTCCCCAGTTATTGAGTCCTTTGGGAGGCAGGTCCAAAGTCTAACTTTTCTGTTGACTTTATGGAGATATACATCAGTGCTAGCTCATGCTATACCTTATGTTGTTTATTATCCATACAGAGGTTTCCCTGATGGCGGTTTTCAGTCTGGAGGTTGAATGGATTGCTAACTTTGCACCATTTGGCCAGCCTATCATTTTCTTTTCCTACTTTTGATCTGCTCCCTTGGAAAATCCACACTGACTTTAATGGATCACGTTCAAAAGTAGAGCTTCCAAGTTCTGCAATCTATTTCCATTCCACTGGTGAGCCTGGCAGGCAGAAAATATGCTAAAATGTGGGGTAATATATTTAGTGCATCTTTCGAGAGAAAATGTAGCTTGTATCTATTTGTGTTGTCCATTAAAAGACTTAGGAAGCTTTTTAGAGGTTGCCTATAATATTTTTTAATATCTTTCTTGGAAAACGTCAAACAACACAGTATTCCCGGCCTTTAATTCATGTTAATCTTTGTTATTTCAATGGTATAGACAGGGTCAAGTGAGCTTAAGACCTGTTCTAATAAAGTCAGAGGGACTGTTGTGGGAACAAGAAGCACTTGTCTTCACAGGCAAAACAATGACTCACTGGTGACCAACTGAAGAGCCATGTAATCGAACTAGTAATAGCAATGATTATGATAATAGCAATAGTAATACCAGCATAAACTGCTGTAATGTCTGGCAGCTCTAAGATCAAGTTGTGCAAATAAGCAGTGAAATGCTTTTCCTAACGACTTTATAGTCTAACTAGGAAAGACAGAGTTGGGGTGGGATACCAAGTCTGTTATCCTGCTCTCTTGCACATGGACAACTGGGATATAAAGAAATAAGAAAAGCATCCAAGACCAGAAAGAAGTTATGTAGCATTGGACCAAGAACTTCATTTGAGCCTCCTTAAGTTGAAATAATTTCTTAAGGTACATCTTAGCAGAGAATTGTTGTGGGGTAGACGGTAAAGAATTCCTCTGTATCTCTTAGATATTAACTAGAGAGTTTTGTCTCTATGATTGGGCCAACACATCTTTGTAGTCTTAAAAGTAAAAAATCAAAAAAGAAAGCTTAGGCGCTGAGTTCTTGACTTATTCTACTTATTTGACATGAGAAAGAATTTCCTGCTTTTTCCTTAGCAAACTGGATGAACGCTATTTGTACTTTGCATATTAGAGAAGGATTTTGCTTTTTGGAAACTACCTATGCAGTATTTGTGCATTTATAGTTACTAGTTATATATCAATACATATTTAATATCCTGATTTTTCCTCTTATGCATATATTTTTTTCTGAAGAAATTGCTTGGGAATTTACACACATAGAGCAGTGTTGTATTTTCTTGTTTAATTCTGCTTATTTTTTCATTTTGCCAGTCTCTCTAAATGTTTGTCTTCCTGTCTGTACCTATGTTTTTGCTGAATATGCACTTAAGAACAAAAATGCAGCATGTTCTCCTTCCCCTCTACTCTGCCCTCCTGAGACCACATCTGGAATATTGTGTCCAGTTCTGGGCCCCTCAGTTCAAGAAGGACAGGGAACTGCTGGAGAGAGTCCAGCGCAGGGCAACAAAGATGATTCAGGGAGTGGAGCATCTCCCGTATGAGGAAAGGCTGAGGGAGCTGGGGCTCTTTAGCTTGGAGAAGAGGAGACTGAGGGGTGACCACATTAATGTTTATAAATATGTAAAGGATGAGTGTCAGGAGGATGGAGCCAGGCTCTTCTCAGTGACCACCAATGATAGGACAAGGGGCAATGGCTACAAACTGGAACACAGGAGGTTCCAGTTAAATATGAGAAGAAACTTCTCAGTGAGGGTGCCAGAGCACTGGAACAGGCTGCCCAGGGAGGTTGTGGAGTCTCCTTCTCCGGAGACATTCAAACCTACCTGGACGCCTTCCTGTGTAACCTCATCTGGGTGTTCCTGCTCTGGCAGGGAGATTGGACTAGATGATCTTCTGAGGTCCCTTCCAATCCTTAACATTCTATTATTCTATGATTCTATGTCTGCCTATGATTGACAGAAAACAAAGCTTCCAGGCAATGCAGGTATTGCATTGATCTCCAATGATTGTAGGGGCAGAATGATAGTTCTCCTTTGAGTACACTGTCAGTGTTTATTTAGGTGCAGCAAATTATTTATGTGCAGATTCAATGACTGGAGATTTTAGTACATCTAGATGTAAACCATATTTCTTCCTTAAATAATATAAAAAGAGAAAGAGCAGAAAAGTTTAATGTACTACTGTTTTTGTGTGTCACTTAAGTTCTCTTACTGTTGGCCTGGGATACTGCAAATGTTTCTCCAAGTCTAGGAAATTACCTCCAAGGTTAACAAGAGTTTTTTTCCAGTCTGATTCAGCCCAGGAAACACCAGATAGCCTGACGGGAGTCTGGAGCAGCTTGCTCCATGGGCTGCTTTAGCGGGTCCAGCTGGAACTCTGATGTATGGTGGAACTTGGCCTTGAGTGAACCCTCTCTTGATTAAATCCCATACTATTCAGAAAATATCACATCTAGATTCTCAACTAAACCTGCAGTCAAAACACTGAGGAGAGGCAAAAAATGAAGAGCACTATCAATCAGAAGGGGAAAGAAAAAAGCAGTGGAACAAAGCATTCATAAAACACGTTTCAGTTTTGAGGAAACTTTGGAAGGCAGGTATGCTTTGTGAGAGTTATTACAGTTCTATTTAATGCCAGTGCACTGTAAGCTTCCGTCCTTCCTTGGGTGAATAAATTTATCTGTTTGACATATAGGTTAGAGCTAGTTTCCCAGTTAAATGAAGATTGTGAAGATGTGTCTTCTAGGAAAAAGTTAATGTTCTGCATAACCATTTATCCTCAGCCCAAGTGCATGACCCATTGCAATTAATCAAGGACTTCTATGGAAGTCTAATGGTGTGTGCTGGGGTGGAGGTCAGCCTGGATGACCCTTCCTGACCTTACAGCCTATGGACTTGCAGCTGGATGAGGATGTTGCTGTTAAACAGGTTTATTCCCTAGCTCCACATTAATCTATATAGAGGTCTAATTGAATGTAGTTGAAAACAAGGGAATGCTGGATGAAAGAAAAATAGATTTTCCACTTTTCTGGATGGAGTGCTGTCAGTGTAATGGAAATTACATTTTCCTTTACCTCATAAGAGGCAAGCAGGCTTTGAATCTACACACTTCCGTGTCATGAATAACAAAGCAGTAGAAAGGTAGAACCAGGTCTCTTATTTGTGACAGCTGTATAAGTCTGCTATACCCAGTAAAATGAAGATATAAACTGATATTTGTACAACAGAGACAGACGCTGAAAGTATGAGACCCCATTTTTCAGATAGGCAGTGGCACCTGTAGTGGTCAGCAAACATGCTGACATTTCCACAATTCCATACAAGTTAAAGAGAACTGAGAGTTAGCTTTTCCCCCAATTCTTTTAGCAGGAATGAATCTCTAGAATTAGAAATACATACCTCTCATCTGCAGAAATAGAAAGTGGCTGTGCTGCCCTGAGTACAAAAACCTCTCCTTTGAAGCTCATGCAGTTTAGAGTGCCTGAGGAGTTTGGTGGCATGTTGGTAACATCCTGTATACAGCTCATCCCCAGAGATGAACACACATCTTTCTATTCCTTTGTTTATTAGAACATCAGTATTTTTCATTTGCTTAAAAGGAAACAAACCCCTGATTTACCTACAGGAAGGTGATTTCTGAAGACAGCTGAAGTGTTGGGTGAAGCTAAAGCAGGCAGAAGAACGAAAGTTTTAGAAGTTTAAGAAAAGGCTTACTTAAGAAATAATTCTAAATCATTTACTGAGGATTTGTTTTAGACTGTTGGAGTTCTTCTTTTGCAGTAACTTAAATCATACCTTCAATTCTATTTCCAAATTTCTGGAAATCAC